>NC_090921.1:728453922-729068089 GCF_040938575.1 Ambystoma mexicanum | reverse complement strand
AGCTTACATACAACTTTTCTTTTTAAAAACGACTGGCAGAAATGGATATTTGGTTGCAACAGGTAACATCCTAAGGCCATATAGGCCCAAGTTTTGTGAACATGCTGAGTCAGTGCTGCTGTCTTTAAGCATTCTGGAACCACTCCGATTTTAAAGAGCTATTAATGAGAAGACGGAGATGAGGAACTATCAATGAACTCAGATTCTTTAGTTTCCTAGTCGGTAGTACTCCCCCCTTTTGTATTGGTGACTATACCTGTCCCCTGTGGTGTTCCTTAGGGGTCAGCCTTAAACCCCCTTTAATTTAATCTTTATATGAAACCTCTAGCATATCTAATTATATCTCTCAGAGCCAGGTTTTATATCTATGTCGACAATACCCAACTGATCTTCCATGTTGGAGAGCCATTAGGTGATCCTGCGGGTGACAAGAAGGCCTGTCTGGAGCCGATTGATGGGTTGATGACTGCCAATCAATTTTGTTATGCGCTTCCTTGAGACCAGCTCAGCCATCTGCTGAGGTGGAAGGTGCATGTGTCCCAGAGCCTGCTATAGCTGTGCTCTGGCCGGCGAGGCTGGGAGAGTGCCTAGTCCCTGTCTCAATGGCTAGGAATCTCAGTGTATGGCTGTATTCTTCCCATTCTCTCGAGAGCCATGTGGCCTGTGTGGCTAACTCCTGTTTCTTTCATCTACGTTCACTTAACAGACTTCTGGACTGCTTTTTATTCCCTCACAAGATCCAATTGCTTAATGTATTATTCTCTACTAGACTTGACTTTTGCAATGCAATCTATTTGGGCTTACCCAAACGGACTCTCCATAAACTGCAGATTATCCGTAATGCCTCTGCAAGGCTTCTTTTCATTTGAGTCGCAGACATCATATCTCGTCTCTCTTACGATCACTGCCCTGGCTTCCTGTTGCCGGGTCAAGTTTAAAGCACTGATGCATAAGGTCTTCTTCAACACTGCCCCTCTTTTCTTCAGGGTCAGATTTCTTCGGGGACACCTCTGCCAGAGTGTTGTGGTCATCATCTGCTGAACATTTTGGGATGCCTAGATTTAGATTTGAAAGATGGGGTGGTTGTTCGTTCACTGTGCAGGCAGACACACTTTGGAATGGCTCCCCTCTGTCCTTGCGCCTGATCTGCGATCATCTGAAGTTCAGATGAGTTGTGAAGACCTTCCTGTTCTCCCAGTAATATTCTTCTGAGCAGCAATGTGGGTTTAGCTCTGCTGTGTTGAGCCTTCTGTAGTGACGTAATTCCTTTGCAAGGTGCGTGTCTGCACTCTATAAGTCTCTTTACCATACCATACGATGTCAGGGTGATGTTTAAAAACCTTAAGCTGAGAACGTGGAATCAGAGGGCACCCTTTACCTTGCAGAAGACCTGCACAGCATTCTCTGCATCGAAGTGAAGAATCTCTAGAAAACCACATATATTGCACGATAGATCATTGATTTATATGTGTCCACATAGTGCATGAGTGCAATCGAATCTTTAGTCAGGGCTTTGTCTGTCAAGGTTCCTACACAGAAAAAGATGAGCAATTAATTATCATCGAGTTAAGCACACCCTTCAGACACAACCTGCAGCCACAGACTTGAAACCTTGCCCTGCCGTTTCCCACCTTTTTTATTCAGAGTTTGATTGCCCTTAAGTTATATATTAATACGCAGCAGCACCTGGTATATTAGCCCTTGTAGATGGGGGAATCACCCAAGTGGTGCTTAATACCAACGTGCTCTTATTCTTATGACTGTGTTTGTCTGGGCCTACATACAAGGAAACCACAATAGTTAAAGAGATGTAAAGATAAGAATAAATCATATCTTTCTGTTGTAAAGTGAAAGTAATGTCCCCTTCTTCTCATTTATTTAGGCACTCCTTCCTCTTTCCTCCTTATAATATAAAGTGTAATGCATAATGACGTCAAATCAACGTATCACCTTCCTTTGCATGGTCTGTGAATACATATTAATCAATAAATACAAATACAAATATTAACTGTGAAATGTTAACATTTCTCATTTGTGGGTGCAATATCCTCTCGAATGCTCCTAATGTCTTATAATATATGTATGTATGAATGTAGGTGTGGATGTATGGGATTTAGCTCTGTACGTGTGGAGCCGACCCACAGTTTCACAGTTAGGGTGAAGGGTTAGCAGAGGCAGTCGCAGTGGGTAGGGGGAGCATGGGACGAGGGAGCCCCAGCAGGGTAGAAGGTGGGCTGACAGGAGTGATCGGAGATTGGCGGGAGTAGGGTCTGCAGGCCTTTCCTGAAGTGTAAGATAGAGAGGTCCAGTCACATCTATGTTCGTGACTTGTTCCAAAGACTGGGGGCATAACAGGAAAAGGCCTGTTTCCTATTGTTCCCCAGTGCAGTATTTTAGTTCCAGTCTGGAGATGTTGTGGCTTCTGGTAGTGCAATGGCCTGCGAGATGGTATGTTTCTCAGCTAGGTAGGCTGGTGCTTTCATTGTTTATGCTTTGTAGGGGATGCAGGATGCCTTGGACACAGGGATTTTTGATGGGAGGGCCAGTACAGCTCCTTTTGGATGGGGATGATGTGGTCACATATTCTTTACTTCTGTGATACGGTGTGCTGCAGAGTGCTGGAGAGCTTTAAGAGGGGGCAGAGGGAGTCTTGTGAGTAGGAGGCAGCCATGTCCAGTTTGGAGATGATCAGGGAAGGACAGCTGCTCTGAAACAAGGTTAACAAGAAAGGTTTGACTGAGTGTGAGCTGGTGCTATGGTATTTGGGTGTTCTTGTTGATGGGTACTGTGAATGAGAGGTCACAGTCGATGGTAAAGCAGAGGGATGTTGCTTTGGGTGAGTGCTGATACGAGTCAGTTGAGCGTTATGTCATATAATCACTTGGTGTTTCACCCACCACAGTGTTGTGAATAATACAGAAGCACAACTTTATCATTTCTTTCCTGTTAGACACGTGTTCATCTGAAAGTAGCATCCAGACGGTCTATTCAATGCTTTTCTGCTTGATCCGTTATGTTCGCCATTCACAGGTGGGAGCACTGAAAACTGAAGACCATGCACACGCTCCACCTCTTTAGAAGCTTTGCCACACTAGGACGCCCCTATGGGACCCCCCCACGCCCCCCCGCCCCTGTAATGCATCACTGGTTGCTTGTGTGATCCACCTAAGGTTCACATAGCTCTTGGCTGTACTGCACCTTCCAATGTGGGAGATTGCTAGGAATTTTGCAGGTTCATTGTTGGCACTGTTATGCCATAGCCAGTGAATGGTTTGGTGTTATGCACATGTTCTCTATGTCATGTAATCTCAAATTAGGTTATATTGATATGTGATGTTGCCGTACAGACTCTATTCAAACACCCATAGTTAGGAGTTCAGACACCCATGGGTATTAGGACTTTCTGTACAGAACAAAAGGGCGTTCTTCTCCCTGAACAATTGAGATCAAAGGAATAGGACAGGAGTAAGATATAGAGCATCAGGGTTGTCCTGTCTCTTAGGCATATGTCTCTGTTCTCAGCACCAGCCCAGGGATAGAGGTCTAGTACACTTCTTGGAGTGCAGTCTCTATAGAGCATTGAGCATCCCGCTGGGTCACAAAGAATGCAGACTGTCACACACCCATTACTATGCTGGCCACCACACCATGCACATCAAAGCCCGCAGCATTATTATCATGTTAGATACTGGTGGTAAGGGATGGACCGCTTCCCTGGTGTCACAATATACACTATCTTAAGCCACTGTTTCCTTTAGGCAAAGGTTTTTAAGCGTGCAAGACGAAAATGTACACTAGGCCCTGCCTTGCCGTCAGACTCTCTTGTCAGGAATAACCTTAGACTTTGTCTGCAGTTCACTACATTCCAGATTAACGTTTGTAGTGCATTATATGAACTCTCAATGGGTTTGATTGTGGTCTACCACCCAGACAACCCACAGTGTAACGAGACACTACCGATGGCAGATCACGCTCTACACATGACGCACATCATGGATCCACTGCCCCCACAGCTCTCTTCATCGCCCACTATTTGAGGTCTCACTGGTGCAATGTAGCTGGCAGATGAGGTGGACTACAGACCTTAATCAGGGCTTGCTTTCTCTTGCAGATGTTGCTGACAAGGCTGAAGAGCGATGTCGCACGTGGTTCGATGCTAAACATGAAAAATGCATGCGGACAATTTGGGTCCCCATTCTGAACCATTTGCTTTGCTTGCCCATGACGTTCAAGTTCCTTTGCAAACTGGTGCACTGTAAGTGACTCAATTATCTTTGCCATAAGATGGGAGGGGGGGACTGTAGAGTAACACACCTGACATAGCGCTGAAAGGGCCAAGTGAGTGACAAGACTGATACAGCCATGGATCCAGATAAGTGTGTAGTTACATTTCGCATGCCTCAAGTTCAGGCCAACACTCTCAATAAAGAGTGTCAAGACTGATGTAGCCAAGTAAGTCTTTAAATACGCTGCGTAGCTTCTCATCTATAGCGGGGTATACTGGGGGACAGGTGTGGAAGGGCACACAACATATACAGCTTAGCCCTTCACTTATAACTTGACCCGCATCTTACCTGTTTCCAAACCCTGCTCTCCTCACCTCCCGAGACTCCATCTCTGCTACCCTATCCTCCATTGGCTGGCTTCACTTTAACTCCCAGTTTAAATTTCATTTTCTCTGCTTAGTCTTCAAATCTCTCCATGATCTCGCTCCCCCTTATCTCTCTTCCCTTCTTTCTTTCTGCACTCCCTCTCGCTCCCTTCGCTCCGCTGACCACTTCCTTCTCACTGTTCCTCCTTCCCCTTGTGCCTCCTCCCCTTTCCGTTCCTTCCAACTCCTAGCCCACCTGCACTTTAACTCCTTACCTCTCTCAATCCGCTCTATTCCACCGTTTTCCGCATTCCGCACGTCCCTTAAATCTCTCCTTCTCCATTCCCCGCCATGATACCCCTCCCCCTTCTGGCTCCCCCTCTCCCACCCTTTCCCTCTTCCCCTTAATCCTCTCCCTCCACTTCCCCTCCACCCCATCCTCACCCCTTCACCCCTTCCGTTTCCCTCCTCCCCCTACCCATCCTCCCTCTTCCTCCCAGCTCTACTCCACTACTCTCCCCCTTCCCTTCTGTCTAAATGCTCTACATACTGTTTTGTTGGTCTGATTCAAAATTGTAATTTGCTTCTACTGTTACTGTTATTTTGTTATTGTTAAATGTATCCTGTTGTTGTTAAGATGTGCAGCATTTTGGAGTAAAGCGCTATTTAAACTTAATAAATACAAATACAAATACAAGGTGGTGAGGGTAGGGAAAATCAAGAGGCTAGGATACGCAGGTTCCCCAAGTACCCTGAAGGAGAAAACACAAGGTTAGAGTAACTGGAGAACAAAAGGAAAGGCAGACAAAACGAATGCTGGTGTACATTTCTTTTTAGTTGTTTAAAGCTTACTTTTCTTCTTCCAGTACACCAGCAGGGTTTTGTGAGTTTTTTTTTACAAAAAAGGGGCAAAGTTAACAACACTATATGCAAATTACCTTAAACCTAGCAGCTGCAGAACTAAAAAATGAAACACACAAATATAAAGTCCTTTAAAAATATTAAAGTGTGTTTAAAAATATATACAAAGTCTATACAGTGCACTGTATTAAAAACTATTTATAATGGCCTCACATGCAAGACAACTTGGCGAGAGTTGTCTCATGGTCCTTGCTGCTGCTCTCTCTTCCTGCACTCTTTGGTGGTGGTTCTTGTAGAAATAGGCGGCAAGCCGGATCAACAGTAACAGTGTGGAGGAACTCCAAAGTCTTTGTAGGGCGGGCAGTAGGCAGTGAAAGGCAGAAGCGGCAACAGCATGTGGGGGCCCCAAAGTGTTTATATGGGCTGGGCTGCGTATGTCAAATGCAGCCCAGCACTCAGAGACAACATGGAAGACCCCCACTACTCATTCCACCGGGGCAACGTCTGCCAGGTGTGGCCCAGGGAGTTTAGGTGGGCCACCTGAAAGGGGGTGGCCCTTAATTTCAATTCAGCCCCCAGGCTGGCTAAAAATACATTTTGGGTGCTCTGCTGCTATGGGGAGTGCCAGTCATGAAAGGATCCCGGGGCCCAGCGGTAATAGAAAGCCACCTGGGGGCTGGCTGTGCTAACAAGTTCCCCCCTACTAGTCGGGGGAGCACCAGTATGAAGGCACAGGCTGCGGCAGTAACAGAGCGCCGCTAACCCTCTTGCAGGGTTTTTCTCAACTGTCACTCTGCTCATGCTGGTGACCATTTTTTTTCTTTTAGCATAATGGGACCCTCGAGTGCCCAAGTCCGAGGATCCCTTACTCTAACGTTTTTCTTTTTTCCGGGTCCTCGGCGCAGCTCTCGCGCCGGGGATCCTTGCTTTCATTCCCCCGACCCGGGGGTTACATATCTCACACGTTAAAATCAGGCCAATACTCCCAACAAAGGTAGCTATGGCTTCAGACAAGCTGCGTAGCTGCCCATCTCACACCTTAAAATCAGGCCAACACTCCCAACAGAGAGTGACAAGACGGATGTAGCTATGGCTTCAGATAAGCTGCGTAGCTGCCCATCTCACACCTTAAAATCAGGCCAACACTCCCAACAGAGAGTGACAAGACGGATGTAGCTATGGCTTCAGATAAGCTGCGTAGCTGCCCATCTCACACCTTAAAATCAGGCCAACACTCCCAACAGAGAGTGACAAGACGGATGTAGCTATGGCTTCAGATAAGCAGCATAGCTACCCATGTCACACCTTAAAATCAGCCCAATACTCCCAACAAAGAGTGACTAGACTTATGTAGCAATGGCTTTCCAAAAAAGAGCAATAAGACTGATGTAGCCTTGGCTTTCTTTCTAGATGGTAAAGTATTCGATGCTTTGGCATTCGATGCTATGACTAGATACCCTTTGGCGTTAGATAAGCAGCATAACTTCCAATCTCACACCTTAAAATAAGGCCCACACTCCCAGCAAAGAAAAAAATAGAGTAACAGGTATCCACATGCCTGATCTTTTATGCCACCTAGACTGCGTGGCTAGAGCAGGCCCAGCCACAAATAAGGTCTCTTGGCTAAAAATATTCCAGTTAAGCCAAGACATGTTTGCTCCATAAGAAATCCTTTTACTATCAAAGTCCCAAAATAGACAATAAAATACTCTCAGTAAAATTCTTATCTTGGACCCTGCATGTAGCCATGCTGCGAGAAATCTAAGAGTAACAATGAAAAGGATATACCTCATCTCACTACATGGGACATTTTACAGCATTTTACTGTGGTCATTCTTTGGGGGGGGGGCAGCCCGGCAGCCTCAATACCCCTGTGTTATCACCAGCATTGTCCCTTCCCCTGCGCCCTCCACACCCTCCCGCAGCCTCTCTTTTACAAGCTCCTGTCTTTTAATACATTTTTTTTTGTGCATATTAGCCAAACAAAATTTCGACTTTTTACACAGTATCAAAAAAGAATAAAACATTTCATTATTACAAAATTATACAATCACATAATCAACCAATTTTAAAACTTTAAGTAGTTTCACTACTTCCATTGACAAAAAAACGTCATTGCCAGCAATTATTCTTTCCCAAAAGTCATTTGGGTCGGGCCATCTCCCTCTGTCAAAAAACCTCTCTAATCTCCCACAAGTTAGTTCCCTTGTTCCCGGACAGGATAGGATCAACTGTTTCACAGTCTGTTAAACATTTCCATCACATTCCTGGCAGACGTCAGATGGATAGACATGCTTGTCACGAATGTGCAGTATTTCCAACGTTGGAAAAATGTTTAATTTAAATTGAAAAAAATTCATCCTAGCCTTGGAGTCGTGTAATGAGGCCCATTTTATTTTAAGCATTTCCAAAAAAGCATTATCTCCCTTAATCACTTGATAGTGAACATCCCCATGAGAGTGTCACGTTGGGCATCCTTTATCAGTCTAAACAATGAGACCCATCTTAGTTCCATAGAGAATAAAAGGGAAAGAAGACCCAACACATATCGAACCAAGGCCATTGGAACAGAGTTTGGGAGGCTAAGAACTCTTTTCCATAGCTTCGCCTCAGCATGTTCCCAGATAATAAGGAAACCTTGAATATTGCACGCAAGACCAAAGAGCAGCATTGGTATAACCTTTTCATTGTTAGTGGAGCATGGGGTAATCGTCGAGCCAAGATAAATGAGTTCCCCCACTACCGATACAACCGTGCCATTGATTTTCCAAGAAAAAGGCTTAGTTTTCGTCAGTGGGCGCTTAAAGATCATCACTTTGGATTTATCTGGGTTGATTTTCAAATCGTTAGCTAATGCATAGTCTCCCAGTGCCCTCACTAGCCTTTGGAGGCCTATTTGCGTATAATCTAAAACCATGATGTCGTCCGCGTAGACTAAGAAAGAGAGCTTGGTCTCACCAATCTTAGGACTGGCCAACAAAAGAGCCAGGAAGGAATTTAATATATCTGAGATATAAAGATTGAATAGGAAGTGGGCCACCAAGCAACCCTGACAAACCCCTATCTGAATTCTAATCAGCTGTGATAGATCACCCGCAGTCGATAATCTGACTCTTAGTGTAGAGTTTTGATGTAATTCAATAAGAATTGCCAACAGCGGTTCGGGAAACCCCAATTTTTCAACTTCCACCACAGGCACTCCCTATTTACAGTGTCAAAGGCCTGGGATAAATCCACCCATGCCCCAAAGAGTGGTCTCCCCCCTTGACTGTACTCCCAGAGCTTAGACAAGTTAAATAAGATTATTGAGAGAGGTATAGAGGCCCCTCCGGAATCCTGTCTGAAATTTAGACATAATTTTATTTGCTGATGCCCACTCTTCAAGATCTCTAAGGACCAGACCGGCAAATATTTTGCTGTCTGCATCCTGAAGGGATATCGGGCGGTAATTGCTTGCAGCTAGGCGGTCACCATGCTTGAAAATCGGTATTATTATACAGCTTTTCCAGGGATTAGGTATAATAGTTGTTGCAATGATGTTATCAAATAAAGCTTTTAGGACCCTGGACCAAGTATCTGGGTTGGATTTCAAGATAGCATTAGATAGGCCATTAGGCCCTGCCGCATGGGAGACTGATGCTTTAGTTATTTTCAATCGAATCTCCTCCACAGTGTAGGACAGGGCCCAATTACCCCAGAGAATAATAATCAGTGGTTTGTACTCTTTTACACCATAGATCTTATGGTGTAAAGTGCTCCACCCAAGAATGCTCCTGGATAATAGTTTCTTGGCCATGTACATTGGTTTTATTAATTAATGACCAAAAGCTGTGGGAGTTTCTGAAACTGACAGTTTTCAGCATAGATTCACCCTCTTTCTGTAGTCTTATTGCACGATGCGATCTCATCTGGTTCCTAAATTTGTTGTTTATCTATCTAACCTCCAAGGAGTACTCAGGCTTATCCTTTTTTGCAAAGTTTAACAGAGATAGGGCCATTCTACTATCTCTTTTTTCATTTCAAGAATGCCAATATCAAAGCAATCCATATGGTTTGGATTCATCTTATTCAAACCTAATTTTGGGGGGCCAGTTTCCAAAGAAGATTTACAAAATTATTTGGTTCAAATTGACACAGAAGATCCTGGTGAACATTATCCAAGATCATTGTCTCTAATCTGTCGTTCAGTATCTGACCCCCCTTAATAAATTTGACCAACCTGTTCCAAGCCGTATTAAGTGAGAGCGGTTGGTTCATATATGGCACCCTTTGAGTCAAGGGAATACAAAAGTTATCAGTCGACATGGCATGATCACTCATCATTTCTCCCCCGATCTTAAATTGACTACAGGCATCAAACTGGTTCTGAGAAAATATGATCAATGGTTGAGTATGACAACCCCCTTCTCCATGCGGGGCAATCTCATTATTCATTTCCAAATTACCATGTAGGCCTGTAATTCCCAATCTTTCATAAATTCAGCCCAAACTCTCCCATCTGTTCTCCTCAGCTTTCTTTGATCCACAGCAGACGTATTCTCTTTCAGACAATATGAGTTGAGATCTCCCATCAATAGTATATCATTGCTTGGAAATTGCATAGTAAATAAGGTCAACAGGTACCAAAGTTTCTGTACAAAAGGTATACTGGGTATTGAACAGGGTTCCAGTACACATTTACAAATAACCACCCTCTATCTCCATCTAAGTCCTTCAGTACTGCTCTTACAATAATAATCCCTGAGTCATCATTAGCAAGGACATACAAACTCCTGAAGATCCTATTCCTGCAAACGATCGCTAAACCCCCCCATCGGACGTACCACCACCCCTTTCGTTGACAGCTGAGGGTGAGAAGCAAAACCCTATACGTCAAACGATTTGAGGAGCCATGTTTCTTGAACAAAGATCAGATTGTGTAAAAGAAAGATGTATGACCTCGTAATATCATTACAGAGCGAGTTAGTGCCCCTCGAGTTCCATGATAGGGCTCTAACCCTCAGTGCAGTTAGAGATGCTGATCAGCCAAACCCAATTTAAGTAAGATCTGTGAGACAACCTCAGGGACCATAGCCAAGGTTGGTAACAATGGTTTGGGATCCTTCCGTTGTCTCTCTTCCAATCCATTTTGTGGCCTATTTGGGTTGGCCAGACTTTTTCCAGACATGTCTTTTGGTTCTACTTCGGATACCACAAGACCCCTATGGGACCAGTGAACACTAGCCCCCAAAACGGATGACCAGCCAAGCTTGGATTTAAGAGTCAGTCTGGCAATATTCATATTTGGAGAACACGGGAATCCAACAACATCAATATCTTCTGATGTATAGATGTTCAAACTCTGTATTTCCCTTGTTTCCGCCAAAATGGCTGACCGATTCAGCTTGTTTTTCCCCCTTTGCATTGATGGCAATCGTGATAGGTAGAGAACCAGCTCGGTACCAGAGTTTTTCACTTGGTTGTTTTTATTAACATTCTTTCTGGGCTCCGAGGGATGAAATCCTCTTAGTTGTTTTTCCTGTTCATTGTTATTAGTAATAGCTCCCAGAGGCCGGCCAGAAGGCTGGTGTTTTTCAAGTTCAAAAGACGAAAGCTGCTTCATTTTATTCTTTGAGTCTTGCCACTGCATCTCATTTTTTTTACCCAACTCCCCCTGCCGCCCTTCTTCCACCACCAGTGCTGGTAAATTGCCCACCTCCTTTTTCCTTAGAAACATTGGTGCAATCCTAGGCGATGGTTTTGGTATAGGGAGGAAAATTGGAGCAAGCTTTAAAGGGGGTTTGATGACATCCGTCTGAATCCCCACCGTTGACATGCTTACTTCTTTTTTTTTAACTGATGATTTCAATTTCACAGAGTCTGTGTTTTCCTTTTCAGTCTCTTCATTTATCCTCACCCGCTTGCTTTTCTTTGGCATCATCTGCTCTGTCAAGATCGCTTGTTTTTTTTTTTTAAGGTTTCGTAAGAAACACTTTGAGGATTTTGATTTATTCTTTTTCTTTTTAGATGGATAAGCCTCAATTTCTGTGTCACCACTAAACTGATGAGAGTCTATAGATATCACAGACTCCTGAAATTGTTTTTTCCGCTTCTTTTTCATTTTCCCATTGGGTTTTGTCCCTTTTTCCTTTTGGTATTTGGGTACTGGCGAGGGAGCTATTTTTCCAGAGATCTCTATTTCTCTCTTTGATTCATCTGTCTGTGGTCTTAGAGCTTCTTCTATTTCCACCAGTCGTGCCAAGCGGACAAACTCCTCCATAGTAGAAGTGGAAAGAGGGGTATCATCCATCTCCTGTGCCTTCATCTTTAAGTGAGCACAGTTTCCACATTTATCTTCCTTATCTTTCAATCTTTCCTTCTCCAGCCAATACTGATGGAATTTGGCCATATCATTTTTCATCTCCTCACATTTAGAGAGGATCTGATCTGATCTCTGTATAGTGATTTGTTGACTTCGTTCTTGTCGAATTTCAGTTGTTATATCATTTAAGGCCGATTTTAGCACCACCAGAGAAGAGTCATGTATTTCCCGATCTTTTATCATTTCCAGAAGATGGGCAAAATTGATTTGAACTTTATTCTTTGTAGCTTCACAGACCTTCATAAGTGAGCCCAGAACAAAGCTGAGAGCAGCCATAGATTGGGAATTAAGAGGCTCGTCCTTAGGAGGAGAAGCCCTCTTTTCTCCTTCCATGGGTATTAGTTCTTTACCTGCTCTTCGGTCTTGGTAGTCTCTAGCAACTCTGAAAACCTCCAACAAGGCGGAGATTGCATTCAATTCAAAGGATGAGGCTAAATTTAGGAGATTTTCTGAATTTATCAGATCTTGTTCCGAAAGATGAATTCTCCCTTTCCCCGCAGTCATTAGACAGGATTGCAGGTCTACAGGCACCAGGCTCTCTTTCTCCTTCACTTCTGCTGACGGGCACATTATCTGACCAAGATCCCGAGGGAATTAATCAAAAATTGTAGTTTTTAGAAATTCCAAGGACGCCACCCGGCGGCCGCGACTTGGATCACACTCAACTGGTGGGTCAAAGGTAGCTCCACCCGCAGTCTCCTTCTGGTCGGTGATACAAAGTTAGATGCTGCTGACTCAAGCCCTCCTCCTAACTTGAACAACGCCGGCACTCCACCGCCACCCCACGGTGAGAAATTGGATTTATTGGAGTACTTAAATGTGCGAACTGCTTTGTTGAAACTACATACGGCTCTAGAATTATTTACTTGACAGTAGCCGTGCTTGTTTTGCCTGCTGCATACAGTTGTATGCTTAAATCATTTACTCAGGTTTAGAGCATTATGGAAATGGAGTAATTTCTGATAATTACTGGCATTTTGCTTGCCCCACCCCCATGCTGACATAAAACCTTCAGGCTTTCAAAACACTGGTTTCCCAACAACGAGATTTATTTAGAACTCAAGGCAACCCTAATGAGGTCTTTACTGAGGTCAGTCAGTTTTTTGCATTGGCTGGCAGTTTTCCAGTGTGTTGAATGTATTGAGTTTATTAGGCGCACTCTGTAAAGCAAGCAAAAGCAAGCTAGAGGTTGCTTTGTTTACAAGGTACTCCACCCTCCGCTGACCACCCACTGCTGCTCCCACTGCTTCCCGCACCAAACTGATGCTGGAGTTTCAGTTTTCAAAAGCAATTTCAGAGACAACAAGCCAAGACGATCCAAGCTGAGAGAGGCCGGCAAGCTCTGACAAAACTCTGACAGAATTCTCCGCGAAACGGCGAGGTTGGGAGCCTCGCTCACCTCCACTCCACTGCCGCCACTACCCTTAAAGGATAGTTTTCTGTATTCCTGTATTCCTAATATAACAACATTAAAAGAAATACTGCTCTCCAAGATTATTTTGCAGGTGTTCATGATTAATCGTCTGAGTTTCAATAACGTTTATTAATTCATCAATCTTTTATGACGTGCTTAATACCAGAGGCGAGTCTCTTAGCACAGGACGGAACCTGTGTTGCTCTGCCTTGTCTTGCTTCCAAGACAATCATGTTGCCCCTGAGCTATCCTCCCGGCTGTGGTATCCTACAGTACCAACACTACTGTATTTCTATGATTCCCATGTATGTCATCATATTTATCGGTGACCTTGTGCTTCGACTTGCCAGGCAGCTGTGAGAAAGCACGGGAAAGGTGAGGTGAGGGTCGATGGCACTATATGGGCTCATAATCAAGTTTCAGAAGTAGTCCAACACTCACAAGGATGGAGACGCGATCACTTCATTGACGGCTTTGGGCAGAATGGCCCACATCCAACATGGGGACTTGTCTTGGGATACCCATTCTTTGCATTCCGACCTTGCAGTGAAGCCGGGTAGCAGAAGTGCCCGCTCAACATTAGAAGTCCCAGAAATGTCAGGCAACTCTCTTTTTTGGAGTGATACACCAGATATTTCTGCCCAAAATGTTTTTAAAATGTCTCAAACCTAAATTTTACTTTATTTCAATGAGAGTCAATAAGAGAAAACAACTTTCCTCTTACTGGTCAAAATCTCTTCTTAAGTATTCTCAAATGATGGAAGGTATGGTCCAACAGTTCACTCTGCACCCTCACAGACAGCAACACTGGGGACAGGGGTGCAGTTGAGTGCAAGGTCTCAGCACAGACGGCAGACATTGTGAGTGTGTGCTATAGAGACATTCACACAGCCAGGGCAGTATTTGACTACGCACTAGACCTCTGAATCACTTATGGCCTAAAGTCCTCTCGCAGAGCATGAGACTAAGACAAAGCCCTCAAGCCCTTTTTGTAAGCAATGTAGGTCCTAGTTAACATATCAGGATGCAATTGGGACTGACCATCTATCAGACCAAGTGTCATGATCACTGCTTCCAAGGAGTCAGGACCAGCCCAACGTCCTTGGAAGCAGGCCCCTAACCTTAATCCTAGGCACCAGCCGGTCCCCACTGGGACCTTTTGGACCTTGTCCTGGTGCCAGTGGCGCCAGGCTCATCAATGCCATCGGTCCCGGCACTGGAAGCGCCGGGCTCAAAATCTATATGAATATGCTTGGGTGGACTTACCTGCAGCAGACCATGCTGCTTACTTACCAGCTGCATAAGAATCCTCAGTAAGCCGGAACTACTTTCTTACCTGGGTGGGGCAAGCTCCACTCCCTGGATACAACACTGGAACTCTTCTGGAACAGGAACTCTTTTCTTACCTAGGCGGGGCCGTGGAGGAAGACGCCTCAGCACTCCAAGGCTATTTAAACCACACCCGATTGATGAAACGTGCTTCGCGTTATTCTGCATCTGCAGCAGAACGCTCACCGAGTCTGTTCCAGCTTTTCTTCTATCCGGGCCCGAACCTGCAAGAATAATTCTTACCATTCCTGCATCCAGTCTTCAGCAGAACCTGCAAGAACAATACTTACCATCCCCACATCCAGTCTTCAGCAGCACCTGCAAAATAAGAAACTACAGGTTAGCACGGCAACCTTCATACGAAGCGCATTACTCACCTGATTCATCGGCAGCGCCCATTTCATCACGCTGCATCTCCGCCTGTGAAAACAAAGGCATAGTTATTTCTTACCGGCACTCTGGGTCTCCAACGCTGCAATCCGGACCTGAAAGACAAAGGAGAGACATTAGACAGGTATTTACTTACGCCCATCGCGCTCGCCATAATAGGACGCCTGCAAATACTCCGGCGTTTTCCAGCATCTCTTCAGCACGAACCCGCAGCTGCAAGAGAAAAGAAACAGTTAGAGCGCTTGCATTTACTCACGCATTCCAAGCACTCCATTCCCATTCCAAGGCTCTGGCTCCAGCTTCGGCTCCCTTCACACCATCTTCTGTCTCCAGAGCCCTGCAAAACAAATAGGAGAAAGCATTATACCAAACCCTGATCTACATAAAGGTGCCCTCGCACGTAAAGACTTTAAGGACAAAAGGTGTCCGGAAACTCACCGCTCGTGCAGTTAACGGCGGTAGCGATCCTCTGATGTTAAGAGGCCTACGTTTTACCCAGTGAAGGAACTGGCAACGGCACCCTGCACCAGACGCAGATCGAGAGCCCAGCATTCACCTATCTAAGGTGAGCACGTTGACCTGGGGGATTCTACGGGGAAGCTGGGAATAGAGAGAGAGAGAGAGAGAGAGAGACACTCAACTGCCCAGATCATTAACCCCCATATTCTCTCACCTGCAGAAATCTCACCCTTCGAGTTCGACACACAGTGCGAAGAGGCTCAGTCCCAGAAGCCAACCGAGTCCTGCACATCACTTTTCGAGTCACAGACACCTTCCTGCCTAGACCAGCGCCTCCGTGGGAATCAGGTGAGCGTTACAGAACGCGAAGCCCACCGCAAAATTCCTACCCAGGCGCAATGGAAACCTCGGACACTGATCATTTGGCCCAATTGCTTGGGGAATTAAGAGCAGAAGTACATGCAGCTCATCAGGAAACAAACTCACTAAGAAGAGAGCTGATAATATCCAAGGAGCGAACAGAGGATCTCGCTAGGCAATTGCTACAAACGCAGGCAGGACAGACACCTTTGCCCGCTCCAGGAGGAAGTTATCCTTCAGCATCCTCAAATCCTGTGCAAATCAATCTACCTGGTAATGTGCCCTTGGCTCCGCCCGAACGCTTTTCCGGTGACCCAAAGAAGTTTGCAGTGTTTATTAACCAGTGCCGCCTACACTTTTTATGTCGACCAGCTGCCTTCCCAACAGATCAGACCAAGGTGGCTTTCGTACTTTCTTACCTCAGTGGCAGTGCCGCAGATTGGTCGATCCCTTTAGTCACTCAGGATGATCCGGTTCTTCATGATTTCCAGGCCTTCCAGTCCAGCATGGAGAAACTGTTCGCAAGACATCCACAAGGGCAGGCCTTGGACAATGAACTCCTTTCATTACGGCAGGGTAATCAAGAACTCTTGACTTATATTGCTTCATTCAACAGACTTATAGTGGAAACCCAATGGCCTGAGGACAAAAGAATAACGCTTTTCTACAGAGGCCTGCGTGGAGAGCTCAAGGATGTGTTAGCTCAAGTTGTGAATCCTCCACAAGAATGCTCAGAGTATATTGACTTAGTTGTTCAATTAGACCACAAATTACAGAACAGGAAGGCTGATCGTTCCAAATTTGACACCCGAGTGTTTTCTAAACCACAGACCTCTACTAGGGGAGCTGACACCGTGGAACCCATGCAAATAGGGGGCATGAAAGGACCTTTAACCCAAAAGGAGCGGGAAAGAAGAAGACAGCTGCAATTATGCCTCTATTGTGGAAACTCGGGGCACTTTCTTCGAGACTGTCCAGTGAAACCAGCTAAGAAGGCTGTAGGAGCCGCAGATACCAGTGCCACAAATTCTGAACAGGGAAACGACCTAGCCCGACAAGTGTAGAGGTCCTCTTGCCGAGCGTTAAAATCTGTCCCGTGACCTCGCATTTCGTGGTGCCTATGGTCTTCATTAGCCCTGAACGTCCGGATCGTTTGCATGCAATTGAAGCTTACATCGACAGCGGAGCAATCGGTAATTATGTGGATCGTGAAATGGCATCAAGGATGAATCTACCTCTTGTCCCTAAGGCAGTAAAAGACGTCATTACTACAGTGGATGGCACGGAGATAGCCTCTGGACCAGTAACGCACGCCACCCAAGAAGTGACGTTAGTGAGCCAAGATGGACACCGGGAGAAAATCGTGTTCGATGTGATCAAGGCCCCTCAGTTCCAGATCATTCTGGGAATTCCTTGGTTAGAGAAGCACAATCCTCGGATCGATTGGCGAGCAAAGACGGTTCAGTTTCCAGAATGTTTGACCACTTGTTATTCTCGGCCTGATGTCTCATTGGCGGCAATCTCTTCTGAGGTTCCCAAATTACCTCCCGAATACCAGGAATTCCAAGACGTCTTTCGGAAGGACCAAGCTAACACCCTGCCTCCTCATAGGTCTTACGACTGTCAAATAGATCTGATACCTGGAACAACTCCTCCTTGCAGTAGGATTTATGCCCTCACCGAGCCAGAGAATCTTCACCTCAGACAATATCTGGACCAATACCTAGGTAACGGGTTTATTCGTCCTTCAAAATCTCCAGCTTCCTCGGCTTTGTTCTTCGTTCCGAAAAAGGAAGGAGACCTTAGGACTTGTATAGAATACCGCGCCCTGAATCAGATCACCATTAAAAACAGATACCCGTTACCTTTGATCCCTGAACTCCTGGACCAAGTCAAAGACGCATGTATATATACAAAGTTGGATCTCAGTGGAGCCTACCATTTGGTACGAATAAAGGAGGGCGATGAATGGAAGACGGCCTTCCGCACCAAGTATGGGCTATTTGAGTATCAAGTTATGCCCTTTGGACTTTGTAACGCTCCGGCCGCCTTCCAGTATTTTATGAACGATGTCCTTAGAGAACTCATCGATGTATGTGTTGTTGTCTACATTGATGACATCCTCGTCTATTCATCATCTGAAGAGGAACATCAGAAACATGTTAAAGAAGTCCTCGAGAGATTACGTCAACATAACCTTTTTGCTAAGCTTGAAAAATGCGTTTTCAACGTAACTGAAGTGGAGTTCCTGGGATTCATATTGTCCCCTAACGGAGTCCATATGGATTCGAAAAAAGTCGATGCGATCATCAAGTGGCCTTCACCAACCTCTGTAAAAGGAGTTCAAAGCATGTTAGGTTTCGCTAACTTTTACCGTAGATTCATTCCTGAATTCTCTCGAATTGTCCAACCCATCACCGCTCTGTTAAAGAAGAACAAACGTTTTGAGTGGTCTACCGAGGCAGAACAAGCCTTTCAGGACTTAAAAGTTAAATTCATTTCTGCACCTGTTCTAAAACATCCTCGTCCAGAACTCCCCTACATTGTGGAAACGGATGCTTCTAGTCTAGCTATGGGGGCAGTTTTATCACAAAGAGATCCGGTCACACACCAATTACATCCTGTAGCCTTTTGGTCTTGCAAATTCTCGGCTCCCGAGATCAACTATTCAATTACAGACAAGGAACTTTTAGCTATCAGATCGGCCTTTAAAGCCTGGCGGCATTATCTTTTGGGAGCCAGACCCACAGTCACCGTAATGACAGATCACCGCAACTTACAATATCTAAAGACGGCCAAGGCTCAGTCTTCCAGGCAACTTCGCTGGGCTCTGTTTTTGGCTGAGTTTGACTTTATAATTACTTATCGACCAGGCAGTAAAAACGGAAAAGCAGATGCCCTCTCCCGGATGGGAATAGATGAACACTTGACCAATCCAGAACCAATACCCATAATTCCAGAACAAAGGATTTTGGGCTTGGTCAGCGCTCAATCCTTTGAAGACATCAAGACTACAGTCAAATCAATCCTAACTCCGGCCGAATTACAGGACTGGCAATTAAAGGGAAAAGAATTCACTGTGGATCAAGACCTTCCATATTTGCGAGGACGATTGTACTTGCCCAGTGAGAAAATACAAGAACAAGTGATCTCCTGTTATCACGACTCACTAATGGAGGGTCACCCTGGCATTACCAAAACCATGGAAAAGGTCAAAAGACATTTCTGGTGGCCATCATGGAAGAAGGATATTAGAGACTTTGTAATCTCCTGCGGTGTATGTGCCCAAAATAAAAGTCAGAAGGAGAAACCAGCCGGCCTCTTACATCCACTAGACATCCCTCCCTGTCCATGGCATACCCTGTCCATGGATTTCATCACGGACTTACCTCCATGCTCAGGGTATAATACCATTTTAGTAGTCGTGGATCTATTCTCCAAGATGGCTCACTTCATTCCCCTGAAAGGCCTACCTACAGCTTCAGTATTGGCCCGAGAATTCTTAGAAAACATCGTTCGGCTACACGGTTTTCCCTCGGTTTTGGTCTCCGATAGGGGAAGTCAATTCATCTCCCACTTTTGGCGAAGTTGCTGTTGTTTAGCCCAAATTGATGTGAGACTTTCAACCAGTCACCATCCCCAAACTGACGGACAAACCGAGAGGACAAATCAAACTCTAGAGCAATATCTACGTTGCATGCTCCAACAAACTGAAAACCCTTGGAAGGACATTCTTTGGATCGCGGAGTAGGCTTATAACAATTCGACTCATTCGGGAACCGGGAAGACTCCCTTCTTCTTATTATATGGACACCATCCTAGGACCTCGAACCTGGATCCTCCCCAAGAATTCGAAGCACCTGCTGTGGATCACTTGCACTCTGAGATCACTCGTGCTTTTAAGGAAGCCACTGCCCATCTGCAAAGAGCTAAAGCTCAATTCAAGAAAGGAGCAGATCAACACCGTAAAGAGGCCCCTCACTACGCAGTAGGAGTTCAGGTCTGGTTATCCACTAAGCACCTGCCTCTAAAAGGACCCCGCACCTTCATTCCGAGATACCTTGGACCCTATCTCATCTCTGCTATAATTAATCCGGTAGCTGTCAAATTGGAATTACCTTCGCATATGAAAATACATCCAGTATTCCATGTCTCCTTACTAAAACCAGTACAACCAGAAACCCGATTGACCGAACTCCCAGAACCTGTTTTAGTAGATGGAGAACTCGAATTCGAAGTAAAGAACATCCTAGATTCCAAAATCTCCAAATCTAAATTATATTATCTGGTTGATTGGAAAGGATACGGCCCCCAGGAAAGGTCTTGGGAACCCTCAGAATATGTCCATGCACCTCGTCTGGTCAAGAAATTCCATCTGAATCACCCCGACAAACCAAAACCCCCAGAGAAGACACGCTTGGGAGGGGCCTTGAGGGGGGGTACTGTCATGATCACTGCTTCCAAGGAGTCAGGACCAGCCCAACGTCCTTGGAAGCAGGCCCCTAACCTTAATTCTAGGCACCAGCCGGTCCCCACTGGGACCTTTTGGACCTTGTCCTGGCGCCGGTGGCGCCAAGCTCATCAATGCCATCGGTCCCGGCACTGGAAGCGCCGGGCTCATAATCTATATGAATATGCTTGGGTGGACTTACCTGCAGCAGACCATGCTGCTTACTTACCAGCTGCATAGGAATCCTCAGTAAGCCGGAACTACTTTCTTACCTGGGTGGGGCAAGCTCCACTCCCTGGATACAACACTGGAACTCTTCTGGAACAGGAACTCTTTTCTTACCTAGGCGGGGCCGTGGAGGAAGACGCCTCAGCACTCCAAGGCTATTTAAACCACACCCGATTGATGAAACGTGCTTTGCGTTATTCTGCATCTGCAGCAGAACGCTCACTGAGTCTGTTCCAGCTTTTCTTCTATCCGGGCCCGAACCTGCAAGAATGATACTTACCATTCCTGCATCCAGTCTTCAGCAGAACCTGCAAGAACAATACTTACCATCCCCGCATCCAGTCTTCAGCAGCACCTGCAAAATAAGAAACTACAGGTTAGCACGGAACCTTCATACGAAGCGCATTACTCACCTGATTCATCGGCAGCGCCCATTTCATCACGCTGCATCTCCGCCTGTGAAAACAAAGGCATAGTTATTTCTTACCGGCACTCTGGGTCTCCAACGCTGCAATCCGGACCTGAAAGACAAAGGAGAGACATTAGACAGGTATTTACTTACGCCCATCGCGCTCGCCATAATAGGACGCCTGCAAATACTCTGGCGTTTTCCAGAATCTCTTCAGCACGAACCCGCAGCTGCAAGAGAAAAGAAACAGTTAGAGCGCTTGCATTTACTCACGCATTCCAAGCGCTCCATTCCCATTCCAAGGCTCTGGCTCCAGCTTCGGCTCCCTTCACACCATCTTCTGTCTCCAGAGCCCTGCAAAACAAATAGGAGAAAGCATTATACCAAACCCTGATCTACATAAAGGTGCCCTCGCACCTAAAGACTTTAAGGACAAAAGGTGTCCGGAAACTCACCGCTCGTGCAGTTAACGGCGGTAGCGATCCTCTGATGTTAAGAGGCCTACGTTTTACCCAGTGAAGGAACTGGCAACGGCACCCTGCACCAGACGCAGATGGAGAGCCCAGCATTCACCTATCTAAGGTGAGCACGTTGACCTGGGGGATTCTACGGGGAAGCTGGGAATAGAGAGAGAGAGAGAGAGAGAGAGAGACACTCAACTGCTCAGATCATTAACCCCCATATTCTCTCACCTGCAGAAATCTCACCCTTCGAGTTCGACACACAGTGCGAAGAGGCTCAGCCCCAGAAGCCAACCGAGTCCTGCACATCACCTTTCGAGTCACAGACACCTTCCTGCCTAGACCAGCGCCTCCGTGGGAATCAGGTGAGCGTTACACCAAGGGTGTTCAGACCATGGTAAAGGTTACCTTAAGACCTCCACAGACAAGGCCCTATCCATAGTTTAAGCACGTGCTTGGCTCATTCGTGGATATAACAGTACTCATGTTGGGTTAGATGTCTGAATATAATAATATTATCTTCTTGTCTAGCAGTGCCTCCTGTCAGACTGTGTGCCTGCTTCTAAGCACAGTAATAACAGGTGTTGTTATTACCCCATTTTGAATGCTACTTGGTTGATCAACCTCGGAAGGCTGAAAGGCCCAGCCGCGGGATTTCAAACTTGACCTTTAGGTCCAACAACCATAGGCATGCCAAAAAGGGTATATAACATTTCTGGTGGAAATGTTAGGTCACGATGCTGCACTGGCTACAAGATAAGATTACAGCTGTGGTAGAGGAATAATAGACTCTTGGATGCTCCTAGATCCCAAAGTCGAGGAATCTGCGTTATGGTGAAGTGGATATGGCTATGGCTATGGCTATTGCTAAAAAATTGCTAAAAATTGACCCATTGGCCAACCATTCTATGGACTTTAAGAAAAAAGCATAAGGTGAGTCATGTGATGAAACTCAAGAAATTCAATAAATGGATTATTTATATCGGAAACCATCCTTCTGCAGTGGGACATCCTCTTGAAGGGGGAATCGTTAGTGCCATTGGACTTTCAGGCCATGTTACTAACTGTCCCAATATATCGGCCTTAGTAGACACTTCTGAAATTCCACGGGGTGTGGACATTTTTTTGTCTTCTCATCCGTATCTCTTCTGTGGCCTAGTGTTTTATCAACCTCCTGTAGCCAGTAGCAGAGGCGCTTGAGACTCTGCGGTTGTGGATTATAATTTATTTGTATTACAGAATTGTCATGTCAAAAGACGAGTTCCTATGGTCTCAGGTGAACATGGCGCAGGATTTGGTTCAGCACTTTGGCTTTTTGTTCAAGTGGGAGAAATTCGAGCTGATACTTTCATGGCCGATGTAGTGTCTAGGGTTCAAGGTGGACACTGTGAGTGTGACTGAGGTATTTGACTCATAAGGTTCATGCAATTCTATAGAAAATCACAGTAGTTATGCCAAAAGCCAGCATCCCATTGAGAGAGCTGGCAAGTCAATTTCCACCTTTATCAATCCGGGCACTCATTCTGATGTCGTCTACATTACAGTGATCTGCAAAAACAAAAAATATGGCAGCTGTAGGTCTGTATGTCACTGGCATGAGAATAACGGCACAGAAAGCCATCAGCTACAGGCCGATCTTTGCCTTTCACGTCTCCCCCTCGTCACTTTCAGGTGGGTCACAACTGCAACCTCACGTTTATGCCGCTCACACCTGCATCCCTTTCCTCAATGTCACCCCCTCCCTTGCTTATCCACTTACCTGTTTCCGCCTTCCCATCCGCCATAGCACCCTGCCCCAGGGAGAAGTGTGTTGAACTGTTGTGCATCAGCCTTCACACAATGCTCTTTTGTTGTGCAGCAAGCTTTTCCCTGGTGGCCTTGAGACAGCAAACAAATCAAGTAATTGTGCCAAGGCCTTCCGTACGCTCGTTTGGTTCTCCTTACAGAAGAAGCCCTGATAGAACTTCAGTGGTGGTTGGATTATATGGAGGTCTGAAAAAAGGGCAGAGCCATCACCAGCTCCATTCCTGATTCGGTTATCAAATTAGGTGTAAGCAGGTCCAGTTGTGGGGGCTAGACATGGGAGCATCTCCACTAGGACAAATTAACTGATCCTTCGTGTCAATATTTCACAGGGTTTGGTAGGCTCTTTTCAAAGGCAAGTTCCTAACTAACAAAAGATAGGGTGAGGTGTTGTATCCTATTTAAGACGGTCAATATTTTGGCCATCATTTTTATTAGTCACCTGAACAAAATGGGGTTTAGACTGTTGGGAGAATTGGCAAGGAATTTCAAGCACTATTGCCTAGTCAAGGAAGTTTCAGTCGGGGCAGTGTGCCTACTCAGTTTATCTAATGAAGTGGCAGAGTGGAGCTCCAAGTAATTTCAAGATTCCTAGGTTTGGAAGCTGGAGGCTGATTTGTTTAGCAGGTACAGTGGGGAAGATATCACACTGACCTACTTGCTTCACAACTCAACTCCCATCTATTGAGGTTCTTCATCTGGAGACTCGTGTCATGATGCCTACCCCCGGGGACCCAGACCAAGTCCAGCAACCCCGGAAGCAGGCATCAAGTTATTCCAAGCAAGCCCAACAACCCCTGCTAGGGGCTATTTGGGTGAAGTCCTGGCGTCTATGGTGCCAGGCTCATATGAAGAGTCAGTCCTGGCTCAATAGGCGGCAGGCTCATAGAATAAAACTTACCTGATGCAGACCATGCTGCAAACTTACCTGATGCAGACCATGCTGCAAGAGCTCCAAGCTAAAAGAGGCTTGGAAGGGACTACTTTACTTAGGGACTATTTTTTACTCGGGTGGGGCTGGGGAGGAATACTTACCTGGGACTACTTTGAGGGCTATTTAAACCACGACTGAAGACCAGAACGCGCTTCGCGTTATTCTGCACTCACCGTGCCTGCAAGTCTGCATCCAGTCTTCTGCCACGCCCGCCTCGAGTCTGCAGCTCCTAGAAAAAGGGAGAAAGAAGGAGAAAAGGCTAGAACAAGAGCAATACCTTTGATCCTTACCTGAATTCCCGATCCAACGCGCCTTCGAGCTAGAAGAAAGAAGTTATTTTATGCGTGTCGCCTCGCCTGCTGCAGCGCCGCGCTGAACTCACTGGCCTTCGCAGCATCTTCACATTCCACCGCATCCTTCTGGAAGACAAGAACAGCAAGGTGAGCCAAGGGAATACACAGAGGCAATATTAGTTACCCCCGATAGACTTATATGATTTTACCACCGGGGGTACTATTCCTCTTCACGGGTCGGCGCAGCTTCCACTGCATCCTCGCCGAACCCCAGCCCCTAAGGGGAACAAAAGGACAGCAAGGTGAAACAAAGGGACAAACAAGGGTAAACCTCCTCATCACAATAGACTTACCTGATTTTACCGCCGGAGGCATTATTCCCCGAGGCTTCATACTTTCTCTCAGCACCTGAATAAGGGAGAAAGCAACAGGTTACAAATTGACATTATTTCATCGAACTGTGTTGGATAATACAAATCCTTACCTGAATATTACCGGTTGTCACGAGGAACTCTTCGCTAGGGTCAAGCTGCAACCTGCAAGGAATCGGACAGAGTGAAAGTCAGACATTTGAACTCTTGCGAACTACATACTTACGGCATCTTGCCGGGAATCTCAGAGTCAATATTGTTCTGGAACTCACCAATTCCTTCGAGCCAGTGAAGCAACTGGTTATCTACGTGCCCCTGCGCTCAATTCAGGATGGAGAGCTCATCTTTCCAAACCATCAGGTGAGACTATAAGAGGGGACATCAAAGGTGATCAGTGGGGAGAACAGCGGGAGTGGGGGGGGGGGGGTTAAAGCTCACCTCCATGGGTGGTTAATTCCCTTTCTCCATTTGCAGAAGAATGTTCCTACGGGCCAAGCAAACGAAGCTAGGTGGGCCAGTCCAGTCCGTCATCTCAGCATTATGCGTCACATTGGTGGAGGCCGCAGCTGTCCAGTTCAGATCGACGCCCCTGTGGGAGCCAGGTGAGCGTAACAGAACGCGAAACCTACCCACAAATTCCCACCCGGGCGTTATGGATACCTCAGAAACTGACCAATTGGCCCAATTACTAGAGGAGCTGAGGGCTGAAGTGCATTCCGCCCATCAAGAAACCAATGCACTTAGGAGAGAACTGATTGTGTCAAAGGAGCGAACTGATAACCTTTCTAGGCAACTACTGCAAAGCCAGGCTGGTCAAGCACCCCTACCAGGTCCCAGGGAAAATCCAGCTCCCGTGTCATCGAGTAACCCTGTGCAAATAAACCTACCAGGAAATATTCCATTAGCTCCGCCCAAACTCTTTGCCGGAGATCCCAAAAGGTTCGCCGTGTTTATGAACCAATGCCGCTTGCACTTTTTATGCAGACCTGGTGCCTTCCCAAACGATCAAGCCAAGGTAGCCTTCGTTTTGTCATATCTCAGCGGCAGTGCAGCTGATTGGTCAATTCCACTAGTTACTCAGGATGACCCAATTCTTCGGAATTTTCAGGGCTTTCAAATGAGCATGGACAGACTATTTGCCCGGCTCTCCCAAGCACAGGCCCTGGATAATGAACTTTTGTCCCTACGACAGGGTAACCAGGACCTTCTATCCTACATCGCGACCTTTAATAGGTTGATAGTGGAAACTGGATGGCCTGAGGTAAAATGAATCACGTTATTTCATCGAGGGCTTCAAGGAGAACTCAAGGATGTCTTGGCTCAAGTCGTGAACCCACCTCAAGGCTGCGCTGAATATATAGACTTAGTGGTCCAGTTAGATCACAGACTTCAGAACAGAAAGGCTGATCGAGCCAAGTTTGAGAATCGGGTGTTGGTCAAAACCCACGCTAACCCCAAAGGAGCAGATGCTTCAGAACCCATGCAAATCGGAGGGGTTAAAGGACCCTTAACCCAGAAGGAAAGGGAAAGGAGGCCGCTAATGCAATTGTGTCTATATTGTGGAACCTCTGGGCATTTTCTACAGGATTGCCCTGTAAAACCACCTAAGAAGGTGGTAGGAGCTGCTGATAAAAGCCATATGGAGTCAGACTCTGGAAACGACAACGCTCGACAAGCGTAGAGGTCCGCTTGCCGAGTTTGAAGAAGGATACTCAGACCTCACATTTCATCATACCAATGGTCCTCGTAGATCCAAGGCAGCCATCGCGTATGCACGCAGTAAGGGCATACATTGATAGTGGGGCCATAGGAAACTATGTGGACTATGAATTGGCTTCCAGGATGAATCTACCTCTCTGCCGAAAAACCACCTCAGATGTCATCCCCACAGTCGATGGAACTGAAATTTCCTCTGGACCTGTAACTCATTCCACCGCAGAGATGACACTATTGGGTCGGGATGGGCATTGGGAGACTATTGTGTTTGATCTAATCAAAGCCCCACAGTTCCAAATAATACTGGGGATACCTTGGTTGGAAACACATAGCCCTTGTATTGATTGGCGAGAGAAGAGAATAACCTTCCCGGATTGTGTACAAACCTGTTACCCAAAAAAAAATGTGAACGTAGGCCTGGCCACAGTAACTACAGCAGTCGTGCAACTACCTCCAGAATACCAAGAATTCCAGGATGTCTTCCAAAAAGAACAGGCAAACACCTTACCTCCTCAAAGATTGTACGATTGTCAAATCGATCTCATACCCGGTGCACAGGATCTATGCCCTTATGGAACCTGAGAACCTTCACCTACGACAATACTTAGACCAGTACCTTGCTAATGGCTTCATTCGCCCATCCAAGTCCCCTGCATCTTCAGCTTTGTTCTTCGTGCCCAAAAAGGAAGGTGACCTCAGAACGTGCATAGACTACCGCGCCTTGAACCAGATAACTGTTAAGAACCGATACCCATTGCCTCTGATCCCTGAACTACTAGACCAAGTGAAGGACGCTTGCATATACACAAAGTTAGATCTCCGGGGGTCATACCATCTGTACGTGTAAAAGAGGGTGACAAATGGAAGACTGCTTTTCGCACTAAGTATAGGTTATTCGAATACCAGGTGATGCCTTTCAGGTTGTGCAATGCACCAGCAGCCTTCCAATACTTTATGAACGATGTCCTTCGTGAACTCATTGACGTTTGTGTTGTCGTATATATATCGATGATATTCTAGTATACTCCTCTTCAGAATCCGACCATGTGAAGCACGTCCGAGCAGTCCTTGAGAAATTGCGCCAGCACAAACTATATGCAAAACTGGAAAAATGCGTTTTTCATGCCAAAGAAGTGGAATTCCTTGGGTTTATCCTGACCCCAAAAGGAGTCCGAATGGCTCACGAAAGGTAGACGCAATACTTAAGTGGCCATCACCAAGTTCAGTTAAAGGAGTACAAAGCATGCTCGGCTTTGCCAATTTCTACCGCAGATTCATCCCGGATTTCTCACATGTTGTACATCCCATCACAGCACTCTTGCAAAAAATAAACGCTTTATGTGGACTGAAGAAGCTGAAAATGCCTTCCAAGAGCTGAAAGCGAAATTCACGTCTTCGCCTGTATTAAAGCAACCGCGGCCTGAACTTCCATACATAGTGGAAACTGATGCATCCATTCTAGCCATGGGAGCTGTCCTGTCTCAAAAGGACCCTGAAACTGGCCAGCTTCACCCAGTAGCATTTTGGTCCAGAAAGTTCTCGGCACCTGAGTTAAACCATGCGGTTACCGACAAGAAGTTATTAGCCATTAAATCCACCTTCAAGGCTTGGCGGCACTATCTTCTCGGTGCCAGGCATACCATTACTGTGATCACTGATCACCGGAACTTACAGTATTTAAAGACAGCCAAGGCCCAATCGTCACGCCAACTCCGATGGGCATTGTTCTTTGCCGAGTTCGATTTCGTGATAACCTATCGACCAGGTTGTAAGAATGGTAAAGCAGACGTCTTATCCCGAATAGGGATGGGAGAGGCAGAAGTGAACCCAGAACCAGTACCTATAATTTCCGAACAAAGGATCCTTGGCATGACTACTCTACAGACACTAGAGGACATTCAGGTAAAGATCCAGCAACTCTTTGATCCTACAGCCCTGCAGGACTGGGTAAAGAAATGCCCGGACTACTCTGTCACCAATGACCTGCCTTATTACCAAGGGCGGCTATTTCTGCCACACAAGGAACTACAAGAGCTAGTCATTTCCCGTTATCATGATACCCTAATGGAAGGGCACCCAGGTATTTCAAAAACTGAAGCTAAAATTAAGAGACTATTCTGGAGGCCCACCTGGCGAAAGGATATTAAATCATTTGTGATGTCTTGTGGTATTTGTGCCCAAACCAAAAGTTAAAAGAAAAAACCAGCTGGACTCCTACAACCTTTAGACATTCCGCCTACACCATGGCACACCTTATTGTTAGACTTTATTACTGATCTACCCCAATGCAATGGATTTAACACCATTCTAGTTATTGTGGATCTTTTTTCCAAGATGGCCCACTTTATTCCTTTAAAGGGATTACCTTCAGCTTCTATCCTGGCCAAGGAGTTCCTCGAAAACATTGTTCGCATACACGGATTTCCGTCCGTATTGATCTCTGACCGGGGCAGTCAATTCATTTCACATTTTTGGAAAAAATGTTGTCAATTGGCGCAAATCGATGTGAGGTTATCGACCAGTCACCACCCCCAAACCGACGGTCAAACGGAGAGGACCAACCAGACTCTCGAACAATACCTGTGTTGTATGCTACATCAGACTGAGAGTAATTGGAAAGACATTTTTTGGATCGCCGAATATGTATACAATAATTCAGTACATTCTGGAACTGGACAAAGCCCCTTTTATACCTTATATGGGCATCATCCTCGAACCTCAGACCTTGACTCACCCCAACACTTAGAAATGCCCGCAGTGGACCATCTGCACGCTACGATTACACAAGCCTTTAAGGAAGCAACTGCACATTTAAAACAGGCGAAAGAAAAATACAAGAAAGATGCTGATCGGCATAGAAGTGATACTCAACAATACCAGATAGGGGACCAAGTATGGTTAGCCACAAAACATATACCTCTAAAGAAAACACGGACCTTTAACCCCAGATATTTGGGACCTTACTCTATTAAGGCCATTATCAACCCGGTGGCTGTCAAGTTGGACTTACCTGCTAATATGCAAATTCACCCCGTCTTTCATGTGTCACTTTTGAAGCCAGTGCAACCAGGGACAAGACTAACCAAGCCACCAGACCCCATCCTTGTAGACGGGGAACCCGAATTTGAAGTTAAGAACATCCTGGACTCCAAGCTGATAAAGTCAAAACTTTTTTATTTAATCGACTGGAAAGGTTACGGACCACAGGAAAGGTCATGAGAACATAGTGACCACGTTCATGCACCCCGATTGGTGAAAAAATTCCACCGAAATTTTCAAGACAAACCGAAACCACAGGGACGAACGACTTTAGGAGGGGCCTTGGGGGGGAGTGCTGTCATGATGCCTACCCCCGGGGACCCAGACCAAGTCCAGCAACCCCGGAAGCAGGCATCAATTTATTCCAAGCAAGCCCAACAACCCCTGCTAGGGGCTATTTGGGTGCAGTTTTGGCATCTATGGCGCCAGGCTCATATGAAGAGTCAGTCCTGGCACCATAGGCGCCAGGCTCATAGATTGAAACTTACCTGATGCAGACCATGCTGCAAACTTACCTGATGCAGACCATGCTGCAAGAGCTCCAAGCCAAAAGAGGCTTGGAGGGGACTACTTTACCTAGGGACAATTTTTTACTCAGGTGGGGCTGGGGAGGAATTCTTACCTGGGACTACTTTGGAGGCTATTTAAACCACGCCCGAAGAGCAGCACGCGCTTCGCGTTATTCTGCATCCAGCAGCGTAACGCTCACCGTGCCTGCAAGTCTGCATCCAGTCTTCTGCCACGCCCGCCTCGAGTCTGGAGCTCCTAGAAAAAGAGAGAAAGAAGGACAAAAGGTTAGAACAAGAGCAATACCTTTGATCCTTACCTGAATTCCCGATCCAACGCGCCTTCGAGCTGGAAGAAAGAAGTTATTTTATGCGCATCGCCTCGCCTGCTGCAGCGCTGCGCTGAACTCACCGGCCTTCGCAGCATCTTCACATTCCACCGCATCCTTCTGCATGTTCCTGCCGCACTCCGGCACCTAAGGGGAAGACAAGAACAGCAAGGTGAGCCAAGGGAATACACAGAGACAATATTAGTTACCCCCATAGACTTACCTGATTTTACCACCGGGGTACTATTCCTCTTCCTGGGTCGGCAAAGCTTCCACTGCATCCTCGCCGAACCCCGGCCCCTAAGGGGAACAAAAGGACAGCAAGGAGAAACAAAGGGACAAACAAGGGGAAACCTCCTCACCACAATAGACTTACCTGATTTTACCGCCGGAGGCATTATTCCCCAAGGCTTCATACTTTCTCTCAGCGCCTGAATAAGGGAGAAAGCAACAGGTTACAAATTGAAATTATTTCATCGAACTGTGTTGGATAATACAAATCCTTACCTGAATATTACCAGTTGCCATGAGGAACTCTTCGCTAGGGTCAAGCTGCAACCTGCAAGGAATCGGACAGAGGCAAAGTCAGACATTTGAACTCTTACGAACTACATACTTACGGGAATCTCAGAGTCACTATTGTTCTGGAACTCACCAATTCCTTCGAGCCAGTGAAGCAACTGGTTATCTACGTGCCCCTGCGCTCAATGCAGGATGGAGAGCTCATCTTTCCAAACTATCAGGTGAGACTATAAGAGGGGACATCAAAGGTGATCAGTGGGGAGAACAGCGGGAGTGGGGGGGGTTAATGCTCAACTCCACGGGTGGTTAATTCCCTTTCTCCATTTGCAGAAGAATATTCCTACGGGCCAAGCAAACGAAGCTAGGTGGGCCAGTCCAGTCCGTTATCTCAGCATTACGCGTCACATTGGTGGAGGCCGCAGCTGTCCAGTTCAGATCGACGCCCCTGTGGGAGCCAGGTGAGCGTAACAACTCGATCCAGAAGAGGTGGCATCTGATGGCTTTCTCTAGGTGCACTTCTTCTTTGGTCACCGCATCTAAGAGATAATGTTGATCAGAGACAGAGTGTGCATTTCTGACTTTTACAGTGATTGCCAAGACCCTGGCTGTGGTGCAGAGAAGGTGAGTGGGGTTAATGATGATCACCTCTTGTTGTATTTTCAATTGAGGTTCCTGCAATTACTGAAAGTTCCTATGAATGCTCCAATCTGTTGTCACCCCCTATGGTGAGTGCAGGGTATCTCACTCTCATACGTGGAGGATTTAAGGTCATGTTGGAGGCTACTAAGACTCATGACTAACCTGAAGGGTTCATTCAGGACTCCCTGGCTCCCTTCAGGTCAAAGAGTTAGAGAGCAGCCTGGACTGCCTGCCATGGCTCATGGTATGTACAGCAGGGGTTTTATCCTACTTCAGTGGGTTTAGCATGTGTTTCATTTTTTGCCTCTCAGTGGAACAATGGAAATGCTTATGGGACTTTGCGTACAGTGGTTCATGACTTTATCAACAGAGGCGGCAGTGTTGAAATAACCCACAGTCTGTAGATTGCCGAATGAGATGTACGCAGTCGATGGCCAGACCTAAGTAATTTAAACCCTTCAATAAATATTATTTAAGGCAATCTCGCAATGCTTTGCGCGTGTATTGGATATCATATCTGTATGAATGTCAATTATTTCTATCACTAAGTTGTCCTTATTTATATTTAGAGGTACATGACTGGGTGGTTTGAGTGTTTGGAAGTTTTTCATTAATCTTGAAGCCTGCCATGTTGCAGGACTGGTAGATTGTATCCGGGTGACTTTTCCATCCCACCCAATTCATGGCTAATGATGATTGATTTGTTCATTCCTTTGGGGTCAGAAATTAACATGAAGGGATTGAGAGGTTCCAAGATAGAGGTCTACAGTTTCGCTCTGTGTGGTCAGACTTGCTGACGTGATCGATTGTTTGTTTCGCTTACACCAAAGAGAGTAAGAAGATAACGTAGGAGGGGAGGCGAAACCAAGGACAATTCTAACAGGTTTATCGACCCAGTTATGTCACCTGTTAAAGGTTATGACATCATCATTTTTTAAAGTTTCATGTGAAATGTAGGTCAGTTTGGAAAGTAAGAAGAGCGATCCATAATACTTGCCCTCATATCTTATTTTGCCCTATGCAGGAGAGAGTAGTTCATACTGTCCTGCTTTTACCTTTACATTCTGGTACTTGCAGTTTCCTGATAAAACTGCAGCTTTTATATGAATTGATCAATCCAAGTCCCAAAATGCCAGGAATATTAGTACTGGCTGGGCTACAATTTCCTTCTGCTATTCAGACTGTCACCGGAATGCCTGCTCTTCAATTTGTAATGGTATGGGGTATTGTGAGATCTAAAACGTAAGACTCTTCTGTCTCCATACATGAGCAAACGTGTTGTAAAATGCCCAGATCTGTTCCCTTTTTTCTAACATTTTGTAAGGTTAGTACTGTGACGAATTGACTTCTGTCCAGCAGGTGTACAAGGATGAGTAGAGGCTAAAATGTCCACTCACCCCTAACACTTCTACAACTAAGAGCCAACACTATCATAAAGGAAAAGCAGGCATAGTCAAGAGGTTATTATAAATTATAATTATAATTGTTCTTTTATAACACGCTTAATACCAGAGACTGGTTTCTAAGCGAGGGATTGTTCTTTGCCGAGTTCGATTTCGTGATAACCTATCGACCAGGTTGTAAGAATGGTAAAGCAGACGTCTTATCCCGAATAGGGATGGGACAAACAAACCTGTGTTGTGCTGCGCTGTCTTGCTTCCAAGACAAACATTGCCCCTGAGCTATCCCCCCTCATATATATGCCTCCTTCAACATTTGTGTTTAGGTGGGCCGAGGGATGGCTATACTCTCAAGAGTGGCGTGAAAGTGGTTCAGTAGCAACCCAAACAGCAAAGTATAACAATCCAAAATAAAAGAATGTCCAATCAAGGTTCTATAAAAAATATATACTTTATTGAATCACCATGTACAATAATAACTAACTAGAAAACACTGTAAAAACCCACCCTCGCAGAAAGAACAAAGAATATGCAAAGATATAATTCATGCAGCACTCTGGGTAATGAGACAGTGGGAGAAAAGGAAACTGTCAGGGTTTGAGGTACAAGGAAGGGGAGATGCATGGTAGTACATCATGTGGGAGGTTGTTTTACCATTAGGAAAGGTAAACAGGTCATTTAGCTTTTAAAGCAAAAACAAATACGTGATTCTCCTTAACAGTTTTTTCTTTGTAGAGAGATAAGCTTCCCAAACAAAGATTCAGTAGTCAGAGCAGATTAGTGATTGGTTGGAACATTGGGTGAGCAGTATAGATTCCTGCTGCAAACATTCCCAAACTGCGTTTCATTTGAAATCTTTAGTTAAGAACATTGTTTTGCTGTAGCTCCGATAGTTAGGCCTTTAAGGCTTTTTAGGAAGTTCAACAGAAGTCAGGAGAAGAAGCGTGCTACTTCGGACATGCAGGAGTAGACTAATGGGAGAAGAATTAAAACAGTCATGTACTTTGAGAAAAGATAATTTGTTATGCGAGAAACTCAGGAGCCAAGTAAGTGTATTTAAGGATTTGGCATTGTTACAATAGTCAAGAAAACTGTTGGCGCATTGAGAAATTAGAGTATTAAGGACATATCAAGTCATTGTTACAAGTGATTGCGAGCGCAAGTCTCTATTTGCTTACTGTGTAAAGGATTTTTCTTGTCTTATTTCAAGTGATCGCGAGCATGAGACTTGGTCACTTCAGAGTAAAGGACCTCCTTCTGTGTCTTTCGATGTGCACCTACATTGAGAATTGCCTGATATGGCCCGTGGGAGCGTAAAGCTAGTGCAAGCAGAAGAGTTTATCAGCTGAAGCACGGGGAGCAGCAGAATAACCGCAGGTGGTTCCTTTCGGTTCACACACAGTACAATTGCGGTTACGCACGTGTTATCTCCCATATCTTCTGAACTGAAAATGAAGTCCACGGTGAAGCTGAGACTGTGAAAAGACTAGTTATTACAGAGAACTAGTAAATGTACAAAATAAACAAGGCATACTACACAACTATTTAATAGAGTTCGTCAGATAGTTTGGAATAGAAGTAAATTAGTTTAGTTAAGAGTATAGTTTAGTATTAGTGTTTTAGAACTTGTACAGTACTTAGGAATACTTTGATAGCAACAGGCAAAGAAATCAGTCATTCAAAAAAAAGGAAACAAGAAGAAGAAAGTTCAGAAAACACCAATTGAAGTGCATGTCATTTCAGAAGCATAATACAGCTGTGAGCAGAGGTGGTCAGGTAAAAAAGGTGGTTGGTTTGTGGGAAGAGGAATAAGGAAGAAAGGTTAGACGTGTTGGTAACAATTACGTGTGTGTGTATGTTTACAGATCTCAAAGGAAGAGAAGAAAGAGAAAGAACAAGGAATAAGAGATATAGAGGAGTTGGAGTCTGATGTTCATTTTTTTATCTACTTCCCCTTTCCTCCCCAGGGGGTCATGACCTGCAGCTGTAATTATTAGTTGTGAGCATGACTAACAGGGAGTGGTCTGTGGGGTTTGCGGCAGTCTCTGCAAGGGATATTGAAAGCAACAAAAGACCACAATGTTCAAAGGATATGTTCTTGAGATTGCAAAATGGATTACAATTACCTATCCAGTCTCTAGGGGCCAAAGATGGACCAGGGGAGCAGATACCAGTCAATAGTACCTTTGTAATTGTCTTGGTGGTTTGACGTCCTTGAAGCAGGCTTCTCAGCACTGATCGCAGATTCTCTTCCATTCGAAGATGCAGCAGCCTCGGTGGTCCACCAGCAAGCACGCATGAATCGGGGTCAAATGGAAGGTGGCTGCGATTTCAAAGCGTCTACTTGAGCTATGCAGATCGGGTGGTCAACAAGTTCATTCGCAGCCGGGTTTCGATGGCAGTGAGCCGGTACCACGATATGTAGTCGAATCAATTCGATGCAGATGATTGGATGTCACTGTTCGAGAGACACGAGGGTCTGGTCAATCGATTTAGAGGAGCAGCGATTAAGACGCGGATGTTACAAACAGTGACTCGAGAAATGCAAGGCAGCAGTACTTTGTTGGTTTAAGCTGAGGCAATGTCACACTTCAGCGGGCATAGTGGGGCAGCGAAGTGAGTCGAACAGGCAAACGGAAGTTCAGAGAACAATGAAATCCAAAGGCAGCGTTGAAGGATCATGATAGTTTGCTCAGTGTTGATCACGCTCGAATCACGGCTCACTGCAACATGGTGAGGCCCCAGGCAACAAGGTTGCTGGCAGAGATGGGGTCTTGGTCCAGCAGCGGTCACCGTTAATGGTCTGTAAGGGTGCAGCAGTAAGACTATAGGATGGAGGGGTCATGGTGATTATTAGAAACTTTTATTAATTCAAGTGCAAAAAGGAAAAGAAAACCCTATCTCGCCCTAACCCTAAGAGGGATTTCCCTGCCTCAACTGAAATAATAGTGTCAGAATGTCCAAAGCAAAAGACCCAGTCTGACTCCTAACTCTGTCCCTGACATTATAAGTGTAAAGTAAATGAAAAGAGGATCTTTCTAAGCCGAAGGGGGTGGCTCCCTTTCCTTCGGAAAAAGACAGTTTTGAAAAGTTCTAATCTTCAAATCCTGAAGTATTGGGCAATAGCTCCCTTCCCCAGCCTTGTTCAGATTCTTTGCAAAGTTCAAACAATTGTTGGGGAAATCTCTGTTCCCTTGATGGGCCTTTTTCAGGCTTCCTTTTCTGTCTCTGGGTACCTGACCCTGGTTGGCAGACCTGGTTTCTCCCACCATGTACTACAACGGAGAAGAATAGCTTGGGATGCACGCCCCAAGCTGTGGTGGGTTCCTGGCCATGGTTGGCAGACCTGGTTCCACCCACCAGGTACTAGGATGAAGAAGAATAGCTTTGGATGTACTGCCCAAGCTGTGGTGTCACATACAGATGCCTACCAAGTACTGTATGTATTGTAAGTCACTGTCGCAGTTCACTTTATATGTGTGCAGGTCCCAGACTCGCACTGGGGGGTTCCGGCAGCATCCCGCCAAACTTGGTTCACAGTTCTGGTAATTCATATTCTCTTTAAATGGGTATGATCCAAGACCCATTCATGTGGCTCCTTAGGTGTATCTGCCTGTTCCCACTGTCTCTGCAACTTAACAGTGACCCTGGCGCTTCTCTGTTCATCAGCGTACTGTATTTAGTGGTCCATGATGTTCTTGGAGCGTCGTGTGTGCCTGCCGTTAGTGGCAGGGCTTCTTCTGCTTCCTTTGGTCAGCCGGTGGCTCCACTGTGCATGCTTCCTTCTTGTAAGCCTGGGACTGCTTCTCTGCGGCTGCTGACCTTCAGGGATGCCAGCAGCGCCTTCCCAGATGCCCGTTCTGCCTTTCTTCTTCACGAAGCAAACTCTTTATCGCGGTTCCTCCAGTACAGGCTTGACACCTGGTCAAGCCCTTCTTTGATTTTAACGCAGCTTCTTCCAATCGGCTGTTGGGAACCACTAGAATGAGCAGCGTGGTTCTGGTAGGTGCTTGATATTGCTCAACGCCTCCTCATCCATCCAGTGCTGATCGAGTTCTGATCTTGTAACTCACTAGAGATCCTCCTTGTCTCAGTACTCTCTAGTTTTGTTTCACATAGTAACATGGCATAGGAGGGTAGGAGTGGAGAGGGAGGAGGTGAAGGAGAGAGGAGAGTACTGAGACAAGGAGGATCTCTAGTGAGTTACAAGATCAGAACTCGATCAGCACTGGATGGATGAGGAGGCGTTGAGCAGGTTATAGGGATTCCGAGTTCTCGCAATATGGTCGTTACTGGCACCAAAGGGGGTGTCCCCTCCCATGAGATCCACCCACTAATTACCACCCCCAGGGGGACTATCGGGAGGTCGCTTTTCCACCCTGGCTTTGTGGTAAGGGGCTGCCCCCTTGGAGGTATAGACGACATCCTCGTATTCGTCACAGGTCCCTGGGAATGGTTGGGGACATTGCTTTTCTCTGCATTGGAACATCTGGGCCCACACTGCTGACACATATGATATCAATTTAATGTGGCTGGGATAACTATGAGAGATGCTGGCCACCATACCTTAGCTCAGGAATGGCTTCTATTTACAGTTTACCATGCGACCAGGACAGGTTCCTCAGAGTTATGCAGTTTTTGGAACAGGGGTTATGATATGATATGACATTTATAAAGCGCCTATACACAAGTGTTTCAAGGGGTGACGAGGCAAGGTAGGGAAAAAAAGGGAGGACAAGACAACGATCTTACTAGGCCAAGTGACATTGAGACTACGCAAGTGCAGGGGAGAGGGAAAGGGAAAAGTGCAAGGGGAAGGGAAAAGTGCAAGGGGAAGGGGAGGAGGAGCAAGTGCAGGACACAGAATCAAAAAACAAGTAGTGCCACCTGCAGGTGGCAGTGCAAGGGTTAAGTGCAGACAACAAGTGTCTGATAAGTGGAGTTATAGGGACTGTAGGGTTGCAGATACAGACAGGAGGCAGTGCAGGTGTGCAATTGGGCAGGCAGGGATCTGGGCCCGAAGTTCAGAGGGTAGCCAGTTGACCAGTGCAGTATCAGACAGGAGATTAGCAGGGAAGAGGAAGAGAGAAGGCAGAAGCAAAGAAGAAAGTCTTGAGATGCTTCCGGAACCGGAGATGGTTCTGCTCAATATCAGAGAGGCAAGGATGCTGTTCAAGAGGGAGGCACCCGCCGAAGAGAGAGATCTGCCCCCAACTCGTTGCTTGGAGAAGCACCTGACCCTCAAGGAGTTGGAGGTGGAGGAGCGAAGAACTCGAGTAGGAAGATATTTCCAAAGAGAGAGTTGGAGGTATTGCGGTCCCGAGCCCCAGAAGGCCTTGTGAACAATGCAAAGGGTCTTGAACTTGATCCTTGCAGCCACTGGGAGGCAATGGAGATATTTCGGGGCTGGAGAGATACGATCCTTGGGCCTGAAGCCAAGAACAAGTCTTGAAGTCCTGCTCTGAATGAGCTGTAGAGGACGGAGAGTAGAGGCAGGCAGATTTAAAAATAGGCTGTTGCAGTAGTCAAGCTGAGAGAGAACCAGAGCTCTGGAGACAGAGAGCTTCTGGGGGAAGGGGAGGAAAAGAAGAATACCCCTAAGGAGGTGGAGTTGACAGTTTGACTTCTCAGAAACGTCCGAGATGTGAGGAGAGAAGGAGAGTGTGGAGTCAAAGAGGGAGGCCGGCCAGAGAGTGGCAGGAAAAAAAGGTGCAGGTGTTCCGATGAGGAGGATCTCCGTATTACTGACATTCCTGCAGAGATCATTGGTGGCACACAACTCCTGGATTGCAGACAGACAATCCGGGATGAGAGAAGGAGAAGAAGCGGCAGAGGGGAGGCTGAAAGTGAGCTGAGTGTCGTCTGCATAGCACTGAAAGTTGGAGCAGAGAGCAGCAATGCGGTGGGCGAGAGGTGCCAGGTATTGGTTCAACAACCTGGGAGAAAGGTTAGACCACTGGGGAACACCACAGGTGGAGAGAGAGACAAAGGAGAGGAAGGACCCAAGTTGGACCTGGGAGGGTTGGTCCGATAGGAAAGAAGTCAACCAGGCTAGAGCATGATCAGTGATACCCAGGTTATCACAGAGCTGGTTGAGCAGGATGGCATGGTTGACCGTGTCGAAGGCAGAAGAGAGATCAAGTAAGATGAGGGCAGAAGGGAGATTAGCATCAAGGCTAGAGAGCAGGTTTTCACTGATTTTCATGAGAGCAGTTTCTGTGCTACTGGCTGCTCTGAAGCCAGACTGATGGTCATGGAGACAACCAACAAATTCAGTGTGAAGATTAAGCTGGGAGATGGCCAGCTTTTCCAGGAGTTTGTCCAGGAAAGGAGTGATGGAGAGTTAATATCTTAAATGCAGCCCCTGTGCTGAAGAGGCTTGGCCGTCACTGCCATGTCAAGATGGCACCTGTGACCTCTGTACCTGCTCTGTAGAGCAGGCGCAGCAATTTAGAATACTGATGCAGCAGGGCACAAGTACACACTATGCTTTTGGCATGCAATTTATGAAAGGGGAATCTAATCAGCAGTATTATTTAATACAAAATTAAATAACAGGGATTTCACACCCTTGCCAGATGGCAATTCTCACACACACCCCAGCCATAAAAGGCTGAGAATCACCCTACTAGTTGTCAGGCCCATCCTCAAAGCAAGAAAATAACTGAATGCCATCTGCACTAGCATGTTGAGATCCAGATGTAAACAGCCTGTCCAATATAACTCTCTGTAGAGAGATCTCAGCAAGCTCAAGCTCTGGACTCTTCTCAACCATGGCCCGGTTTCTCTCTAGTCCTATCAGCCACCTGTGAAGACAGGCAATGGGCTGATCACTGACATCGAGGCTCAGCTGCACTGATTCCACTCCATGTCAGGTTTTACTGATGCCTGTCTTGCTTTTATTTCCCTGCCCATAGTCTTGGGAGTTCTAGTGCTAGGGTCCTGCTTAAGCCAGCTTTCCAGCTCTGGAAAGTGATTTGACAGGCATAGGCCTGCTGATGTTTCTGTGGTGCTTGTACAGTCACAGAAAGAACATGGAGTCCACTGTCAATTATGACATCTTGAGGGGATCCCACCTGAGAGAAGTTACCTTCTCTCTCACAAAAGCACCCAATCGCAGGTAGTGGGTTTAAAGGGGTTGGTGGTACTCTCATGTCCTGTCAGTACCTATGCAGGACTCCACTGAGTGCACAGTTTGCATTCCTGAATCCACAGTGCTTTACGAGAAATGATCTGATAAGCAGTCAGATGTCTCAACCACATCTAAGTGACCAGCAGGTTTGTCAGGAACCAAATCCAGTATTAAACTCCTGAGGCCTGGGTGAACAACCAACTCCTGGATGTGCCCTGCCCCAGAATTCTTGGGCATCTTGTCTTTGAACTGGCCAGGATTCTCACATTGCACCGGTTCCTGGTTTGGGAACAGGCCAGGGCTTCCGCTCTGCAATTAATAAATAAATAAATAAATAAATAAATAAATAAATAAATAGGCATGCATTTTTCCAGAATACAGGAGGTGGGAGGTATAGCTGATCACGTCAGAATGTTTCTATTGCCTGTTTATGGCTACATCAATATGTGCCTTGAGTCAAGGGGCTTTTATGTGGCCATGTTCTCCTTGTATTGTTTATTTCAATTCTCATGATGGGAAGTAGGTCTTGTGTTGGTATTTATTATCATTTGTTTTCCAACACTCATTGGGGTTTCCACTCTTCATTGAATGTACTAGGGAGAAGATTATTTTGCCTATTTTATTTTTAAGGTTGGTGGAATCCGTTCACAGATTTTCACAGTTCTTCTTTAAGATATAAGAAATGAATTGCAAAATGGAATGTACTCAATCTGTGTACGTCAGACTTCTCTTCCTTGTTTACGGTGAATATAAATTGGTTTTGTCACAACTGCCCGAAGAATGGACCCATCTCATCCTGAAAGCTTGCAAAAGAAAAAATATGCAGTAGCCTTATAAACATTCCATTCTAAAAATATGGATACGTGTTTATGTTTTCCTCTGAATAACAAGGTACTGCCCCAACTTTAGTGACCAAGAACATAGATAAATATAGAGTCCCAAAGCAAGTGACACAATGAAGACAGACACACAGGAACCAGAAATAAAGGGGCGGCAACCGTGAGTGACTCCATAGAACTATACATGAATGCACCCATAAACCGGCAGTGATCGACTATGAGTGACAATACAAACATAGGCACACAGAGCCCTACTTAAAGTGTGCTAGCAAACAGGGGCATACAATAGTCAGCTACGTAACTCACATTAAAATATTTATATGGGGATCCACCAGGGGGCGCAGAGATGGACTGACGCATCTCGGCTCGCCTCCCCAGAAGGGCACTGTTCGAGGGACCTGAGCCCCCCCCGACACCCCCGGAGTGAAGAGCCGACACCACCCACGCCAGTACGAAGGTGCCGGGCACCCCCGGTTCGAATTTGAGCCTCGAACGTGGTGCGGAGCCGGAGATTGGAACCCTCGAGTCTCGAAGGACTGAAGTCCCTCCCCCCTGCGGCCCCGCGGCTCCGCGGAGATCTAAGGCGAGCCCGGGCCCGAGCGAGGCCTGTAGAAGGCCCTTGCGACTCCTGGCCGGCAGCTCCCGCCCCAGCCCTGAACCACCTGGCGGCGGCGGGACGACCCTGGGGGCAGACGCGGCAGGCCCGTGTTCGGGAGGTGGCCGCACCGGAAAAGCGCAGGAGACAGGCGGTGCCCCTCGCAGGTCAGAACGTACCACATGCAAACCCCCACGGGGAGGTAAGGAGGTCCGGACTGGGGCTAGGCAACCTCCGGGAGAGTGAGACTACCCAAGGGGGAAGCAGGAGAAAGGCGGGGGTGAGCCCCCGGCATGCAGGCGAACCCCGAAGGGGCCTGGGGCAACGAGGCTTCTCCCGTGCAGCGCACTCCCCAGCCACGCGCTTGAGGCCCGGCTGAAAGAAAGCACCCCCAGCAGGCCTCGCGAAAGGACAGGCTACGGGCCCTGAGATCTCTTCTTCGCGCGAACGCCCCCGGGGGCAACAAACACCGACACGGCTTCGAAGGGAGGGAAGTCGAGCCATTTGAGGATCGAGAGGTGTGGGGGGATCCCTGGGGGGACGAATCTCCCGGGGCTGCGTCCCTGCCCTTTTGCCCCAAGGCAGACAGGGCCCCCCCGCCCCCAAGAGGGAGATAAGCAGGCCGCATCGCCCACAAACACCGGGGGGTAGCCCCCGGAGAACAGAGGAACACGGGGAGAGCCTATGACCTGGAGAGAAACCTTGCAAAAGTTCCGCCGCCCGCCTCCCGAGCCCCTGACAGCCCCTGAAATGGAGGCCCAAACGCAACGGGAATCCGCGGATGCAAGCACGGTCACCAGGGGTATGGCGGCCCTATTGGAGGAAATCAGAGGCTTCAGGGCAGATATTACCCTAAGACTGGACACCCTAGACAAAAAGGTGGACAATATCGATGACAGGGTCCAGGCATTGGAGAACACTACAGCCTCGAGCGACATCTTCGAGACACAATTTGACATGCGCCTGTCCGAGCTCGAGAGAAGAGAAGAGAAATGTTCCTTAAAAATTGACGACTTGGAGAATAGGGAACGCCGCTGTAATTTGCGCTTCCTAGGCTTCCCGGAGCACGACGGTGAAACGCAAACGGACATTATCAAGGCCGTTAACGAGGTAATAAGAGTGCTGTTTGAGGGGGCCAACACCAACGAACCTACCATCGACAGGGCCCACAGAGCGGGGGCATCCTCCAGAGGCCCCAGATCTGTCTTGGTCAGCTTTCACTATTTCTCTGAAAAAAGCAGGATCCTCGAACTGGCCCGCAAAAAGGGCCCAGTGGAATGGGAAGGGGCCCAGATCTCGGTGTATCAAGACCTGTCGGCCTTCACCCTGGCAAGACGTCGCCTTTGCTCCCCGCTGACAAAAATGCTCCAAGCCAAGGGAATCCGATACAGGTGGGGGTACCCATTTTCACTCTCTTTCGAGTTCGAGGGCTATAAATACGCCTTGATCACTGAAGGCGATATTCAGAGAGTATCTGGCGAACTACTAGACAATGCAAACACGGAGCTGGGAGACCGGGACCAGGAGCGTGGCCCGACGGGCCCAAAAGGGAAGAAAGCTCCAAAAGAAAGGCACAGAGTCCGAGGCCAGAGGAAATTCAGGAGGGTGGCCCCAACGTCGCCAGACCAGCAAGGTAGCTGAAGAGCGCTAATGGAGCCCGACGAATAACTCCGCAATTGACACTGTGAAGGGTGGGTGATGTTACAATTCATGAATCGCATTGATCCTGGGGGTGGGGGGGGGGCTCGAGTTGTTGTTTATGCAGAGTTAATGAGCCCGGAGGGGGGAGACATTGGTGGCCTGGTCGGGGTTTCTGGACAATGCCACGACACAACCAGGCGATTAGGGGGAAGGGGGGAGGGGGGGGCGGAGGAGGGGGAGTTGGGTTGTTGGGGGTACAGTTATGGTGCGCCAAGTTTTAGGGATTCTCTTGCACCCCAGGGGCTGTCTCGAGACGGCTATGGGTTGCTAAAGCATCGGGGGAGTAATAATGCTTGCTGTGTTGAAAATGGAGGTATGAGCTTCGATCCGCATTCTAATGGATGATTCACTCCAATCCTTGACAGTGGGGACACTGAATGTCCGTGGACTAAACTCGCCTACGAAGAGGTCGCTACTTATAAGGGAATTTGTGAGGATGAGGCTACACTTCCTCTTCGTGCAGGAGACTCATTGGGTTCGAGGGAAGGAGCCTAAGCTCAAGGCCAAAACAATAGATCAGGTGTATATGGCTTCTACCCAGGCAAAGAAAAGAGGAGTAGCTCTACTGGTGTCCCCCGGGGCCCATTTTGGGTTTAAAGCCTCAAAGACAGACCCTGAGGGGCGGTATCTCATGGTAAAGGGAGATGTAGGAGGCCGTTTGTTCACCTTGGTTTGCATATACGCCCCAAACGAAGCGCAGGACACCTTCTGGGAAAGTATGAAAGGGAAAATAATGGCATTCGCTGAGGGTACCCTTCTGGTGGGGGGGGATTTCAATATGGTGCTTTGCCCCGAGAGGGATAGGAAATCCGTGAATCCTTGCCCTAACATCTGTCACTACAAAAAGATGGCGCTGACCTTTCTGGAAGTGAATGGGGAGCTTGGTTTAAGTGATACTTGTACACCTAAGAAGGGTCGGCACCCTGGCTACACATTCTATTCAAAACCACATGCTGCTTTTTCACGTATAGACTACATCCTGGTAGATTCCTCGCTGCAGGGAGAGGTCTCGAGCTCAGGAGTAGAGACCGTCCCTTGGACGGACCATGATATGGTAAAGATTAGGATTGGCCTTCCCCCTCCCCCGATAGCCGGATCCAGGTGGAGCTGTAACGACCTTCTCCTACAGGACAGGGAGATACGCCAAACCCTCCTAACAGCCATAGAAGACTACTTCACCCTTAACGACAACGGGGCGGTTGGCACCATGGGAGTATGGGAGGCATTTAAGGCAACTATTAGAGGCACCCTTATAGGCATAGGGGCGGGGAGAAAGAGGGAGAGGGACCGCGAAGAGAAGGTGCTTAAGGGCAAGATAGAGGCTATTCAACCGGGAGGGAAGTTGAAAACGCAGATGTTTCCTGGGCAGTGGGAGGAATTGCAGGGGCTGCGAGACAGGTTGGCCGACCTTCAGGTGGGTCAAGTGGAAAGGAAGCTCTCATTTTTAAAACAAAAGTACATGGAAAAGGGGGAAAAGGCCGATAGGATATTGGCCTGGAGACTCCGTGAACTTAGGAAAAGCAGGAGGGTGAATTCAATCCACACCCCGGAAGGGGACTCAACCACGAGGGACTCCAAAATAGCAGAACAATTCAGGCTATACTATGAAAAACTATATTGCACAGAATATTTGGGGGATGGGAGGGACATTGACAGATTCTTGGATTCTCTCCCGGTCCCGGGCCTCCTCCCTGACAAAGCTGAGGCGCTAGAAATACCCATTTCCCCCGAAGAAGTAGTAGATACTATAACTTCTTTAAAGAGCGGCACTGCCCCGGGAGATGATGGCTTCACAGTCAAGTTTTACAAGACCTATAGGTCTACACTTGCCCCATTCTTGGCTAAAATGTTCAATGCTGCACTGGTCCAAGGTACTCTCCCACCCACGATGATGTCAGCATTAATTGTAGTCCTACCTAAAGAGGGCAAGGATCCCGCTTATTGCCAATCGTATCGCCCCATATCACTCCTTAATACCGACGTTAAAATACTGGCCAAGCTCCTGGCGAATAGATTAGCAAAGCACCTCCCAACCCTAGTTAATGGGGATCAAGTGGGCTTCATCCCGGGGCGCCAGGGGTCAGACAATATAAGGAAAACCCTTGACCTTATGCACGAGGCAACTAGACAGGGAGTGGAGGGGTACCTCCTCTCGCTAGACTCAGAAAAGGCCTTCGACCGTGTCGAGTGGCCTTACATGGGCAAGGTTCTCCGGAAGATGGGTCTGGGAGAAAACGTTTGTGGGTGGGTCGCGACACTATACAACTCGCCTTCGGCGAGAGTGTTGGTTAACGGGGGTCCCTCAGAGCCCTTTTCCCTTTCCAGAGGCACCCGGCAATGCTGCCCCTTGTCGCCTCTATTGTATGCCCTGGCAATGGAGCCCCTGGCCATAGCGGTCAGGAACGACTCGGAAATCACGGGAATACAGTGTGGGGAGTGTGACTTTAAACTCTCCCTATTTGCAGACGACATACTGAGTTATTTAACCAATATTCCAAAATCCCTACCGCGGTTGTTCGATCTCATACATTATTTTGGCTCCTTCTCTGGGCTGAAAATAAACACATCTAAATCAAGTATCATGCCTATGGGTGCGGGGGACCAAGACATCGGGAGCAAAGTGGAGATTCTGGGGGTCAAAATTGAACGAAAATCCACTAGATACCTGGGCACCACCATCCCCAGAGATTTAACACAACTATACCAGTGCAACTTCCCGGGGATCCTCGCCCAGGTCAGTAGCGATCTTAAGAGATGGGCACCCCTCACGCTTACCTGGCTGGGGCGCATGGTCACGGTGAAGATGAATATCCTGCCACGCCTACTCTATCCTTTCACAGCCCTTCCCGCTGTGATACCCGAGACCTTTTTCGAGGTGCTCCAATCCCGTATCCTCCACTTTATTTGGAACGGAAAAAGGCCAAGGGTTAAAACATCCACCCTGACCCTCCCAAAGACTCATGGTGGCTTTGGACTCCCCGACTTCAGGATATATTACAAAGCAGCGCAGCTCAGGGTGATGTTGAAGCATATGCGGGACGACATGCGAACGTATTGGACATATGTCGAAGACATTCACGCTCACCCGAGAAAGGTTAGGGATTTTTTTTGGACCGCTCCTAGGGCTATCCCCTTACAGCTCAGAAGGCATCCTACCCTATCAGCCCTGTGGGCGCTATGGAAACCCAGTAAAGCTAATAAACTACTGACTACTTGGCCTTCGCCGCTTTCTTCGCTCTGGGGGCCTCCCATTGACCTTGGCACAAAAGGGTTTCCACGACACTCAAGCCTGGTCTAATATGGGGTTGGAAAGAGTCTCCCAACTCACACGTGAAGAGGGCTTCATAGAGTATGACAACCTGGCCGAGGCTCTGGTGGATAGGCCCCCCACGGTCTTCGAATACCTGCGGTTGAAAGGGATTTTGTCCCAACCCCGGTGGACCGAACAACTTAGTCGCCCCCTCACCCCATTTGAACTCATATTGGCTAAAAGTACATCTCGAAAGGGCTCGCTATCCAAGCTTTATAGTGTACTGATAACATCAGATCTAGAGGGTAGACAACCCTTCAAACGCATATGGGAGGAGAGATTGGGGATGACACTGGATGATCACACTTGGAGGGCGGTTTTTAAATGCATCTTTACGGGATCCCTGTAAACGGCTGCCATGGAACACAGTTTTAAAATCCTCCATTCTTGGCATCGCCCCCCGGCCCTGTTGTCCAGGATGTTTCGGGAAGTGTCCCCCTTCTGCCCTAGGGGATGTCACCAAAGGGGAACCTGGTTTCATATGTGGTGGAGCTGCCCAGTTATACAGGTTTACTGGACGGAATTACTTAGCTGGATCAAAGATATTGAGGGGTATGGTCTGTCCCTGCACCCACTGGAAAGCCTATTGGGCATCCCCATGCCGGAGTCGGAAGTAAATGTTTACCCCAAGGTCATCGGTGCCATGCTGCGAGCAGGGAGGTTGGCGCTAGCCCAAAAATGGAAGAGTGTCTCGGCCCCCTCCAAAGAGGAATGGCTCTGCAAACTCAGGGTGATTTTTACATATGAAAAACTCACAGCAATAGCAAATGATACCTTGTCTGATTTTGCACAAGAATGGACAGCAGTTCTACTGCATGATGATTGTATTTCCATGCGCCTGTAAATGAGAGATTGAACGAGAGAGAGCATGGCACATTCCCTCATAGCCCTCAAAGTCCCGGTCTGGCCCCTACCTAATGGTTTCCCGGTTATACCCCACTGTTTCAAGGAATGCTCTTAGCAACCATGTGGTACGCAAGCGTCCCCCCCTATGTTATAACTACTAGCAACACTTCTAAACTTGGCATGTTGATCGTTTGGGGGGGAGGGACGGGAGGGGGGAAATGGGGAGGGGAGTTAAGGTAATGAAAAAGAAAATGTTACTCACAATGTGGTTCATTTTTGCCGGTTCGGTCGACCGTTAGGCCCAACCTAAATTGTAAATTGTCAATAAAGATAAATTTAAAAAAAAATATATATATATTTATATCATTGATAACTCTGAGCCAAAAAATAAATAAAGACATATGGGGCCACTCTGAGTAACACAATGGACAGAGATGTGCAGTTGCCAACCAGGAGAGACAAAACAACAATAAACATTCGGTAAAAGCACTCAGATGGGGTTTCATGCTATTGCTAATGTACAGGATGATTGAGTGAGGTTTGGTAGATGGATATTAAACACTGTCATGTCTTCTCATTTTAAAACAATACCCCATCCCTAATTCTAGTGATGACTCATTGGTGCAAGGCCAAGATTCCGTTGGAAGGAAACTTCGGGAATACCTTCGACAATGTCAACTCAATTGTGACCAACTTGTCAAACTCTTTTGAAGCTGAGATGACTATGAAGGTAAGTTTCATGGTTGGGGATGACCCGCCAGTTTGTTGGTAGTCCCAATGCTTCATTAACATTCTGCTGTCCCTTTTTCCCATTTCCTGCCATCTCTCAAAACTGTTAACCTATCGTGCCCCGCTGGGGGGTTCATGTTCTCTTCCTTCGTTGACTGACTCTCTCTCCCTTGCCTCGTTACTTTCTTACTTCCCACATTCTCGTCTATCCTGGCACCCCACACCTCCTGCCAACCCAGGCAACCACTTCCCTCTGTGATTATCCTCAAGTTCTGCCTTTCCCTTAACCTCTGTCCACCCCTATGCCTGTATCTCACTTCTTGTCTACTAATTGGATATCTCACGCCAAGTTACCTAGTGATAATTTCTAGGCCTGACATCCTCCGTAACCAAATAGTGAATCTCTGAACCAATCACATCATCTCCCTGTGCCACGTTTGCCCTTCCTGAAAAGATTTATAGAGACCAACAAACAGAAATAAGCATTATAATCAAACTGGACTTGGAAGATATTCAATGGCACATGGAGCTCTGATTAATGTTCTATAATGTCATTTGTGAATGAACAGAGCAGAAAATAGATCATAAATTTACTTTTTGTCCAATTAGGAACAGTATTCGTAAGTCTGGGTACAGTCAATTCTACCTGTTCAAGCTCCACGCACCTTTATTTCCTGTTTCATTTCCAGGCTCCTTCTGTTTGTTGTCCATTGACAACGCTCTTGCTTGGTGGTTAAACAGCCAGATCATCCAAAACCTGTACCTCAAATTACCCAATCCAGAAAATTAAATCTGAACTCATCAGACATTGTTTTTGTCTTTTGGAGGGGAGGGATGGTGGAGGCAAGGATTTATGCTGCCCAAGGCAAAATACAATTGCTGTGCGCCATCACTGACATGGTACTGGATGTGATGTTTTCCAGGACCCAATGACACCCTCTGATGCTCCTCTGCTGGTGGCACCAAGGAAGCAACATAGAATTACCTTCGTTAGCATTAGATTAGAGAGTGCATAAAAGTTTAATGGGTAGAGAGGGCCATCCGCAAAATGCCCAGCATTCAACCGGTCCAATCATGCATAGTGGCTGTGGCATTGTATAATGATGGGCTACCTGTAGCCTCTAACTTAACACTGCATAATGAAGGTTTATGAATAGCAATGGGGCACCACTCTTACAGGCAGAGTCAACCAGTATTGTGCCACTATGGAGTAGAGGCCACAGACTAGGGCACTGGTTTGATCCTCCTTAGTATGGATCGGCTTCAAATAATAAACGATGCCACAATACCATAACTTATCAACATTCTTTCTCTTTGTTTGAGGGTTCCCTCGCGCAGCACACGCATTGGGGAGACGCTTTACTTTGGTATGTCTAGATCAAACCTGGCAATGAAAAAATTATATTACAACTTTCTTTAAAGAGACAGGCCTAACAAGGGCATCGTACCGGCAGCATTCTACAACCATAGCCCCACCTTATTCAGTAGCCCAGACATTTACAAAATGGCTGTTACTATTCGGACCAATGCCATTTTGCTCAGTTTTCAGGGATTTACGAGCTTCATCTATGAGCTGCATATGTGTATATATATCTATACACAGGGCATGCTAGACTACAAATTGATCTTACAGACAGCATTCTAAAACCATAGATCTAGCTTGAACAGTGGCCCAGGCATTTACAAAGTGTATGGTTCTATCCTGACAGATGCCCCTTTACAACTTGTGTTGTACATCCCCTCTTTGAATTTCTCAGCTGGCTTAGCATGAACCATTGCTTTTGTTGTCACAGAGGGTACACACAGCAAATGCACAGTTTAGGAGCGCGTGTGGGGTATTTCTGCTGCCTTGCTTGATATTTGTCTTCAGACATCTTACTAATTTGTGTAAAATGTCTAAATGCAAAAGTGCAGAATTCAGTCTACACCCCATGTACTTCATAGAGACAGTCCAGCTGCCTCTCTCCTCCTTCTACTCTTTCCTCTCTTCTGTAGTATAAATAGCTGTCAATGGGTGAGACAATACCTTCCCTGGCTCCAGAAGAACCCCTGTGGAGAAAGCTCTCACCTTGTACATACGCTAATCCCTGACTGCCCCTCACTACCCTTGGAAGTGCAGCTCTTAAAATCTGGAGGAATATAGTATGGCTGGTTTTGTCCTGGTTTAATAATTTAACTGTGGCAAAAGTAAGGAAACCCCCCTTGAGAATCTTAATTGGCAAGAGGCTAGTGAGACTGAAAACTCGAGATTGCAGTCTTATTGAAAGGTCTATCATATCCCCTTGCCCCCTCAAAAATCCCTTCCTGTCACTGCCAACACAGTCTCTTCACAATCATGCAGCCTTTGCACCTCCGTCCCCTTTTTTAGGCCAAGGTGCTGCATATTGGTTTGAGGAATCTTTTCTGCTCCTCGTTTCATTGTGAAGAACCCCCGGCAGAATTGCAGCATAGCTCTGATACCGAAGGCATGGTACTGTGTCAAAAGTTGTGGGTGGCTATTGGTGGTAATGAAGGGGGTTTCATTTTGGACTGTGTGAAAAGAGTTTGGGGCATAGGGGAGACTGCAGGATAGACCTCTGTGCGGAACAAGGAGGAATTCTAGCCCCTGTCCTCACCAATGCCTGATAAAAGTCTGACAAACACTGTGCCTGCCCCTATGGGCCCTGCCCTCGAAGGGCAAAAGTCCCATCAAGCCAGTGAGCACAGCACCTAGGCATGTTAGAGTGAGGGTTATGGCGTTTCTCAGCTTGCCAACCAACATACTAAGGAAGTTGAAATGGGTGACTGAGGTTCTCAAATTTCAAGCAGCCCTTCGTCTGAAATTAAAGTCCTTTCCTCCCATAATGTAGGTAGCTAACACAGAGAGAGAGAGAGAGAGAGAGAGAGAGAGAGAAAGAGCGAGAGAGCACGAGAGAGCGATACAGAGAGAGAGAGAGAGGGAGATTGAGGGAGAGAGAGAGAGAGAGAGTGAGAGAATGATGCAGGAGCTTGAAGCAGAAATACATCTCAGGTAAGGTGTGCTGCAACACGCTGAGTCAAAATAAGAGATCTACTCGATATCCATTGAGTGTGATTGCAAATAATTCACTAACTGGGTGCACTTTAAAATGCCATGAAAAGAGGGTCCTCCCCCTTCTGAAACAGGTGCAGAAAAGGCACAAATCACAACAGGGTTATTTCTGGCCCTTTCGTGATTTGTTTTTGACAGTTTAAACCATGGCTGTCACGCTTGCATTTCCATCCCCCAAACATGGAAGGAAATACTTTTTTTTGTGTATGTCACCAAGATGCGCCATTAACGCCGATTTTGGTGAAATGCGCTTTTGGAAGCATGTCATACATTAGTGTCTTGGGGGTTGGACAGTGCATCTTTGCGCTATTGGCCTTCCTTTCCTGGTATTCTCAGGCCACCTTTGAGTTGCCCTGATAATGTCTGCTTTTTGTGAATCTGGCCCATAGTCAACAGTATGCATGTGCATTGCAAAAAAAAGAATAGCAGAGCCCTCAACTGTAAACAGTTTCCCCAGGGGTTCATACGCTTGTTATTCCCTCTACTTTCCTCTCCATGCGCTACACCCCATAGCTATGCCCATGAAAACCAATCTGTCCAGCTGTCACATAGTCTGTATCATTTTCAATACAGTCTTTGCCTCTTCCCTATTCACTCTTCAGGCTTCCAATGTGTTGACACAAGACATTTCTTCTTCAAATGTCTCGACACGAGACATTTCTGCTTTCGGCAAGGTCCCTAAACTACAATTTCTGTTGCATTCATTGCGTTACTCCTCTCGCCCGATTTTTCAGATCACTGTCGCCTGAAAGGCCATGCTTCCCACAGTAATTCAACACCATAACATATGGCAGGAGGTGCTATACAAATATAAAATAACATAACATGCTTCAAACAACAACCTTGTGATATAGAGCTGGGGTATAATGGGGATCCATTGTGTATCGCCTCTGGATCCAGCATCACACCATCGGTAGCGACCAATATGAATAAACCACCAACATCTGCAGTGAAACCCAGGGGAACTTATCACAACGCACAATCCATTATTTTAATTTCATGTATTTACAGCTGTGCTAACCACCCTAGGGGTAGTTAAACTCTAGAAGATCTTAGCTTGCAACTAAACCAAGATGGCCAATGAAAGAAGAAAGAGAGACTAAAAGAGCAATGTGTTTAGTTTTTTTCTATAAGACAATAATGGACTCAAACCGCAAAGTTCAAGCAGCAGAGAATTCCAAAGTGTACTTGAAAGGAATGCCCCAAAGCTCTTAAGCGCTTAACAAATGGGACAGAAATTAAGACTTTGACAATAGACCTTAAGGATCTCCTTGGGGTATACCACTGGATAAGGTCTGCCATGTAAGCAGAAGGTTTACCAATAGGGTTTTATGTACCAGAATCAAAGCTTTAAATGTCACCCTGGCCTAAACTGGTAGCCAGTTCAGTTTCCTAAGCACTGGGGTGATGTGCACCCTATGAGGAGAACTGATCACAACACGAGCTGCACTAGTAAGGAGGATTTGCAGACGTTGAAGAACTATCTTGTTTGCCCCCAAAAAGAGGGCATTACAGTAGTGGTAGCGTTTTTATAATAATCAAAAAGGAGCTTATCTGCCTCAAAATCATCAGATAATACGAAGATGTACTAAATGCCTCATTGCTTGTGGTATCAGATATCCTGTCCTCAAGCAGCATGCCCAAAGATTTAACTTTTTCAGCAATTTTAAAAGAATGTTGAGCTAGACAGATTTGGGCATAATCTAATTGCATTTTGGCTCTAAGCAGGTAGGAGCAAGCAGGCAAAAATTCAGCCATTTTCTAGCATCTATGATTCAAAGTTAAAAACGGATCGGATGCAGGCTTGTCTGTTTCTAGGCGTTTTTGATATTTTGAACATCTTTGTGTCGTCCACGTAAAATTATGAAATATTACACTGGGCTTGACCAACATCTCGTGCAGTGGATTAAACTAAAGATGTAACCGCAAAGGAGACAGTCAGGAGCCCTGAGAAGCTCTGCAAGTCTGGTCAGGGGCAAAGGATTCCAAAATCTTTTATCTGCACGGTTGTGGAACAATTTGATATAAAAGACAAGAGCCAGTTTCTTTTCTGATCGGGTTCCAATTCTGTCAAAAGTCTCAAAAATACTATGATTTATAGTATCGAAAGCGGAAGATAAATCAAGTGACATCAGAAAACCAGCGCCATCCATTTCCATTTGTTTATGCAAATTGTCCCTTACATAAATCAGTGCTGTTGCGGAGCTATGTCCGGTACGGAAGCCGGACTGGTTTTTACCCCTATTCTGTTTTCCGCAAAATCTCTAAGTTGGAGATACGCAGCTTTGTACAAAATCTTTAACAAAAAGGGGAAATTTGAAATTGCGTGATCATTGGAGCAGTCAAATGGGTGCACCAATGTTTTTTTCACAAAAGGTGTAATTCAGCTTTTCTTTAAAATGTTAGAAATAACGCGCTCATTAAATGAGGTATTTACAAAACCAGCTAGATAAGGAGCTAAAAGCTCCAGGTGGTGAATGATCACATCAACTGGACATGGGTCCTCAGGAGCAAATGTAGGCACAATAGATTTTACAATATATTACGAAGCTCTTCAATGCTAATGGGCTGGAGCGTAAAATTGAGTGTGTGGCGTGCCTGCTCTAACAGAGGGTGAGTTCTTCAACATAGATGCTAATGCCGGACGCTCCTCATTCTCGGACGCGATTTTATTGCGTCCATTTGATCATTTCAATATAATTTAGGTCTGAAGGTTGCCACACCAGTTATTCAAGGGACTAGGCCCGATCTGTTCCTGTCTATTAGAATTCCATTGCGCGAAGATCTTAAACAGCATCTTCAATTAATTTGATGCTGATGCCATTTGAGACTTTACATTTGACTTCTTTGCTTCAATAATAGCAGTCTTGTAAATCTTGTGACAGATTTTTAATTTGTGAGTATGCTCTGATTTTGCCCATGAGTCCAGTGGTCTAAGTGGGTGGGAGCGGTGCTCTTCTACTTTCTTTTTATGTTTTACTGTTCCTATACTTTTATTTAAAAAAGAAACCATTCCGGAATGGTTTCGTTTTTAAAATAAAAGTGTTGGAAGAAGTTGAACCTTGCACTTGCACTTCAGTGCACTGCACTGAACATTCTCTTAAACGGCAGATGTGTTTGTTTGGGTGTTTGGATTGCGCATGGGAGGGGGCCTGCCAATGGGGTTTTTGGGGAGCGGGGGCAGGTCAGCAGGGAACATAGTTCCACTACTTCTTTTCGTACACTTCAACCACTGCTTAAGTCCCATTGCTCTTTCTGTGTGACAAACGTCTGGCCGGCCTCACAGGTGCCACTGATTGCCTTATCTCTAGATCGAACACTGTTTTTATCAACATCGTTTTAGTAAGTATACTTTTTTCAAAGCAATTGCATTATGATCGGAACTGGGGATGTTTAGTTAAGTGGCTTCCTGGGGTTTGTGGATTTTGTCGGAGAAAGGATGAGCTCATCTCTGGATTGATGGATCTGTTTCCTAAGAGAGCTATGCACTCCTTCATTGCCAGACGACTATATTGGTTTGCTCCTTACTGTAAAATCAGGAACATCCTGCAGTTTAAAAAGTGCCTCATTCTCCTAGTCCCAACAACCTGCTGTGCTACAACAGGGGAGTCAGTTGTCTTAGTCCCGAAACAAGATAGAATTGCTCTGCTAGCTGGAAGGAGTTGCTGGACTGATGCTGTACTCCAGACCCCATGTATCGCTCCTCCTGCTTAAAGAACATCACACAATAAGAGTCTCTACTAATTTAGCCTAATTTAGCAATGTCGTTCATACCACCCAAACGTAGACATATATTCATTTTATTTAATTGTTTATTTTATAACACACTTAATACCTGAGTTCGGTTTCTAAGCGCGGATCAGAAATATTTGTGTATAATTTGTCTTTATGAATGTACTGTATTGATCTATATTATGCACATAGGTTTAGCATGTGATTGAATCTGCATAAGCAGACTGTATTGTATGCATATATCTATTACCAGTGCACAGCAGTTGAAGCGGAAGAAGTTACTTTGCGCCATTGGGTGTTTTCAAACGAACTCCTCGAGAACGCGGTGAATACTCAAACAGGGGACTGCTTGCGTGAGATTGAAAGAAATAATATAACGATCCGCGCAGGCACTTAAGCTGTGAGAGACTGCTGAGTTAATCGGGACACCGAGTGCCCCTTGCTTGAATAACTATTAGTATTTCCTGAATTGTACTTTTGTTAGGAATTATTTCTATGTACTTGTCACTGCACATAGTCACCTATCTTGGCATGGGAGCTATGAGGATTTCCCTCACCTATGAGCCGTGGTGGTACTCTTCATGATGTCTCCACTCATTGATGGGTATACATACTACACAGGGAATATCTCCTTTGTTAATTTCCACCTAGATTCTGTGTTATGGCAGACAGGTGGATGGTGCATGGGCAGATGGGATTTGTCCATCAATTGGCTCGTTTGCCTATTGGAATCCCTGATGGTGTGATCATTGCCCATCATGCCCCGGGACTACACGTGTGAGGGGGATATTGGCTTTGGTGGTGGCCAATGGAGAGCGGACTTTACAGACACTACTGAATACATGATGCTACGTATCCATGACAGACTTGCTACTTTGATACCATGCAACGTCTGACAGCACATCTCTTCTAAGGGTATCAGTTGACAAGGACCCTCATTACTTGCTCCACTGTATTGGGTGTATTCATTATGCATGTGCATTTCCACCCCCAGCGTCTGCAGGAGGCCATCCAGATTGTGGCTTGGCATGATTCGATACTAGACAATGGCAGGGTAACAATCAGCACTGGGCTTTTCCTACACACTCCATGGCTGCCATGTGAATCATGCTTTTGTCCATCTTCTCCCATGGTGCCTCTTTATGGGGCTCCACAGCCACCCTCCCCCCTCTAGTGTCAGCGAGCTCCTTTCAGTGGTTAGCTATGATGAGCTTTGAGGTTATTCCACCTCTTCCTCAGATCATCAGAATCCCGGGGCATTGTCCCGAGGGCACAACCTTGTAACGTACCCCACCCCCCCACCCTAAGATGGCAGCCTTCCTCTGCTGAGTGGTCTTTTTATGAATTGGCAGCAAAACCCCATTGTCTCTTATTTTGAGCATGGATTTCACCACACTTTTCGCAGCGAGAAGTTCTCTTAGGCTGCTGCCTGACCAATGCTCTCTGGACTCTCTCAGCAATAAAGCCAAACACCTTCTCAGGTCCTACCAGATTCTGCAATTATTGCATAATAAATTCCTCCATGCTGTGAATCTCGGCTTCCTCTGGTAAACTAACCAGCAATAGGTTGTTTGATTTAGGACAGCACTGAACATCTGTTGTCCTTGCCCTAAGGGCCACTGCCTACTGCATGGTTGAAATCACCTAATTCTGTAGAGCATGTATTGTATCCTCCACCCCACATAGCTTCCCATCTGCGTAGCTGATTCCAGTACACACCTTCTGCATGCCATAACAGATTCCCATGACATTCAATGTGACTGACCAAATGTTTTCCTCCAATGAATGTCTGGCTTCCTTTATTGCCTGGAGCATTTGTGCCAAGGAAACTTCACCTTCCATACTTTACATCTTTACCCTGTATGTGTAGGTAACCCACGTTCTGCATCTAATCTTATAGTACAGCTAGGCCTCATGCTTCTTGCTGTGCCCTAAAAAAGGCACTCTGTAAGACCTGTATCGTGCTAGGTTCTGCTCACTAAGGCGGCTTGTTGGGGTGGAAAACACTGCACTTCGGTTGACTGTTAGGACAGGAAATGTGGAAATGTATCACTCCTGGATGGATTGTCCGGGTAGGAGATGTGTTGCACTTGGATGGGCTGTTGGGGATGGGAAATGTGTCACACTTGGAGGAAGTGTTGGGGGGTGGGAAGTGTGTCACACTTGGATGGACCGTTGGGGGCAGAGGATGTGTCACACTTCGATGGATTGCCGGGTTGAAAAATGAATTGTACTTGGACAGATTGTTTGGTGGCAAAAATTGTGCGAGACTTGAATGTTGGGTATGAGGAATGTATCACACTTGGATGGATTTATGGGGGTAGGAAATGTGCTGCCACTAAATAACCATACTAAAAACTCACCACTCTGCATACATAACCTCACACTCTGAACTAAACACAACCATACCTCCACCCAACCACAAACTGCACACACCTCACAACACCCAACATCAAAACAAAACAGACACAATCATACCTCAACACCACATGATGGCCACCAACCGCAAACGCACCAATGCTCAGTGACCGGTTTCTCCTAACTGAAGCTGCACACAGCACATCAAAGCTCCCTTGCTCTTCTCTCTCTCAATCCTACTAACAAACCACCACCCATCAAACCTCCCTTTCATTGCAGACCCACCAGGGTGCCAAGAGACCATGCAAGTGGCAACAGTGCACGGTACACGCCACATTAACATTAACATTCCGCGTTGGTGTCTGAAGTGGAACGCGCAGTGGTGGTGCAGTCCTCCTGTCTTATTGGTGATTGGTGTGTTTATACATTTTGTATTTCTTTTTGTCTCTGTCCATCCCACTGAGTGTTTGCTCCAGGCACAGAGCTCATCCACAGTACCCATTTCAGTGGCAATGCACCTTGGTGGGTGTCAGAAAGCTGTTCCACAGTTATTGCTGTAGTTCCCTTTTAACTGAACCAGCTCTGGATTGCCCAGTATGTCCTTTCTGGAGCATTGTCCTCTTCAGCCATTTCTTTTAGAAAAATGCTGAGGTGACTAGGACTGTTCCCTACCCCCACAGTCTTTTCATTCCCTGCAGAAAACGAGACCTTGCTCACGCATTCAGGCTCCAGTGTAATCGTGGGTGCAATCACTAGTACAGGCCTTACAGGGGCACCATTGCCTTTCAGACAACCACTGCATTGTGACCCCCATGTGCAGAGTCCCAGCTCACATCAGCTCAGATGCGATTTCAGAGAACACTTTCAAGTCACACCCATTCACTTTACTGCTTTTTCTTGAGGATCAGCCACTGTCCACTTCAAATAGATTGTGTCCTCCCACATATTCCTCATCTTATATTCCTAAATCCAGCTTCAGCTGCTGCAGAAATTATTTCCAGCGAGGGCACTGCACGCCGATGCCTGTCAACTCGATATCCCTCAAAGGACTCTGTCTCGATGTCAATGTAATCGATGGTAAAAAGCTTATGCAGCGACCCTTGGCTTCAGTTGTGTTTTTCCACGAAAGCTATTGCTTCGAAAATGATGCGCTTCGGTTCCCTAACGAGAATCTTCGAGTTAAAAGCATAAAATGTCATCGGCGTCTTCGACTTCGAGATCGGGGTTTAAGAAGTTCCAGGACTGTGGGACGAAGATGTCCCTTACGGACCCCCATCGGGTATGTCTGTGGTGCCTTGGTTCCTCTCACGCTACCTTTGACTGTCAGGCCTGTCTATCGATGACAGTGAAAGCCCTTAAAGAGCGCAGAGGAAAACTAGTGGAATGTAGGTCAAAATCCCCTTCGACGACTCTGTCGAAAAAACTGTCTTCGGACGAGTCGAGAAATATTTCTCTTCATCGAAAGAAGACAAAAAGATCGAGATCACGCAGTGGTTCACATGACTCGTCATCTTTGCGACGTTCGAAGAAAAGGCACCATAGGTCGTCGTCGTTGAGTTCCTCCCCAGAATGGGTTAAATGCCTGATGAAATTAGCCTCCCCGGCAGAGTGAAAATGATGCAAGTATTCCAGAATGCAGTATTGACTCCCTCAAAGACTTATGAAAGCAATGCCTAGGTCAAAAAACTCAACAAGAGAAAAGATAAGGGCAAAGCTTGTGCGCTTTCGGGCCCGGGAGGCAAGGAAAAATCTCCTCTAGAGCAGTCGAAGGATCCCTCGAGTTGAAACAAATCATCCTTGAGGAAGAAGTCATTGATGTCATTGGTGCCGAAAGACTCCTCGTCGGACCCTAACAAGTCCTCGACGCCGAAAGCATCAAAGCCCTCAACCTCAACGGTGTCGATGATTTCAGCGCCTCCATCGATGCCATTGAGGATTACAGAGTAAATATATACACCACTACCAAGAAAGGATTTTTTAAAATCACTTTCTTCTATTTATGAGGAAGCAGAACATTCCTCCGATGATTCAACCCGATTTGGTCTACATTATGGAACACTTGGGGTCCCTGAACCCTTGATCTCTGAGGAATCAAGGGGGAAAAATGTACAGGAGTCTCTGCAAAATGCAAGTGGACGAGATATGTCCACAGAATGAGAATTTTGGAGACCTGATCCTACTGATCATGCAGACTGGTCTTAGAGACATTTAATGTCCAGGGTGGTGGAATACATGGGGAGCAAAAGACCCACACCAATTTATGAGCAGGGTGATCTTACTGACATCCTAGCTAAATGACCCCAGGAGGATCCTATTCTTCCTTTTCATGTGGCATTGCAAAGGCAAATAAATATAAATTGGGAGACGCCAGAATTAATTCTGGCAGTAAGTAAAAAACTAACATCAAAACACAGGGCATCCAGTAGTGACTCCAGTTATCTGATGAAACAACCCACTCCAGAAAGTTTGGTGGTACAAGCTGCCACATCCACCTCAAGACAAAATGCATACCCGACTATTCCCCCAGACAGAGATGACAAGCATTACAATGCTTTGGCCAAGAAGGTTTCTCTGCATTACTTATGGCCCTAAAGTCAGTGAAAGCTGCATGCACGTTGGCCAGGTTCACTCATACTATTTGGGAATGTATAGCAATGGTGGCTGAGCATATACCCGAAGGTGAAGAAAGAGACACATTTTAAAATCTAGTCAAGGATGGGAAGGACGCAATGTGCGAATCCCTTCAGACAGGTCTCAACACTGCTGACAGTATCAGCAGGTACATGGCAGCTAGTATAGTAATGCACAGATTTGCCGGGTTAAGAAAGTTTGGTTTTGCTCCAGATGTGCAATCCAGACTGCTTAACATGCCCTTTGATGGCACACATTTATTTGGTAGCAAGGTTGACTAGAGCCTTGAGAAACTGCAGTCCTCCAAAGCAGCAGCAAAATCCGTTGGTGCTGCTATTAGACAGCCACAAAACTACCCCACCGGCACACCTTGGAGGGATAGGTCATTTCCCTTTTACTCCTCAGTTGGAAGGGGGAGAGGACTGTCAAAGGAAAGAGGTCAAAAAAGATTCCCCGTGGTTATCGAGGAAGAGGTCAAAAAAGATTCCCTCGTGGTTGTCGGGGAAGAGGTACTAGGACCGCCCAGGCAGCGGCTACTTTACCATCAGCCACTGCTCCAGCCGCCTCAAAACCTCTCTGAGGTCTTATTTCACAAGACCTCGGTGGGAGGCAGACTCTAACTGGATCTGAAAGAATGGTGAGGCATTACCTCAGATACATGGGCATTGGAAACAGTTGCCCAGGGTTACTGCCTTCCCTTTCTAAAAAAAAAGCCTCAAAGTCATCCACCTGGGAACAACTCTTTCAAAGTTTCAGATCTGCTCCTTACACAGGAAATCTTTACCCTGCTAGAGAAAGGTGCTATAGAACTAGTACCTGTAGCGGGGAGGATCAAGGGTTGGTAAGCCCCGTACTTCCTAATTCCCAAGAAGGACAGAGGATTGAGATCCATTTTGGACTTAAGAGAATTAAGCAAATTCCTCAGGAAGGCCAAGTTCAAGATGGTTACCCTTTCTCAGATCCTTCAGGCCCTCCAGCTTCAGGACTGGATGGTATCATTGGACCTTCAGGATGCTTACTTTCATGTGCCAATCCATCACAAGCACAGACAGAACCTGAGGATTGTCGTTGGTGGTTCTCATTATCAGTTTCGAGTTCTGCCATTTGGACTGACCTCCACCTGAGGGTTTGCACCAGTTTGATGGCGGTGGTGGCAGCAAGTCTCAGGATAGGGGGATTCACGTCTACCTCTACCTGGACAATTCGCCAATCAGGGCCAGTTCCCCGGAACAGGCCCTAGAACATCTCAGCTACCCCTGTGATTCCCTCCACGAACTGGGCTTCTCCGTCAACTTCAAGAAGTCTCATATGATACCATCTCAAAGGCTACAATTCATTCGAGCAGTCCTAGATGCATCCCTGGGAAAAGCCTTGCCACCAGAAGTGAGAGCTCAAAACATTCCGCAGATGGTCACCAAATTCCAAAGTGCCAAGCGTCTCCCACCTTTGACTTTCGGAGGTTTGCTAGGCCTAATGGCATCCTGCATTTTTCTGGTGCCAGAGGCACGCCTGACAATGAGATCTCTCCAGTGGGCTCTCAGGCCTCAATTCCCAGGCAGGATGTCAGATCTCCTTCAGGTACCAAGCAGGGTAGCGCAGGATCTCCTGTGGTGGACCTGCGAGGACAACATTCTGAAGGGAGAACCTTTTTGGCAGCCATGGCCGGAAATGAAGGTAGTAAGGGACATCTCAATCACAGAGTGGGGAGCACATGCCTACATCTGACAATCAGCGGTCGTTGGTCTCCATCAGAGTCCAAATAAACAAACCCAAAAGAAGTGGGAACCTCAACAATCACTGGTACCTTGAGGTAGAAACATATAATAATATACAGAAAATGGTACCAGGAGGTAAGGAAACACTATAGAAAGAGGGCAAATGGATGCATGAATCAAATTATCATTTTCATTTTATTTAGAATTATATAAAACACAATATTAGGAAAACATTTAAATCATTATAAAAAACATTTTGCTACTCAGACATTCAAAAACATTCATTCAAATTATTTGCACATCTAAAAGTTTATATAAATATACTAAAGTGCCATAAGAAATGTCATTTATTTCATTGGTACATTTCTTTTCATTGTGAACATAATAATTCAGAAAAACGCAAATAACAAAATTGTGGTTCATTCCAGAAAAATATATCGACTATTGGTGCCTTAACAAATCGTTCTTCTTTACGAAAAAGCTTCCCAGTTGGTAAATAGTTTCGACTTGACAGATAGTGTGTGTCTTCATCAGGATTGGATGAACATTTAACAAATATTTAGCATTTTTGTGTTCTTTCTTCCACTATGTGAGACTAGGTTCAGAGGACGACTGAGATGAAAACGTTATCGGAGATCATGGCATGTGTTGCAGAAATCTTCATTTCAATGTTTCAATGCTGTTGTACCTTGCTTGTGCTGCATTAGTTAGCTAGCCATCCATATATATTCAATCATGACAGTCCCAATCCAGAGCCGCAGATGATCATAACCCGGCATCAAGTTCATGCGGGTATCCACGGGATGCAGCATCTACCGAGTATCCAAGGACTTGTGACCGAGTAGATGCTGCATCCCGTGGATACCCGCATGAACTTGATGCCGGGTTATGATCATCTGCGGCTCTGGATTGGGACTGTCATGATTGAATATATATGGATGGCTAGCTAACTAATGCAGCACAAGCAAGGTACAACAGCATTGAAACATTGAAATGAAGATTTCTGCAACACATGCCATGATCTCCGATAACGTTTTCATCTCAGTCGTCCTCTGAACCTAGTCTCACATAGTGGAAGAAAGAACACAAAAATGCTAAATATTTGTTAAATGTTCATCCAATCCTGATGAAGACACACACTATCTGTCAAGTCGAAACTATTTACCAACTGGGAAGCTTTTTCGTAAAGAAGAACGATTTGTTAAGGCACCAATAGTCGATATATTTTTCTGGAATGAACCACAATTTTGTTATTTGCGTTTTTCTGAATTATTATGTTCACAATGAAAAGAAATGTACCAATGAAATAAATGACATTTCTTATGGCACTTTAGTATATTTATATAAACTTTTAGATGTGCAAATAATTTGAATGAATGTTTTTGAATGTCTGAGTAGCAAAATGTTTTTTATAATGATTTAAATGTTTTCCTAATATTGTGTTTTATATAATTCTAAATAAAATGAAAATGATAATTTGATTCATGCATCCATTTGCCCTCTTTCTATAGTGTTTCCTTACCTCCTGGTACCATTTTCTGTATATTACTCCATCAGAGTCCAAACCACATTTCAACGTTTTGGAGCCGAGAGCAATCAGACTAGCGCCGAAAGCCTTCCTGCCCTTTGTGCGGGGAAAAATGGGCTGATAATGACAGACAACAAAGTGGCCATGTACTACCTCAGCAAGAGAGGCGGTGTAGGGTCACTACCATTGTGCACAGAAGCAATGCAGCTCTGGTACAGGGCAATTCAAGAAGGAGTCTCCCTATCAGCAGTTCACCTAGCCGAAGTGGAGAATACGGCGACGATGCTCTGAGCAGGAAGAGCACAGTGTCCCACGAGTGGGAACATTCTCAGTATGTCCTTCAAGAGATCACCCTTTGGGCAACCCCCCAAGTGGATCTGTTTGTGACCAGTGTCAACCGGAAGTGCGAGCAGTAATGCTTTCCTGCCCAATATGTGCTTGGCAAGATGGTGCAGACATCTTTTTGTAGTTGCACAACACAGTTTTGCCGTGAGGCAATGGTGCTCACAGGAGCCAGCGCAGCCATCTTGCTGCTTCTGCTGAAGTGCAGCTTGGTTATGGAAGGGAGTACAGCTGAGTGGGTAAATATATCCCACAGGTTATCTATTGTCATGTCCCGATTGCCTTCTCCAGTGTGTTCTAAGGTGGTCTTCAGGGTGCATTTGTCTACCAAATGATGGCCTTGAAGGTCATCTTGGACTTCTGCAAGTCTGCCATCCTCAATTCAATACTGTCTCCAAGAGGCTCCTTTCTCACTACATTTAGAGTGTGTCAAGATGGATGATGCAGCCTGCAACACCACAACCACAAAGCATGATATCTACTGCTCCCTTTCATGGCACTCATCAGAATGAATGGGCCACAGTCAGTTGGTTGAGCATGTGCCTGCCGGACTACCATGGGCACCTCTGGAGGGGCTTAAAAGAAGATCTATGCCATCTGTGTTGCCTTTGTGAGTCCAAAGGATTGCATTGGGCGCAATACCCCTGACTCATGGCATAGTTTAGGGCCTGTGCTATAACACACTGCTACTACATGGCCTCTGCTCATTGACTACCAATGCTTTCTATGTCTTAGGCTGCAATCTATGTGTGGCCCTTGATTCACCTGTGCATACACATCACCAAAGTAAATAAATGTATAACTGAAGCTGCCGGGGCCACCATGAGGGACCAATGATCTCACAGTGGGTGTTATTTCCTTTTAGTGCTGTTACTTGCCTCCTTTCCATCAAGCACTTTAACATCTGGTTGTGGCATTCATTGTCATAGATCTGGTGTTGCTTTGTTTATTCTCTTTATCTACGTTGTAAGGTCTGCTACCCTCTTTACAATTTCCCTGTTTTAACACCGCAACACAGATGCACTCTGCATTAACCCTTTATTCCCCTGTTATCTTCTGCTTACAGAAAACAGAACAGTCCATGATCCCTGGGGTCAACATCGCCACCCCGATGATGATGGAAGAGGTGAAAGCTGATGTTATCGAACAAAAGTCACGGCTGAACAAAATAATAATGCTGATCCAGACAATTATGTCCCTCCTCGTCCTTCTCATATTTATATCGTGAGTATTTCAACTAACTCATGCTTCCCGTAAATTCAAAGTGGAGCAAGACTCGGGTGGTCTCTTAACTGTCAGAGTGCAGCAGTTTATGAGAGGTTAGCTGGGGCTTTTGGCATGGGATTGTACAAACAGATGTTGGCATCTAGTGCCGCATTATGCAATTGAAACAATGGTTCAGAAAAATATGATACTGCCAAAATAAAATAATACTGACCAGGCATGGCACTGAAACAGTGTTGTTGACCGTTTGGGATGACATCTTATCGACCTCCAATGAAGGAGACATCAGCATGCTGGTCATGCTTGACCTATCGGCTGCGTTCTATACTGTTGACTTCGATATCCTGATCTCAAAATGAGTTACAGTTGCATGTGTTTCTGAGATGGTTTGCCTCTTTTCTGTCTGATCGTTTTCAACAAGTTAAGATGAGACCTTTTCTTTTGGATTCTCTTTCAGTCATATGTGGAGTGCCACAGGGATATTTTCTCTCTCCACTACTGTTTAATGTCTACGTTTTCACTCAATGGCTGATATCAATTAAATCAATGTCAGATAAAAAAAAATATATGGATGCCATAGATCACCTGTTAGCCTGTGCGTGCCAAATTAAACAGTGAATGTTGGAGAATAAACTCCAAATAAACCCCTCCAAGACAGAGATCATTGTATTTGGCTCAAATAAGCAACTTGCAGATTTGTATCCATCAGTCTCCTGCAAGTCAATCTTTGACGTGCTAGCGTTTTTTTCTGCCAAGGTAAAGACCTTTGGCAGGCAAATATGAAAAGTAACCTTCAAGTTGGCAAAATCGTTAAATCTATCTCTTTCCAACTAAGATTGTTAAAACCTCTTTTGCTTCTGATTTCTTGTGGCGACTGGCCGGTTGTCATTGGAGCTTTGATTAACTCCAAATTAGATAGCTGCAATGCCCTTCTTATGGGTATTCCTAAAAACCAAGCACAACGTCTTCAAGTTGCCCAAAACTCAGTCACTAGGCTACTGTTTGCCCTCCCTAAAGCTGCCTCAATTTCAAAATTTAATTGGAGCTTGCACTGGCTCCCAGTCCAGCAAAGGGTGCTTTTTAAGATCCTCTGTTTGGTTTTTAATTGTCTTTGTGGCCTGGCTCCCCACTACCTCTCAGCTAAAATGTAGATGTACAACCAAAGCACACTCTTTGGTCTGCAAATCAAAATCTGCTGATTATCCCCATATATAAGTTTGTTCCCTGCTTTTCCATCTTTGGGCCATGAGCTTGGAACTCCCTACCAGCCAACATTTGTGAGATTACTTCCTTAACACTATTAAGACAATGTTTTTAAAAGTATCTTTTTTAATAACTATGTACTGATTCACTGTTTATGTAAGTGTCTTGCTTTTACCATCTGTGCCCAGGTGCAGTCCCTGCACGGTTCTTGGATATGCACGTTACAAATTGATTAGAGATAATAATAAGGATGAATTAATATGTTGTATTAATTCATGAAAAATACAATAGATAATCAGTTGAGCACTGAGTGCTTCGTTTGCAGTCAACATTAGCTTGCCTTCAATAATCTGGATTGGATAGCTTCACTAGCAATCAGCATGGGATTGCGCCAATAGGGATGTGCCTGAAGCTGATCTGTTAAAAGTCAGCAATGGTTTCCCTCATTAAATGGTAGCATTTATTTACCCCACCAGAGGTCAACATGAAAATTTCCCATTATGCGTTAGCATGATAATGCAGCTTGGAGTAGCTATATTATTGCTTCAGTATGAGTCAGAATATGGCTGCTCCATTACAATCTTGCATGGGATTGCTCTACAGAGCAGGAACCAAGCAAGGCAATTGCAAGCTGGAGTTTCTTCACAAGGTTCAGGAATTTGAGGCCTATATGTGAGTATCACTAATTTGATGTTGTGGATTGGATGGATTCCTGCAGGCTGTGCTGTTTTTAATATGACTTGAAAAGGCAGAGATACTCCGTAGAGGTCAAATGCAACACTGCTTCCATGTTTATCTTGGCGGCTGTGATTGCATAGTGCAGATAAAGATGGGTTCACTACATGAAACGGTAACAAGCACATAATCCCGGTATCCACTCTGCAAGCCTGAAGTGCAGTAGCACTGGTTGTCAGGCTTCATCGGCCAGATTCTATGGCATGTACAGACTGTACCGGTAGGCATTAGCATGAGATTACTCCAATAGAACTTCAGTGCAGCTTGTCATTGGAAATGTGAGACTATGGGCCTCATTACACGGAAGGCGGTGAACCATGGCGCTATTAGCGCCATGGTTCATGCCGGTAAAATACCGGCACCGCCTTGGTGGAAAGGGGAATTACCGCCCCATTCCAAGGTTGGCGGGGCGGTAATTCCCCCTTCAACCATTGCCCTTCTCCATTCCCATTTTTGCCCCATAGGGCTCTATGGGAATGGGGAAGGCGCTAATTACGGTACCGCAAATTGCGGTACCGTAATTAGCTCCACTGGTCCCTTTGCGGGTTGGATTTTAACGCCTGCAAAAAGCAGGTGTTAAATTCCCCAACCCGCAAAGGGACCTCGTAGTAAGGCGGTAAGGATTTACCGGTACCAGTAAAATACTGGTACCGGTAAACCCTTACCGCCTACCGTGTAATGAGGCCCTATGACTTCATGGGATTGCCCCCTAGAAGTTGATATGGGATTTCCACTAGGAGTCAGAATAGTAATGCCCCAATAGAAGATAGCATGGATTCCCAAAATGAGCCAACAAAAAGGGAATGCTCTAATAGGAGTTGGCATGGATCGTCCCCAACAGGAATTTCCATGGAATTGCCTCAGTAATAAGAGTCAGTGGGCCTCATTACGAGTGTGCCGGTCCGGTAACAACGGTGCTGGTAAGCCTACCAGTACCATTGTTACCGGACCAGCACACTCTGAGTCTGCAGGCGGCTGCCGTCCCGCCTGCCAGACGGCACCCGCCCGCAGCCTTTCCGGGAAGCAGCAGCACCGTTATCCCCATTCCCATTGAGTCCTATGGGACTCAAATGGGAATGGGGATTAACATTTTTCCGCTGCCTGATTTTCAGGAACACCAGGGTCGTAATCCCCCAGTGTTTCCGTGAAGCCAAGCTCCAGAAAAATTCACAAGTCTGGCGGCAGCCTACCTGTTTTACCGGCACGGCTACCGCCAGACCCGTAATGAGGCCCACAGTATCTGGTTGCCCCGTTTCATGTGATTCACAATGGGAATACACAACAAGAGCCGGATTTAGGACAGGAACAGGTAGTATACGAAAACCACTTTCATAAGAAATCTCCAAAACCTCTTTTTAGGATCCAGTGTAACCTCCTGAAACCAAGTAAAACAGGCTATTCTTAAAGGATAGTTCCGGGACTTTTTTTTATTGTCCCTACGGTTCGGCCATGTGTTTTTAAGCATAAATCGGTAGATCGTAGAAAACTTTCCTATGGACCTTACCCGACTTTTCGTCCATTAACGCACTCGAAATCAGCCGCCATTTTGTGATAATCCTATCATTTCCCCCCATCGACCTGGCTCACCTGCGTTTGCGGCACTAAATCAAATCCCCCGCCCCTGAGCCTGACATCAGCAGACGCGTACCGCCCATTTCCCAACGCCAAAGCACGTTTCGTGTCAACAATCGCTGTGCCTCAGCTAATGAAGTGTCGCCATGGAAATGGCAGGACGCCTCTTTCCTCAATAAGTATAAACACACCGTTTCACAACACACAGCAGCAGATTTTCGATTCCATTACTCTCTCTGTGTTACTTTGAGTATTCTGTGACTCGTTTCTGTGCTCTGGTCAGCTACCTTCGCCGCTTCTAGGCCTTGTGAACACCTGTACCATCTCTGTAAATTATTTTACTTTCTTTACCACACAATGGCTACAATAATGCCGTATATGTACGAGCCCGAGTACACCGAGGAAGAACTACTGGAAAGGCAAGCACGCGAAAACGATGGGGATTCGAACGGCAGTTGGGAGGACCAGTCAACGGGTGAAGAGCCTGGAGCATGTCGCATGGACGGCGTCTCCACCTGGTGCACGTGCAATCGGTGCGAGCTAATGCCAACTGAGGAGGAGAACTGCTGCTGCCGTGAAAATTCCGGGTGCTTGGCCTACATTTCGGAAGGCGAGCCAAGTCCGCAATGCATCACCGAGCTGCCAGAGTTCAGGGAAGCCTGCCTCTCACGGACCGTGTTGAGGATGATGATGGTGCTTATGCACGAACTTCGCGGCACTGTTCGTCCGCGTAATCCGAGTAACGAGTAAGTATACTCTGGTTGTGATGTCAGTGATGCCACTACTATTTCATGGTCGTCTCCCACATATAAAATTACATCTACATATCATTCGAATGCATATAAATTGGTTCCATATTGTGCATTTTCTAGATAGAATTTTTTTCAAAGCAGAATGACATTTTTTACCTGAATCGACATTGATAAGAAAGTTTTGTCATTTTAATACAGTTTGCATCTTTCATTTTCACAGGTGGTACAGGCTGGTGGCCTATCGTTGCTTCACTTGGTGGCTTCACGGGAGGCTCGGACACCGCGTTCGGAGAGTAATACCTGCCTGTGCGGTACTTGCCATTAGACAACATTTCCCCAGCGACAGTGGACAATACCGCGGATTTTCCCTGGATGTACTGCAACCGGAACTTTACAATGTGTAATGTTTATTATTTATGTTCAATTGAAATTAAGATCTAAAATAAAACCCAACATATATTTTAACAATGGTTGTTTTGATTTTTTAAATGAATCTAGTGTGTCTCCATTGAATAGTCTTCCTGTGCCTTGTCTTGTCACACCACATGTCTCCGGCCAGCATCCTCCCTCACGCTGGCCGCCCACCTTCAATCCACATAACCGTTGAACCCATATGCAGCAGACATACATATGTTATTTTGCGGGTTGGCATCAAGCCTCCCGGCCTTGCCTCCTCCCCCAAAAATACTTACCACACCACTTTGTTCAAGCGTTGGCAATAAAAGGCCGTTGGATTTTATTGATACAAAACATGGTTATAGGTAAATAATCAATATGGTTGATCATAATAAATCATCCTTTTGGGCACCGGGTATAGAGATGACCCCCTCTGGCCCGTGCCGCCTTGCCACCACAGGCCAGCCTGCTGCTGACTAACTGCCTAGGCATCCAGGGTCTCCAGGGTGAACTGCACCCATATATTCTCCTGGGAGGGTGAGGTATTTATAAACTCACCCCCCTGCCTTCCATGTACTAGATCCTGCTGCCTGCCTCTTACATGCAGTTAGATGGCCTCTCCTTGGTGAGGCCCTGCGTCAAACGAGTCTTGTCTGCACGACCACCGCCCCAATCCACCCCCCGCCCTATCAAAGGCAGTTCGCACCGGGGTACTTGCGCTGGCAAGTGGAGCTGTCAGGGAGCGATAAAGGCCATGAGGTGCCAAAGACCATGTACACTTCAAAGTGGTCTATAGAGCATGGGTTGTTGTTCCCATGTCTACCTCCAGACCCCGTGTCTCCTGCCAAGCATCCCCCCTCACGCTGGACGCCCCCCTGCAATCCACATAAGTGTGTCTCCATTCACGAGTCTTCCTGTGTCTTGTCTGCACGACCACCGCCCCAATCCACCCCCCCGCCCTATCAAAGGCAGTTCGCACCGGGGTACTTGTGCTGGCAAGTGGAGCTGTCAGGGAGCGATAAAGGCCAAGAGGTGCCAAAGACCATGTACACTTCAAAGTGGTCTATAGAGCATGGGTTGTTGTTCCCATGTCTACCTCCAGACCCCGTGTCTCCTGCCAAGCATCCCCCCTCACGCTGGACGCCCCCCTGCAAACCGCATAATGCCACGACATATACACGTCATTCATTCACAAACACACCCCTGTTTCGAATTCTTTATAACCCACTTCATATTTCTAATGAGAACTTCTTTGCGCTTTGCTAGTCAACCCGTGAAGGTGCTGGTTATCTGCTCTTCGTCTCTGTGAACCTCCGTGACCACTTCGAGCAAACTCGTCAGTTTGCAACCTGTGAACTGCTCCCTGTTCTACAACAAGAAACTACTCTGATCCCTGCATCTAACTGTTTGTTCGTCAAGGTAAGGCCATGTACCATAATCATTTTGCGTCCAATTTCTTTTCGTTCAAGACAGTACATGCAAGGAACTAGTCACATGTTCTGAGTTTAGTCAAAGGGCCTCATTACGACCCTGGCGGTAAGGGGTTTACGCCAGCGTTAGCTGCGCCGACCCCTTACCGCCAATTACGAGGTCCCTTAGCGCCATGGAGGTTTTAACACCCGCTTTTAGCGGGTGTTAAAATCCATGGCGCTAAGGGACCATGGAGTTAATTACGCCACCGTAATTTACGGTGGTGTAATTAACGCCTTCCCCACTCCCATTATGCCCTATGGGGCAAAAATGGGAATGGGGAAGGGTAAATGGGGATTGGGGACTTACCGCCCCGCCAAGGTCAGAATGGGGCGGTAAGTCCGCCAACCACCATGGCGTAAACGTAGTTTACGCCATGGTGGTAAAGTGACGGCCCAGGCGGTAACTTACCGCCTGGGTCGTAATGAGGCCCAAATTATTTTTCTATTTTTTTAAAGTTATTCAAATACTTATCCGCATGTGAATAACGTGTATAGTTCCAAGAACCAAAACGAACCTTGCATTGAACCTTTTATGTGTCATTTAATTTTTTAACACATTGGTATTCATATAGAATTGTTGATCTTTACTTTTCAGAACTTTCCACAATGCCTGCCTGTTCCATTGGCGGTTGCCCTTCGAAGACCCATAAAAAATCTGAAGGTACTATAATGCATGTTTTCCCTAAGACAATAGATCAGATAAGAGAATGGGTCCGATATTGCGGATATCCACCGTCTGAGCTTGAAAGTAGAGTCCTAGAAGTCTTTGCGAACAAGAGGGGTGATCGATACCACATCTGCAGCAGGCACTTTAGCTCAGACATGTACTCCACATCATTGCTAATAAAGAAGAACACACCGCGAGCGAAGCGAAAATTGCTCTCAACTGCTATTCCCACTCTATTCGTCCACATCCCTCCACTGGTGAGTCAAGTTTACGTATTTAGCTCTCGGCCTTGCAGTAGTGTGTAGCATTAGCTAACAATAATTTCCCCATTTATGTATCCACTCAATATGAAGGCGGAAGATTCTCCATCCGTGTCGTTATTGCAGTCATCAGCCACTTCAAGCGCCTATCGGGTAATCTTACTTATCTATTCTGCCACTGACTTGTTTTAGGCATGTAAATCAATAGTTTTAATTTATCGTGTAATTATTTTACCTAATGGTACACCCTTGTACTCGTCCTCTAGTCTTTGTTTTCAGTTATAATTATTGTTATCCAAAATAATGCAAATACTGTCTTTCAGGGAGATGCTGAGGAGTCCAACGCATTGACGACAACCGTTGATATCACTCAGATGCTCGAGGTATGTTTCCGGACAGTTCCATCGATGGAGATCATCAGATCTTGCATTCTTGTAGCGTGATTGTTACACACAATGTTTCTTTCGTTTTTAGCCATTGATATGTCCTTCTGTCGTCGCCCTCCTATGTGTCTTCTTTTTTCAATATTGTGTTCATTACTAATGAAAGTCCTATGTTTCAGGGAGTCGATGGAGCATTAGTCCAAGAAGAAGGGGGAGCATGCAGTTACGGGTCGGCGCAACAGCTTGCAGAAGTGTGCACCGCAGTTACAGCGTCCCTTGATGTTCTTATGCATTTCGAGGTATGGATACTGACAGTTCGATCAAGCAAGATCATATGACGTGATTACATCCGCTATACTTCCTTCTTTATTAACGCAAATACTATGTTTCAGGGAGATGACGGAGCTTCTTCTACAAGAACATCACCCCTAGTAGTTGATGCAGATCTCTGGGTGGTGACACTTCCAACGATCGAGCAAATCGAATCATATTTAGATATCCATTATTTATTTTAGACAACTGATCATTTGTGCAGGTCTATTTAGATGAGCCGTTGACGCCTGCACAAAGTTTATGTTCTTTTTAACAAAATAGAAAACAATACTAATGCAATTACTGTGTTTCAGGGAGTTGCTGAAGCGTCATCTTCAATAATATCATCAATGGAAGTCTATGAGGAGCCCGAGGTATGGATCTTGACAGTTCCATCTAACTAGATCAACAATGCGTGAATAATTGTCGTTTGAATGTTCTACACAAAACGTTCATTCGTGTTTTGCTATTGAGATGTACGTGGGTATTGGTCCCCAAGTACATTTTGTGTTTTCAATATTATTATACATACTAATGAAAGTTCTATGTTTCAGGGAGTCGATGGAGCGTCAGTGCGTGATGGATGTGCTTATCATGAAAATATAGTCGTTGCAGCACAAGAGGAAGTGGAGACATGCACACACGAGTCGGAGCAACAGCGTCCTGATGTTGAAGTTCGAGGCAAGAAAGTTTCAAAGAAAAGAAAGCAAAAGAAGGTTAGTGTCCTGGTCACTATATTATGTTGTTTTTCACTGTTAATAGTTCAATACTGTAAGTTGTGTTTAAACTGAACATCCCTTTTCCAATCTGTCCTCTAGTTGCGAGTGGGTGTACGAACTAGATCTACACAGACAGTGAAGCGAACGAGAGATGTTGCTTGTCAAACCTTTTGGCAGGGACTTGAGACTGGAGATGCATCGTGCCAATGGGAAGAATATGAAGTGATTGACAACGGAGCTATACCACCACCAGCCATTGATAGTGAATGTCCTCCTGGTAGTTCGGATGCAGTCGGAGATCAATTCACAGAATCCACACCCGCAAAAACTAAGACCGCGAGAAAGTTGAAGAAATTGTTTTATTCACCCATCGCCGGAGAAGGAACAGATGTTGCAATGGAAGAGAATGAAGTGGACGACAATGAAACACCATCAATATCACTGAACATAGCGGAAGACGATATCAGAGATTCTACCTTTCATGTGAGTGACATGTCCTCAACGTTACAGGCCGAACCAGCTGGGATGCAGAGTGACAGTATAAGGAAAGAGGCCAAATTCATTGTATTCGATAGTTGTTTGATTGATATTATTATTAGGATGAAATGTGGGCATTCGGTTGGTGGGGAAGTATGTGGGGAGCCATTGATTAATGTGACTCGTGCAATTCGAGGCACTAACCTTAAAATACATGCCACCTGTACAAAATATCATCCTTTCTCATGGTCTGCACAACCCATGCTGGGGCAGCTGCCAGCAGGCAATCTACTTTGTGCAGCGACCGCACTTTTTAGTGGTTCAAGTTTTAAAAAGTTAGAGTATTTCTTTCAGTTTGTGGGAATCCATTTCATTGCGAAAACTCAGTTCTACAAATAACAAACCGATTACCTATTTCCAGCCATTAGCGAAACTTGGAGAATGGAAAAAATGTCTATTGATAGTACATTCGCAGGTAAACGGTTCAGGCTAGCCGGTGATGGACAGTGCGACAGCCCAGGATTTTCAGCCAAGTACTGCACCTACCACTTTCAGGACATGGAAAGTAAGAAAACTGTGAGTTCGGTGGTCGTGCAGGTGTCACAAAGTACATCCTCAGTGGCCATGGAGAAAGTTGGCTTTGTAGCATCATTGCAAGAACTACAATCGCGGGGAATGGTGATCGACCTGATAGCCACGGACAGACACGTTTCAATTGCCAAGACAATGAGAGAAGAGTACAAAAATATAAATCACCAATTTGACGTATGGCATCTTGCAAAAACAATCAATAAAAAAATGTCGGCTGCAGGTAAAAAAAAAGATATGCAAGGTATTTCACAGTGGTCCAAGTCAATCAGCAACCATCTTTGGTGGAGCTCAAAAACATGTGGAGGGTCGTTGGAAATTCTACTGGAAAAATGGCGGTCAGTAATGCTACACTGTAGCAACGTTCACCGCTGGACCACAAACCAACATTTCCACAATTGTGAACATGGCCATTTGTCCACAGAGGAGGCACGGAAGAAGAAGTGGTTGATTCCTTCATCACCCACTCACAAAGCCATTGAAAAGATTGTATTTGATAAAACTATAACAAGAGATTTGAGGGGACTCACGGAATTCTGCCACACAGGAGATTTGGAGGTGTTCCACAATATGTGCCTAAAGTACATGCCAAAACGATTGCATTTTGGCATGGAGTGCATGATAAATCGGACTCTTCTAGCGGTCTTGGCACATAACCATAATGTTGGCCGTCAACAAAATAGGACGACCGTAACTTTAGGGACGCTTCGCTACAATAAGGCCTTCACTAAAAGAAGTAAACAATGGGTGACCAAACCAGTGTTTGAGGATATGCAATATGAGCTTATTGAGAGACTTATTGTTGATGTCCTAGATAGGTACATACATGGAGTTGTGAACGAACCTGTGCTGGGGACAACTGCATTGCCACCCAACATTGCCTCTGTTCCATGTCCACCTAAAGCAGAGCTCATTGAGAAATACACATCACGGTTTAAATGATTGTAATTTGATTGTCTGTTCTCTCGAGTCTCCTCATGTCGCAGGCCCATTGAATATGTGTAGCTATGTATTGTGTAAATAAAAGTGATTGCTCAGTGTACATGCAATGTGTCTCTCCACTCTTGCCCCACCCTTCACCGTGCAGTAGTGCAAACCACCCGGGTGTCACCTGTGACTTTGCTCTGGAGTCTCCTCATGTCGCAGGCCCATTGAATATGTGTAGCTATGTATTGTGTAAATAAAAGTGATTGCTCAGTGTACATGCAATGTGTCTCTCCACCCTTGTTCATTTGCGCATTAAATTAAACCAAACAGTAATATAAATAATTTTTCAAAAAATATAGAATGTCTCCGTATTTATGGTTCGCTGGGGCTGCAAATGCACGCAGACAAAATGCAAAGATGGAGTGTAAATTTCAAGTCCTGTGAGATGGCCTTACACTGAATGTAGCTAACTAGGAATGTGTGCTCATTCAAAGTGAAGGTCAGCTGCTTTGATTTTTTGCTCGGGTGCCGGAATGGCCCACGACTCAGTATAAGGTTCTATTGTTATTTGACCTTGACAGGCCGGGACCATCCCGAAAGACTTCTTTTTGGGGGTGTGGTGCAATAACGTAAGAAACGATAATGAATATAATTTCAGAAACGAAAGCCATTTAATGTTCGTTCATTAGAAGAAATAACGTCGGCATAGAAGGAGTGGTATTTCGGGGCTGCCCTACGCACAGACACAATGGAAAATGCAAATATAATGTAAGTAACTCTTTAGATGAGTTTATACCGCAATTTAATTACTATACAGTAGCTTTAAAGACGGGTTAAGTTGTACTTGTTCGTTCTATGTGGCATATTGTTTTGTACCGCGCACTATCTTGAGGAGAACCATCTCCTTTTACGGAAGCACCTCAAAACCTTACTCTTTGCTTCTGCTTTCTCTCTCCCTCTCCCCTGCTACAACTGGCCCACTGTCTGCGACCTCGGTCCTGGGCCCTTCCACTCTCCACCTGCACTGCCTCCCTTTCAACCCCTGCACTGGGGGACTGTCTCAGTATCCTACAGCCCCCCTTCCCAGCACTTGTTCTGCACTTACCTTGCACTCGCCACCAGCTGGCCCTATGTATTTATTATTTTATGCTACTTACCTTGTACTCCACTTCCCCCCTCCCCTTCCCCTTGCACGTTTACCTTCCCCCTACCCCTGCACTTGCGCGATCTGAATGACACCTGGCCTAGTAGGATCGTTGTCTGTCTTCTCCTTGTCCCCCCCCCTCCCTGCCTCACCACGCCTTGAAACACTTGTGTATAGGCGCGTTGCAAATGCCATATTATATCATATCAGTGACGAAGTGGTCCACTGGCGCTCAGGCGGCTCTGAAAAAGGCGGAGGAGAGGGGGTGGGTTACATGGAAATGACGTATAATACCCAGTTGCACTGTCCTAGCTATGAAATAATTTCCCGACCTAATATATAAAATGAATAATTTTAATAAAGATCTGATGGTGAGACTAATTTCATTTTTTATGTTTTTAAAACAGGTACATCCTTCATTATTGTATGTGTCACGAGTACCAGACACCGGCGGATGGCTTTTACAACCGCCAGTTGCTTCTCCGCGTGAACAACGTTACCACCCTGACCATTTTATGGGACGATCGCCAAGTACAAGTATGCCCTTACGCGGTGCTAACGGCTAGATGCAACATACATACCGTTGTGGTGGCCTAGTGCCTCGTTGTTGGAACAGCCATGCGATTATCAGTGCGACCGAAAGAGCCTATTTTATCGTAAACCAACACCCTGTGTACTGCACACGAACATCGCTTGCCTCAAGACGAACTATTTTGGATCGAGAGCAAAGAAAAATGCAAATCGCTGAATATTCTCTAAACATTTGATATCAAATAAATGTACTTTACCAAATTTACAATCTTGCGGTTTGATTTAAAAGTACAGTTTCATATTCCGAATTGTGGCGCGCTGTGTTGTGAGCTGATCTGTGTTGGTTTCCGGGTTCTGTGTGGAGTCGCGTAGAAGACGCCTGGGCGCGTTTGCCTACGCAGCACAGTCACGTCACGGATAGAGGCGGGGAATATGAATGTTTTGATAAAGTCTGTTTCAGGGGCGGGGGATATGATTTAGTGCCGCAAACGCAGGTGAGCCAGGTCGATGGGGGGAAATGATAGGATTATCAGAAAATGGCGGCTGATTTCGAGTGCGTTAATGGACGAAAAGTCGGGTAAGGTCCATAGGAAAGTTTTCTACGATCTACCGATTTATGCTTAAAAACACATGGCCGAACCGTAGGGACAATAAAAAAAAAGTCCCGGAACTATCCTTTAAGCTTTGTAAGCATTTCTTGGTCGAACAACTGAATCCGTTGGCAAGCGGTCAAGGTTGGTTCTTAGGAGGGGAGTGAGCTGGACTGGATTACATGGTAACAGACAATATTACTCTGAATACAGAAATGCGCACACAGAAATATATCGAAATCTATTTTTATAAATCTTACAAGGAAGGTAAAAATGTTGGTGCAGATCACAGGTAGGAAAATTCAGGTTCACAAAATCTTAGGTCTTAGAAAAGACCATTCCTTGGTCTTTACCCTGTAATCTGGGAACCTCACAGTAGGTTATCTTCCATGGCCTGACCATGACCAGTCAATGCTTGGTTTACGGTGGAGGTGAGAGGTCCATGATGGAGGTTCCTGTGTTACAGTTTTACAGTAATGCTTCCCGTGCAGCTGATTAAGGTCTTTGATTTTGAAGGACAGCTTTCGTAGCCACTGGTGAAGCTGGTATGCCACAGAATAGCAGAAATGCTGACGCTCAGGTGTGATGTAGCTATCCGGTTTTTTGGAGGTGCCACTTCAGTGGCAGAAGATAGAGGTGTTGTCTAACAATCTAAATTCAAACGTTACTCTTTCACCTGAATGGCACCATTCACGTTGAAGTGGTAGCTTATATTGGCGGATTGTGTCTATAATAGCAGCAGGTCTTAAACTTTCAAAAAGCATGGATTCTTGGAGGCCCTGCCTAGTCAGTTGAAGAGAGCACCACACTTTGGTCTGTCTCTACAATCTGACGGCCTGGCAGCTACTTAAATGTTGGTGTCCACTTCTTTTCTTCTGGACTCATCTGCATGTGTTACAATTTAAGGGAGTGGACCCTCCGCCTTTAAGGGGAAAACTGAGGCCACATTGACAGTCAAATTCATGTGAACATTCTGGTGGCCACGTATCAGTGGTGGTCACTTCTTTCAAATTCCGAACAGTTTGTTGCAGGCTTTCTCCCGGGATTTGCTTCAGACTTAAATCCCTGTCTCCATTAACACATTGGTGATATAGGGTTTTGGCGCAAATAGGCCTCGCCCTCCTAGACAGAGTGGAGAAATGATCATTTATGGTCAGAATCCGGATGCCACTCTCTTGTAGGAACAATATTTCTGGCTTTTGGGCTCAGTAGTGGTTTTTAATTGGGTTCCTCATTCGAATCACAAATCATTTGCCACCAAGCATTTGAGACCAAAAATCCAGCCATGTAAAGGTAGCCAAACAGGGAAAACAGAGTGCTTGACGTAGACTAAAAGGTTTAGAGCACCTCGGGATGCAGAAAGTGTATTTGTATCTTTGTTGAAGAATCATTTGATGGCTCATCAGGGAAAAATACAGGTAAGTCAGGTAGAAACGATCTAAGTATCACAGTGGCCTTGCAGAAGAGTGGCAGGGTGGGACTTTCAGTCTCACTGCCACAGACTCGAGAACACGCAGCCAAGACATGCCACACTTAACTGAGACCTACTAGTGGGATAGACTGGCGACAAATGGATAAACTATATCCAAATAAAAGAGGCTGAAACATGTCTGGGGCTGCTTGTTGTCTCGTGCAGAAGGGCTGGGACCTAGTGGTTTGGGCTGCACTGCCCCTTTTGGGATTGGACCAAGCCTGATTTACATATGGTCTTTCATATGGTCTTTCCCCTTCCGTAATGGCATTGCAGGCTAAAATAAAGGTGGTCTGGAAGGTTGCCCAGAGAAATGCCAGTGGTTTAGATTCATTTAAAACCTTCCAGCCATCATCTTTCTGTATTGATAATGGGATATCCTACAGAGATGCTCTGTTTTCTGTGGGTTGTAGATTAATTCACTGGATGGGGCTAGAAATAGAGAATATCCAATGAAACCTGGACTAGCTGCTGTGGGTTGGCGCGTGTGCGTCTGGATAATGCTTCGATTGCCCAAGGGACGCGTGTTGCAGGCTTGTGCAAGTTCTATAACAGAAGGTGGCTGTCGGGTTCAGTGTTTGCAGATTTCACCCTCTTCTCGAATGAGGCAAGCTTCATAGTGCTAAGAGGTTGTTGCAGAAGAATAGTAGCATACTGGCTAGGGAATGAATTGATATGATATGACAGTCATAGTGCGCCTATACACACGGTTTTCAAGGTGCGACGAGGCAAGGGAGGGGAACAAAGGGAGGACACGACAGCGAACTTACTAGCCAAGTGACATTGAGATGATTGCAACTGGTACCAGGTAGCAAGCTGGGATGGAAGTGGACCACAGAATGGAGGGCTGATTATAAATGATGTACGGTGAGCAGGTTGGATGTTCCTCGCCTGATTGTCTTATGCTGTGCCTTCACCCACAGCCATATTTGGATCTGACTGAAAGATGTCAATGAGGCAGGTTTTTGCAAACCTAAAGGTGGCCATGCCTACGTTTAAAATGAAATAGGCAGGTCCCCTGGAGACAAAATGCACTAGCAGCTCTTACTCGTCTTCAGCATGCACACAGCACGATAAGAGTTATCGCAGCGAGCCATATTCACGTTGTTCTGTGTCATGCAAGGTGCACACACGCTTTGGCATGCATGATTCATATGATCTGTCTGCCTGTTTGTTGCCTATCCTGTTAAAGCTCTGTAATGCATCCCACTGCCTTTCTGAATCCGGCTGATCTATAAGGAGATCCTGCAGCGAGCTTGTGGTTGAACTCTCCTTGACTGGGGTACTCAAATAATTGTAATTCTATGTTCAATATAAAGATAATTTATTAAGGAAAATGCTTAGGGCCATGTTCGGCTGAATGACACTGATAATGTTTTATGCACAAATATGCTGAGGTCCCAGGCGGTCACTTGATGCCTATCTGGCACTGTAACATCTCTGTTATCCGGCACTAGAGGAATCAGAAGCGCCAGATAACAAAATATGCCAGTTCATTGAATGTGGCCTTTCTCCAAAAGCAAAATGGCAGTAAGAGAGGGGAAATGGCAGATAACAAAGCAAGCAGAAAGTCAATTCTATGTACCAGCAGATAAACCTCTACAATGTGTTGCTCTCTTGCCCAGCACTCCATCCTTTGTAATGCTTCTACTCAAGGCACTGGCAGGTGCTAATGATTTGAGGTTATAGGATAACATGGGGACAAATAACGGAGCTTTTTCTGTACTGTTTTCAGAAGAAATCATTAGAGAGGCAGAGAAAAATATGGTGCCAGAAAGACAATAGAGAGCAAAAGGGGGTGTGTTAGAGCTAGGAGGGGGAACGCAAGAGGGAAAGACAGGAAACATAAAAAAGAGATTATGGAGATGGAGTGGAGAGGGAGAAAGAGGAATTGGGACACTGACCAAGAAATAAAGAGAAATGGAAAGGTTGCAAATATGGAGGGATGAGCGAGACAAGAGAAGAAATGGAGTGACAGTAAAAGAGCACAGAAGGGCACGAGGGGTTGAGACATGAAGAATGCAAAAAAATGCTTAGGGTGTTCAGGGCTTTATGGCATGGAGAGGCAGCTCAAGATGCAGAGACTTATGTCAAATAGAGAAAGGAAAGAGCAGGACAGAAAGAAATAAGGATAGAAGCAAAGATGGGGTGACAAGAGGATGGGAAGGTGGAGGGGAAATATGGGGTATACAAGAGAAGGGGCAAGAGGAGAGACAAAAGAAGACCAAACTTATGGAGGTCAGGCTGGGGCTTAGGGGTGACATTGCCAACTTACGTGTATCTGTCTTGAAAGGGCCAGTGGTCCCATTGTTTTCCACCCGACTATCCCCAGGACACCACACCCTTCATATAAACCCCCAGAATCAGGCAGGATATGTCACGTCTTCCTTTTTTGCTCCTCACATTGTAGGAAATCGCGTGTCCACTCCATAGTCTGTGGCCACCCCCCAAACCAACCGACAAGGTATTTTTCTTGGCCCACAGTTTCTCACTCGCAATTGCACGTAACCATTTATCCAACTGTGGAAGGTCAGTGCCTAAGGGGGGCTTTTTGGGTAGGCCTGGTAGGAAAGCCACCTTCCCATGGACTGTTAATTACAGCCGGGCATTTGGACAAACATTGCAGTCAACACTGACTGCCTGTGCCATAAATTCCGAAGAGGATGTTTCAAATGTAATCCAGTGCAAAATGTCCTGTCTGAAATACATGGAGAGTAAAAAGGTGACTGGACAGGCTGGGCCAGTGGAGGGGGGAGGTGAGATATGTGGTGAGTCAGGTGGTTGGGTCAGGGAGGAGGCAAACTGAAAGGGGAATTGAGGAGGGAGGCGGTGTCGAAGTGAAGAGAGGAGACAGGGAGTGGCAAGGGTTCCAGGGCTATCTCCTGGTTTTGGCACATAGGGAGGGGGAGGGAGAAAAAGCAAGAGCATGGGTTCCTGGTGTGTCCCCCAGAGAGGCAGGGGAGTGACGGGGAGGGTGCAGGGGGGCCATAGTGAGACAATTAATGAAGTTTGCAAATCTCTCCTGGTCAGCTTCGTCTGTATCTTCCAGGATACAGCAACTGGTGTTGATTGGTTTAGATGGGGACAGGGTAGGGCAGGCGGGAGTCCAGTGACTGGGTTTCCCCACAGGCATCAGACGTTATTATGGGTTATTCAGCAAGAAGTGGTGCGGGTTCGCGTTGCTCCCCGTTGGTTGGGGACTTGACTGCTTAGGCAGCCTGGTACAGGAGCACAACATGTTTGATGGGTTCTAAAATCGCAATATCAATAGGTGGCCTCTTTCTGGTGATGAAAGAGTGGGAATAATGAATGGTTTTTGGTAGGTGGCTGAGGGGCCATTGCAGCACCTGGATAGCCCCACTGCCACTGTGGTGCTGCCTTAGTGGTATGCCAGTGGGGATAGCATTCAGGTCACTGTAAGTAGATGCTGAACGTTGAATTGGACAGTTATAGTTATGCCCGGGTTAATTAATCTGCACATTACATGTCAGAGTTCTGTCAGCCTTCCTTGGGCCCTAATGGTTTGATATTTACGCACCAATACACGAGGCGGCACGAAATATGCAAATGATCAATATTATGAAAACGAAAACGCTGTGTTTGATAAGAGGACCTCTGTAAATCTCCACTTCTTTTTTCTCCTACGCAGAGCCTTTTCCTATGTCGTCAAATACAACACGGACATCGTTTTCGACAACTTCTACATCACCACATACTTCAAACAGATTGATGCGCGCCGGTACAAGGCGGTGAGTCTACGGCTTGGCAAATCTACCTCAAATGAGCAGAGGGGTTATTTACAACCCTCCAAGTCACATGAGAATAACGATGGAGTGTTGCCTGTCCTGAAGTCAGTCAGTCATTAAGTCTGCAATTTAAAAACATGATTTCTGTCCCATAACACAAATAAATCAAAGTGGTAGTGCATTAAAAGACAATGGGCTTCGTTACAAGGACGGGGATAGTTGCTGCGACCCCAAAACACTGAATCCACTGCATGACTTCCCAGTGCCACAGGGACATTACAAGTCCCAGGGGAGCGGGACGTCAGGTGGCAGATTCGGTAACTCCCCATTCCCGTGTTTCGTCCTATAGTACTAACGGTGCCACTCGACTCTGCCTACCAGAGCCGATGCACCTGGCGGCGGTCAGACCTGCCGGGCACTACGACCCCTGCAGACAGACTCGTAATGTGGTGGTCCGGAAACAAGGGTGCCGGTAAGCTTACCAGCACACTTGTTTCTGGATCGTCACACTCGGAATGAGGCCCAATGTATCATGTGTTACATTAAAAAAGTAAAACATAAAAAGCACACCTTAAAAAAACATGTTTTGTCAAACAAATTAAACAAATTTGCACCAATGCCCCTACCCATTCGCTCCTTACGATGGATAGTTCAGCCCATGCTATGGGACTTATATAGTACATTCGGCCCTCCAGCAAAAATATTTGTGTGCCCTTGAGGTAGAGGGTCTAAAAGTGGGCGCTATACATACATTATTTGCAAGGGGGTGCCTTGGGGCAATGTGTCCATTATTAGTATGGTATTTAGTAAGCCCGGACCTAGCTTTGAGAAGCAACGGAACGCTTTAAAGAGGTATACACCAATACAGATACATGACTTAGCGCTTTACAGAGGTTTGATACATTACAGTTTCATAATGGAGCACTTTTGAGTGGTAAAAACAGAACATATATACAGCGGGGGGTAGGATACAGAGGGAAACAGAGGAGGGGTAAAACTGTACCGGGTGGCATGGAGAAGGGCGGTGGCATCTAGTGAGTGAGGTTGCGCAAGGGGCGATGTGATAGGTGTTGAGGAGGAGAGACTCCTTAAGAGGTGGGTCTTGAGTTCTTTTCTGAATTGTAGTAGCGTGTGGGGGCGAGACTGATGACGGGGAGGAAATTCCATATTCTTGGGGGTAGGCAGAGAATGCTAGAAGGCTTCTTTTGTAGTCCTTTCCATTTTGCAGCGGCAGATTTCAAGTCTGCACGTGTCCTGGCTTCTGGTTGTGCGCTGTCCGCTGGACATGCAGAGTTTCTCTGTGAAGGCTGGGTAACTTGAGGGAGACTGCCTTATAGATGATGCAGCAAGACTTGAAGGTGATTCGTGCATGCAGTGGGAGCCAGTAAAGGTTGATGAGGGCCGGGTGATGTGGTCATATTTGCATAGCCCCTCGATGAGGCATGCAGCTGCGTGCAGGACACTTCTCAGGGGCACAAGGGAGGATGACAGGAGGGTTTCAAGGCATGCATTGTCCCCATCCAGGTGACATAGGACCAGTGCTTGAACGGTGGAGGACACTTCTCAGGGGCACAAGGGAGGATGACAGGAGGGTTTCAAGGAGTGCATTGTCCCCATCCAGGTGGCATAGGACCAGTGCTTGAACGGTGGATCTAAAGCTCTCTGAGTTTTCCTAGCTATGTGCGTCTTGAAGGAGGAGTGTTTGATGATGTGGATCGAGGGACTTGGCGCAGGCGGTGAGCTTTGGTGTGAAGCCCTCAGAGTTCATGGTTGATTGCCAGATCTGTATGTCTGGGTGTTCAGTGTTGTTGGTGAGTCTAAGAGGCTAATCGCATATTCCCCTGCAGTCACCTAAAGCAGGTTAGTTCTCGGAAAAGCAGCTTGTGGGCATGTATCTTGCCTCCAATGCATTGAATTGAGTTCTATAGAATATGCCTACGAACAAAAACTTTACTGTCCCTGAAAGAAGCCATGTGACAAAAGGTGTTGCCTTACTCCACTGGGCTAAGGCTGGATGTCCTCGTTTAGAGGGATGATGTTAAAGTTAATGTTAAAAGATATTTGTGCCGTCTATCACCACCAAAGCAATGATGTGCTATTGGCGGCCTCAGCCCTGTGGGTCCCTTAGCTGGGCCTGGGGTGTTTTATGGTCGAGAGTCGTCGTGTACTGTTGAGCGAGTCTATGTGTGTTTTGTTTTGTTGTTGCAGTGTAGTGAAGTTTGTGCGGATTATTGTGCTGTAGGCTTGTGGTTGTGTCTGGTTAGAGTTTGGGAGGTGTATGCAGGGGGGTGAAATTGTTAGTGGATTGGTTAATTGGCATTGCTGTCCCGACGTGCAGCGCTGAATTTCCGTGTTCTGTCCAGGTGGGGGTGTGGGAGCATTTCTGCATATCTGTCATGATCTGGGCCGTCCGATACTCACAGTCCCTTTCACATATGGCCTCCATTCCCATTCATAACCTTACCCAAGTTCGGCCTCGGCCACCTACGTGACTGTCAGGGTCCGGCTTGAACGAATTCCACAGGAGCTGATGCTGGCCCCACAGACCCTCACTAGGAGTTCACCTCTCAACCCTAAAGTAAAGCTGAGCTGAGAACCCCAAGAAAGGGAAAGGGGAATTTGGATAAATAACAACGGAGACACTGCAGCCCTGCAACCGTCTGGTAGGCTCTGGTATCTGTAGTAAACAAATACACTTAGTTACTTATACATTAGTGTTGACTTCTTATCTTAAATTATTTTGGAAACAACTCTAACTTCTTTACCTCTTAAACCTCTGTTTAAGACTTAGAGGTTAATTATCGGCATGGAGTATAAAACAATTGTAGTACTTTAGAGCATATTGTCACTAGCCATTCAAGTCTCTTTAGAATCCTAAGTAATGACTCTTGCAAGCAGTTCACTGACTTAGATATTCTTGTTTGCTCCTTAAGAACATTACACTCTATGAGATTTGAGTTTTAAATGCTTTTAAAAACAATGCAGTCTTTTCTAAGAAGTATTGAATTCTTTTTGCGTGAAGGTTATTTTAAATGAAACTCGTTAACTTTCTTGAATGCTGCTGCTCCTGCTTCTGCGTGTGAATCTTTCCTTTTTACAAGTGCGAACGTTTTGGGATGAACATGTGAATTCACAAGACGTGAAAATTGTCCTTGCGCTGAAAAAATCACATGCGCACCGTATTAAAGAGAAAACACGTACACGTGCTAAAAAGCACACGCGCACCTTAACTAATTCACGTACGCATGTAAAACGTGCATGCAATTAAAAATCACACGCGCACCGTAATGAAGAGAAAACACGTACAAGTGCTAAAAGCACACGCGCACCTTAACTAATTCACGTACGCGTTTAAAACATGCACGCAATGAAAAATCACATGCAACGTAAAAATGGACCTGCGCTCTATCGCAACCAAACACAAGCTGTCGTACGCAATGTCACTAACGCGAAAATTATACACGCGCTAAAAACAACTCGCGCTCTGTAAAAATGGGCTCGCGCTCTATCGCTCTGCATACCCGTGCGCTCCCATAACGACGTTGCTGAAGTCACGAGGCCTTGCGCGTGCGCTAAACAGTCTTGAAACACTTTCCATGTAATTTATAACCTTAAAACTTGCGCGCACAGTCTTTACACTTGTCTGCTTACTGTATTTAAACTGTAAACGTTCTTTCTCTCAGTTAATTTTAAACTTCTTAACACTTCAACTTCTTATTAGAAAAGTGGAAATTCTCTGAGAAAATCTTTAAGCTTTAAAAAGAACGATCCCACCTGAGGTCTTCTTGTTCACTCTGGCTCAGCAAACAATTCTCTTACTTCTGTGGTAAATCTTCTGAACTCTGAAAGGCCTTACTTAAGGAGCTTAACAAATGTACAACCAGCCACTGAATTTCCTTGGATGAAAGGCAGTTTAGAATCTTGCTCACTTCCCCAGAATCCAACCCATTATCCTTTCAGCCAATCAGACAAACCAAACATAGCATTGTTCCTTAAACCAATCAAATTAAGTTTCTTTCTCTCCATCTTAACTTGGGCTACCACAATGTTAATTCTATGTACATACTCTTTCAGGTCACTACTCTAGCCAGCCCTGACAGTACCCCCTCTTCAAAGCCCTGTCCCAGGGCCTGGCTTAGTAGGGAATTTTCTGTGAAATTGTTTTACCAATTGAGGGGCATGCACATCTGCCTGATCTTCCCAAGATCTTTCTTCAGGCCCATATCCCTTCCAATCAATTAGATACTGCACGGTACCTCTAACAAACCTGGAATCTAAAATGTCCTTAACTTCAAACTCTTCTTCATTTTCCTCTGTAAAAACTGCTGATGGTGGTTTTCCTAATCTAGTTCCTAACACACAAGGATTCACTGAACTGACATGAAATTTAGGATGACTTTTAATACTGGGGGGTCATTCCAACCTGATTGCCACTGGATTGATTATTTTTTCCATTTCAAATGGACCAATAAATTTCGGACTAAATTGAGTTCTTCCCTTTAGACGTAGATTTTTTGTGGACAACCAAACTTTTTGACCCACCTGATAATGTGGCGCATTTTGACGTTTTCTATAAGCAAAGGTCTTGAACCTTAATTTACTTTTCTTCAAAACCTCCTTAGCTTTCACTAAACCATCTCTAATACAAGTCAAACGATGCTCAACCTCAGGATTGGACTACTCAGATGGTAACACTTCTTTCAAAAAACGTGGATGAAAACCAAAATTACTGTAAAAAGGAGAATAACTAGTAGAATCCTTGACAGAGTTATTATAACTAAACTCTGCCAACCAAAGAAGATCTACCCAGCTCTTTTTTCCCTGCCAAAAAGATCTAATATATTTCTCTAATTCCTGATTTACTCATTCTGTCTGGCCATTGGTTTGTGGATGATAACCTGAAGAAAGTTTTATCTCAATCCCCAACTCTTTACAGAAAGCTCGCCAAAACTTAGAAATTAATTGAGACCCTCGATCTGATACAATTTGTGTTGGCAATCCATGCAGTCGCACCACGTCTTGCAAAAAACTCTTTGCCAGATTCCTTGCAGAGGCCTCACCTTTCATGGGAATGAAATGCCCAGCTTTGGTCAATAAATCCACAACTACTAATACTGTAGTGTAACCTTGATCTTTAGGAAGATCTACAATATAATCCATAGAGATGGTAAACCAAGGACTAGGGGGTACTGGTAATGGATTAAGTAATCCAGATGGATTTCTTCCTCCTGACATCACTCGAGCACAGACTTCACATGTTTTCACATAGTCTTCTATATCTTGTTTCATCTCTTTCCACCAGAACTTCCTTTCCACCAATTCAATGGTTTTGCGAATTCCAGGATGACCCACCAACTCAGATTCATGACATTCTTGCATAATTTCTTTTTGTAGTTCTTCACTTGGAAGGTAAATTTTAGAATTGACAAATGGGAATCCATTAATTAAATGTCTTTCGGAATCTTCCGCTAGCCAAGATTGCATCGCCTCCTCCGGTAATTCCCTTCGAATTTTCTCAAGAAACAAATTCTCTTTCTTAGTAGTACTTAAAATAAATCTATCTCCTGCAATCACGGGCTCTGGTAATAACTGATTTTCTACTTCTTCTGAAGAACCTTGTCGAGATAAAGCGTCCACTTTACCGTTAAACCGCCCTGGTTTGAATGTTATCACAAAATCGTATTCCGAGAAGAAAAGCGACCACCTAAATTGTCGCGGTGATAATGTTCAAGCAGATTTTAAAAACAGAAGATTCATATGGTTGGTTAAAACAGTTACCGTAAATCTTGCTCCTAACAGATAATGCCTCCATTCTTGAAATTCTTTCTTAATCGGCAGGAGTTCTCTATCAGTAATCGTGTAGTTCATCTCGGCTGGAAGCAACTTCTTGGATAGATATGCCACAGGATGCAATTGCCCAGTTTCAGGATGCCTTTGAGAAAGTACTGCTCCAATTGCAATATTAGAAGCATCTGCTTCTACAAAAAATGGTTGGGAAAGATCTGGGTGCAATAAGATTGAACATGATGTGAAACAATTCTTCAGTTGTTTAAAAGTCTGATCAGCTTCATCCTTCCACTCAAATTTCATTCCTTTCTTCAATAATTTGGTGATAGGAGAAACAGTTTGAGAGAAATATTTAATGAATCTCCTGTAAAAGTTCACAAAACCCAGGAAACTTTGAATATCCTTGACACAAGTTGAAATTGGCCATTGTTCTACTGCTTTAATTTTCTTCATGTCCATTTCCAAACCCTTAGGAGAAATAATAAAGCCCAAAAATTCCACTTCCAAGGTATGGAATTGGCTCTTTTCTAACTTGGCAAATAATGTATTCTCCCTTAGTCGTTGTAAAACTTTCTTGACATGTTCTTCATGCTGCAGTAGATCCTTAGAATAAATGAGAATGTCATCAATGTATACTACCACAAAAAAGTCAATAAAATCTCTCAAAACTTCATTTATAAAGTATTGAAAGGCTTCGGGGGCGTTGCACAAACTGAATGGCATTACTTGATATTCGAAAAGACCAAATTTTGTTCGGAATGCCGTTTTCCATTCATCACCTTGACATACCCGCACCAAATGGTATGCACCACGAAGATCTAATTTGGTAAACACTGAAGCTCCTTGAATCTGGTCCAACATTACAGAGATTAAAGGCAGTGGATATCTATTTTTGATGGTTATCTTATTCAAGGCCCTATAATCTATACATGTTCGTAAAGTACCTTCTTTCTTTGGAACAACAAATAGTGGAGAAACTGTTGGTGACTGCGAGTGTCTGATGAACCCCTTAGCCAGATTTTCTTGGATGTAATCTTTCAAATGCTGATTCTCTTTCTCAGTCAAGGCATAGATGCGACTGCAAGGAATGTGGGCTCCTGGTTCTAAATCAATCTTACAATCGTATTCTCGATGAGGAGGCAATTCATTAGCTTCCTTTTCACTAAACACATCATTAAATTCTTGATAACACTCTGGTAATTCTCCAATTACTACCCCTATAGAATATTCTATGGCTCCCAATTTCAACAAGCCTTCCACAACTTCCGAACAACTACGAGAAACATCTTCTTCAACTTCTTCCTTACAACAGTTTGTAACACAAAAAGAAGAATCCAATTTCACAACCCTCCTACCCCAATCAATTTGAGGGTTATGGTACGTCAACCAAGGCATTCCCAAAATGATCTTCAACTGTGGAGTATCTATTAACTCAAACACAATTTCCTCCCAGTGTCCTCCAATCTCCATCCCCAATGGAATTGTTTCATGTGTAATTAAACCAGATGTAAGTTGAGACCCATCCACTGCTCTCATTTGCTCTGGTATATTTTTTACAATGTAAGGCACATTCATTTCTTTAACCACATTCCAATCCATGAAGTTACCAGTGGCTCCAGAATCTATCACTACAGGACCACTTCCCTTAAGTTCCTCTTTAATATACAAGGATACATTCAATGTAATATGTGGTACCGCAGCTTGGATAGTATTTGCACTTGTTTGTTTCTGGAACTGCTAGTAGATGAAGAGGTCTTTGGACACAAAGGGCAATTTCCAACAAAATGTCCTGATCTACCACAATATAAACATAATTTGTTCTGTCTTCGCCTAGCCTTCTCCTCCTTAGTTAAAGGACCTCTCACCTTATTTACTCTCTCTGCATTCCCAGTTCTCAATTCTTTATTTACAAACTCAAATCTTCCTTTATCTACTCTAGGGAAAATTCTGGGTTGCTCAACTCCTCCTCTTTTACGCTCAGCCTTGCGTTCTCCTAATCTATAATCAATTTGTATGACTAGATCAATTAACTCTTCACATGTAGCGGGTCTATTCACTATTGTAGCTAAAGCATCTTTTAACTCCTCTCTGAAACCTCTATAAAACAAAGATGATTGCTTCTGTTCTGGCCAATTGCTCTCTAGTATTAAAGATCTAAACTGTGTGATGTAAGACACTAAATCTTTAGTTCCCTGTTTTAATTCTAATATTTCTATATCAACTTCTTGAGAAAACTGTCGTCTGTCAAACATTTTTCTAAATTCTAACTTAAAAGCAAACAAGTTCTTCAGTATTGGATTCTCTTGACCAACTAATAACACAGACCAAGTCGCCGCCTCACCAGTAAGGTTAGACAGCATAAAAGCTATTTTAGCAGCATCTGTATTAAAAGCTTCAGGTCTACAAAGGAAATGAAGCTCACACTACGTAAGAAAAATTTGGCATTTCCTGGCATCTCCTCCAAAACGCTCTGGAGGTGCTAAAGGAATTGGACTTATAGGTACCTTTAAGCTCTCCCTACTTCTCTCCTGAAAACTAGTTCCTTCACCCACATCTTATTAACACTGGGAATTCTCTACTAGGGCTCTCTGGAACTATAGTCTCCAAAGAAATGTCCTCACCCCTACGGGTAACCTTAGAATTTAATTCTTCAAACTTGACTTGTAGTTCCTGGTTCTCTTTTCGTACTGCCCTCATCTCCTCCTTTAACTCTGAAAACATGTCCCTAATGGAACTTGCTAATGCTTCTGTGGGATCCATATCAGCTCAGGTGGAAAACATTATCGTGGGCCTTTCATCCTGTCAGGGTCCGGCTTGAACAAATTCCACAGGAGCTGACGCTGGCCCCAGAGACCCTCACTAGGTGTTCACCTCTCAACCCTAAAGTAAAGCTGAGCTGAGAACCCCAAGAAAGGGAAAGGGGAATTTGGATAAAATAACAACGGAGACACTGCAGCCCTGCAACCGTCTGGTAGGCTCTGGTATCTGTAGTAAACAAATACACTTAGTTACTTATACATTAGTGTTGACTTCTTATCTTAAATTATTTTGTAAACAACACTAACTTCTTTACCTCTTAAACCTCTGTTTAAGACTCAGAGGTTAATTATCTGCGTGGAGTATAAAACAATTGTAGTACTTTAGAGCATATTGTCACTAGCCATTCAAGTCTCTTTAGAATCCTAGGTAATGACTCTTGCAAGCAGTTCACTGACTTAGATATTCTTGTTTGCTCCTTAAGAACATTAAATTCTATGAGATTTGAGTTTCAAATGCTTTTAAAAACAATGCAGTCTTTTCTAAGAAGTATTGAATTCCTTTTGCATGAAGGTTATTTTAAATGAAACTCGTTAACTTTCTTGAATGCTGCTGCTCCTGCTTCTGCGTGTGAATCTTTCATTTTTACAAGTGCAAACGTTTTGGGATGAACACGCAAATTCACAAGACGTGAAAATTGTCCTTGTGCTGAAAAAATCACACGCGCACCGTATTAAAGAGAAAACGCATACACGCGCTAAAAAGCATCCGTGCACCTTAACTAATTCACGTACGCGTGTAAAACGTGCACGCGATTAAAAATCACACGCGCACCGCAATAAAGAGAAAACACGTACACGCACTAAAAGCACACGCGCACCTTAACTAATTCACGTAAGCGTGTAAAACATGCACGCGATGAAAAATCACACCCGACGTAAAAATGGACTCGCGCTCTATCGCAACCAAACACAAGCTGTCGTACGCAACGTCACTCACGTGAAAATTGTACACGCGCCAGAAACAACTCACGCTCTGTAAAAATGGGCTTGCGCTCTATCGCTCTGCATACCCGCACGCTCCCATAACGACGTTGCTGAAGTCACGAGGCCTTGCACGCGCGCTAAACAGTCTTGAAACACTTTCCATGTAATTTATAACCTTAAAACTTGTGCGCAGTCTTCACACTTGTCTGCTTACTGTATTTAAACTGTAAACGTTCTTTCTCTCAGTTAATTTAAACTTCTTAACACTTTAACTTCTTATTAGAAAAGTGGAAATTCTCTGAGAAAATCTTTAAGCTTTAAAAAGAACGATCCCACCTGAGGTCTTCTTGTTCACTCTGGCTCAGCAAACAATTCTCTTACTTCTCTGGTAAATCTTCTGAACTCTGGAAGGCCTTACTTAAGGAGCTTAACAAATGTACAACCAGCCACTGAATTTCTTTGGATGAAAGGCAGTTTAGAATCTTGCTCACCTCCCCAGAATCCAACCCATTATCCTTTCAGCCAATCAGACAAACCAAACATAGCATTGTTCCTTAAACCAATCAAATTAAGTTTCTTTCTCTCCATCTTAACTTGGGCTACAACAATGTTAATTCTATGTACATACTCTTTCAGATCACTACTCTAGCCAGCCCTGACAGTGACACCTGTTGGTATATGGGACAGGCATATGTGCATCTCTTGAAATCTGGCCCAGAGAGCATTCCCAATTTAGTCGGTGCGCGGCATTGACTAGTCAAGGCTACTCCATCCATATGTGGCGTGTGGTGGCATTCATCATCTTATTCAGTTGTTTTTGCAGCAATGTTGATGAGCAACACTCTAATCTTCACTGGGTGAAAGAGGGTATAAAGTGTAGGCCCTGACTCCACGGGAGAAGGTGAGTAGTCCTGAAGCATTTGACCTAGGCACCTTAAAACATAGCCACTAAAAGAAGGTGAGTACTAAGGAAGGTCTGTCTTACCAGCAGATTATTCGGCAGAGGAGGTTAGCCTTTAGGCAGCTTGCTTGCTAGCAGATGTCCTACCTTTATTGACTTGGAAGTACACCCTAAGGTAAAGGGCTCGAAAACTGACATGTTATCTCCACAGCACAAAAAGGTTGAGTACCATGGGAGAAAGCAGACTCTCTCCCCTCGAGGGAACAAGGATGTGAGGCATGGGAAGACCATCTACTGGATGATGAGTAATCTGCACTGAGAGAAGGAGTCCTGGGGAAGGCGGCCTATGAGCAGAGTCTTTACTGCCACTCAACAAAGAAGCTGAGTTCTGGTACAAGGGGCCAGTGAGGTTATCTGCCATCTTAACTGAGAAGACAGTGGGCCTCATTACGTGTTTGGAGGTAGCCATGCCCTTAATGAGGGCATTGCTACCCCCAAACCCGGGTCCCGCAAAAGGGGACTTACCTTGGAATGTGTAAAGAAAATGATTGCTCTGGTGGACACCCAACTTCTATTGGGAAAGGAGGTGAATCCTGGAGCATCTGATCTACATGTAGAGACCCTAACTTCATAGAAGCAAGGCGGTTGGTCACGGGGCGCAAAGGGGGGAGGTCCATCTCAAGAAGTAGAGAGGGTATTGGTATTAACAGGATTCTCCAGTCCTTAGATGCATCTACCTTTTCTTAACTGTTTTCTGGCATTGGTAAAAAATCAAAAACACTTTGAATTGAAGAAAACAATGTTTCTTTCATTTGGACTTTCATTCCTCTCAGGGGCATCACTGTGCATATACATTTCGTCTCTCTCGCTAGTACCATCTTACAATCCATTTTCTTGCCACTCGAGAGGTACAAGAACCTCCTTCATCTAGTTTGCTTACCTTCAGGTGCTTTTAGTTCCTCTTTTAAAAAGCTGTTTTCATTTATTTTGTTTTTTGGTCCCTGTTGGGTGCTTTCTTATGTGGAGGGGTCTGTTTTCATGGAAACTTGGACACGTGGTGGCTGCTAACTGTATTTGCACACGCTGACCAATGTATTTTTTCCTCAATATTTGTCTGCCTTTTCCTCACAATCTGCCTGTAGGATCAGGGTAGTGTGAACTTTCAGGCATTCTGCATATGGGAGGAAGACAAAGTGACTGATAATCTTCTGCTTGGTTCACGTTTAGTATATCTCGTCCCTTGTTCTGTGTGCGCCCTGAGGCCTTCGGGCATGTTGGTGCATTCTAAAAATAAATAAATAAATCATAGGAGTGGAAGGACAAATAGGGCTATGTGTCCCAGGGGAGACTCACCTGCTCAGGGTCTTTTGTGCCATATTAGGGGGAGAGTGCAACTACACAAGGCTTCTTTGGCAAGGGGGAGGGGGTGAAGTTAGAGGTCCACTATCGAGAAGCCTTGCATAAAAGGCTCCACAACCACTTATGAGGGCATGCGGAGGCCTGGGCTGAGAAGCACTGATGCTATTATGAAAGGGGCTAGGGCCACACTAGGACTCGGTGGCTTCCAGGTTGGGTTGGTGGACTGTAGACTCACTGGCTTCCAGCACTGGCTTCGGGTGCTTCGGAATTACTGTTTTGTGAGGCCACCGCATTGGGTTGACTGCCATGCTGTGGGGAAGAGAGGCCCCCATGGGAGAAACGTACTTGCTGCGGGGGATGATGCTACCATGGGAGTGGCTGGTTCACTTTGGAGTTGAGTCACCATCGGACTCACTGGTAGAGAGAACATTTTGGACTCAGTCACTGGCTTGAAGTGGGATTCGGGGGCCTTTTAAGAGTCACTAACTTTCAATTGTGGTAGATGAATTGCACAGAGTGGTCACTACAGTAAGTTACAGTGTTCCTCTGGAAGTCACTGGCTTCCAAAGGGTGCTGGAGGTCCCCCTGCACCTTTCCAGCCTTCCAGTAGGGGTGTAAGGACCCACGTCAGAGTCACTGGTTTGAAATGGTGCAGATAGACCCACTAGGACTCACTGGCTTTCAGTAATGGCTGAGCGGTGTTGTGTTATTAAGGATCTTGCAGTGTAGGTGTCGTGTCTGTGGGATCACCTTGGTCTCACAGACAACTTGTGAGCTTGTGTTGATAATACCCTCTTTTTGGCTTTTTACAGGGGAAGCGGATCTTGCTGCCCTTGAAGAAAGGCGAGGCTGTGGACTACGTCTTCCCCTTCCAGATCCGTATCGCCCGAATGGAGTTGAAGAAGATGGTGAGGAAGATTGCGTTGCAGAAGCAGCATCTGACCCCACTCAGGAACGACAGGGCACCGAAAACTCATCCCAGTGTCCAGCATTATCAATATGTGCTGTATTGGGGTTTTGTGGCTGTCTCCGCTGCATTTTGTTCATCAGATTGTTTCCCTCACAGGGACAAGAGGTCCCATGGCTCCTTTATTGTCAGTTGAACAAAGATGCAGAAGCTTCCTGGTGGGCACCAGTAGAAGCTGGGAGACTTTCTGAGAGGCTGGACTATTTAAAAATTCAGTAAGGCCTGAGAAAGAACCTTTTCAAATTCAACAAGACCGGAAAAAGAGCCAGTCACATGCCCGCTCCTGCAGTCACCTATAAGAGATTATTAATATTCTTCCACTGCTACATTAAACCTAATCACATTCCAACAAGGCTTTTGCGCGAACCTCAAAATGGTAACTATTTTTGCTATTTAAAAAAACAGCTGTTTCCGAGATATCAGTGCTAACTTTACCCCAATCCGGATACTGTGATGTACTGGAGGCAATACACACCTGATCAGTGTACAATTCTATAACGTAACAGAGCTAACAACAGCTTAATCCAATCACAAATCTATAATTGATCGGAAATATAAAAGCAATCTAACTACAATTTTATAATCTCTCATTGCCAATGGTAGTGTCTAATGCATGGCTGCTATTTCAAATGTGCTCCATTCATGCCCAAATAATGCAACCCAAACACAATTCAATTAGTTAATACACAATAGGTACATCTATGATTGTACAAGAACTAATACACATGTAATCCAACCACAATGCTTTAACATATTGGATCTTATACACAATCCGTTCATGACTGTTTGAAGTACCAAAACTAATACAAATATAAAGCTATCACAGTCCTATAAGCTAATACACAATTAACACATTGGAAAAGAACTAATACAAATGTAATCCAAACATAATTCTAACAGATGTTGGGGCAAATACAAAATTAATCTGTTCATCATTGTTGAAAGTACCAGAACTAATATAAATCGAATCCATTCACAATTCTATGATATACTCGGGTATTTGTGGCCTAGTAAGCCAATGGTTGTTGGCTCCAGTGGGCTTGCTGTGCCTTTTGGCTTCTGTTCTCCTCAGCATGTCTCTGTCACTATTCAGAGACCAGCCGAGGAGCCGAAAGGCACAGAAAGTCCACCGTAGCCAACATCCATAGGATTACTAAGCCACAAATACCTGAGGCCGATCTTCAATTACCCAACAGAGCCAAGGAATCCAGCTCTGCCATTGCTAATGGGATTGTCCAATTTGCAGGCCATAAACCCATCAACCATGGGCAGCCAAGAATTAATTTAGCCTTGAGGAAGACACTTAAGGGTCGAAACATGTGTCGGCTGACCTACCTAAATCACTGATCAAATCCTTTACAAGAAAACTAGAAAAACATTGTGTACCTCATTATCAGTGCAAGAATGATGGGTCCAACCCTTTCCAACTAAAATACACCTCATCTCTCTAATCTCTCAAACACTCTCTGAGTCTGTGTCTGTGTGGGACAAATGTCTATGTGGTCCCTGTTCTCTGTACCTGGTTGGGATGTCTGTTCTTTTAGTCCTATTTGTCCCTCACCGCTTACAAGTTAGTAGTGCGTCGGCTGTACTCTTGTACTCCACCCCTCTCTGCAACGTTGGTAAATATCACCCTTGCTTTTGAGTTTGGTAAATAGGGAGGTATGCGGTATCCTGCCCCCTTATCCCTGTGTAAGTCTTAGGGCCTCATTACAAATGAGGCGGAACGGGTTAACAGGCTCTGCTAAAGGAGGCGGACCCGTTAAACCCGTTCCGCCTCATGACAAGCTCCCCTCGCGGGACCCGGTAAGGAACGCCTGGTCAAACCAGGCGTCCTTACCGGGTCCCGCGAGGGGAGGAGGGAGCAAACAACAGGCCACTCGTAATTGGACCATTGTTTGCTCCCTCTCCCATTCCCATTGAGCCCTATTGGGGCTCAAATGGGAATGGGGAAGGTCCGGGCCCGGGTTCCTGGAGGGAGGAATTACCGGGCCCTCCGAACTCGGAATGGCCCGGTAATTCCCCATTCAGGGAACCCGGACCCGATTTTGGCGTCAGCCATGCCCCCAATAGCGGCATGGCTACAGCCAAAGTCGTAATGAGGTCCTTAGTTTTGAATATGTTGGTACAAAGGGTGGTGTGTAGTGTCTTGTATTCCTTCCCAAGCCTGTAAATGTGATGTCAGAGTGACTTTTGAAATGCATGCCCGAATAAAGGAACCTGACCCGCCTGAGCCACGGACCTTCAATTACTACAGCGTTCCATGGTGAAAGTAACCACAAAAGAATGCTTGTGACCTCTTCACTGATGCAAGCCGTTGCTTACCACAATTCGAGAACACACATTTCTGTCTGAAGTATTTTTTTGTAATGCCCACCACCTGCGGGCCTCGCCCTAGAGATAGTGGGCCTCATTACAACTAGTGCGGAATGGTTTTAACGGCGCCGGTAATGGTGCCGGGGCTGTTAAACCCACTCCGCACTATTACGAGGTTCCCATCGCGGGACCCGGATCGGACGCCTGGTAAAACCAGGTGTCCTTTCCGGGTCCCGCGAGGGGAAGAGGGAGGTAATAATGGGCCAGATGTAATCTGCCCGTTATTACCTCCCTCCCCATTCCCATTGAGCCCTATGGGGGCTCAATGGGAATGGGGATGGGTTACTGCAAGGAGGAATTACGGGTCCTCCTATGTTGGAATGACCCGGTTATTCCTCATTGAAGGAACCCGGTAAAGGAGCCCGGTTTGGAGGCAGCCATGGAGCTAATAGCTCCATGGCTGCCTCCAAACTCGTAATGAGGCCCAGTATGTTTGTTATCTCTAACACTGACCCACCCATGCTGGAAATATAGCTTATTTTTCTATGTCTAATGTGGACATTACAAACACTACTTCTATTATAGGACCCGCCCTAGAAAGAGTTTTGTTGAATGTTGTTATTTCATGTTTGAGAGGCATACCGCCATACATTCATGCAAGGATTGGGGAGCTCAGAGTGACCTGCAGATACTGGGGTTGGGAGGGCAGACACATTTTTCATGGACGCCACAATTTGCTATTGAGAATTGTTTTCAAAGGAGATTGTGTGAGCGTTGAAAAAGCACTCTGTCGTATTGTGGTGCATTGTGGGAGTTATAGAATTTGACGAAGCCTGCTAAGTCAATTGGGCCAAAGGTTCTGATTATAGTGATATGTACAAGAAATGCGCAGGCGTGTCACAGTCATATGGGGGTCACAGGGCCATCCATACCTGGCCGTTCAGTTGGTTTCTTCCTACGTCTGCCAGTTCTCTGTTTCATCCCTGTCTGCTGCCTCTCCTCTGCAGATCATCGAGCTCTTTCACTGCGTGCCCATCTTCCTCTTCCTGATCGCCGTCTGCATCATAGACTACCTCTTGACCGTCATCCTGCAGATTATCAGAAAGCACGCCGCCATCGAGCTTACCTTCAAAAGTAAGTGCACGCATGCTGCTGCTGGGGACCTTCAGAGCCCATTTACTTTTGCAGCGCTTTCCAAACCTTTTGGACTGTTTTTTTAGTTTGAGCTATAAACCGAAACTATTGCTATAGAGTACAGATAGGGAGAAATGTTATATGAGGAGGGCAGTGAAGTAACTTTGCTGAAAAGGTTGGGGGGACAGGACATCTAAAGGAAAGGGGCCCCTGCTAAGTGAGGGGGACAAAATGGTGTGTCACGAAAGTTGGGAGGGTTTGGGGGACAAACACCCTTGTCCCCACCTAAAATTACACCCATGGAGGACATACAGCTTGTAGGTGCTGGTTGGTTATTTGCCCATCCATTGACTCCCCATGGCCATGCTAATCCCTATGGTAATTCCCACCCAGTTCCTGCCCTTCCCCGCCCAAAACACCTCCTTATGGGAACTCTTTGAGCTTGCTTTAACCAAGCCTTACCATCAAAGTGTGCAGTGGAAGTGCCTGCAAGTGTTTTTTCAAAGCAGTCTTCTGAGAGTTTGATGTCTGTAAACCTGCTACGGGTGTAATAAAAATATCTTAAACAGGCCTGCCTTCAGCCACTCCATTTATGAGCACTATGCGTGTCCTTCACTGAAGTACTGTTAAAAACAAGCGCTGGCAAATACAACAGTTTTGGGTTGTGTATAAGTATTAGGCATTTGCCAGGCCCTGCTATTTTGCCCAGGTACTCGCACCATTTTGCACCTGCTATCATCAATAGCCAGTTGATACCACTACAGCAGTGCCTGGCAAGGGCTTTTGCCATGCCTACACAAACGCCCAAACTGTTGCCATTGCCAATGCTTGTTTCTGATTACCTCAGTTCCTACTGGTGAAAGCACCCCCTTTCGATACCAAATACAATACTTAGTACGAAGCAATAGTAAAATGACCCTTATATTGCAGCCTGGCATATTAATTTCCGCGCACCACACACAGATGGAGAGCTCGTCTGCAGCAGTTGAGAGATTAACAAGATAATGAAAAAATTCAGAGAGTTCATAGGGTGCGGGAAAGGGACAAGTGAGCACATCCTCCTGTGTGTGTTCTATGGGTCACATGTTTGAATCCTGACTTGCCTTAGTAGCACCCTTCTGTTAGTAATGTTGGCCTCACTGCACGTGGCTCTGTAAGGGAAACGGATGGAGAGGGCTTTTTTCGGATAGCAAGAAGTCCGATGAGGAAACATATGGAGTTGATGAGTGCAGATTGGAAGTACTGTTACCTGAGTGCTGAAATGAAAATCTCAGACCTTTGGTGAGAGAACCATAAGGGCAACCCACTGGTTGTAAAGCAGCAATCAGTGTGGTTGTTGATAAATGATGAATAGGGGAAGGAGTTTGCCAAATACACTACACCAGCTGGGATGTCTAATGAGGTGTGAGTGGAGGGTAAGCTTGCAAGATTTTATATATATAATGAGGAGTTAGTTGAAGCAAGAGAGGGATAGGGGGAGGATTTCAGTTGAGGAGTGTCACTTCCTGGAACTGGTTGTAGGGTCTTTCTTCGGACTGAGAAATTGGGGCCTAGTCCAGTGTCACATAGTAGGGGAACTGGTAAGTCGGCGGGTACCGCATTAGGAGCAGTCTTCTGCATATTGTATCACTTAATGTATGGGAACCATCATCCCTAATAGGGCTTTGATGCAAATGTTGAAGAGAATATTTTATTGGGATATCATTTGTTGAAAAGTGACACCATCTATTGTTCAAGTGTGAAGAGATGGGTGTGAGTGTTTTTCCATAAATGGGGTGATGTGGGATGGTCTGACGTTGAAGCATGCTTTGTGAGACGAGCTGGGCACCTTGTCCGAGTGTTTGGCATGGTGTAGGGATCTGGTAGTCATTTGGTTTCCTTCCAGGCAGAGATACTTGGGTAGATTATTCCAGAGGTTTGGGGCCAGCAGGGAGAATTAGCATCCTCCGTATTGCTTATTTAAGTTGGAGACTGTAAAGACCGGAGGGGGGTGTCTGTACTCCTGCTCTCTATAGGGTAGAAGAGAGGCACAGAGGACCCCAGCCAAGATTCTATATTACGGTAGCTATGGTCGAGCAATCAAGGCCTAGCTTCTCAGGAGCTGATGCAGGCTGGTTCTTGAGTACAGTGTAGCAAGCACCCACAAAGGAATGTCCACACACTATGTTAGTTAAAACACAGTCTTTATATAAATAAGGTTCAAGGTTATATACACAATCACGATAAAACACTTTGTGCTCCGACAATTCTAAAATGGTAAATATATACAGTTCTAGGTGGTACCAAGATTACTCTGATTCCATTAAAATGCATCAGCTGTACTTAGTTCAAATAGCATATGAATCAACACATCAAAATTATATCAACCATAGACTTAGGAGGAAGACAAGTTGGTTAGACAATTGGCAGACTATTGTCCCCGTTTACCTAGGCACAGTTCTGTATGAGGATTCCCCCACCTGGGTAACCTATAAATGAAGATGCACTACAAGCCCAGTCTGTATATTGTCTATTAGAGTCGTATCTTCTTCTATAGTTCTGAAACCCAAATGTACCTTGTGTTGTAGAGTTCTTCGTCAGGGAATCGACAGGCCCTTCTTGGGTGCACTCCCTTTCAGGCAGGAGCCACGGGTCATCGAACTTCCGAGATGAAGAAAGGCTGAACGTTGTCGTTGAGGCAGCAGCTTCAGTCCTTGAGGTGGTCGTTGACGATCAGTCAAAAACGTCCTGCAACAGGGGAGGCGTGCAGTGCACCTCAACGACGATGGTGTGTTGGTGCAAAGAGCCAGTAAAGAACTTTGGCCCAGCAAGGGCGTCGGCGAACGGGACATGACCATGGCTGGCTTCTGTAGCTTCATCGGCGGCTCTGAGGTCTTCGGGTGGCGGGAAACCCACCGGTGGATTCTCCTCGGTCATCGGCGGCCTTGACATTCTCTGGCAGAACGAAAGCGGTCGACGATGATGAACAAGGGAGTCCTTGGATCAAATGTTCTTAAGGAAAAGGAGCATGGTGGCTCCAGTCGGCGACTGCAGTCGTCAACAGTGGACGGCTGACCGGTGCTTCTGTTCATTCTCCTCGGCGGTCCCCTTCTCCGGTCAGCAGCCTTTAGTAGGTCTGTCTACCAGGGAGCTTTGGCAAAGATTAGCTGGTGCACAATGGTCCCTCGTAGCTTGGGAAGAGGTCTCCTAGCCAGGTCCTCTCTTGGATCAGTTCTTGAAGGCACAGCAGCTTTCAGATTACAATGAAGGGAACAGCAGTTCACCTTCTTCTTCCGGCTGGGCTTCGAGAGTGAGCATCAGTTTTGACTTCAGGTTCTGAATGATTTCTAGCAGTGAGAGGCCCCCAGATATACTGTTGATCTCCCATTCACTCTGCTGGATCACACTCAGGCCACCAATCACTCAGAAGGGCATAAAGACAGTCAGGCAGCCAAACACGTGCACAGTGAATTCAGGCCATTCTTCTCCATCCAGACACTCACAACACAGAATGTGGATTCGGACAAGCACTCTGCCATTCAACACTACACACTGCATTCACACCAGTTTCGGGCAGGGCTGTCTCAGTCATTGTGTCAAACATCAGATACTAGACACCCATAACACAAAATGCGTATTCGTCACACACTCCATTCACCCAGGTCCCACCCCACAGGATTACCCACAACATCCAGTCATTGGGAAGGCTCCAGCCAGTGTGGCCTGGACTTCCCCACAACACCATATATGGAACTTTCACCCACAGCCACTCAGGGGGAAGGGACAGAGTCAGGGCTTCCCAGGACTTCGGGAAAAGTAAGGTAACAGGCGATAGAAAGCAAGAGGCCACAGGTGCCTTCTTGTTTCCTATCAGGAATCCACTGACTCCAATGACAGCGCCAGGGCATCCCAAAATGGAGGACGCTCAGGGCATCTGTCAATTCAGCACGGAGCTGCCACCAGCCCGTACACTGCTCTGTGGGCCACACACAGGTGCCCAAAAACATACACTAGGAATACAGGGTCATACTCCCACCCATGGGTGCCATAAGGGTATCCCAAAGGTCTGTTCACCAAACCAAATACAGGAAGAGCTACGTCCCACTTGAACTCCTGCGCGGAAAACAAGACATAACTCATGTTTAAAAGCAATAAAGGACAAGGATTCAGAGGCCCTATCCCTCTGATGCATTTCCAGCATCACAGTGACCAGCCTGTTGCTGCGTTACTGGACAGTAGTTTTGGAAGTTCCAGCACTACAAGTCTGGAAGGCGTGTAGTGCTAAACCTTCCTTCTGAATGATAGTGGTCTCTTTTCATGATAAGAGTGAAAGGGATATGCAGTAATTTTTGAAATATGTCCTTTTCTTTTTTTTAACCATTTTATTTAATGATTTAAAATAGGACAAGTGCAATTCAATAGCACTACATTACAATCAGATTGCAAAATTCATAACAATATTAGGATTAGTACAGAAATCCAGCAGAATTCATCATAATACAGAAACCAACCGTTACAACCAAGCACTATTTACAATCATATAATGGATCTATAAGCTCAACAAACAAGACAACAATAAAACATACAACTCGCAGCCCCATACCTCCATAAAACCTTCCCCCCTATCAAAATAGCACACAGCCAAAATCAGACACTTTCTTAAAGCATTAGAAGGTCCCCATATCCGAGAGTAATGACCCTCCCTTCCCTGTCTGAAGAACATAATTTTTTCATAGTTCGACAAGGTCTGTACATCCAATATCCACTCCTCCACCTTTGGTTTCTTTCTTGTCTTCCAAACACGTAATATTTGCTTCGCCGCTAGCACCAAAACCCTATTTATCTAATCCGTTTTACCCCTGGCCCTATCTCCCCTTCCTCCATTGGATAACAATATTGTAGAAGTGAAAGCATGAGGAAATATGTCCTTTTCTTGACATGTAGCCAATGGAGTTCTCAATGCTGCTATGATGTGTTTACATGTCGTAGTCTGGCCACTACTTTCGCAACAGAAAAAAAGAAAAAAGAAAAAAATGGCCGCCACGTAACAGGGAGAAGGGACTACAAGTAGTCCCTTCTCCCTTTCCATGGCGCCCTTGAAAAAAGAAAAAAAATCAAAACAAAGAAAATGGCTGTCATGGAAAGGGACAAGGGGCTACACATAGCCCCTTCTCCCTTTCCATGGCTGCCACTCCTGGAAGGAACCCGGGGCCGCGGTGGTGAGCAGAGCCTTGTCAGTCAGCTAAGGACCCAGCAAGGGCCAATTAGATCGTATGAAGCAATTTGATTGTCCCTCACCGGATACTTATTAAGCAATAGAACCCGAGCGGCGGGGCATTACCAACTCAGGCAATGCCCCGGGACCCATAGGTAAGGGCCTGAGCGAAGCGAGGGCCTTACCGAAGGCCCCGGGGCATTACCAGAGTCGGTAATGCCCCTGCCGCGAGGGTTCTATTGCTATTAGTATCCCAGCCCGCAAAATTTGCGTGACCGGGGTACTAAAAGCAAATTTTTTCTGTCCCGAAACGCGGCGGCGTTTCAATGCTGCAGCGTTTTGGGACAGAAAAAAAAAACAACTAAGAAAACGGCCGCCGCCATGGAAAGGGAAAACGGAGTCCGTTCTCCCTTTCCATGGCGGCCATCGGGAGCGGACGCGCTGGGAACACAAGTGTTTGTGTTCCCAGCGCGTCCGCTCCTGAAAAAGGATAAAAAAAAAGGTAAGTGGGGTTAGGAGGGGGGGAGTGGGACGGGGGAAAAAGAAACAAAATAAGTACCTGCGTCCCAGGGGGGGACGAGGGAAGCCCCCAGCCGTGTGGAGGCGCAGAGCGGCGATGGCCCCGCTCGGAGTCTCCACACGGCTGGAGGCTTCCCTCGTCCCCCGCCACGGACGCAGGACCATGAAGGTTAGTTGAGGGGCGGGTGTTATAGGGAGGGGAGGGAAGGGAAGGGAAAAATAAAAAATGTAAAAAAGACTTACTCGAGTATCCGGCGGGGGGCGAAGGCAGCCTCTCAGCCACGGGGAGGCTCGGAGCGGGGATGGCCCTGCTTCGAGCCTCCTCATTGGCTGAGGGGCTGCCACACCCCCCGCCGGGGACAAAGCCCGTGGTATCCCGACGAAGGGATTCCCGCCGGGTAGGGACCTGGCGAGGGCCAATCAGAATGCTTGTTGCATTCTGATTGTCTCTCGCCGGGGTACTAATATGGCTTAGTGTCCAGAGTTCCAAATTCAGTTTCTGACAATGGCCCTTAACTGTCATTCAAATGCAAGGGTATTGTCCATTGTGGTTCTGAGGTTCCTTAATGTAGAGAATGGCGCTGGACATGGGTTCATCGCACCAGTTCAAGGGGTTGAGGTGGTGATATAGGTAGCTGGATTGTAAAGCATTGGCTCTTGTTTTGGTGGAACTGAGTTTTATTCTGTTGGCTGTTATCTATGCATTCACATGTGAAAGGCTTTTTTAAATGTCTGGAAGGCTTGTTGACGGATTGTTGTCCACAAGTTTGTAGATCATTTGTGTGGTCTAGGCATAATTGTAGCAGGTGCTGCCCAAGTGATTGATGAGGCCGAATGGGGATGAAATGTAAATTTTGAATGACTGTGTGAATCTTTGGGGTACTCTGCAGTTCAATTGGTGTGGTTGGGATTTGGAGGGGGCCAAGAGAGTGGTTTTGGTTCTACCTGTCCAGGAGGAATTGATTCAGTGTAGTGCTGTTCTTTCAATACCAATGCCTCCCAGTCTTTTTAGAAGGGTCTTGTGGCTGATCATGTTAAATGCAGCTGAGATGTCCAGGAGGATGAGTGCACTCTCTGATTTTTGAGCTAGGTTGTTTTTATGTGTTTCCTGGACTGAACAAAGAGCTGATTCTGTACCCCTAGATGATCAAAAGCCAAGCTGTACCTCAGTCAGGAGGTTGTTCATTTTGACAAAGTACCAGATTTGGCCATATAAGACTCTTTCTAGTAATTTCCCGTCAACATGGGTCTTTGAGATAAAGTGATAGCTAGCTAGATTGTTTGGGTATGTTGTCGGCTTTTTGAGTGGAGGCATCTGATCTAAGCAGATTTCAACAGAGCTGGCAAACTTCCAGTTTTGATGTAGTTAATAGAATAGGAGTATAGATGTCAGTTCTAGTGTTGTGTGATGGATTTTTAAAAGATTGGGGGCATGGATCCTCCAGAGATCTGGTAGGGTTGCAGAGAAGGTCCTCTGTAGAGGAAAGATGGGTTAAGGTTAGAGAAGGGGTGTTCAGAAGGGTCAATGATGCTTTGTTGGTGGCACATGAATGTGGCCATCCATTATTATCGCAGTGCTATCAGATTTGAAGGATTGTATTGTTGAAATGTGCAGCCATCAGGTCACAGAGTTCTTGAGTTGAAGTAGGGGTTGTGTTGCAGGCTATTAGGTGTTTGAATTGTTAGATGATCTTTTCTCATTTTGGCTGTGTTGTGCTGATACTATGAATTGAGAGTAGTGTGATTTTGTGGCTTTGATTACTTCTATCCTCTAGAAGCACAGCTGTTCATAATACACATCTGTCAATACCACGGATGCCCGTCCGCCATCTTGAAAGAGTGGATCCTCTGCGATGCAGCCATTGGACAAAGCTGGCCATCAATCCACAGTGGCTCCACCACCCTGGCACTTGTTGATCTCTTGTCACGTAGTGGTAGAGCAGTGGATATAGCCGCTGCAGTCCGTAGTTGTAATTCCAAAATGAATGAGGCCCAGACAGGGGAGAGTTCTTCTCTAAGTCTTTACCCAGGGGCCAGTTTCACCTGCAAGCTCCCAGCCAATGGGACAATGTAGAAGATAACAGCCTATCAGGGCACCTGTTGGTGGCAAAGGGCTAGAGCAAGCCCAAGTCAATAACACGGACGCCCTGTCTGCCATTTTAGAAGAGCGGTTGCAAGATCAGCCAGATCGACAGCTCTGTAATGCCGGCCATAGTATAGCGGATTCTCATGAGAGCAAGGGCTGGGTGCGGAGGAACGTGAAAAGATAAGGGAGACTAGAGCATGTACTAATAAAGAAATAAGGGAAGATGGCAGCAATATTGGGGATAGTAATTAAAAGAGGCATTTGTACCAAAAAAATTAGAAGCTAATCTCATAATGGAATACATGCACAATATCAACTGGCATTGTCCCATATAGGATTTTAACAGTATGTAGGTTTAAAATATGTGTTAATGTAAAAAAAGAATGCAAAATATGAACGATAAATGTACATCGTATGTGGTTTGTTCACAAATTACTGCATGAAAGGAATAGCGAGGTTATGTGCTGAGAAGCTCCGTACTCACCAGTCATCAGTAGTGAATGTGGGGTTTATCGGTTGGTAAGAGCTGTTTCTAGCCAATGAGGAAACAGCAGGTGCTAGTTGTGGCCAACAACCTGCCAATTATAATTCATTCGATGCACGTTGACCTATCCTGAAAACTGGACTTGTTTTAACTAATCTTTTTTTTAACGAGTTTAATGTAGCGGGGCGATCAAGCAATGCACCTTATTGGGTGGCTATTAAATAGCTTATGTCTTAACTTTTCCGCACAACTGCAGCAACACACCGACAACAACAGTGTCCTCCAAACCTACCAATCCTGATTCAGACCCATATGCAGCACAGAGACAGCAACCACCCAGGTGGTTGAAGACGCCCCCAACATCCTTGATGATGGCCCCCCCTGCCTCCTGGTTCTGCTCGACATCTCAACCGCTTTTGACACAGTAGATCACCAGGCACTTACGGACACCTTACATTGGCGCATGGGTTCAGCAACCTTGTCCTACGCTGGTTCAAGTCCTACATCACCAATCGCAAAATGTTTGTTCAGATGGACTCCTCTGGATCGCCAATGCTACCCATCACTTGTGGAGTCCTGCAGGGTTCCATCCTCTCTCCAGTTATCTTCAATCTATACATGGAGCCCCTCTGAGCCCTCCTAGCCACACACACAACATCCACATCCACCAATACGCTGACGACACACAGCTATACCTCAAGATCCACTCAATCAAGGACATCCATAGGCTCAAAAGCTGCCTATCGCTGATCCAGTCTTGGATGTCCAGTGCATACTTGAAGCTGAACCCCTCCAAGACCGAATTACTACTCCTCATCAACAACACTGCACACTCAGATATACAGACCTGGCTATCAACCATGAACTCTGAGGGCTTCACACACAAGCTCACCTTCTGCGCCAAGTCCCTTGGGTTCCACATCGACAAACACCTCTCCTTCAAGACACACATAGCTAAGAAAACTCAGACAGCTTGGTATCAGCTCTCCCTCCTGTGAACATTCAAGCCCTTTCTCCCTGCGGGCAGCTTCAGATCCACCGTTCAAGCACTGGTCCTATGCCACCTGGATGGGGCAATGCACTCCTCAAAGGCCTCCCGTCATCCTCCCTTGTGCCCCTGAGAAGTGTCCTACATGCAGCCGCATGCCTCATCAAGGGTCTCTACAATACAACCACATCACCCCAGCCCTCATTGACCTTCACTGGCTTCCACTGCACACACAAATCACCTTAAGGTCTTGCTGCCTATAAGGCAGTCGCCCTCAAGTTACTCAGCTACCTAACAGAGAAACTCTGCATCTCCGGCAGACAGTGCACCACCAGAAGCCAGGACACATGCAGACTTGAAATCCACTGCTGCAAAAAGGAAAGGACCAGAAAACAAGCCTTCTCTGCCTGCACCCCAACACTATGGAATCTCCTCCCAAACAGCATCAGACTCGCCCCCATGCTCCCACAATTCAGAAAAGAACTCGAGACCCACCTCTTCAAGGAGTCTCTCCTCCTCAACAGCTAGGCAACCATGTCGCCGCTTACGCCACATGACTCACTAGACGCCACCCGCCCCTTTCCTGACAGCCACCCGGTACAGCTTTCCCCCTCCTCTGTTCCCTGCTGTATATCTATTCTGTTGTTACCACTGAAAAGTGCTCCGTTATACATTTGTAATGTTGTACACCTCTGTAAAGCTCTTTATTATGTATCTGTATTGGTGCATACCTCTGTAAAGCGCTCTGTTGCTTCTGGAAGCTAGGTCCGCGCTCAATAAATACCATACTAATAATAATAAAAAATCTGCCCAGGGCTGTCTCAAGGTCTCTGGCTGCTGCTCTCTGTGTTCCCCTCTCTCTCTCTCTGCGCTCTCCTGTGGTGGCTCTTCTGTGGCACATGACGGCACCAGTCAGCAGCAGCAATAAGGATGGAGGCCCCAAAGTCTTACTTGGGCTGGGCTGCTTGGCAAGATGCAGGCCAGCACTCAATTGCAGCGTGGGGAGCCACCCAGAGCCTTCTATCACCTGTGCCTCAGAAAGGTGTGGCCCAGGTCTCAAAGGGTCACCTGCTAATGAGGGGGCTGCCCCTTTGCTTTAAAACAGCCCAGTAGGGCTGGAAAACATTGGGCTCTCCCTTGCTGTGGGGTGCACCATATAATTACTGAGTCCAGGGCCTGTGGCGATAGATGGCCACCTGAGGGGGTGGTTGTGCTCCGCGCCGGCATGAAGGCCCGGCCTGCGGCGGTGTCGACAGCCTAAGGGTTCAACTGTCCCCCAGCGCTCCGCTTACGCTCCCTACGTTTTCTTTTTCTCTTTTTTGGTCAAAGGGATCATCGCATGACCACATGCCAGACTCCCAGTAGCCTCATTACTCTAGTTCTTTCTTTCTTTCCAGGATCCACGCACTGGAGATACTTTATTCAATCTCCCATGCTGGGGGGGGGTTACATTAATACTGGAGACCAGTCTCTAAGCGCAGCCCTAGGATTCAAACCTTTGTTAATCTGCGTTGTCTTGCTTCCAAGACTAACGCGTTTCCCCTGAGATATATTCCTTACTATGCAGTGAATAAGATGTGCCTAGCCCTACTATATATAAAGCCAGTGCTATTATGATATGGTGCAGAGCACAAACCAAATTGCTTTAGTTCCTCAATATGAGGTTGTTATTTTACCGAAATGTTTGGTACTGGTTTTCTCTCCCTCGGAATGGTGGAATGCTGAGTAAGTCCGTGCCAGTATATGAACCATCACCTCAATGTCCTTGATTTTTCTTTTTCAGGTCAGCATAAGATTGATGTCATCATTGGCGGAGACGGCATGATGGCCAACCTCCTCAGGAAGACCATTGGAGCCCTGAGCTCAAGTTCGAACACAGAAATGAAAAGTGACAATACAAGTAAGTGTAGGATGTTGGCTGCAGGGGGTCGCTGAGGAGCATACTGCCTTATGGCAAATTTAGGGTTTCCCTATTGGACAGGAACAGATTTATTTGCATGTCAGCCTAGGTTTGTTTGTTTATTTATTTGTATTGCGCACCAGACCCTGAGGTATCAGGGCGCATTGGAGTCAAGAAGTCTTACAGCTTAGTTACACATAAGAGAACATTCACATCAGAGGAGACTACAAATCAAGACAGTGCAAATACAATATGCATAAAAGGAGTTGCAGGTAAGGCATATATAATAAGGTATTTACTGGCAATCAGGGGCTATACAAATCATTCAGCACGAAATTCTGTATTTATTTACTATTGTCTTTGAGCCAGTTGATGAGGTTTTGTCTGAAGTTTAAGAATGGTTGCTCCACTTGCAAGGCGGGAGGTAGGGCATTCCAACGCTGCGCTGCCTTGACGGGGAAGCTGCAGCTCCCTACTTGGAAAGTTTAAATCTTGGGACAGTAAGGCAGTTATTCTTGGCTGTTCTAGTGGGTCTAAGCGAGGATTGTGTGGTGAATCTCTCTCTGAGGTAGCAGGGTGCAGCATTGTTCAGACATTTGTGGGTAGGTGAAGCAGTTTTCAGGTACAAAACTGAAGAGTCTGAAGAGTCCCCAAGTGGGTATGGTATATCTTCAAATATGAAATGTTAAACCCTCTTTTTGATGGAAGTTGTCTATAAAATACACTTTATGTGAGATATGAAATAAAGTGGACGTGGGCTAGCGAGTCAAGTGAGAAAGGTTGGCGCGGCACCTTGGAAGTGTCTAGTGTGGCCTTAAAATTGCATGCAGCTAAGGAACTTCTAAAAGATGTGTGGCCAATGTAACTAAAGAAGTAGCTTAACAGATGCGGCCGAGTCTTTGTACCTACCAGGAGATGCAGCAAGGTATATTTTAAAAGTTGCTTAAAATATAATAATTAACTAGCAGACGAAACATCTAAAATAAAAATATTCAAAAATCAAAACCCAAACCAAGTCAAAAAAGGGCAATTAATGATACCGTCCCTCAGTTCCTTTGAAGGAAATCCATGATTATAATGTATTAAAAATGTCACCTAATCATTCACATGGTAAGACTTCAATAAAATATTTTGCAAAAATCTACCAAAACATTTTCTGTATTATATTTTACCCTCAGAGTATGAATAAACAAGTAATCTGATTCCGTGTTTGAAACTAATGATGTAATTCTAAACGTGTTGTCACAGGGACATCTACTGGCAAAAAGCTGTATTGTCACTGTTCATATTGTCAATTGGCTTTTATGGTGCAGGGAAATCAGATCCGGGAGCCCAGGCAGAGCCCTGGCTCAAAACCAATGGGTCTACCTGTACTGCTTTGCTCAGTCCAATCCACCTAAATTCAGGGGATTGGGGGCTCAGAGTTTGGCAGTGACACCATGTCATTGTCCTGCATGTGTCATTCGACCTGGGCTCTCCATGAGCTAAGTGATGCCCTGACAGTACAGGTGACCCTGTTTGGGCTTGCCTCAGACACAGACACCAGTTATGCAGAGCTCCTGCCTCAACCCCCCCCCCCCCCCCTCATGCTATAGAGGAAAGCTGGTTTTGCATGCTTACTGATCAGTTCAATTCTCCTGTATCCCTCTGTAAAAGTTCAAAATATTGACATTTTTTATCGGAAAGAGACGTTCTGCTTAAGAGGGACTGCTGTTGCAGTGCACTACATTAAGGTTCAATTAACTAATTAAGCAACAAACCTTCCAGGTCTGTGACCAGTAAGTGATAGAAAAACAAAAATCAGATGCATCATTTATGTTCAGTAAATCTTTATTAAGTGCTTTAAAATGTCACTTTTCTTCTTTTGTTCCTTATTTTTCTAAACGTCCATAGGGAAAGATCCCATATAACACATCAATTAAAACATTTTAATTAACATGTGTGTGAGCAGTGCAACGTGTTCAGGTTTTCCTTCGTGCCTTTGTGGCCATCCTAGATGTGAGCCAGAAGCAGGCAAACCAGACATATGACTGCCTCTGCCCCCGACCCTAGTATGCCATTCCGAGACAGGTGAGCCTGGCATGTAGATTGGTCCCTGTGCTATCTCTACAGGCTTTCAGAGACTGGTGAATGTGGCTTGCTGATCGTTCAGAGACATGTGAGCATGGCACATTCTTGATTATGGAGCCCCCTACGGGCCATTTAGGACTACTAAGCCTGAAATGCACATAACTCATACCCAACCAAGGAGCTTTTCCTGATATGCGTCTCACTCTTGTTCTGCCCTTTCAGGGAATGATGAGCCTGATATCTTACAGACCCTTCCTTTCCAAGATCCTAGCAGCCTTTCTGAGGGAGATAAACGTAATGTGAGACTGATCGTTTGCAAGCACTGCCCAGTCAGCCCTTTCAGACCTAGCACACAAATTCCCATAGGCCAGCCAGTCTCCAACCGATGCTTCCCTCTCTGCCCTATCCTGACTATTGGAATACCTGAGCTAAGGATGACTCTCTTGCTTTTCTTTTCTTAGGGTGTCTCCCAAACCCTGATCCAATGGAGGCATGGGCATACTTCCTGGTAACATGGCCAATTCTGTTTCTAGTATTCTTCTGCATCATGCAAGTCTATATGTGCCGAATACGCAGAGCTGTAGCGGCCTTCTTCTATCCCAAGGTAAGCTGGGCTAATAGCTATGGAAGTGTTGCTAATAGAAACAATGTAGTCTGGGAACAAACCTCCTTTTGGGGGTGCACGGGTGGATAGTGGTCCGAACGATAGGAGTGGGTGGCGAGGAATCATGACAGGAAATTGATAAGCCTGTAAACGAAACGCAGCACTATAACAACACTGTTTTATAGAGAAGATTTGAAGTGTGCACAAATCACATAATAAAACAACCGGGCAAGATATACATTTGGATGTTACCACAATTAAAATTGAAAGAAACACAGTAAAAGAAAATGCATGAAAGTATCACCCTTCCCATTTCCGATCACCAGGCATCAGTACCTTTTAAGGCACACGCCGCAGACCATGCCTACCCACAGTTATACACTCACTGCTGTGGTCTGCTGCCATCTAACTTCAATTGCTTCAAGTTTTAAATGTTGATAGAGAAAATATAAGGGTTAAAGGAAATGTTGCAGTCAGTCTCGAGAGTGAGGCCCTTGTGGGTCCTGCTACTTTAAAATGAGTTCTGCTTTTCTCAGCTTTGAACTTATTCTCCAATGGGAACAACTGATCAATGCAGGTGCATTTGTCTGCTGGATCCTGGGTCTGGGGAAATTCAGTCCTATTCCTGCACTGGTCTCTCATGCTGTTTATTTGCATGTATCCTATATGCATACAAGAGTGCTGCTCCAAGTACTTTTGAGGTATCAACTTCCATGACATGAGCCCACCCCCTTGCCTCAGGAGCTATAAAACCTCCAGTATCCCACAATCCCTCTGTTATTTTTCCTTTTCTGCCGGACAAGACCCGAACAGACGGTTTGGTTGCCTGCTCATGAAACCTCTAAACTCCACAGGGCTTGGCTTTAAGGGCGCAACACTTGCTGGACGAGGACCATAATAGTGATAATGGGCCTCATTACTGGCGGTGGCCGTGCCTGTAATGCAGACACGGCTGCCGCCGGTATTCATTTTTTTCTGGCGCCCAGAAATGGGCCATTACCTGGTCATTACGGCCTTGCTGGACCTAGTATTTGCCCATTCCTGGGCTCCGGCAAAAATTCTTCCCCATTCCCATTTGAGCCCCGTAGTGCTCAATGGGAATGGGGAGGTTGAATGCACCGGCACCAAACGGTGCCGGTGCATCCGACATGCTGTGCTCACGGGTGCCTTTCATTCCGCCTGGTCAGTCCTGGCGGAATGAAAGGCACCCGCGAGCACAACTTGGAGTTTGCCAGTCCGGATACAACAGTACCGGCATGCTTACCAGTACCTTTGCATCCGGAGCAGCAAGCTCGTAATGAGGTCCAATGTCTGCCTGACTGGGGGCCTACTGGGTGAGACTTCCTAATTGAGGCCAACTGGAAAGTATGAACCATCAGCTCTGAAAAATCCATGCAGCAGCAGCATTGCCTATACGGAGCCGCTGTAGGATCTTCGCATAGAAAGGCGTCATTCCTTACAGGGTCGAAATGGGACAAAAGTTAGGCCCGGCCACTAAAAGAGTGTCCCACAGTCATAAAAAGAAGTATTCCTGTCAGGACTGGCTGGGTTAGTAACATGAAGAGTAACAGGATTAACATTGTGCTTTCAGCGCTGGCTGGGTTAGTAACAGGAAGAGTTTGTACATAGAATTAACATTGTGCTTGCCCAAGTCAAGATGGAGAGAAAGAAACTTAATCTGATTGGTTAAAGGAACAATGATATGTTTGGTTTGCCTGATTGGTGGAAAGGACAATGGGTTTGATTCTTGGGAGGTGAGCAAGATTCTAAACTGCCTTTCATCCATAGAAATTCAGTGGCTGGTTGTACATTAGTTAAGCTCCTTAAGTAAGGCCCTTTCAGAACTCAGAAAATCTACCAAAGAAGTAAGAATATCGTTTGCTGATCCTGTATGAACAAGAAGACATCAGGTGGGATCGTTCTTTTAAAGACTTTAAGATTTTCACAGTGAACTTTCATTTTCTTTTATAAGAAAACTTAAAGAGTTAACAAGTTTCAAAATTATTTGAGAAAAGAGACATTTACAGTTAAAGTTATTATAAGGAAACAAGCTTGAAGATTGTGCGTAGAAGTTTAAAGTTAATTAACTGCGTGTAATGTACTTCAAGACTGTTTAATGTGTGCGCGAGCTCGCGTGTCGTCGTTTACGTGTTTTTGGAAGCGGGCGGGTATTCAGAGCGATAGAGCGCGTGCCCAAATGAATTGCGCAAGTGAATTTTAGCGCGTGTACATTTTTAACGTAAAAGACGTTTCATGGGAAAGCGCGTGTTGGGTTGCGATAGAGCGTGAGTCCATTTTGATTAAGCGCGAGTTGTTTTTAACACATGAACTATTTTACGTGAATTACGTTTCGTTTCTCCGCGTGTGTTCGGTAGTGATAGAGCGCGAGTCCATTTTAACTAGCGCGTGTTATTTTTATCGCGTTTATGTATTTTTTCACACGTGCGTGTTTGGTTAAGAATCACGTTTGTATTTTAAACGCGAGGACAATTCTTCACGTCTTCTGATTTCACGTGTTTAACGCACACGCGTATCAAGAAAGAAACTATACGTTTTATGTGTAAATAAGGAAACAATTCACACTCAGAAGGAAAGCAGCATTCCAGAAAGTTAAAGAGTATCTATTTAATGTAATTTATGCAAATGGAATTCAATACTTCAGAGAAAGACTGCATTTTATAAAAGCATTAAAAACTACATAGAGTGAAAAGAACTTTAAAGCAAGAAGAATATCTAAGTCTGTAAGGTGTTTGCAAGGGCCATCACTTTAGGATTCTAAAGAGACTTGAGTGGCTTGAACTATATGCACTAAACAAGATATTATTTACAAGATATTCCACACAGATTATTAGCCTCTAAGTCTTTACTGAGGTTTAAGAGGTAAAGAGTTTAGAGTTTGTTTAGAATAATTTTGGAAAAGAAGTTTATATTATCATATAAGTAACCAGGTGTATTTGTTTACCACAGATACCAGAGCCTACCAGAAGGTTGCAGGGCTGCAGTGTCTCCGTTGTTATTTTCTCCAAATTCCCCTTTCCCTTTCTTGGGGTTTTCAGCTCAGCTTATACTTAAGGGTTGAGAGGTGAACTCCTGCTGAGGGTCTGTGGGGCCAGCATCAGCTCCTGTGGAATTCAGTCAAGCCGGACCGTGACAATTCCACATTCACAGAAAAGTGTCACACAGTCATAAAAGTCGTGGCAAACACTCATGAATCACAGCATACTTCAGTTAGTATCTAGGTGCAAATATTTAGTTCTGTCTAAAGCGCACTGTGCACTAATATTGGTCACAAGTGGACAAAGTGTATCAATAATGTCATAGGCTATCCCTCTGTTAGGCAGAATCCACTGCAGTTCCCTTGGGGAGCACTACAGCAGATTAAGACTACAGGTATATGCAATAAATTCCCTTTGGTATCAGTCTGTACCACAAAGATTTAGTTGGTAGCTGTGGCTGAGCAGTCAGACTTATCTCAAGAGGAAGATGAGCAGTATTCAGGGTTTACACATTAGGACTACAGTACTATGGTACAAGGAAACACTGACCAAAGCTTTGTATTAAAAAGAATACATATATTTATTTTATACGCTTATAGTTCAACACATAGATCACAATTATAAAAACAAGTTAAAACAGTCAAGAAAAGTATACACAACTCCCTATTTAAATTATAGACAAGTTTCGGCAAGAGCGGCACAGGTCAACCAAGCAAAAATGGCACTCTAGTAATTTCTCAAAGGGGAGCGAAAGGACAAGTTATACAGAGTTAACCTCTTAAACACACGAGCAACCCTTCCCAAGCGGATTGTGAACAAGTTAGGCAAGGTAGCACTTTAGCAATTGTCATATATAGGTAAAAACCGAGCAAAATGGCACTTCAGCAATACTTAAGAAGGAAGGAAGAGTGGTTATAAGAGTTTTTGGTGCACCAACACAGTAGAGGGTGAAAAGCAATCTAGTGAAGGCAGTTGTAACAAATTTAGCCAAAGTCAATAGGCCTGTGCCAGAGTTAGTGGTACAAGGCAATGTGCCCAGGATCAAACTGTTCTAGTAGCTGCAGTCAAGTCTTTGGTTTAATGATTCAAAAGGAGGTGCAGCAGGTAAAAGATAATGTAAGTCGATAGGGGCGGCCAACCCAGGAGGTAGGTAAAGGATTTCAAACACCTTTAGCAGTACCCCGTGAAACGGGAGGCCTGGCGGAACAATGTACCTGAAAAAGTTGACGCAGCTCCTGCGGTGGTGGTGGTTCCTGGCAGTTCCTGCAGTTTGTGTTGTCCAGCAGAAGAAGAGAGGCCCTTGTCATTGAGGAAGGTTCGAGTTACTTCACTGCCCAGGGAAGAAACCAGCCGCAGTGATGCCAAAATGGATTAAAAGGTAGGCTCCTTTAAATCGCAGTCGTGGTGGACGGGTGCCTGGCTATCCGGTCTCCGAGTGCAGGGCACTGGCAATTCGACCAAGGCAGGTCCTGGAAGGCGATTGGCAAACTGGTTGGCCCCACCAGCTGAAGGGAAGAAGGCTCTTGCAGATGAAGATCTTCTCTCGTCATGTGGAAAGAAGTGGTGAGACGCTGCAGCAGGGCTTCACCGGTGGTTCAGTCATTGCAGATGTCTTTGGCTTCTCTCCTCTTTGGCTTCTTAGTTCCAGTGGCAATATCTTGCTCTTCCAGTCCACAGGACCCTGCTTTTATGCAGAAAGACCCCCATTCATACAGCCTAGCTGTCACTCGCACAGTATAGTGGTCATCCTGGTGGGAGACCCTCCAGCCTATCAGGGCAGAGTGCGACTTGGGTTGCTTAGGCAACCCTGTCCAGGGTGCTTACTCCCCCTCCCACACAATGGGTCTACCCCAGATTCAGTGGCACCGACAGGAGGGCTTCTTGGCAGAAGCCCGCCAAAAGAACGAACAAAGGATCCCAGACCTGGTTTAGTATCTCAGAGAAAGACACGAGAAAGAAATATTATAAAAGTTCTGGCAACAAAAAAAACAACCAGATTAAAGTTAATAAAAATATAAACCGGCGGTTCGTTAGAGGCTGTCAGTAAAAGTGGTAGCCTCGAACAATGGGAAAATCCCATAGGAAAATATTTGCGGTCGAATAATTCCAGTAGTAACCACTACCACCAGCCAGAAACTTTTGAGAGAGGGACTGTACGGTACCATCTCGCAAATGAACATAAGGGAAACATTATTAACCCTTTCCAGTACTTCCATAGTAAGATGGTTTGTACTGGTTCAGTTCATAACTATTGACTAGTAAAGTCAATGTGGACTTTACATGCCCTGGGAGACAGTAGTCAGTCCCAGGGTTTGAAGTCTATGTTTGGGGGTCACTATGACACCCCTCTGGTGTTACTGCACTGAGGGTGCTGTGTAGCACACATGTATAAAGATGGTTCCAATGAGGGTGAGAAATCCCCCATAGACATTAAACACAAGAAATAGCCTAGAACACACATCAGCAATCTGTCTAAGAGTGGAAAAAAGAGTCTCACTCTTAGCAGGAGAAAAAACAAACCCTTCAAATCCAGCAAAGCTGCTGGGGGACTTTATAGGTAAGGGAAATTAGCCATAGAACGAGAATTCTCCCTAACACCCTCTATGAGTTTTGGGAACATTTTCTGGCAAATGGTGCATTTTAGAACACTCTAAAGCAATAATATTAATGAAAGCTGGATAGGATTTAAGTATAATTGTATAGGGAGCAATCTATGCAGCACATTAAGAGTATATTTGACCCAAAGCTCCAATCACAATTTCCTGCCGTTTAAAAGGGGGCATGAGCTTGATAGCCAAATGTGTGCAACTGGTACACATCAAAGTCGGCTCCCCACCCGAGACCTATAGATAGTGCTAGCACCCACCAGTACATCTCACAGAACACAATGGGCAGTGAGTGCCAGATTCTCGGTAGACCCAAATAATCATAGATCAGAACACAGTCTCTGGGATTTGGCTACACCCCAACAGCCCCAATACTAACACATAACAGCACCCAGCTCATCACTCCACACAATAAAAGAGATTCAACTGGCAGCCCAACATTTCCCCCATGCCATTGGTGCATGTAATAGCTCCACCAAGCACGAAACTCTGTCACATAGTAGCTTCATTGCCAAAACCGGGCATCACCATAACGGAAATGTGCTAATCAGCCGACACAGTTGGAGTCATTATAAGTTTGCCGGTATCCCATCGATAATTCTGGTCGGGATACCGGCAAACGGACCTGCCGTTACCGGCTCCTGATATCCCGGAATTTCTGGGAAATTACAGGTGCCGCCAATGGTAGGTAAATCTCCACTCCATGGTGTTCATAGGACTCCATGGGGAGATTGCCGGTATTACTGACACCGGTAACACCAGTGCCGGTAATACCAGATTTTTTGCCGGTGGGGGCCTGATTTACCTCCAGCTCTTGCCTGGAGGCGAATCAGTCAACCCCCACCCGCAAACCTGTAGTTTGGCGGTGCGGGTAAAGTGGCGCTAACGGAATTACCAACATTTTGTACCACCACTTTTCCCACACCGCCCAACTTATAATGAGGCCCAATGTCTTTCAGCAACCATTGACAGTGTTTACAATGCACAAGTAAACAAACTTGGGCATTGTTTAATTGGGCCGAAGCACTAATTTGGGCAGTGCTGCCCTCATACACATATTTTGCCCAGTGTCAGCAATGGCAAGGCACTTAATTACCTGCTATACGGTGCAGTAGCAATTACTGTATTTGCAGTTTTTAGCTTTTAAAGTGTGCAGTAAGCAAAGGGCTAGTTTTAAATGCAGACACAACTAGTTAGACAGTCGGGGATATACAAAAACACAGCCACACCGACAGTCTCACACTACACTACACTACACTGCATATTTAGAGGTAATCACAGACAGACAGGCAACTCGCACCAGCCCCTGTCCCCATCACTATGCACATGCTTTTGGCGGGTGTCACCCGACGAGGAATCGGTTCACTCCCTCCCCAAGTCCTTTACTCATCTATACTCTTCAATGAGCTCTCACCAGCAAACAACAAAATTGTCTCTTTTCACGTGGGGACTCAAAAGGTTGAGAGGTATGAATATGTCTTTGGTGGATAATTGCTCTGAAGGGTGGGAAATGCAAAACTCAGGGTGATTAACACCATTCCGCCTCAGACATAAGGTGAGTCAAAAAAAGTAGGTATAGCCTATGCAAAATAGTCTTCAAGGTAATCTACATACCACCCAAACCCCTCGTGCACTCCTAGATGACCCATTTCTCCCTTAAATAAAGGTTCAAGCATAAACTGCATTTATGTACATTTTTACTAGGAACTACCGATCAAAAGCTTGGATTACACTAGAAAATACTGCCTCGTGGTGTGGAAAATGTCCTGTGTACACCCCATTATAATTTCCCCTCTCAATTACAGCGATAACGACATTATAGTTCATCTCCAATGACACTTTGCATAGGGAAATGCCAGACAGTTTGCTCAGTACCTTTCGACCTGATCCATTAACGAGCATCTAATTTGGCAAACAGATTATCTTGCCACATCTGAACATTCATATCAAATTTGGTGAAGTTGCATGGAAGTTTAAATGTAGAAAAAGATTGTTTTCCTTTCCCCCGAAATAAATCATCCATTCAGGACACATATTTCGAAATTGTCCACTTACTTCTTTGGCACACTCCTAGCTTTGCTCTATATCGGTCACTGGTACACGCCACATCCCAACCTTCCTCGTCCAATGTGCAATTTTATAATTAGCACTCTATCATCCCATCAGCTTTAGGATATTGATATTTGGGGCAAGATTCTGCTATACAATAGGGTCATATTTCAAAACAAGTGCGGTCGAAGAAGGGGGATTATTTAAAAATATCACTTTCAGGTAATAATGAGATGACTTGCATTGCGCTTCATGCAGATCTGCATCTAAGCGTTGCGATAAGTGGTGCCTTAGAACTCTTTCATTTATTTCCCTGATCAATAATCCGACTGGGGTATTGAGGCCAAAATTATTGTAATCCTTAAACATGACAAAGATCTAACGCTCACGAAAAATGACAGGCCCATTAGCTAAGTGAATGTAGGTTGCAAAATATATGAAAAATCCTTGCATCTAGATTAGAACAAATTCTCCCGCGCTTAGTTAAATCCACACAATCTAGGTTTGTTGAAGAAAGAATGTGATCAGCCAACACCAGAATTCCCTCCAACATTGTCCAGTAATTCATTAGAAAAATTATTGGTAATGATTCTCTGTGGCAAAAGGGCTTTTGATTGTCCAGAATGGCCATATCTTTTTGCTGCCCTCAAGTTGCAAGACTTTTCCGACAATTTTACCAGCATGATCAAAGTTACATACTCTGCCCCAAAACCATCTCTTTTCGTTAATGGTGTGTTATCATCCGCTTTTAAGCTTTTCCAGGGAACGCACTACGGTTGCCCATTATCAGCAATTCTCTTCATTCTTGCTCTCAAACCTATTAGATTCCATACGAGGTGAACAAGACATCAAGGGAATTAACTGTGGGAAGCCAGAATGTATACTGGTGGTATGTGCCGATGATATTATTATTTTCATTTCGGACCCTATTGTGTCCATCACGAAAATGATATCCCAGCTTAACAAATTCTCACTCTTGTCACGGTGCAAGCTTAACAAGGATAAAACCAAATCCTTGCTTTTGCTCCCATAGCAAAAGAATTTGACATCCCAGTGGCAGGCATGTTCTGGAACAAATACGTGATTTACTATCTGGGAAAACAATACCATAGCTTCCTTAAAACCACTTGTGATAATATCCAAGCATTCATAGTTAACAATATATTTGAGAAACTAGTTTCCTGGTTGCCCTTGCGGTTATCATGGTGAAAATGACTAGATACAAGTAAAATTATGGTGGCTCCTATAATACTCTTTACATTAGCAATGCTGCTCATTTCTGTGCCTGTCAAGTGCTAAGAAAAATTAAACAAACTTATAATTAATTTCTTATGGTCCAAGAAAACTAGCCTAATCATGTCAGTAAACAAAAACAAGTGGCCCAGATATATGATGTCATCAGTGATGTCATCAATGACATTTGGGATGTCATCTTTGATGTCCTGGGTGTTAGTCTTAGCCGTGCACGGTGGTGGCGCGAGTTATGGTTGCTTTGCTTACCATAACTGGTGAAATTCTGAGGTTTTTCGGTTTTACTTGTAACCATAATGTCCCTTTAACAAAGTTTTTTCAGTGAACATATATTTATATTAAAGAGAATACAACTTGATTTCTGAGCAGACTGAAGCATTGCACCCCACCATATTCATTGCAATGTCCCAGGAAGGAGAACACCCAACTGAGGTGTCGGAGGCGGCTGCAACCATCTGTTGCAATGCGGCTTGACGTTTGTGGGTCCTTTCCTCTGTCTCTCATTTTGGCTCCTCGCAGCGTTGGTAGCTGTGACTGCGACAGTGTTCGCTGTTGGCTGGGGGCTGCAGGGCGGTGTGCGGCGTCCCTGGTGCCCGGGTTTGATGGTGGCCTGTGGCGTGGTGCAGTACGGTTTGACGGCTGGGTTTGGCGACGTGCCAGCACTGGTTCCGGCATGGAGGAGTGCTCGATGTTCGGGGGCCCTGATTGCAACTTTGGCCTGCTACCCCGGTGAGTCAGCGCTGGTATTAGTGCACTAGGGTTGATCTTTAAGATAAGTGTTGCCCTAACCCAGGCTATTATTAACCAGCGTTTTCTTTCTCCTAACTCGTGAACACTGGTACGTAACCTGCCAGCAAGAAGACAATGTGATGTTAAAATAAACCCTACGCTGGAACAAGCACTATTCTTGCCTGAGTAATTTCTGCAGAAGGCATTACAGTGGTCATGTCGCCTATTCTCAATAGAGACCGCTTATCCTATTTCCTTGCCCTTAGCACTCGCAGGAGGCAGAGGCTGCAAGGCGGGCACACAGATGCGCTCCCTGACACTGATGAGATCTATGGTGCGGCTACTCCTCGTAAGTGTATAAATAAGGAATCGGACTGTCGGATATCTAATTTGGACCTCATAGCGACTGTTATCCCGGAACCCAAACCGGGAGGGGATAATGTTACTACAAGTGCTCTTTCCTCATTCACCTCTCTTCCAGGAGGGAAAGAGAAGTATGCCAATCAAGAAATACTGTCATCTCCAACTACACAATTGTGTATAGGGCCTAATAACATTTCGGTGGAACATATTACCCATGCCCAGTGGACTCATATAAAGGCCAGTATATCTAAAGAGCTAAATTTGTGTAATAGCTTTTCCGACTTCTGCACCTGAGTTGATCTGTTGGATGGCTGTGTTACTAATCTTCGTCTTCCCAAAGTGGATACTGCGTCTCAGACAGATGTACAACCTGTCTCAGCCGCACATCATCGGCTTGTAAAAACTGACAATTCTTGCAAACAGATGTACAGTTGGAGAGGGTGGACCAATCCTCACAAACTATACAGACTGTGTGCGACCCTCTAGCATTTGAAGGCATTGTAACTCCAACGAATGCAAAATTCCCTTCAGCTAATGACATTAGCGGGTGAATACAGGAGCCTAGCTCTACACTCTTTGTCCCTGATTGCAAACCTCTACCAAACCCTGCAAATCAACCCCAAGAGGTGCATGCCGAGCCAATGCAAAGCCTCACTGCAGGGTATGTGGCTGAAAAGGTTCCTGATGACAGCTGGCACTATCGATAAGGAATCGGTGGGAGCAAAGAATCCATTACAAACCAGCATTCTTCACCTATGCACCAAGTCTGTGGATCCTCCTATCTATCAGCATTAGACTCGCTCCCACTCTAGCACTGTTCCATATCCCCTCGTACCAAATGTTACCTATTCACTCCTCCCTTAAATGCCATGCTGGCAATACCTTCCATGTTCTAAGGACTTTTCCCCATATAACCATCTATTGTTTGTCCGTAATCCCTACCGATGAACAGCACGTGGTTGCTTCCAACAGTTCGTGCTCAGTAAATACCCAATATAGAATTCAAATTAAATGAATGAGCTTGGGTATGAAGAGCATGAATGCTCCTGAGTTACTGGCAGATCTAAAAGTATTGTGTTATTTTATGAGCTTTGGAACTCCTTATTGAACTGTGTATTTGGCAATACAGAAAGGTGTGCTGGAAAAGGCACTGTTTGGAGCCATTCTTTAAATAATTTCTTGCTGGGAGAACCTCCTTAAACGACCCCTGAAAGGTTTAGGGTCATTTACTACACTCACTTGTATGGTGCACTAGGGGGCTGTGTAAGACAGAATTCCCCAAGTAGTGCAGGCTTTTAGTGTCCCTGGAACATTTGCGCTTTATCTGATTGCCCTGATTGCACAAGAGCAGTCCTGAAACCGGGATAGGGATTTTTAGAATATTTCGTGACGTGAGAATCCTGATATTTTGAGAAATCTGAGATTTAGAGAAATAACACCCTACTTCATTGCTTTCCACAGGTTTTTCACTGCCCCTCCTGACTGACCCAAGTGTAGTAAACAGCACTGAAATTGTTTGCACACTTCGTGATGTGAGAACCTTAAAATCCCCCTAAGGAATCCTGACGGGTCAAGGTGTAAAACCTACACTCAGTAACTCAGTTCTCCACTGTTCTCCCGTGCCTGCTATGAGGCCAGTCTTTGTTGGTACCAGTGTTTTTGGAATTAATAGAGTTGTTGAGCAGGCTGTGACGACTATCTTTGGACCTATATGAGGGAAACCCTAATACATCTATTAGAGGGGGACCTTTCTTGCCAGCAGAAAGCCTCTTGTCTGCCAGACTGCTCCACGGAACATTGTGAGTCCAAAGAGATCTGGAAGGCTTGTCTGGGTCAGACCACGTCTGCTTCCAGAGTCATTGCTCTGCCAGCTGCTCCAATGCCAATTATTGCACTGAACTGTTAGGGAGAATTCTCAATAATGGCTAATTTCCCTTACCTACTGAGTCCCTCAGCAGCTTTGCTGGATTTCTAGGATTTATTTTTTTCACCTGGTAAGAGTGTGAGCCCTTTTTCCCACTCTTACATGTGTTTTGCTGTGTGTATTTAAAATGTGCTTGTGTTCATAGACTGTGGAGCCTCATCTACTCCATAGGCATCATCTTTTTATTGTGTGTTACACAGCACCTTCAATGCAGTGACACAAGGTTGTCTTTTAGACTTCCCAATTCAGACTCCATTTTCTGGGACTGACTACTGTCTCCCAGAACATGTAAAGTTGCCATTAACTTTATTTAGTCTTTTAAAATCCACAGGCCCAGTACACCCTATCTTACATAGAGTACTGGAAAGGGTTAATACTTATCCCTTTTTTGTCTATTTCTCTTGAAGCATTGTTTCGCTCCCTTTTCATCAAGACTTGGATGGTGGCAGTGGTAACTACCCTACTTTTCCTACCACGGTTATCTTAAATAACCTTGGTATTGTTTTAGGCTATCTTGGTAGCCTCAAACTTAAACCCGCTAGACCATATACGTTTTTATACGGTTCCGGCTGGGTTTATTCACCATTTCTTTTTGAAAATGTCTTTTTCATGTTTTACTCCGTGCGCCAAACCAGGTTTGGTTCCTTTGTTCACAGTCTTTTCGCGGGCTTCTCCGCAGAATCCCTCCTTAGGCGCCTGAAAGTCTGGGTAGGCAGGATGCGAGGGAGGGGTTTTAGGACCCCTGCCATGGGTTCCCTTGGTAACCCAAGTCGCACTCCTGTGTGATTGCCTAGGTGACTGTCCCGGCGGGACAGCCACCCTGCTGTGTGATTGACAGCCAGACTGTGTGAATGGGGGAAAACTGCATAAAAAGCAGGTCTCTGTGATTGGAAAGGCAGAGTCACCACTGGAACGAAAGAACCAAAAAGGAGCTGACAGAAGAGGACACCTACAACGACTGAACTGCCCGGTGAAGCCCCGCTGCAGGTCCGAATCTTCAAGGTCCAACGACAGAGAAGATCTACCAGGAATCTTCTTCCCCTGAGCTGGTGGGACCAACCAGTTTGCCCAAACTGCAAGCCAGGACCCCCTCCTCTGGTCGAATTTGCTGTACAGAACTACAGTGAACTGGATAGCCAGGAGGGTCGGGCCCTGCTTGGGTTTTAAGGAGCGCACCTTTTATTTGTTGCTTTGCTCTGCTGCTGGTTTCTTCCCTGGGCAGTGCAGGACCCGCCAGTCTTCCTACTTCTTGTCAGTCTGACAGTCGCTTCAGGAACCGTGAGCCTGCAGGAACTGCCAGGAACGTCCACCTCAGCTACAGCTTCTTCTCCATTTAAAAGTACTGTGCAAATCCGGTTGTTCATTTCGTCCAGCCGCGGTGAAGGTGTGTGAAACCTTTTGCCAATCTGAGGGCTTGTCCTTCTCTACTCTTTAAACTAACTTTTATGCCGACCAACTGCGTTTGGAACTCTTGGCAAAGACTTAACTGCGAACTACACTGAAGTGTGTGATCTTGAGCAAAAGACTTTTGTCCTATTGACTTTGGCCCTAAGCCTTTTTGATTTGATTCCATCACTGTAGTTCCTCTTTCTAGATTGCCCTGCTTACTTACCTGTTGGTGCTGCTCAATTTTTACCTAACTTTGTCTTTCCCTCCCTTTTTAAATCACTGGAGTGCCATTTTGCTCATACTTCATTTTGAGTTTAACTTGTCCGTAATCTATTGGGAGTGGTGTGGTGTATTAAGAGTGTGATTTTTCAACTGCTTTACTTTAGTGAAATGTTTTACAACTGTTGCGTAAATAAATGTATATTCTTTTACTCAGAAACCTTGGTCTGTGTTTGTTTGAATCATAGTAATTGTTGTCCTTTGTGTAACTATTGATACTGCTCACTTGCTCTTGAGATAAGTCTGGCTGCTCAGCCATCGCTACCACTTTTCTGTGTAGTACAGGCTTGTACCAAAGGTGAATTTGTACTGTCACTTGTAGTCTTAATTGTGTGTGGTGTTCCCAAAGGGTACTGCATATAATTCTGCCTAACATGAACTATCAGCCGAGAAGAGGAAGCAAGGGTGGGCACCTTCTAAGAGAGGTTAGCCTGCTTGGTGGAGGGATCCATCTGCCTGCCCTCTGCACCCAGGTCCCATCCTGCTCTGGAGAGAAAGTGAAAGGTGCATACACGTCATCGTCCCACTAGGGAAGACTTGCAGTGCCAAGGTGATGTCCACCGCGAACATTCATAGATCCAGATAAATCGATACTCTGTTCAGTCAGTCTTGGTGCACAAGAGAGGCAAGGAGGAAAGAAAGAACCACAATGTTCCACTGCTCACCTTGTGAGTTCACACAGATGTTTGTACATTTCTGCCCCCAAAATGCTACTAAATCTTTTTTCACACAGCATAATCATGGTCGGACTAGGGCATGACATCCGGTCAGGCACGAATGAAAAAGTGGCCCTCAGCAGCACATTGCAGTGTCTTACTATCCAGAACAGACTGTTTGAGTACTATCCAAGGGTGGTTTGGGGGGAGTTCATAAAACGTGTTGCAAAGAATGCATTTGAAAACATATTTGCTCAGCAACATTGGTTAAAACTAAAGTAGAAACTTATGAAACTGGTCCATCTAGAATCATGGGTTGGCACTGTAGGCTTTGCACTGTTGCCCTAGAGGCCAGTCCAGGCCTGAGCATAGTACTTCCTGACTGATATCTACATAAGATAATATTTTTACGGAGTGCCTTTTTACTAGATATGATTAAAGATATGTATAATTTAACAACCGATTGGCGATTGCTTTATTTATCCTGTGAGCTGTTTTGCTCTGTTGTGCTGTAACCTCCTTCCACCCCACGCCGCCCACATACTTTAAGCCTAGAACTGTGCGCACCACGGCGCATAGGCGAATAAGGGTACTAAGAGGCCGCAGCTTTTTCGTGATAAGTCTTTTGTGGCCTGGGCCAGTTAAGGGAGGCTGTATGGGGTTCTGTCCTTCTGTCCTTCTGTACTGGTGACCTCAACTTACTACAACGGGCCTAAACTCCTTTTTAAAACCGTTTCCAGGATTACGTTTGGTTCTCAGCCCAATTCATAAACACATCTACAACGACTTCAACCTGAATGTTTCAGACACTGAACACGGATTGCCAGGTCTCCCATGCATCCTTTATTTTTGTGTTTTTTTTTTATTCTTTTTTTTTTACCTTGTCCCATGCATCCTTAAACATAGTAGTCTTTGGTTGCATTGTCGGTCTTGCTGCTGTTATCAGGTTACTGGTGCTACGATTAAGGCTGGTCTGATCGACAGCACAAACATCAGACAGCTGAAAACAAGTTAGTCTGCCTGGCACCTATGGGGTTATTAGAAGGCTGCAGTCCACAGGGGTTGCATATTTTGTTTTCCCCATGTCTTCCCAGCAAACTGCCATCACAATTAGCATAACATTGGCATCTATTTTGGCACTCTCAGCAAAGAGGCCCGGTGTTCAATCATCATGGAGCTTGACCTCACCTACTTTCGCACCTGAGCATGTGTGATGAGCACGTGTGGACAGCGTGAAAAGTTGCTACTGGCAGTCTCTCTGAGAGACAGCTCTGTGTTGCAGTGTGAAAAGCTGCTACTGGCAGTCTCTCTGAGAGACAGCTCTGTGTGTTGCAATGTGAAAAGCTGCTACTGGCAGTCTCTTTGAGAGACAGCTCTGTGTTGCAGTGTGAAAGCTGCTACTGGCAGTCTCTCTGAGAGACAGCTCTGTGTTGCAGTGTGAAAAGCTGCTACTGGCAGTCTCTCTGAGAGACAGCTCTGTGTGTTGCAATGTGAAAATCTGCTACTGGCAGTCTCTTTGAGAGACAGCTCTATGTCGCAGTGTGAAAACCTGCCACTGGCAGTCTCTTTGAGAGGCAGCTCTGTGTTGCAATGTGAACAGCTAGGATTCTTGGGCAGTGTGTGAGGCTGCCGCTATGTACTTGTGGTGGCAAGAGTGAAATGTTTGCCTTGGTGGTACGTTTTAGAACGTGGCAAAGTAAGAAGCTGGCACGAATGGGCGATGGTAGAGTCTGGCAGTGATTGGCAGCATGAGAATCCGGTACTCAATCTCAGCACCCGACCAGAACAACACATATACATTCAATTTACCAAAGCCATTTTGAGGCAATTCTGTATGGAAGTAACAGGGGTGGTGGAGATTGCTTCCCCAAACTCTGCACAAGTGTGTTTGTCTAATTTTCAGCTTTACTGCAGCTCAGGGTCCATTGCAACAACTTCAGTAATTGTGCACAAGCTTCAGCCCCCAAGATTACTTGTGTGAGGGAATGTGGTACTGTTGCTGGTTGTGTAAGCGTGCACGTCCTGTGAGTAGCTAGTGCCGCCTGCTGCGCCTTTGCTGAACCCTCAGTACACAGAAAGCCAAAACCGCCAGTGCAAGAGCATCCTCCTTAAATGGCACCCTCAAACCCCTGCCCTTCCAGTCCACTGCACCCTTGGCATACAGAAACCTGGGTATGCAGCATCCTTGGACAATCAGCAACCTCACAGTAGGACAGGCTCACCCTCACCACGCACCATGAATGTATTTCGTATTTGTATTTGTTTTATTTATAGCGCGCGGCCTTGCCCTGGGGCATCTGGGCGCGTGGTTACAAGAAGGTGGTTACAGGCAGGCAGAGTGAGTTACAGCAGGGACGAAGTCTTAGTCATGCTAATATGTACACCTCCCCAGTTCACAACAATATCATTACAGAGCAAGTTTAGTCCATCACCCAGTGGGAACTGCTGTGGCCAAACACACACGTTTGCCTATGCTTGATATGATGTGATATGGCATTCGTAATGCGCCTATACACAAGTGTTTCAAGGCGCGATGAGGCAAGGGAGGGGGAACAGAGGGAGGACAGAGACAATGATCTTACTAGGCAGGAAATGTGTTAAAGTACTCGTATTAATATTGTTATCATCGTTATTGTTTAATTGTTTTTTGTTATTTCTGCTATTGGTACATTTGTCTTCGGCTAGAGAGAGAAGCAGAGGATTATCTTCCTGTACAATGAAATGCTGCGCAAGAGGACCTTTTACATCAACATTCAGAAGGCAAAGATATGGAAACGGGCACGCAGAGAAAAGCTCACGGTGAGTTGCACTCCCTTTATTTAGCTGTAAATGGAGTTTCTCATCCACTTTGGACTGCCTTCTCAAGCAACACCACTCAGAAAATACCCGGCCACAGTGCCCTGGGGGCTGCTACCGGCCTAAGGCCATCCAAGGGGTGGACCTCACCCGGGCCATCACCTTTTATACTTTTCCTTACAGTATTTGTTGGACGTCGGCCTCATGTTCGTGTTTAGCGTTGGATGTGACTCATTCACATTGAGAGCGTTCAAGCAATACAAACTCTAATCTGTAGAGATGTTCATCGAGGTCTAGGAAAGGGCCCAGTCAATTGGGCCTCATTATGAGTCTTGTGGGATACCACAAGTCCAACCAAATACCACCAAATGGTATTACCATTACTGCCACTTGGTCTGGCGGTAATACCAACAGATCACAAGTGGCGATAGGCGGTGTTAGTCCCCATTTTTTTGAGTCCATTCGACACAATGGGGGATTTTGGCAGAATGACTGCGGCAGTAATTTCACCGAGATTGGGAGGAAAGATGGCGGATTTACCTCCAGCTCATAGTTGGAGTTGAATCCTCCAAGTTTCCCCCAACTCACTGGGCTCTGCAGTAATGCAGCAGTATATGATAATTCTGCCACATTTAACCCAGAGTGCCCAATTCGTAATGAGGCCCATTGGCCTGACATGTGACTACTTTTTCTCGCCCCTCTTTTCTTTTCATAGAAGAGTTGTACCTGAAATGTAACTAAGACTTTCACGTGCCATTAGGCCTTTTAGAAGTTGGTGGTGTTTGACACGTGTAAAATTCTCTCTCAGCCTGTCTGCCTTTCCGGAGGCAGGTGATGCTTGCCACGTGACTCCTTGTTGCTCTGTATTTATCTGTAGATGTTTTACGTCTCTTCAGTAGAGAAGCTCAATGACCACATTGGTAATTTGGCCTAAAAAAAGAAGATCGTAATGTAGAGGGTGATCACCTCATGTTGAATCTGAGTGACCAGACATTGAAAGGAAAGAGCACACTACGAATGTGGCAGAGGTCGGGCAGGCTTTATAGGACCTAAATGGGGACCTTCTCGATGGTAACAACAAAAATGAATAGGAGTTTAAATTGCATAGAAACAGTTCTCCACATGTGGACACAATTGAGCAATAGGCATCTATTTATTTATTTATTTTAATATTTATTATGCGCCACATGCCCATAGGCCTCAGAGCGCACATGAAGAACAAACAGAAACGAGACAATAAAATTCATTTGTCAGGCAGGGGAATCATGCAGGAAGATGGGGAGTACTGGATTTATCCTGGGTTGAGGTTCAACAGATACGTTTTAATCTGCTTCTAAAATACTGCCAGATTCCCAGCCAGGCGTATAAGCCTGGTGTATCTAATAGGCGTATAAGCCAGTGTGTATCTAATAGGTATTAAATATCAGTTGAATAGATATTAGATATCAAAACCTTGGACAATTGACTTCAGGGCACAGGTTTGCTAGTGATCCAACTTTGGCCCAGCTCCAGATACTCGGGCAGATGCAAAAGACGCAAAGAAATGATCCCGGAGCAGTGCAGATTCATCACTGGGCGGGGCTAGAGGAGGTCATCATGACTAACTAAGGGAAGAAATGCCTCCATCACAGAGTTGGAAATGTTACTAGGTCCCCAGTCATAGAAGAGTGTGGCCAAAGGAGCACAGCATGGTACGTGTGCATTTGCATCTAGACATTAAACAGACATTGGAAGATAAATCCATCTTGCTATCCAATGCCACACTGCGGCAGTGCTGTTCATGCCTCCAACATGGTTTCTTTGCAAGGATACACAGAGGATAGCATTTGAAAAGAAAGCATCACCCTGTACTCAGTATTAGAAGTTGAGCAAGGACGTCATTTAGGGGTCGCCAGAGGTCGCAACTGCGACCTCAGAGGTCTACCTTGCGACCTCTAAAAAAAAGATTTTTTTTTTTTTTTTTGTAATGCAAGCTCCTGGGCTGTGGCCACCACCATGTGTCTCTTTACTTCTGGAGTGGCTGGCTTTCTTGTTCAGGCCCCTTAAAAAAAGAAGAAAAATAAGAACAGTAGTACCACAAGTCTAACACTTTCAGCACTGGGCCTAAATAAGAAAGAATAGGAATACCAAATAATGTGTCTTTCTGGAATTCTAAACAATAATTGCTAGACTCATTAAAGGTTTATTTCAGGCACACTTCAGGGGTGAGTCACTGATTTAGTCTGTTCTTAAACGTCTCAACTCAGCCTTTCATCCTTCTGAGGTCGATAAATGAGTACCAACACCGGTTGGGTGATATTGGGTGTATTTTTTTTCTATATAAAGTGCTTAAACATAAGTGCTATATAATAACACATCATTATCATTTGTTCATGGACGTCTGCTTGCATTCACAGTAATTTGGTAATATGGGCCTATACACACTGATCTTAACGATACATATGGCGATCCATTCTTGTATGAAATGTACATCACATTATAGTGATATCGTAACCATATTTTTCGTAGTGTGCAATGCTATGTGATGCCACTTCCTGTTTTGTCAATGGGTGAAATGTCATGTTCCATCGCTTCCCGCGATATCACTTCGGGGTGGGGTCAAATGACATCACTCTCTGTGATGTCATTAGGGGGTCAAGGGTCGTGTGATGTCACTTCCGCTACCGCAGGCATTTTGGTGATATGACGTCCCTGAAGTTGAGAAGCACATTTTAGGAATTTAAAAAGGAAGATAGGCGCTCATAAAATGCAAGTGGGCCATCCCCACATTGTGGTAGCGCACACTGATAAATCTATTTCCTCAAAGTACATGGAGCTGTGTTGATGGATAACACACATGCTGGCCGTTGAGGCCAGAGTTTGGTTATAAAGATGGGTTACATTTTGCGATGAGACTGTGAAAGATTCTACTGAATTCGTTTTGTTGGTTTGTATTTAGTGAGCTCATATAAGGAAAAAAGTGAGATGTTGGCACCGGGCACAGTGTCCCAAGTTCCAGCACTGTCTTTGTAGAACTGGGCTAACGTGTATTAGGGAGACAAGTACATTTAGGGGGTTTGGTGTGTTTGAAAAGAGTACACAGATAAACATATCATTCATTTTGCTGCCACACGTTCCCTTCATTCTGGCCCACTGGCCCGATACTGGATTTATGGACCTCTGCCACATTTTGGATGTTCCAGGATCTGCAGTGGGCTGGCAGATGCAGGAAATCACAAAAACACTGGGAAACAGACAACACGCTCACCTATGAGTGCCTCCCACACTTGAAGGGAAGTGTGTGGATAATGGAGGGGAAGGGCTTCTTAGTTCTTACTCCACCCACACTACTACCCTTGAAAGTGAAACTGGCACTGCATACATGGTATACCTCTTCGTCAGGTAGAATGCACAGTGTGCAGGCTCCTACTCTTCAGGAGGATGTGTGCCAGTATGGAATCATCCAAAATAACAATAGTAAGGCAATTACCAAAATAAACTAAATTCCCAAGGACCGTATCTCGCCAGCCCGGAAATCTCTCCATGATCAGTCTTCCTTGCACTGCCTCGGGGCCTACTTAGAGGCTGTAACTGTAACTTTTACCTTTTCCTTTTTTACCGGGCTCCTTACACTTGCCCAGAGCCACTCTTCCCTGATTGCACTTACTCCTTCCCTCTCCCCGACACTCCCCCTTCTCCCTTCCCCCTGCAATTGGCCTTGTCGCACTTGCACAATCTAAATGATACAAGGCCTAGTAGGTTTGTTTGTCCTGTCCTCCCTGTTTTCCCCTCCCTTGTCTTGTGGTGCCTAGAAACACTTGTGTACCGGCGCATTATAAATTACTTATCATATCCTATCAATGAGCCCATGGAAGGAAACCGGGAGAACAGAATGTTCAGCACCGCCACAATAGATCTGCAAGCACCAGTCGGGCAGAGAGAGGCAGGGCAGCATAGGGAAATCTTGTATCTTTTTTTCTTGTGAGGAAGAACACGTAATATTGAATCATTTTAATGCATGGTATGTGTAAAATGGTTGTATGTTAAACCAATCAGCACAATACATTAACATTTTTATAACATTGTACAACTTATACTGATTGGGACTGCCTAAGGATTTGAATATGAGGTTATGATGGCAGTCACATCAGTGCTTTGCATAATTGTAGCCGGTTCTCGGGGAGAGTGTGGCTGCGCACATGCACATGCGTAGAAAGCCCACAAGAATTATATATGTTAGAAAAGCCAATGTCATCCAACAAGCCACAGTGCCAGCCAGTAGCCATCCATGGAAATATCTCTCTAGTTCAGAGCCATAGAACAATGTATTGGGGGTCTACAAATTAACTCAAATACATGTTTTTTTGCGCCAGAAAATTGTCTTTGCCTTACAGGGCAGAACTATTTTATGCATCTTTATGAACCCAACAAACATGTTTCAACTTTATTAGGGATAATCAGTGTAGTATAGTCTGTCAACCTTCTTCTTCTTCTTCTTGGGATGACTCCTCAAGGGCCGGAGCCGGCGATTTCCATCTGGAGAGTTGATGTTTGCCCTTAGTCACCCTTGTCAGCCACGCAACTGTCAGGACTGGCTAGTTTAATAACAGGAAGAGTAACAAGATTAACATTGTGCCTTTAGAGCTGGCTGGGTTAGTTGTGCTTTCAGAACTGGCTGGGTTAGTAACAGGAAGAGTTTGTTCATAGAATTAACATTGTGCTTGCCCAAGTCAAGATGGAGCGAAAGAAACTTAATCTGATTGGTTAAAGAAACAATGATATGTTTGGTTGCCTGATTGGTGGAGAGGACAATGGGTTTGATTCTTGGGAGATGAGCAAGATTCTAAACTGCCTTTCATCCAGAGAAATTCAGTGGCTGGTTGTATATTAGTTAAGCTCCTTAAGTAAGGCCTTTCCAGAGCTCAGAAAATCTACCAAAGAAGTAAGAATATCGTTGGCTGATCCAATTTGAACAAGAAGTCATCAGGTGGGATCGTTCTTTTAAAGATTTTGAGATTGTCACAGTGAACTTTCATTTTCTTTTATAAGAAAACTTAAAGAGTAAACAAGTTTCAAGTTCATTTGAGAAAAGAGACATTTACAGTTAAAGTTATTATAAGGAAAACAAGCTTGAAGATTGTGCGTAGGATTTAAAAGTTGATTAACTGCGTGTAATGTTCTTCAAGACTGTTTAATGTGTGCGCGAGCTCGCAAGTTGTCGTTTGCGTGTTCTTTTTACAGCGCGTGTGGTTTGCGATAGAGCGCGTGCCAAAAAGAATTGCGCGTGTGAATTTTAGCGCGTGTACATTTTTCACGTGAAAGACGTTTCCTGGGTAAGCGCGCGTGGTTTTGCGATAGAGCGCGTGCCCAAAAGAATTGCGCAAGTTAACTTTAGCGCGTGTACATTTTTTACGCGAAATACGACTCAAGAGAAAGCGCGTGTTGGGTTGCGATAGAGCGCGAGTCCATTTTTATCAGCGCGTGTTATTTTTATCACGTTTACGTATTTTTTAACGCGCGCGGGTTTTGTAAAATTATCGCGTGTGTATTTTACACGCGAAGACAATTCTTCACGTCTTCTGAGTTCACGTGTTTATCGCACACGCTTGTTAAGGAAGAAACTATACGTTCTTTGTGTAAATGTGTAAATAAGGAAAACAATTCACACGCAGAAAGAAAGCAGTATTCCAAGAAGTTAAAGAATATAATTTAAAGTAATCTATGCAAATAGAACTCAATGTTTTCAGAGAAAGACTGCAATTTATGTAAGCATTGAAAACTACATAAGGTCAAAAGAACTTTGAAGTAAGAAGAATATCTAATTCTGAAAAGATGTTGCAAAGGCCATCACTTTAGGATTCTAAAGAGACTAGATTGGCTTGAACTATTTGCACACCCACAAGATATATTTACAAGATATTCCACAAAGATTACTAACCTCTAAGTCTTTTACTGAGGTTTAAGAGGTAAAGAGTTTAGAGTTTATTTAGCATAAGTTTAGAAAAGAAGTTTTCTTATTATATAAGTAACCAGGTGTATTTGTTTACTACAGATACCACAGCCTACCAGACGGTTGAAGGGCAGCAGTGTCTCCGTTGTTATTTTCTCCAAATTCCCCTTTCCCTTTCTTGGGGTTTTCAGCTCAGCTTATATTTAAGGGTTGAGAGGTGAACTCCTGGTGAGGGTCTGTGGGGCCAGCATCAGCTCCTGTGGAATTCAGTCAAGCCGGACCCTGACAGGATGAAAGGCCCACGATAATATTTTCCACCTGAGCTGATATGGATCCCACAGAGGCACTAGCTAGTTCCATAAGGGACATGTTTTCAGAGTTAAGGGAGGAAATGAGGGCTGTGCGAAAAGAAAATCAGGAATTACAAGTCAAGTTTGAAGAGTTAAACTCCAAGGTTACCCGTAAGGGTGAAGAAATTTCTTTGGAGTCAAGAGATTCAGAGGATACTAGTAGAGAATTACCAGTGTTAATTAGAGAGGATTTGGGTGAAGGAACGAGTTCTCAAGAAAGACGCAGGGGAAGTTTGAATATACCTGTAGGTCCAGTCCCCTTAGCACCTCCAGAGCGTTTTGGGGGAGAGGCCAAGAAATGCCAGATTTTCCTTACACAATGTGAACTTCATTTCCTTTGTCGACCCGAAGCTTTTAACACAGATGCCTCTAAAATAGCTTTTATGCTGTCTTACCTCACTGGTGAGGCGGCAACTTGGTCAGTATTATTGGTTGGTCAAGAGAATCCTATACTAAAGAACTTGTTAGCTTTCAAGTTATAATTTAAAAAGATGTTTGACAGACACCAATTATCTCAAGAAGTAGATGGAGAACTATTAGAGTTAAAACAGGGAACCAAAGATTTAGTGTCTTACATCACACAGTTCAGATCTTTAGTATTAGAGAGCAATTGGCCAGAAGAGAAGCAATCCTCTTTATTTTATAGAGGTTTGAAGGAGGAATTGAAAGATGCCTTATCTACAATTGTTAATAGACCCACTTCATGTGAGGATTTAATTAATCTGGTCATACAAATTGACTATAGATTAGGGGAACGCAAGGCTGAGCGTAGAAGAGGAGGAGTTGAGCAACCCAGAGTTTTCCCTAGAGTTGATAGAGGAAGATTAGAATTTGTAAATAAAGAATTGAGAACTGGGAACGCAGAGAGAGTAAATAAAGTGAGAGGTCCTTTAACTAAGGAGGAGAAGGATAGGCGAAGACAGAATAATTTATGTTTATACTGTGGGAAATCAAGACATTTTGTTGGAAATTGCCCTTGGTGTCCAAAACCTTCTGCATCTACTAACAGCTCCAGAAATCAGCAAGTGGCAAATACCATCCAAGCAGCAGTACCACATATTACATTGAATGTATCCTTGTATATTAAAGAGGAATTAAAGGGAAGTGGTCCAGTAGTAATAGATTCAGGAGCCACTGGTAACTTCATGGATTGGAATGTGGTTAAAGATATGAATGTGCCTTACGTTGTAAAAAATATACCAGAGTATGTGAGAGCGGTGGATGGGTCTCAACTGACATCAGGTTTAATTACACATGAAACAATCCCATTGGAAATGGAAATTGGAGGACACTGGGAGGAAATTGTGTTTGAATTAATTGACACTCCACAGTTGAAAATAATTTTGGGAATGCCTTGGTTGACGTATCATAACCCTAAGATTGATTGGGGAAGAAGAGTGGTGAAATTGGATTCTGCTTTTTGTGTTACAAATTGTTGTAAAGAAGCAATTCAGGAAAATGTTTCTAGTGATAATTGTTCAGAAGTAGTGGAAGGTTTGGTGAATTTGGGAACTATAGTACATTCTATAGGGGCTGTAATGGGAGAATTACCAAAGTGTTACCATGATTTCAATGATGTGTTTAGTGAAAAGGAAGCTAATGAATTACCTCCTCATAGAGAGTATGACTGTAAAATTGATTTAGAACCAGGGGTCCACATTCCTTGCAGTCGCATCTATGCCTTAACAGAAAAAGAGAATCAACATTTGAAGGATTACATCCAAGAAAATTTGAATAAGGGGTTCATCAGGCACTCTCAATCGCCAGCAGCTTCTCCACTATTTTTTGTTCCCAAAAAGGAAGGCACTTTACGAACATGCATAGATTATAGAGCATTAAACAAGATAACAATTAAAAACAGATATCTGCTGCCTTTAATATCAGTAATGTTAGACCAGATTCAAGGAGCCTCAGTATTTAGCAAACTAGATCTTCGTGGTGCATATCATTTGGTGCGAGTACGTCAAGGTGATGAATGGAAAACGGCATTTAGAACAAAATTTGGTCTTTTCGAATATCAAGTAATGCCATTCGGATTGTGTAACGCTCCCGAAGCCTTTCAATTTTTTATAAATGAGGTATTAAGAGATTTTATTGACATCTTTGTAGTAGTATACATAGATGACATTCTCATTTATTCTAAGGATCTAATGCAACATGAAGAACATGTAAAGAAAGTGTTACAACGACTAAGGGAGAATAAACTATTTGCTAAGTTAGAAAAGAGCCAATTTCATACCAGAGAAGTGGAATTTTTAGGTTTTATGATTTCTCCCAAAGGTTTGGAAATGGATATGAAGAAAATTAAGGCAGTTGAACAGTGGCCAACTCCAACTTGTGTTAAAGATATCCAAAGCTTCCTGGGCTTTGCAAACTTTTACAGGAGATTCATTAAAAATTTCTCTCAAACTGTTGCTCCTATCACCAAATTATTGAAGAAAGGAATGAAATTTGAGTGGAAAGATGAAGCGGATCAAGCTTTCAAAACATTGAAGAACTGTTTTACATCTGGACCAATCTTATTACACCCAGATCCTTCACAACCATTTTTTGTGGAGGCAGATGCTTCTAATGTTGCAATTGGAGCAGTGCTTTCTCAAAGGCATCCTGAAACTGGACAGTTGCATCCTGTGGCCTATCTATCTAAGAAATTGCTTCCAGCAGAAGTGAACTACACAATTACAGACAGAGAACTCCTGGCAATCAAGAAAGCATTTCAGGAATGGAGACATTATCTGTTGGGAGCAAGATTCACAGTAACCGTTTTAACCGATCATCGAAATCTTCTGTTTTTGAAATCTGCTCGAACACTATCACCTCGACAACTTAGGTGGTCACTTTTCTTTTCAGAATACGATTTTGTGATAACATTCAAGCCTGGGCGGTTAAACGGTAAAGCGGATGCTTTATCACGACAAGGATCTTCGGGAGAAGTTGAAAATCAATTGTTACCAGAACCAGTGATTGCAGAAGAAAAATGTATTCTAAGTGCTACAAAGGAAGAGAATCAGCTTCTTAAAAAGATTCTAAAGGAATTACCAGAAGGTGAAATTCAATCTTGGTTAGCGGAGGATTCTGGAAGACATTTAATTGAAGGATTTCCATGTGTCCACTCTAAAATTTACCTTCCAAGCAAGGAACTGCAAAAGGAAATTATGCAAGAATGTCATGAATCCAAGTTGGTAGGTCACCCTGGAATTCGTAAGACTATTGAACTGGTTGAGAGAAAGTTTTGGTGGAAAGAAATGAAAAAAGATATTGAAGACTATGTGAAAACATGTGAAGTCTGTGCTCGAGTAAAGTCAGGAGGAGGAAAACCATCTGGGTTATTAAATCCATTACCAGTACCCCCTAGTCCTTGGTTTACAATCTCTATGGATTATATTGTAGATCTTCCCAGAGATCAAGGTTACACTACAGTATTAGTAGTTGTGGATTTACTAACGAAAGCTGGGCATTTCATTCCCATGAAAGGAGAGGCTTCTGCAAGGAATCTGGCAAAAAGTTTTTTGCAAGAAGTAGTACGATTACATGGTCTACCAACACAAATTGTATCAGATCGAGGGTCTCAGTTCATTTCTAAGTTTTGGCGAGCTTTCTGTACAGAGTTGGGAATTGAGGTAAAGCTTTCTTCAGGTTATCACCCACAGACCAACGGCCAAACAGAGCGAGTAAATCAAGAGTTGGAAAAATATATTAGAGCTTTTTGGCAAGAAAGAGGAAGTTGGGTAGATCTTCTTTGGCTAGCAGAGTTTAGTTATAACAATTCTGTCAAGGATTCTACTAAGTATTCTCCATTTTTTAGCAACTATGGTTTCCACCCACGATTTTTGAAAGAAGTGTTGCCATCTGAGTATTCCAATCCAGAGGTTGAGCAGCGATTGACTTGTATTAGAGATGGTTTAGTGAAAGCTAAAGAAACCTTAGAAAAAAGTAAGCTAAGATTTAAGACATTTGCTGATAAGAAATGTCGTAAAGCACCACATTATCAGGTGGGTCAAAAAGTTTGGCTGTCCACAAAAAACCTACGTTTAAAGGGAAGAACTAAATTTTGTCCGAGATTTATTGGTCCATTTGAAATAGAAAGAATAATAAATCCCGTAGCAATCAAACTGAAATTACCCGCAAGTATCAAAAGTCACCCTACATTTCATGTCAGCTTAGTGAAACCTTGTGTGTCAGGAGCTAGATTAGGAAAACCACCACCAGCAGTTTACACAGAGGAAAATGACGAAGAGTTTGAAGTTAAGAAAATCTTAGATTCCAGGATTGTTAGAGGTACCTTACAATATCTTATTGACTGGAAGGGATACGGTCCTGAGGAAAGATCTTGGGAGGATCAAGTAGATGTACATGCCCCTCAATTGATAAAACAGTTTCACAAGAGGTTCCCTGCTAAACCAGGCCCTGGGACAGGGCTTTGAAGAGGGGGGTACTGTCAGGACTGGCTAGTTTAATAACAGGAAGAGTAACAAGATTAACATTGTGCCTTTAGAGCTGGCTGGGTTAGTTGTGCTTTCAGAACTGGCTGGGTTAGTAACAGGAAGAGTTTGTTCATAGAATTAACATTGTGCTTGCCCAAGTCAAGATGGAGCGAAAGAAACTTAATCTGATTGGTTAAAGAAACAATGATATGTTTGGTTGCCTGATTGGTGGAGAGGACAATGGGTTTGATTCTTGGGAGATGAGCAAGATTCTAAACTGCCTTTCATCCAGAGAAATTCAGTGGCTGGTTGTATATTAGTTAAACTCCTTAAGTAAGGCCTTTCCAGAGCTCAGAAAATCTACCAAAGAAGTAAGAATATCGTTGGCTGATCCAATTTGAACAAGAAGTCATCAGGTGGGATCGTTCTTTTAAAGATTTTGAGATTGTCACAGTGAACTTTCATTTTCTTTTATAAGAAAACTTAAAGAGTAAACAAGTTTCAAGTTCATTTGAGAAAAGAGATATTTACAGTTAAAGTTATTATAAGGAAAACAAGCTTGAAGATTGTGCGTAGGATTTAAAAGTTGATTAACTGCGTGTAATGTTCTTCAAGACTGTTTAATGTGTGCGCGAGCTCGCAAGTTGTCGTTTGCGTGTTCTTTTTAAAGCGCGTGTGGTTTGCGATAGAGCGCGTGCCAAAAAGAATTGCGCGTGTGAATTTTAGCGCGTGTACATTTTTCACGTGAAAGACGTTTCCTGAGTAAGCGCGTGTGGTTTTGCGATAGAGCGCGTGCCCAAAAGAATTGCGCAAGTTAACTTTAGCGCGTGTACATTTTTTACGCGAAATACGTCTCAAGAGAAAGCGCGTGTTGGGTTGCGATAGAGCGCGAGTCCATTTTTATCAGCGCGTGTTATTTTTATCGCGTTTACGTATTTTTTAACGCGCCCGGGTTTTGTAAAATTATCGCGTGTGTATTTTACACGCGAAGACAATTCTTCACGTCTTCTGAGTTCACGTGTTTATCGCACACGCTTGTTAAGGAAGAAACTATACGTTCTTTGTGTAAATGTGTAAATAAGGAAAACAATTCACACGCAGAAAGAAAGCAGTATTCCAAGAAGTTAAAGAATATAATTTAAAGTAATCTATGCAAATAGAACTCAAAGTTTTCAGAGAAAGACTGCAATTTATGTAAGCAATGAAAACTACATAAGGTCAAAAGAACTTTGAAGTAAGAAGAATATTTAATTCTGAAAAGATGTTGCAAAGGCCATCACTTTAGGATTCTAAAGAGACTAGATTGGCTTGAACTATTTGCACACCCACAAGATATATTTACAAGATATTCCACAAAGATTACTAACCTCTAAGTCTTTTACTGAGGTTTAAGAGGTAAAGAGTTTAGAGTTTATTTAGCATAAGTTTAGAAAAGAAGTTTTCTTATTATATAAGTAACCAGGTGTATTTGTTTACTACAGATACCAGAGCCTACCAGACGGTTGAAGGGCAGCAGTGTCTCCGTTGTTATTTTCTCCAAATTCCCCTTTCCCTTTCTTGGGGTTTTCAGCTCAGCTTATATTTAAGGGTTGAGAGGTGAACTCCTGGTGAGGGTCTGTGGGGCCAGCATCAGCTCCTGTGGAATTCAGTCAAGCCGGACCCTGACAGCAACTCTGCTAAAGCTCCTCCCACTTCCCAGTCACGGCTTATCCTCGGACCCCATTTTGAGGTGAAGCAAGTCAAATATACTCTTCACTGCCACCCCAATGCTACTCATCTTGGCTATTAGCAATTCTCTATGCAGTCTGAACTTTTCACATCCCATCATATAGTTCTCCACCGTTTCTGGGCTTCCGGACCGCCTCACAATTCGCAGATGTGACTCTTCCCATCTTAAACTTCCTTCCTTTCAAACCTGCATGGCCCACTCTTAGCCAATTCAAAATAGTTTCCTCTCTGCATACCAACTGTGCATCCCCCCACATCTTTTACAATGAACCTTCCTTTGTACCGCAAATATGTGCCTCCCCTTCCTGCTCATATCCCATCTGCATTGCCATTCTCCTTTAGGTCTGCCTTTCACCACCACGTGGACCTCAGACACACTTAAGGGGATATCTATATCCACTACCACCCTAGTTGTGGCCTCATATGCAGCTCTGTCCACCAACTCACTTCCCACTATCCCACAATGACTGGGGATCCATGCCAACTCAATCCCCATCCCACCCACTGTGAATTTCTCCAGCTGCTGTCTAACACACAACACACTGTCTTTTCTATCGCAGTTCCATTCCTTAATAGCTTGCAACGCACTCAACTAGTCCACAAATACCACTAATTTTGGCCGCCGTTTCTCCATAGCTCTACCCACTGCCCTATTCACTGCCATCAACTCTGCTGTGCATATGGAAACATTATCTGATACCCGCACCTTTTTAAACTCCTTCCTCCTTAATATAGTAGACCATACCTACATTGTGTCTGGATCCATTGGTATATACTTGTGAACCTGTGAATATACTTGTACCACCCACATAACCAAGCACCATTTTTTTTATTCCCCCTCTATCACCCTTCTTTTTCACCACTACCTTCCTCAACAGATTTTCGGTTCATGCAACATCCATATCGGCAATAGCACTCTGTCAACATTCTCCGCAATCTGTAGCGCTTCCACCCCCAGGCGCTTCGCTGACCTAGCAGCGTGAAACCCAAAGGTCCCCCTCTTCTCTCCCAGCTTTCACCTTTGTATACATGCATCCAGTTAACCTCCAGGCACTTTTTTTATTGGGTGCCACTCACTGTGAGTGTGGCATTTCAACCAATAGTTAACACATAATTCCACCCTCCTCAGGTCCAAGGGCAATACCCTGCCAACACCTGCACTGCTTCAGTACGTGATGACCTTACTGTACCTGTCACAATTCTCAATGCTCTTGCCTGAATTCTATCCAGCAAGCCAAGCTGAGTCTTGCTGTAACTGGGCTGCAGTTGAACCCCGTATTCCAACACACTCCTAACCATGCCAAGATACAGCAGTCTAATGCTTTTTTGACATTCCCCCACACCTGGCCCGACACCGCCCTTAGAAGATTTAGGCGTTCTTTACATTTCGCTACTGTCCTTTCCACCTGTGTATTCCAATGTAAACACTCATCCAGAGACACTCCTAGGTATCTAAATGCTGTCACTTGCTCTAGCGCAATCCCACGCAGTCTAAGGTCTAGGTTTACTATTGTTCTACGTCTACGAAACAGCATACAAACTGATTTGGAGCTAGACATCGTAAAACCCCATTTCGTGCACCATCCTTCCATGACATCCAATGTCATTTGCAACTTCTCCTGAATATTGCCACCCATAGCATCCCATCATCCACATGGAACCCGACTTTAAATCGACACTCCTGGACCTTTCCTATAAGACCATCCACCACTTTATTAAAGAGAACAGGACTAATAGCGCTGCCCTGAGAAGTCCCATTCTTCTTCAGATATTCCTGTGATATCGCATCCCTTACTTTCACACTCTATTTTCCAAACAATTCTTCACCCAGGAGAATAATTTCCCTTGAACACCTTTCTCCGGCAAAGCTTAGAGCAGTCCTCCACTCCACACCATATCGTAAGCTTCTCCATGTCTATGAAGATTGCGCTCATCATGTCACCGCAGCTCTCTTCAATGTCCAACATCAGAGCAATCACGGCACCCATAATTGACCTATGTTTCTGAAATCCATGCTGGAAAACACTTAGTTTACCCTCCGACTCCAGAAAGTATACAAATCTTTCACATATCATTTTATCCATTACTTTGCATAGGACAGACGTCGGGGCTATAGGCCGTTAAGATATGCAGGAATCGGCTGGTTTCTCCGGTTTCAGAAACGGGAGGATAGTAGCCCTCTCCCGCCCAAGCAGAATTGTCCCACCAACCCACATCATATTATACAATCTCAACACTACCTCCAAGCAGTTATCCGGTAACTTATGCAGGAAGACATATTGCACACCACCCTCTCCCGGGCTAGAGTCCCAACTCCCCTTCAAGGCTCTCTGTAACTCCTACTTAGAGAAAAGCACTTCCAGACAGGGCATCCACACCTGCACATTCTCCCACACACTCACATTTGCAATTGCAAAATGTGTCACCTCTTGTCTAGCTGCCGGAGAATAATTGCACTTACTGTGCACACTCTCAAAATATACCCCTAAAGCATTCGCTTTACTACAATCTTCGACCAATTCACATCCATCCACAGTGATGAGTGGGATCTGATAAAATCGCCTCACCTGACCCGAGATACATTTAAATCTTGCTCATACCTGTGCCATACTCGTATCCTCAGAAAGGGTACTGCAATATTACCTCCAATAATTTCTTTTATGTGACCTGATTACACGTTGAGCAAGAGCCCTGGCCTTTCTATATGTCATCACATCCTCTAAATACATGGAGCGTAAGGCCTTCCACCGCTTCCTTTTCCTATCCCTTAAAATCGCCAAACATTCTGATGACCACCACAGGACCTCAGGTTTCCTAAACTGCTTTCTCCGAGCCAGAGCCAGTTCCTCCACTACACTCTGAAACAAATGCACTATCGCTTGATTCAACTCTTGTATTGAGGAGTGTCAGGAGCAAGGGGAGGTTGGTGGCAAGTTCTGGGTGTGGTAAAATTGTCTCTTATGTTAACCTTGATTTCCTTAATAAGTGGATTCAGAGTTTTGATGGCTTCTGTCCACAAGATGGAGGATTGGGATCTTGCCCAAGGCAAAATGGTGGGTCCTCACAAGAGTAGTTCTCAGTATAATGTTGTGAACAGGGGAAAAACCATTCTAAACTGCCTTTCATCTGAAGCTTTGGAGAATATAGGATCTATGCTTTTAGTCTCCAGTTTAATAGATTAGTTATAAGATAAATTAAGAGATAAGCAGCTGGAACCAATCACTCTGAAGAATCTACAACAGGAATCAGTTTACTGGTGGCAGCGCAGTGTTTTAGAGCTTTTGAAAAAGATGTTAATATTCAATTTGAACTAACTTTGGGCTGTGAACATTGTATTTGCTGCAGCAATTCATTTATGCGTTCTAAACAATTAAGCAATTTATATATGCCTTTAATTTAAAAGATATTTAGAATTCAGTGTTACGCTTTTTTGAGTTGATCATTTTTAAAAGCATTGTTAAAACCTCTGAATAGGAAGTTCTCAGCATTATCTGTCACATGCAACAGCTTCCCAACAAGACTTTCAGTACAATATAATTAACAAGAGATTAGGGCAATTTGTCCGAGTCGCCGCGCTGCATAGAGACTTTCCTTGGAGCGGAGCGCAGTGTGGGCAAATATAACATTAGGAAACTCGCGTAGTGCCAGCCCTGTTATAACATTCCTTCTAATGCAGCGACTAATGAACTCAGCCCCGCCCTACCAGAGACTCTTTAGGTATAATTATACCTCGTAAAAACCAGAGATCCAACGACAGCGCAGCTCGCTTCCATATCATTAGAAGGGCTTGAGTATCGAGTGGCATAGGCCATTTTGTAGGGCTTCTGGGAGCCGTAGTTTCTAGCGGTCCACACCTGTAGGCAGGAACATTAACATTTTAAAAACAAGAAATAGAAAAAAGATTTTATCAAGTTAAGTTTTAGAACGTTTCTTTTTTAGGAAATAAAGCCAATCTTTCTGGCAGTTACATTTAGGTAGTAAATAATATATATTGCAGTAAGGTCACATACTGTTAGAAGCATTATCTTGAACTAACTTTTTATGGACTCTCAGTAAGGATTGAGTGAACCAGTTTAATTCTCAACAAAGGAAAAAGTATTTTCATGTTACATAGAAGAACTTTAAGAGGATTAACTTTCACTTGTCTATTGCAACATAGCAGTGTGAAAGCAAGTTCATATTTCCTATGTTTTCAGTGTATTCCTCACCTGTTGGCTTGGTGCAGAAGTTACACTGGTAATTAGACAAGAAGAAGAAATATAATATACTGTATGAAATGTGAAGTAGAAGTAATGCTTAATTTCTATACAGATTGCAGTTTAAAGAAGTAAAAAAGAGATCCTGTGTTGTTTGTTATTTTATCCACTTCCCCTTTCCCTTTCTTAACTAGACTGCACCTCATTTTGCCGTCCAGCAGTGAGGCACAGAAAAGTCGGAGGGGGACTGTGGGATTCAGCAGCTCCCACAGATGGGCAAGTTCCAGAGCATGACAGTATGAAACACCCAAGATCATAATTCGTCTGAGCTAATATGGACCCCATAAGTCTTTCTCTGGCTGGGTTGGGGGAGGTTATTCAAGAGTTACGGCAGGAACTGAAAGGTATAAGAGCATAGAATCAGTCTTTGAGTTTAAAGGTGTATAGTTTAGGTAACAAGGTAAATACCCTGCAGGCTCCAGGGAATCCCCTATCAGTTGATATGAGAGATGAATAGAAACCCCCAGATCTTTCTCAGGAGGATATTTCTAGTAATGAAGGGACATCAAGAAGTAAGGGAAGTTATGTCCCAATTCCTTTGGCTGCACCTGAACTTTTTTTGCAATTTTTGTGACTCAATGTGAGTTCCATTTTTTATTTAAGCCGGAGGCTTTCTCTTCTTGAGCGGCTAATGTGGCATTTATGTTGTCTTATCTTTCAGGGGATGCTGCAGCTGGCTCAGTTTCGCTGGTCAGTCATAAGAGTCCTGTTTTGGGAGATTTTGAGGGTTTCTTAAGAGAATTTGGCAAGATGTTTGATAGGCGGAAAGTATCTCAGGAGGTAAATGGAGAACTACTAGAATTAAAGCAAGGAAGTAAGGAATTGGTACAGTACATGATTCAAATTTAAGTCTTTGGTGTTGGAAACTAAATGGCCAGAAGACAGGAGGGCGACTTTGTTTTACAGAGGCTTTAAAGATGACCTGAAAGACGCATTGGCTTCAATTGTTGAACGGCCTACTTCAATTGATCTCTTAAGTTATGTAACTAGATTTTAGACTGAATGTGAGGTGAGCGTCAGAGAGGATGGCAGGTTGGTAGACCAAATGTAAGGTTTGAGTGATGAAGTGCAGGACAAGTGAGTCAGGAGTTCAGATCCTCAGTGGGTAATCGAGAAGGTCTCTTGAACTCTAGGGGTCCTTTATCCAAAGAGGAGCAAATAAAAAGAGTCAGGGAAGGGTTGTGTCTGTATTGTGGTAGAGCCAAACATTTGTTGAAGGATTGTCCTTGAATTGCTCGCAGAAGGCCTTTGCCAGTTCCTGGTACCCAAGCGGTGGTGAATTCCATGCTGGCTACAGTTTCCCATATCAACGTGAATGCATCCTTATTCTTGCCAGGAATGGTGAAAGGAAGAGGTCCGGCAATGCTGGATTCAGGAGCCACTGGGAATTTCATGGATTGGGGATTGGCAAGATCTTTGGGTATTCCGGTTGTGCAAAAACATAATCCTGAAACAGTCTGAGCAGTAGATGGATCACAATGCTCCTCTGGACAAATCACCCATGAGACAGTTCCTTTATGCATGGAAATGTAAGGTGGGCATGGGGAGGGATTAGTTTGGGAATGTATTGATTCCCCTCTATTGTTGTTAATTGTGGGTATACCTTTGCTTACATTACATAATCCTTTGGTTGACTGGGAGAAGAGAATAGTGATTTTTTATTCAAAATATTGTAACATGCATTGTATGGCTAACAAGCAGGACAACCATCAGGTTTTGGGTGAGGTTGGTAATTGCAGCATGGTAGCGTACTTTTAGCTGAGGGAGGAAGTTCCACTGCAAGTATTGGGGCGGTAGTAGGACAGTAACCCAAGTGTTATGAAGAGTTCTGGAGTGTGTTCAATGAAAAAGAGGCAGGGGAGTTGGCACCACATTGATCGTATGACTGTAAGATCGATTTGGAGGATGGAGCTCCTGTTCCCTGTAGTCGAATTTATGCGCTTACTGTAAACGAAAATGAACACTTGAGATCCTATTTAGATGAGAATTTTGTAAAAGGTTTAATTCGACCATCTCAGCCCCTGGCTGCATCTCCACTTTTTTTTGTATTCCAGAAGGACAAAACATTATGGACTTGTATTGACTATCGTGCCCTTAATTGCGTCACTATCAAGAACTATCAAGAACAGGTAACCGCTTCCCCTCATTTCAGTGATGTTAGATCAGATTCAAGGATCCACTATTTTCACAAAGTTGGATTTGAGGGGAGCTTAACATTCAATCAGAGTTTGTGAAGTTGATGAGTGGAAGACAGTATTTAAAACAAAATGTGGCCTTTTTGAATATCTTGTAATGCCCTTTCGGATTATCTAATGCGATTATATAACGAGAATTAGTGGCCATTTTTGTGATTGTCTACATCAATGATATAAAAAAATGTCTTCGAGTGACAATCAACATCAGGAACACGTGAAGATGGTTTTGTGCAAGTTAGGCGAGAACAATTTGTCTGCCAAATTGGAAACGTCGCAGTTTCACACTGATAAGGTGGACATTTTGGAATTTGTGATCACGCCTCAGGGTTTGGAGAGGGATTCTTGCAAGGTGAAAGCTATCAGGGATTGGCCATCTCCCAACTCGGTGAAGGAGGTACAAAGTTTTTTGGCATTTGCCAATTATTATCGCCGCTTTATAAAAGACGTTTCTCTTAAGGTGTCGCCGATTACCAGGTTACTAAAAAAGGGGGTGATGTTTTTGTGGACAACAGATGCAGAACAAGCTTTTAAGGATCTTAAGACAAATTTCAGCTCAGAGCCCATTTTGCTTCATCCGGATCCTGCTCAACCCTTCTTTGTGGAATCAGACGCCTCTAATGTGGCGTTTGGGGCAGTTTTTTCTCAAAGACGTAAGGTTTCTGGCCAGTTGCACTCAGTGGCTTTTTTTAAAGAAATTGGCCCCAGCAGAAATCATCTGTACTATTATGGATCTGGAGTTGTTAGCCATTAAAGCAGCTTTTCAGGAGTGGAGGCATTATTTGTTGGGAGCGCGACATACAGTCACTGTGCTTACGGACCATCATAATGAGCTTTTTAGAAATCGGCCAATACCTTAACCCTGTGACAACTACTGTGGTCATTGTTTTTTGCTGAGTTTGATTTTTTAATCATTTTTAAACCCGGACGACAGAGTCGGAAGGCCTGTGCTCTTTCACGCGAGTTTCCGGGAAGCTTGAAAAGTGAGGAAGACAGGAATGCTCCTTACAGGTTGCATTTTAAAGAATTAAAGAAGAGATGTTATTTGTTATTTTATCCACTTCCCCTTTCCCTTTCTTGACTAGGCTGAACTTCATTGTGCAATCCTTCAGTGAGTCGCAGAAAAGTCAGTGGGGGACTGTGGAGTTCAGCAGCTCCCATGGATGGGCAGGTTCCAGAGCATGACAGAGGGCAAGTGTGAACCTTCTCCACTATCAACCATCAAATCAGTGCACCTCACACGAAACCTCATCCAGTCCTTTTTTTAATGTTACAACCCTTGGGGGCAGCACTAGTCGCTATTACCATCCTGACGTTTACCTCCAGTTCAATAGATCCATGATCGCTCCCCATCTCCCCATCCGTCCTCTACCTCCACATGCACTTAGGCACCAAACTCGCCGAAATCCACGTCAAATCAAGGCCGGACCTCTTGCCTGTAGTCACATCCATCCTTTTGTATTCTTTAGAGTTCAACAATACAAGCCCACACTCTTCTGCCATCGCCTCAAGTCTATCCCCGTTCATATCTGTCACATGACTATTCCATAGGGTATTATGACTATTTAAATCGCCACAGAATATAAACCTGCTCCTTGACTGATGGTGTGCTGTAACGCCCATATAAACAAGGGGTTTGCATGGGTTATAGAAGTTGAGCACAACTATCGCTCCATTACCCACTGGTATTTTAATACCTATACGTTGAATGTCCCCATCAAACTCAACTACTGAACATTGAATACCACTGTTAACCAAAATACCAACACCACCCACTCTACCTAAAGCTCTATCCTTCCGATACAACACTTATCATGGAAAGTGAAAGTTGAGACCACCTATCAACCAAGTCTTCTTTATATACACAATATCCACAGCACCCTCTTTCAATAACTCACTCTTCAGCTCTTGTCCATTTGCTAATAAACTCCTGGCATTCCACTGACATAATTTCTATCATGGGTAGTATCACCTCCACTCATCATTCTGTACACATCCCTGTCGGTGAGATTCCCTATCTTCAGATACATCTTTGCGGCTCTCATGACTGCCTGTAATCTGTCAGATTTCAAATGACACTCAGCAGTAATGTTTATGGTTGCAATAATAAAACATAACAAGTCCTCCATTCTGACCTCACCAATCCTATGGGTCTGCCACACCGCCACCTCCACCTGTGCCTCAGGCACCTTAGGACTTCTCGCCACCTCCTTCCTCTCCTCTCTAACTTTCTGAACCGCCGCAGCATAGCTGATTTTTTGACTCACTCTTGTTTGCATTACTTTCCAGGCCTCTACTTGCTTAAGGCAACCTCTATATGAAGCAACATGTTCACCACCAACATTACAACACTTTGGCGCATCCTCGGTCACACATTCCTTAATATCATGGGGTCCACCACATTAAGTACACCGCTTATCTTTCCTACATGTTTGTGCCACATGGCCAAACACTTGGTATTTATGATAACGAAGAGGCGCTGAGACATACTCCTGACCCTAAAGCGCTGATACTCCAAATACACACATTCTGGGACTACGCTCCCCTTAAACCACAGTGCCACAGTCGTAGAGCTATTGCCCCCATCAGAAGTTTTTCTGCCCAACCGCCACACTTCCAACACCCCATATCTTGCAGTGATCTCACTATATCCGTATCATTTGTACTAAGAGTGACTCCATATATTACACCTATACATGTATCACCATACTGTTTTGTCACAATTATAAGGTGTCTCCCAAGGCTATCTAAGTCTAAAGCATTGTGCCTGGTTCCCTCACCCAGGGGTGTTGCTAGGTCTGGAAAGGATCAGGGGCTAAGCTAATGTCAGGACTGGCAGGACTCGGGGCTAGCTATATCCTTTTGGTTGTAGTCCCTGAGATTCTATCCGGGGCTACAACCAAAAGACCCGGGGCTATAGCCCCCTTAGCCCCCCTCTAGCAACGCCTCGGCCTCACCTAGACCTTTTACCAACAATCTCCATCCACTTATCACCTGAACAGACTGCACCTCACCAAACCCTTTCTTTACCCATTCCGAAATAACAAAAGGGCTGGCCGACTTAATGACCATTCCCCACTTCAAATCACCCTCCAGACCTGCTATCAGCTTTTTCACCTTACTGTCCATTACCTGCCCTCCCAGCTTCCTCAACCTTCCTATCCACTGGCGACCTACTGCATGACTGCTCATTAGTACCAGACCCTTGCACCCCTTCCCCTCTCCCCTTGACACTGCTTCCCACAGGAACACCCACTGAAGTGTCACCTGTGCCACATTCCCCTTTATTTCCTCTTTTCCCATTCTTTCCACTACCTTCCTTTTGCGCCCACTTGTCTGTCACCCCTCCACTGCATTCCTCTGTACTGAGCTTCCCTTTTTTTTATTAAGTGAATTCCCCTTCCCAGCAGCCATCAGAGCTCCATCTGACATGCCTTCCTCTACTCTTCCCCTGCCAGTGATGTGGATGCTTCTCACAGGAGATCCGTGACCTAAGGCAGCCAAGCCACGGCCACCCAGCCCCCACACAATGGCACCAGACAACTCTCCCCCTACTGTGTCTGCAGCTCTTCCTCTCTCTCAGAATAAAAGTTATTTGCCTGACCTATCTCTGAACTGCCACAGGCCCCCTTGAGGCGCCCTTCAGAATTGGAGCCCAGTGCAGTCAGTTCTTCCCCTGCGCCATCGTCAGCCTTCCCCGCCAACTCCGTCTGTCAACCTTGTGATTGGAGAATTTGAGTATGTTTAGTGAACACCATTAATGTTACGGTGGGAGTAAAGAAGGACGAAAAAATCCTTTCCACCTGAAATGTGAGAGCAGAAAAGGTCATTTCAGACAACAAGAAACACATGCAATAGTGACATCTAGCAGTCACGCCTAGAAGTGCAACTTCAGTTCAGAGACACTGAGCAATGCATTTTGGCTATGCACAAATATTTTTCTCTTTATCGTTTATTCCCGTCCATGAAAGTTCTGCAAAATTGCCTTGCCACTGATCCAGAGCGAAACACTCATGCCATATTTGGCAAAGCTTCAAAATAGGGATTGCCTTACTGCCACAGGTTCTTCAGGCTAAATATAATGGAACAACAAAAATGAACCTGGGCGAAATGAGATCAGAACATCTGTACACATTTAAACAATACCAGGTCTTGTCAAAAAATATATATTTATTTATAAGCAATTTACACAAATATTTATTGTTCTCAACATCCACATTTAAACACCACCATTCATTCCATCATTCATTCACACTCTCAATATACATGTCAATATTCCACACTTGTGGTACTTAGACCACCTAGAACCAATATATTAACATAAATGTCAACACCTCTTGGTGATTACAGTTAGTGTTAATACAAAAACAAATAGAATCCTGCTTATTTGCTGTAACTCAACATATGTTTCGGTTGTCACAATAGGCCCCTAATTCAACCCCGTAAATATAAGCGACCTTCTTCAGGAGACGGATGGTTCTGTTGCAATCACTCCGAAATGTCAAAAGGTGGAGGATGTCATCAAACCTCAATCTCCACGTGAAATAATGGAGATGCGTGTCAACGATGGACTAAATCCTGCAGTGGTGCTAGATAACTCTGCGCCTATACTGATCAAAGCTTCAGGTATGGGGGTGTCTTGCGTCTTTAGTCAATAAATCCAAAGAGGAAAAATCCCTGTTCTCGCCTCATGTGGCCGAGTCCAGATATGTTCTATTCTGGTACCCCAGTTTTTTCTCACTGTGCGGTGATTCCAGTTCAATGTTCCATGGGTTCCTTCTCTCTTGTCCTGCACACACAGTGTGCCGAAAAAACTGGGGTACCAGAATAGAACATATCTGGAGATTGAGGTTTGATGACATCCTCCACCTTTTCACATTTCGGAGTGGTTGCAACAGAACCATCCGTCTCCTGAAGAAGGTGTTACGCTCACCTCGTATCCACGGGGACGCCACCCAGCCAGTTGGTCGTTAGTGCCCTTTTCAATGATTCCCTGGTGAGGTTCGCGGTGGAATTCCTCCTGGAAATGAAGACTATGTTTAGGAGTGGACAGCCAAGGTAAGCCTTCCCACCTCCCTTGTGATTTCAGCCCCTCCGGGTTCTCTTCTCACCTTGTTATCGAAGTTGGTGGGCTCTCCATCCTGCTTTCTGGGCAATGGTGCATTGTCCTTTGTGGGCGCGTGCGGTCCAGTTACTTCACTGACCTCGGCCCAAGTAATGTCTTTCAGGTAGGTCTTATTGCGGTTTATGGAGTTCTTATTCTTGCATGTCTTTTCTCTTTTCGATAATGTCTCTGTTTATCTCCCTTAGGTGCGCGGAGCGTCTGCTTGGCGAACTGGGTAGGCTGGTTCTTGCCGGTACATGATGGTGCACAATAGCGCTATGATGCGGTAATTAGGCGCTTTGCACAGCGCGGCTATGTCTTGTCTTCACTGACCTGTGTTTTCTCTTTTTTGTAGGTCGTGGTGTGCTCCCAGCGCGGATGGAGTTCCGGAGCTATACCGGTCGAACAACCACCAGCCAGGTAAGTCTCTAAGCAATTTGTGATTGAAATGTCTCTACTGCCTTCTTTAATGATGTCTTTGTTCCTCTCTCAGGTCCTTCGATCCGGGTGGCGAACCATCCACACGGAGCTGCCCAGGAGCTGTGAACAGTGAAGGATGGAGATTGCAGGTAAGATTCTGCTGCTAACGATGTTCTTTGTTGATTTCTGCAGGTCCGGATCTTGCCAGGCTCGTGAGAAGCTGGACACGGTGAGCGTCATGTTGCTAGTAGCAAAGTAACGTGAAGCGTGTTGTATTGTTCGGGTGTAGTTTAAATAGTCTCTGCAAAGTAGTCCAGGTAAAGTAGTCCCTAGGCCACCACACCCAAAACACTATACCGCATAGCTTGGTTCTAGGAATCAAGCTATGTGGGTGCCTCCATGCTGGCTGAAAGCCTGAATAAAGTAGTTCCTTTAGCTGATGTCTTTCCCTGTTTATGAGCCTGGCGCCAAAGGCGCCAGGACTGGCCCCAAGATGGCCTGTGAAGCGGATGCCAGGCCTTATTTGCGATCCGAAGTCTGATTCCACCTGGCCAATGGGCTTTCCAGTGGGGATCAGGGCTGAGGGTCATGACAGAAGGTCGCTTATATTTACCGGCTTGAATTAGGGGCCTATTGTGACGACCGAAACATATGTTGAGTTACAGCAAATAAGCAGGATGCTATTTGTTTTTGTATTAACACTTACTGTGATCACCAAGAGGTGTTGAAATGTATGTTAATATATTGGTTCTAGTTGGTCTAAGTACCACAAGTGTGGAATATTGACATGTATAGTGAGAGTGTGAATGAATGATGGAATGAATGGTGGTGTTTAAATGTGGATGTTGAGAACAATAAATATTTGTGTAAATTGCTTATAAATAAATATATATTTTGTGACAAGACCTGGTATTGCTTAAATGTGTACAGATGTTCTGATCTCATTTCGCCCAGGTTCATTTTTGTTGTTCCATTATATTTGGCGAAGCTTCATCAATGTTTTCAAGGCCAATCTCATTGCTTAAAAATATATTTTGTTTGCATTGTAATTTTGGATATTGGGTCTACTGCTCGATATTAACAGCTTATAGACAGATGCAACTGATAGTGATTATATAGTCAACTTGCAAACTAGTCGGCCCATGCGTATAGACACTTACTTCTACTCTGTTTTACCTTCCACAATGCTAAAATGGCATTTCATTCACTATTATTAACAAACGATCCTACTATCCTGCATTCTTGTTTGTGGGTTTACAGATACCTTACATCAAGTAAAAAGCATTATGTAATTTTTTTTAGACTTTGTTCTTTTTTGTATTATTTAAATACGGTGGTTTGGCAGTTTATCCGCAATCTAGTTGTAACTTCATGGGCCATATTTGCAGTATTTCTCGTGTCCCTGTTGTAGCCATAGAATCGTGAGTACCTTTATTTTGACATATTCATAATGTAAGATTGAAGACCGTGTCGTTTGTCCAGCTATTCCACATGTTCACCGCTAGATGGCGATCACTATTAATGTTTCTAATGCTTAAGCTAATGTTGGCGTGTTGACACTGGTGGTCAGTACATGTTGATCAGCTCGAATGCAGTTATGAAACTATAAACAGTCATCACAATGGGGGCGGGGTTTGGGGGAGGAGGAAGTGGAGACGAAGTTATGGGTGTCCAAAGCTTGCATTTCCCACGCAGTCTTTGCTGTCACTTATTTGTACCTTGGACTACTAGAAGGCTGCTGGTAGTCTTAAAGATGCCTTCTGCTACACTCCATTTCTGAAGGCATCCAGAACAGCCAGAAGTTCATTGCTCATACAGATGGGTGCAGCCAGAAAATGTGGGCAGTTAAATGAAAAGAACAAAGACCAGCCAATGGACTGCACAAGCAGGGATTACTAGCTAAAGACCAGCCAATAGACTACACCATCAGGGATTGCTAGCTAAAGACCAGCCGATGGACTACACCATCAGGGATTGCTAGCTAAAGACCAGCCGATGGACTACTCAATGGACTACACCATCAGGGATTGCTAGCTAAAGACCAGCCAATGGACTACACCATCAGGGATTGCTAGCTAAAGACCAGCCAATGGACTACACCATCAGGGATTGCTAGCTAGAGACCAGCCAATGGACTACGCTAGCAGGGACTGCTAGCTAAAGACAGCCAATGGACTACACCAGCAGGGATTGCTAGATAGAGACCAGCCAATGGACTACACTAGCAGGGACTGCTAGCTGAAGACCAGCCAATGGACTACACCAGCAGGGATTGCTAGCTAAAGACAAGCTAATGGACTACACCAGTGGGGTGATTTCTAACTAGAGGCCAGCCAATGGACTACACCATCAGGGATTGCTAACTAGAGGCCAGCCAATGGACTACACCAGCAGGGATTGCTAGCTAGAGAGCCGAACACATCTGGAATGGAGCAAGAATGTTTTGCAGAGGTCTGATCTGTGAAGACTTGATTGGTGCACATCTGGTAGAGCAGTTGCAAGCTATGCGCCTAATGCTTCATTTTGGGACTATGAGTCCTGAGAAGGAATTTTGAACTGAAAAATCAACGTGAGTCCAATGGCAAGTCACACTGCCATTCGCTTTTAAACCACTGCATGTGAGGAAGGAGTTTATTGAAGCCCTCAGCGAACTGAATTTAGTGTAAAAAAAACATTGCATGCTGACCCGAACCGTTGTTTATATAAGACCAATGCATATTTGGAAATAGTCTGAAACCCTGGACTGGATTGAATTACAATTTGTTTAAGACAACGCTGCATGATGGGAAAGAGTCTGAAAGTTCAGAACGGTTGTTTGATTAACAATGCTGCCTGCTGGCAAAGAGAGTTTCAAGGCCCAGAACTGTTTTTTAATCAGACAACTCTGTGTGCTGGGAAAGAGTGCTTCAAATCCCAGAGCTATTTTTGTCTAGCAACACTAAATTCTGGGAAAGTGACTGTGAAAGCCCAGAAACATCAACTGTTTAACAATGTTACATGCTGGAGAAAGCAAGTCTTAATTCACTGTCCATGCTTGAAACATTGTCTCCTAGGAATTTCAGTGTTAGGAGATCCAGAACCCAAACTGTGAGCACATTGCTGACGAATCAGAGACGAGTGCAAACGCAAATCTATGACACAAGCCAACTCAGAAAACGGAAAACAACCTGCTCTGAAGAAGAAAGTAATTTGTGTTTAAAACTTCAATGAAGTGGTTCATCCTGGCTGTTTTCAAGTCTGTCACAGAAGTTAACTGGAGCTGTGGGGGGGGGGGCTTCCAAATTCATAACCACCCCTCTCCTTTCTAACCACATAGCCTTCACACTTGGCATGGGACTTTCCACAGACAATATTCACTGCCAGTTCACTGTCTGCAGCCACCCACCACTAATAAAGAGTGTCCTACTTTAAATGTTCCACCAATAAAGTAATGTGTTAAAAAGATATTTGACTTACCCCAGTGTGAGGCCCTACCTAAAGTGCCAAGTCAGAGGATCCAGGACATTGTATCTATCGCTGGTCTCCCCGCGACAGCTCTGGCTGCAAAGGAGGAAAGGGTTGCAAGATGGAACATGAAAAAGAATAGAGCTCTTCCAGTATGAGCTTGGAAGTTAGTCATCAAGCCACAGTCCTCAGCGGAGTTGCTTTGTTCCGGTAAGGGTAATTCCTCTATGACTTCATGAAGACATGTGCCACAGTCATAACGAGGGCCTAGATACATCTCTATAGACTTTAGAGCAATTTATTCACAGCAGGAATCCATCGTTCCACCACAGGCGTAGAGGGTACGCATCTGACCGGATAAAAGCCTGAGGATAGTGCAAAAAGAGAGCTGAGCCTTCCGGGGCAGGATTGCATGTAGAACATCACAGAGGTGAGGTTCGTGGAGACAGAGCAGGAGGGATGAGTCTTTAAGCCTCCCCGGCATAGAACCCTGTTCACACAGCATTTTGCCACTATATCTTTTGAATCTGGTGGGCCAAAAGTGAAGTAGGCTCTGATCGAAGGCCTGTGGATGGCCGAGCTAGCCGGAAGCGTGAGCAAGGAGGACTTTGTAGACCAGGTATAGATGCTAGGAGTGTTCCCTATACTTTATCAGGGGCCAGTGGAGGGATATCAGTGCAAGTGTCATGTGGATCCAAGACTAAATGGGTCGCCTGCTTCAGGAGTCTTTGCAAATTTAAGGCAATTTTTTGGAGGTCCTTTGCAGAACTGTTGCAGAACTGTTGCAGAACTGTGCATTCACCAGGCGACTTTTGGTAAAACGTATCCACAACAATAGAGCTCCCATAGTGTATGAAGAAGATATCCCTCTCAAACAGTACACCCAAGTGTCACCCACGAGTACACAGGAGAGTACGCCGCTGCCAAGCCAACATTGCAGTTAGAGGGCTTCAATGGCACTAACAAAAACACACATATATTTGTGTGGCTAAGGAACTCCCACCAGGGGAGTCCAGGGCTAAAACGAGCTGGTGAGCAGCTGGTATTGGAATGTGTAATGATCTAACTTTCACAGGAGTCCAATGGAGTAGAGAAACTAATCCATTTCGTCCTGGGCAAGAGAGCATGGCACCAGTCCAGGCCATTGCAAGACAATGCACCAGGTGCATCCCAGAAGAATGAAGAGGGAGTTGGGATTGAAAACAGATGCAAGCTCAGCAGGTGATCAAGCAACTAAGAGCCCTGAGATGATGAACCTGTTTCAATAAAGAACTGTTGTAAACCCCTGAAAATCCTCGAGATATGAATACTCAAGCTGGGCAAGCATGTGTACAGCAGCCACCTGATCAGTATTGGCCTACTTAGATTCAGCAATTGACAGTTGCTGAAAGCAGATACAAGCTGCCATTACCACATTGTGCATTCTAAGTTAATGGTATATGTGTTTCTTGTTTTAAGAAAGAGGAACAAAATAAATGATTACACTGTAATGATGCTTGCGTTAATATCACAACAGCCTTCATCCCTTCAAACATTACTTTAATTTCCCTTTTGAATTGTAGTTCTTCTATTTCTGTTTATTGAGCCAAAGAGCATTTACCTGAGTCTTAGATAGACAGAAGCACAAGGGTGTAGCCGAGCTACAGACATCAATAAAATCTCCAGTGGAATTTACATCTAGACTTGGAATTTACAGAACAGTACCACAGTCTACCATCAGCCTCCTTTCTCTCCTGAAGTCATCCAGCAAGCACGGAATTGCTCTCTCCTTAGCACGAGGCTTGGATGAGCCCCCTCACAACCCAGATGAAAGGTAAGCACTGTTGGGCGTTTGTGGAGCCCTAACCACTGGCACTCTGGGTGCACATGCGTTTTTGCCTAAATATCATAAAAACGAAAGAATTATTTTTTGCAAGATTTTAAATTAAAAGAAAAACACTTGCGCCATTGCACTGCTGCTGTGTGCATTGTACCATCCATTAGCTTCAGTTGAGGGCCATCCTCTCCATCATGGCCACTGCTGGATTTGTAAGCACTGGAGTGCCTGCCTTGGGGTGGAAAGCCCTGCTGTGATTGGGCCCCTCTTCCATCAAAGGCCCAATCAGGCAATCCGGTAGGTGAAGCCGACCCGCCTCCCAAGTCCCGATTCTAAGGCCCTTGTCTGTGCCTGTCCAGGCCGAGGAGGGCCTGGAGGGCCTCCCACCGCTCCTCAAACTATGACTCGGCCTTCAGACAAATAACTGCTTCCGCATGTCTATGCTCCCTGCAGATCTGCAAGTGAGCTATGGCTGAACTCCTCCACTAACCTCTTCTGAACCTTTTAATTGCCTTGGCACTCTGCCTTCCTTGCTGCAGCTAACCTACATCTTCTCGCACTGCATTTGTGCCTCCTTTTTTACAAAAACGATTTTAGGTGTGTTTACTTTTTTCATCTATGAACCTCCTGCATTGCATTTGTGCTTCCTTTTAAAAAAATGATTTTAGATGTGTTTACTTTTTTCATCTATGAACCTCCTGCATTGCATTTGTGCCTCCTGTTTAAAAAAAACGTTTTTAGGTGTGTTTACTTTTTTCATCTATGATCCTCCTACATTGCATTTGTGCCTGCTTAAAAAAAAATAACGATTTTAGGTGTGTTTACTTCCTGTCTGTTGAAATTCTATTCCTTTCTGGTTTGCATGTATGCCCTTGTGACTACTTCTACTAGGCCACCTGGTGAGTTTCTTATTTTCTTTTACTGCTACACTATCTCCTAGCCCCCCTCTCTCATGAAGTCCAGTAGGAAAAAGCACAAAAAGACATCTTGACTGGAAACCCTGGACTTCCCATTGTAGAGACGTATGTCAGCGCTACCTCTAGAGAGGTTTTCACTGATATCCTCTTCTCTGTCCCCTCTCCAGATCTATGGACCCCCCATCTCATCTTCATTCTCTCTCCTTCCACTTCCTCTACCATTAACGGCGGCACCAAGTGGGAAGTTCTCTTGGCGGGCTTCTCATCCTCACGTTGCTTCATTAATATCTATCACACCGACACTATCCAGGTTTAGGGTCCACAACCCAACATCCTTCTCTTTGACCGCATCCTGCCTTCTCTCATTAACTTCCTTCCTTCTCCTGCATCCCCCCCTTCTACTCTCGCTCTCCCTCCTCTGACTGGTGTACCACGTCCCTGTACATCACCTCAGAAAACCTTCAAAGCCACAGGCCTCCTCCACTTAACGCCCGCTCAGCCAACAAACACTTCACTGACATCTGCCTCCTACTTGAAGACATTGACCTTGCGTCAGTGTCTGACAGCCTCCAATTACTGTCTGGATGCCCTTGTGCCAAAGGAGTCCCTTTGTCCTCTTGACCCGGGAGTGGTCTGCTTTCGGCTCTGTCCTGGCCTTCTCTGTGTCTCCTTCAGGCTTCCCATACTTCAAGTTCTCTCGTCCGGGTTGGCCGTGTCTCTCCGATAGGCAGTCCTTCTTTGGTTTTTATGATGTAGGTGGAACCACACCTCCGCGGAAGTCTATACAGCTGTGGTTCCTTCTTGGTATTGCTCTTCATTGTTCCTGTGCCCCACCTTGTCCTAGTGGTTACCTGTTTGGTAATCTTCATGATGTGGTTAATATTCTTTGTCTCATTCAAAATAATAGGGAGTTGGGACTATAGCAGATAGAAATGCTAGGAAGGGGAGGTGATGGAATGGTGGTAAAAGGTTTGGAAGGGCTGAGGTTTGGGTGTGGTGTTCGATTCTACCCAGTTGTTTGTCCTTATCTCCGGGGGGGGGAATCCCTCTCCATGAGATCCTTCCACATTATACTACCCCCAGAGAGACTATAGGGTAGCAGTGTCAACTCCCTGGTGTCATGGGAAAGGGCTCCCCCTCAGGGAGGAGTAACGACCTCTAGTGAATCGTCACACAACACTACTGACTCTAGTGATGTACTGGAGATGTAAAGCCTGTGGTATACACTACTTACTCAATCAGGAGTATGCAAAGCAGATTGGTCTAAAAGAACATGCAGTGGCCCTTTAGCATGGTGGGTGAATATCTACTTAATGAATGTCACATGGGTGTGAATTATTTTCACTAAAGTACAGGTTCATTAAGTGCTCCATCTTACCATCACCTCATGTGACAATTGGCATAGAATCCCTATACTGTCCTTGCCAGTGTTCAGTCTGATCGAGTTTCCAGTGCTGCTGGGGCTCCTCCTATCCACTACCATACTGAACTCTTCCTCGTATGTTTGCTCCTATGCTTCTTTTTTATTCCATTCCTTGGTGGGCGGGGTTCCTCCCTCTCACAGATGTTGCCTGTCCTGCCACATATTTGGCTGTGAACTTTGAAGTGTATGTCGGGGAGGGGCACTGAGGTATCTTAAGACCTCATTCCTTTTTTATCCTTGCACCCTGCTGACGCAGCGCTCCTCGTGCGCACATTTCTTCAATTGACCAGCTGTGTTCCAAGCCCTGTGGTCCTCACGCTCGTGCACATACTTACAATTGTGATCAGCTGTTTATCTCATTATAAGCAGACCTCGCGCTCTCTGGCGCACCTTTCTATCTGGATCAGCTGTTGGTCCCAAGGCTTCTGGACCTCGCACTCACCGCGCGCACCTTCCATCTTGTAATCAGCTGTTTATGATGTTACTGGGTATGTCTCCAGCAGCAGCGCCTCTGTGCCATTCTCTGCCACAGTCTCACCCCCTCTGACCAATGTGAGTAAAGAAAAAGGCCAGTTTTTAAAGACAAAAGAAAAGAAGGAATGAAGAATTTAAAGTGCATTTCCTGTTTTGCACATTTTAATTGCAGCCACATGCTTAGAGAAGCACGTGTGCCGAAGCACGTGTTTTTCGCTCAGCACATCGCTGTTGTGTGCTCCTGATTTGCTCAGCTGAGAGCCTTTGTCCTCCATTTGCAGTATCCTGCAACCCATCCCAAAATGGCTGCATGATTCTTACTGCATCCTGTGCTGGCTGCCTTTGGGCCCTCTGATTGGATGTCTCTGTCTCAACTTCCAATCGGTGGGACTGGGAGGCGTGGAGCTGTTGTGTTGTTCTAAGGCCCACTTCTAAGGCCCCAGTCTGCTCCCTGTCCCCTACCAGAATGCTACATGAAACGTCTGCCTCAACCTGACTCTTTCTGGGGTTGCTAGCACACTCAGCTATAAAACTGAGCTACCAAAACTCTCTTACTTCCCTCATCATGGGTTAGTTCCCTCCTTTCTATTTGCCCTTTCCTTACCTTCTTGGGACCTGCACCCTCTTCTCTGCTTGTTCTAACAGGTCTCCCTGCTTTGCTCACTAATGCACTCCTTTCAGTTCTCACCTCTAACTTCTGATTCATACCTCATTTTTTCACATATGGTGCCTTAGCCGTTCACTTTGAAAGTCAAATTTGGGTGTGTTTTTCATTTAACTTTAAAAGTCGAATTTGGGTGTGTTTTTCATTAAACATTGGCCATAAAATTGAAATCTGCTAGCCCAGTGTCTGTTCCATACCGCTGTACTTGCATACTTCTCCCACTGCCTCCTCTCGCCACTCACTCATGGTGCTATCTGTTTCTTCTATCTATTCCAACTGCTTCTCTATCAACTATCCTTCCCTTCTCACTAAGTCTGGTAAGAAGTTTAAAAAGGATATCTTGGCCTCCAACCCAGGTCTCCCCATTGCCGATACCTATTCCTGCGCCTCTTCCAGGCAGACCCTCACTGACAATCTATTTGTCATTCCTTCGCCAGATCTATGGTCCCCCCATATGATCTCTGTGCTCTGCCCAGTCTCTTCCTCTCCCATTAATGGTGGCACCCGCTGAGAAGTCCTCATGCATTCCTTTAACTCCTCCAGAGTCATCATTAGTGTCTACCCAAATGGCACTGTCATGGTCCAAGGCCCCCAGGCCAATCTTCTCCTCTTTGATAGGTGGTTCCCTCACCTCATCAACTTCCTTTCATCTCCAGCTCTCCCCTCCTTTCCTCCCTTGGCTACCTTACCCTCTCTTCCCTCCTCATCTGTGATTTGTACCTCTTCCCGGAAGGTCTTTAAGGCTGGCAACCTTCTTCATCTTGCCATCCTCAACTCTCGCTCTGCTGTCAAACATTCCTCTGACATCTACCACCTCTTAGAAGAACTTGACCTTGAGGTCCTCATTCTTACCGAGACATGGTTCACAGCCAGCTCTGTCACAATCTTTCACACCCTCCTCCCTGATGGTTACAAGATCCTCTCCGCACCCAGATCCACCCGTGCCCAAGGGGGCATAGCCCTGATCTTTCCTGAGTGGATTCCTGCCTCTATCAACCCCACTCAGACTTACTCCTCTATCGAATGCCTTGTGTGAAGGCTCTCTCTCTCCCTCCTAGCCACTCTCTTACTGTTGCTACTCTCTGCCAGCCTCCTGGTCAAATCACCTCTTTTCTCTCTGAGTGGGCTGACATCTCCTCCTCCCTGCTTGCTTCAACCACTCAACTCCTCTCCTCTCCTCTTTGGTGACCTCAACATCCATTTCGATTCTCCCTGTTCGTCATCTGTGCTCTTTCGCAACCTCTTCGATTCCCTCTCCATATCTATCCTCCCCTCTGGTCCAACTCACTCTGCAGGTCACACACTTGACGTCTTGATCTCCTCTGGCCTCCCCCTCGCTATTCCTCTGACCACTCCTCTCTCCTGGAGTGATCACTGCCTCCTCTCATCTCTCCCTCTCTTCCCCCCTAAGCCAAGCCTACCCCAAGATTGCCACCTACCTTCTCAGATATCCGGCCCATGAAGTGTGTGTCAGCTGAGGCTTTTGCTGCCACCTTCTCTCCCCCACCTCACCTCTGGCTGATTCACACCCTGACACAGCCCTGTCCCTGCTCTACTGCTCAATTTTTGCTACTCTTGATACTCTTGCCCTGGTCATGAGGATCGTTTAAAGTCCAAAGTCAAGTGCAATTATTGGTATGATTCCGACCTAGTTACTCTTAAATGTAAGTGTTGGGCAGATGAGAGGAAATGGAGGGCGTCTTGTTCATCCTCTGACAAACTGGCCTGTTGCCTACTCCAAAGGCAATACCGACTCTCTGTCCGCACTCAGAAGAGAGTCCACATTCAAGCCCGTGTCTCTGCGGCATCTAGCAACTCGGCCGAATTCTTTAAAATCCAGCTGCAGTCTCGACCCTTACTCTTGCCTCCCAGGCTCCTTGCAATGCCTCTGCCTCTCACTTTATCTCTAAAACCCAGGACATCCTGTCCACCCTTCCCTTCCCCCTCCCTCCCTCTCCCCTCTGCGTCTGTCACACTTTGCCTGAAATCTCACCTGTTAGTCTTTCGTAGTCTTGGACTGGTTCTTTTCCTTTTTCCAGACAACTCGGGACTTGTAAAGACACTGTTGCGTATCCTATGTTGCCAGCGTGTAGGCTAGTCTGACCGAAGGAGTCTGCGTTCAATTCCAGGAAGGAGCACAAGCAACTAAGGTCCCGGAAGGAGGAAGCCAGGAAGGAACCAGGAGAATCAAGGTAAGGAGCGAGCGCTACGGGCAGAAGGCCCTCGACAAGGGGGAGTGCTGAAGAAGACTAGGAATGAGGAGCACTAAGAACCTGGACAGAGGGTAAGAGCACAGTAAAGTACGAGCACACTTGCCGAAGTTTGGAAGTCTAGCATTGAGACGCAAAGCGCCACGGGGGCATGTCCTTTTTCAAGGGACTGGCGAACTCCTGAAAACGCTAGAGCGGTACTCGCGCACTAACGTCGGCCATGTTGAGTGTGCCTTAGAGGGAATGTAGCAACGTAGTCAAGAAGGGGCTGAAACGGCGAATCATGACAGCATCTCTGCTTGCTGACCCTCCGTCAACCACCCCTCCACCCTCTTTCTCAGCCTTTCCTCTTTTCTCCCCTGATTAGGTCGCTCAACAAGTCTGATCTATGTAAGCCTCATCAAAATAAGCTCATCCCTGTTCCTCTAAAACCTTCAAGGTCCACATCAATACCCTCGCTCCTGCCCTTGCCGATTTGTACAACCTCTCCTTTTCCTCAGGATCTTTCCCCTCCCTTCTGAAGCACTCCCTTGTGCATCCTCTCCTTAAGAAACCTACAGCTGATCCTTCTTGTCCAGCTAACTATCACCCAATTTCCATTACTCCTTTTTTGGTTAAACTCCTGGAAAATCTAGCCATCTCTCAGCTTAACCTTCATTCTGATTCTGTGGGCTCTCTCCATGGCCACCAATGTGGCTTCAGAGCTTCCAGAAGCACGGAAACTGCTCTCCTGAACATACGTGAAGAGCTGCTCTCCAACCTTGACTCTAACATTCCCTCTGTCCTCATTCAACTCGATCTCTCTTCTGCCTTCGACACAGTCAACCATATCCCCCTGCTCAACTGTCTACGTGACAACCTGGGTATCACTGATCAGGCTCTGGCCTGGCTGACCTCTTTCCTCTCCGATCGACCCTCCCAGGTCCAACTTGTGTCTTTCCTATCATCTGTCTCCCTCTCTAACTGTGGTGTTCTCCAGGATTCTAACCTTTCGCCCTGTCTTTTCAACCAATACCTGGCAACTCTCACCTGCTGCATTGCCTTTTTCTACTCAAACTTCCAGTGCTATGCTGACGACACTCAACTCATTTTCAGGCTTCCATTGGCCACCTCCTCTCCTTCTCTCATCTCTGATTGCCTAACTGCCATACAAGATTGGTGTGCTGCCAACGATCTTTGTCTAAATGCCAACAAGACTGAGATTCTCCTCATCGCTGCACCGCCACCATCCTTTCCCCTTACTCTCTGGCCTGCTTCCCTTGGTCCTCCTCCTACCCCTACCTGCGAGGCTAAGAACCTCGGGGTCATCTTTGACTCCACAATTTCCTTCTCCTCCCACATCGTGACGTCTCTAAAACATCAAACTTCTTACTGCACCTCTTCAGAGGTACTCTGCCTTTCCTCTCCTTCCCCCAGAAGCTCACTGTCTCCCAAGCTCTGGTTCTCTCCAGGTTGGACTACTGTAACAGCTTCTTTCTAAATCTACCTGCCCCCACTCTCTGCCCTTTACAACTAATCCAGAACAGGAATGTGAGACTTGTCCTTGGCCTCAAGCCCTGGGATCATATCTCTCCAGCTCTGAAATCTCTTAATTGGCTCCCAGTGAATGAAAAAGGCTTTCTGGGGCCTGGACCCAAAATACCTTCAACTATCCCTCTGTAAATACCTCCCCTCTCAAGCTCTTCACTCCTCTACCTCTAACTCCCTCAGGGTCAGTCGTATTTCAAAGAAACAAGCTGGGTGTAGATCTCTGTCTTCGGCTGGGGCATCCCTTTGGAAGTGTCTCCCTGGCACTCTGAAACTTGAGGAGAACCATCTCCGGTTCAGGAAGCACCTCAAGACCTACTTCTTTGCTTCTGCCTTTGCCCCCTTCTCCCCTGCTGATCTGTTTCTCTCTCCCGGCACTGGGCACCTGTGTCAAGCATCAATCTACTGCACACCACCATAACCAGCGTGTGCACCTTTCTCGTCCTCCGCCCGCTCCACCCTCATTACAGGATCGGGCCCCTTCATACGGTACTCACCGTAGCAGGGGTGCTGTTTCCACACAAAGGGGACGTTGCCGACAGATACGGCTGCTCCCGCATTGGCGGTTACCATGGCATCTGGGAGAGAGACGAGGAACAGAAGTCACGTGAATGGTTACCATGACAACTGAAAAAACAAAGAGGTGATGGCTGGAAGGTTTAGACTGAATCTTAACCACTGGCATTGCTCGGGGCAACCCTCCAGACCATCGTTCTTCGCCTGCCAAGCCATTACAGAAGGGGAAAGACCATATGCAAATCAGGCTTGGCCCCACCCCAAAAGGGGAAGTCCAGCCCGAACTGCTAGGTCACATCCCTTCTGCACGAGACCACAAGCATCCCCAAACATGTTTCACCCTTGTTGGGGCTCATCAGTGAAGAGTAGCTTGGGTCTCTAGGCCCAGCAGGCACGGGACCCACGTCTGGGCATACCCGTCCCACTCGGGGTGACAAAGCAAAAACAAAGAGGTGATGGCTGGAAGGTTTAGACTGAATCTTAACCACTGGCATTGCTCGGGGCAACCCTCCAGACCATCGTTCTTCGCCTGCCAAGCCATTACAGAAGGGGAAAGACCATATGCAAATCAGGCTTGGCCCCACCCCAAAAGGGGAAGTCCAGCCCGAACTGCTAGGTCACATCCCTTCTGCACGAGACCACAAGCATCCCCAAACATGTTTCACCCTTGTTGGGGCTCATCAGTGAGGAGTAGCTTGGGTCTCTAGGCCCAGCAGGCACGGGACCCATGTCTGGCCATACACGTCCCACTCGGGGTGACAAAGCAAAAACAAAGAGGTGATGGCTGGAAGGTTTAGACTGAATCTTAACCACTGGACTTGCTCGGGGCAACCCTCCAGACCATCGTTCTTCGCCTGCCAAGCCATTACAGAAGGGGAAAGACCATATGCAAATCAGGCTTGGCCCCACCCCAAAAGGGGAAGTCCAGCCCGAACTGCAAGGTCACATCCCTTCAGCACGAGACCACAAGCATCCCCAAACATGTTTCACCCTTGTTGGGGCTCATCAGTGAGGAGTAGCTTGGGTCTCTAGGCCCAGCAGGCAAGGGACCCACGTCTGGGCATACCCGTCCCACTCGGGGTGACAAAGCAAAAACAAAGAGGTGATGGCTGGAAGGTTTAGACTGAATCTTAACCACTGGCATTGCTCGGGGCAACCCTCCAGACCATCGTTCTTCGCCTGCCAAGCCATTACAGAAGGGGAAAGACCATATGCAAATCAGGCTTGGCCCCACCCCAAAAGGGGAAGTCCAGCCCGAACTGCTAGGTCACATCCCTTCTGCACGAGACCACAAGCATCCCCAAACATGTTTCACCCTTGTTGGGGCTCATCAGTGAGGAGTAGCTTGGGTCTCTAGGCCCAGCAGACACGGGTCCCACGTCTGGGCATACCCGTCCCACTCGGGGTGACAAAGCAAAAACAAAGAGGTGATGGCTGGAAGGTTTAGACTGAATCTTAACCACTGGCATTGCTCGGGGCAACCTTCCAGACCATCGTTCTTCGCCTGCCAAGCCATTACAGAAGGGGAAAGACCATATGCAAATCAGGCTTGGCCCCACCCCAAAAGGGGAAGTCCAGCCCGAACTGCTAGGTCACATCCCTTCTGCACGAGACCACAAGCATCCCCAAACATGTTTCACCCTTGTTGGGGCTCATCAGTGAGGAGTAGCTTGGGTCTCTAGGCCCAGCAGGCACGGGACCCACATCTGGGCATACCCGTCCCACTCGGGGTGACAAAGCAAAAACAAAGAGGTGATGGCTGGAAGGTTTAGACTGAATCTTAACCACTGGCATTGCTCGGGGCAACCCTCCAGACCATTGTTCTTCGCCTACCAAGCCATTACAGAAGGGGAAAGACCATATGCAAATCAGGCTTGGCCCCACCCCAGAAGGAGAAGTCCAGCCCGAACTGCTAGGTCACATCCCTTCTGCACGAGACCACAAGCATCCCCAAACATGTTTCACCCTTGTTGGGTTGGGGCTCATCAGTGAGGAGTAGCTTGGGTCTCTAGGCCCAGCAGGCACGGGACCCACATCTGGGCATACCCGTCCCACTCGGGGTGACAAAGCAAAAACAAAGAGGTGATGGCTGGAAGGTTTAGACTGAATCTTAACCACTGGCATTGCTCGGGGCAACCCTCCAGACCATTGTTCTTCGCCTGCCAAGCCATTACAGAAGGGGAAAGACCATATGCAAATCAGGCTTGGCCCCACCTCAGAAGGGGAAGTCCAGCCCGAACTGCTAGGTCACATCCCTTCTGCACGAGACCACAAGCATCCCCAAACATGCTTCACCCTTGTTGGGGCTCATCAGTGAGGAGTAGCTTGGGTCTCTAGGCCCAGCAGGCACGGGACCCACATCTGGGCATACCCGTCCCACTCGGGGTGACAAAGCAAAAACAAAGAGGTGATGGCTGGAAGGTTTAGACTGAATCTTAACCACTGGCATTGCTCGGGGCAACCCTCCAGACCATTGTTCTTCGCCTGCCAAGCCATTACAGAAGGGGAAAGACCATATGCAAATCAGGCTTGGCCCCACCCCAGAAGGGGAAGTCCAGCCCGAACTGCTAGGTCACATCCCTTCTGCAGCACGGGACCCACGTCTGGGCATACCCGTCCCACTCGGGGTGACAAAGCAAAAACAAAGAGGTGATGGCTGGAAGGTTTAGACTGAATCTTAACCACTGGCATTGCTCGGGGCAACCCTCCAGACCATCGTTCTTCGCCTGCCAAGCCATTACAGAAGGGGAAAGACCATATGCAAATCAGGCTTGGCCCCACCCCAAAAGGGGATGTCCAGCCTGAAGTGCTAGGTCACATCCCTTCTGCACGAGACCACAAGCATCCCCAAACATGTTTCACCCTTGTTGGGGCTCATCAGTGAGGAGTAGCTTGGGTCTCTAGGCCCAGCAGGCACGGGACCCACGTCTGGGCATACCCGTCCCACTCGGGGTGACAAAGCAAAAACAAAGAGGTGATGGCTGGAAGGTTTAGACTGAATCTTAACCACTGGCATTGCTCGGGGCAACCCTCCAGACCATCGTTCTTCGCCATAGACCATATGCAAATCAGGCTTGGCCCCAAGACCCAAGCTACTCCTCACTGATGAGCCCCAACAAGGGCGAAACATGTTTGGGGATGCTTCTGGTCTCGTGCAGAAGGGATGTGACCTAGCAGTTCGGGCTGGACTGCCTCTTTTGGGGTGGGGCCAAGCCTGATTTGCATATGGCCTTTCCCCTTCTGTAATGGCTTGGCAGGCGAAGAACGATGGTCTGGAGGATTGCCCCGAGCAATGCCAGTGGTTAAGATTCAGTCTAAACCTTCCAGCCATCACCTCTTTGTTTTTGCTTTGTCACCCCGAGTGGGACGGGTATGCCCAGACGTGGGTCCCGTGCCTGCTGGGCCTAGAGACCCAAGCTACTCCTCACTGATGAGCCCCAACAAGGGCGAAACATGTTTGGGGATGCTTCTAGTCTCGTGCAGAAGGGATGTGACCTAGCAGTTCGGGCTGGACTGCCCCTTTTGGGGTGGGGCCAAGCCTGATTTGCATATGGTCTTTCCCCTTCTGTAATGGCTTGGCAGACGAAGAACGATGGTCTGGAGGGTTGCCCCGAGCAATGCCAGTGGTTAAGATTCAGTCTAAACCTTCCAGCCATCACCTCTTTGTTTTTGCTTTGTCACCCCGAGTGGGACGGGTATGCCCAGACGTGGGTCCCGTGCCTGCTGGGCCTAGAGACCCAAGCTACTCCTCACTGATGAGCCCCAACAAGGGCGAAACATGTTTGGGGATGCTTGTGGTCTCGTGCAGAAGGGATGTGACCTAGCAGTTCGGGCTGGACTGCCCCTTTTGGGGTGGGGCCAAGCCTGATTTGCATATGGTCTTTCCCCTTCTGTAATGGCTTGGCAGGCGAAGAACGATGGTCTGGAGGGTTGCCCAGAGCAATGCCAGTGGTTATGATTCAGTCTAAACCTTCCAGCCATCACCTCTTTGTTTTTGCTTTGTCACCCCGAGTGGGACGGGTATGCCCAGACGTGGGTCCCGTGCCTGCTGGGCCTAGAGACCCAAGCTACTCCTCACTGATGAGCCCCAACAAGGGCAAAACATGTTTGGGGATGCTTGTGGTCTCGTGCAGAAGGGATGTGACCTAGCAGTTCGGGCTGGACTGCCCCTTTTGGGGTGGGGCCCAGCCTGATTTGCATATGGTCTTTCCCCTTCTGTAATGGCTTGGCAGGTGAAGAACGATGGTCTGGAGGGTTGCCCCGAGCAATGCCAGTGGTTAAGATTCAGTCTAAACCTTCCAGCCATCACCTCTTTGTTTTTGCTTTGTCACCCCGAGTGGGACGGGTATGCCCAGACGTGGGTCCCGTGCCTGCTGGGCCTAGAGACCCAAGCTACTCCTCACTGATGAACCCCAACAAGGGCGAAACATGTTTGGGGATGCTTGTGGTCTCGTGCAGAAGGGATGTGACCTAGCAGTTTGGGCTGGACTGCCCCTTTTGGGGTGGGGCCAAGCCTGATTTGCATATGGTCTTTCCCCTTCTGTAATGGCTTGGCAGGCGAAGAACGATGGTCTGGAGGGTTGCCCCGAGCAATGCCAGTGGTTAAGATTCAGTCTAAACCTTCCAGCCATCACCTCTTTGTTTTTTTCTTTACCATGACAACGGGGCTGAATGAACGCTCTGCGCAGTGCTCACTGCTTCTCAGCTGTGTTCCCCGGCCGACGTTAAGCGTTCCTCGTTGCTGCATTTCTACGTTGTTTGGATTACTGGATTCTGACCTTGACCACGTTGCTTGGACTTCAATTTGGATTGCCCTGATTCTGCTCCTGGTGTTTTCCTCCTTTTGGATTGCTTGTGTTACATGACCTTGGATTTGTCTTTTCGGACTGCTTTGGACTTCCTCTACTGTACCTTGAACTGGCTTGCTTGTGGTTTTGACTCCAATGCCTTGGACAAATCATAGCAGGTGCTGGATCCAACCTACACATCAGACTGCACTGCAGTAGTAGGGGATGTGCCTCCTGTACATCAGGAGTTCTATATCTTCTCCTATTACAAGACCCTGTCTCCAGCATCTCATCGGTAGGTGAAGTTCCTAATATGATTATGTGACGTAGGGCCGTGAGCCATACGGGAAAGAGTCTAGGGAGCCTCCTCACACCGGCCCCTGCATCCACTGCAGGCAGCCGGCGCGAGGTGAGGCATCCCATCTCTGGGCACTCGTGAAACTTTTGGGCCAAACTAGGCACCAGGCACCCCCGAAGCGCTCCTCTCCCACCCCGCACCCCTTCCTGGTCTCTGTTCCCTCCCATCCTCCCAACCCGCCCATCCCCGCTCTCATTGGGCCGTGAGCCCTTCATCACTGGTCCCCCCAGGGCAGCCCTCTGCCCGGCAGCCCCCTGCGGCTAAGGGCCCCAAGGCCAAGGGCGGCTCCAACAGAGGCGGCTCCAGGAAGTGTCAGCAGGTGTCCGCGGGGAAGCCAGTGGCCAGCCATCAACCAGCAACTACAAGGACCCGTAAGGTAGGGTGGCTTGGGTTGGGGAGAGGTACAACTCTACCCTAGATACCTGACCACTAGGCAAAACCAATGTCGTCACCTCCATTGCCCCAAACTGCATTGATAGCAGGGCTTCTGTGCCCAAATTGCATTGTGTGATCTCCAAACGGCATTGTTAGGCCTCTCTCCCACTATACAGGTGTCTCAAACTTAGCAGGGCCTCTGTGCCCAAATTGCATTGTGTGATCCCAAACTGCATTGATAGCAGGGCCTCTGTGCCCAAACTGCATTGTGTGATCTCCAAACTGCATTGTTAGGCCTCTCTCCCACTTTACAGGTGTCTCAAACTTAGCAGGGCCTCCGTGCCCAAATTGCATTGTGTGATCCCAAACTGCATTGATAGCAGGGCCTCTGTGCCCAAATTGCATTGTGTGATCCCAAACTGCATTGATAGCAGGGCCTCTGTGCCCAAATTGCATTGTGTGATCTCCAAACTGCATTGTTAGACCTCTCTCCCACTATACAGGTGTCTCGAACTTGGCAGGGCCTCTGTGCCCAAATTGCATTGTGTGATCCCAAACTGCATTGATAGCAGGGGCTCTGTGCCCAAATTGCATTGTGTGATCCCAAACTGCATTGTCGGGCCTCTCTCCCACTGTGCAGGTGTCTCAAGCTTGGCAGGGCCTCTGTGCCCAAACTGCATTGTGTGATCCCAAACTGCATTGATAGCAGGGCCTCTGTGCCCAAATTGCATTGTGTGATCCCAAACTGCATTGATAGCAGGGCCCCTGTGCCCAATTTGCATTGTGTGATCTCCAAACTGCATTGTTAGGCCTCTCTCCCCCTATGCAGGTGTCTCAAACTTGGCAGGGTTTTCTGTGCCCAAATTGCAGTGTGATCCCAAACTGCATTGATAGCAGGGCCCCTGTGCCCAAATTCCATTGTGTGATCCCAAACTGCATTGATAGCAGGGCCTCTGTGCCCAAATTCCATTGTGTGATCCCAAACTGCATTGTTAGGCCTCTCTCCCACTATACAGGTCTCTCAAACTTAGCGGGGCTTCTGTGCCTGGGTTGCATTGTATGATCTCCGGGCTGCGCTGCTGGGCCTCTCTCCCACTATACAGGTGTCTCGGGCTTGGCGGGGCCTCTGTGCCCGGGTTGCATTGTGTGATCCCAGACTGCATTGATAGCGGGGCCTCTGTGCCAAAACTCCATTGTGTGAGCCCAAACTGCACTGCTAGACCTCTCTCCCACTATATAGGTATCTCAAACTCAGCAGGGCTTCTGTGCCCAAATTGCATTGTGTGATCTCCAAACTGCATTGCTAGGCCTCTCTCCCACTATACAGGTGTCTCAAACTTAGCAGGGCCTCTGTGCCCAAATTCCATTGTGTGATCCCAAACTGCACTGATAGCAGGGCCTCTGTGCCCAAACTCCATTGTGTGAACCCAAACTGCACTGCTAGGCCTCTCTCCCACTATACAGGTGTCTCAAACTTAGCAGGGCCTCTGTGCCCAAATTGCATCGTGTGATCCCAAACTGCATTGATAGCAGGGCCTCTGTGCCCAAACTCCATTGTGTGAACCCAAACTGCACTGCTAGTCCTCTCTCCCACTATACAAGTATCTCAAACCTAGCAGGGCTTCTGTGCCCGAATTGCATTGTGTGATCTCCAAACTGCATTGATAGCAGAGCCTTTGTGCCCGAATTCCATTGTGTGATCCCAAACTGCATGGTTAGGCTTCTCTCCCACTATACAGGTGTCTCAAAATCAGCAGGGCTCTGTGCCCAAATTGCATCGTGTGATCTCCAAACTGCATTTATAGCAGGGCCCCTGTGCCCAAATTGCATTGTGTGATCCCAAACTGCATTGATAGCAGGGCCTCTGCGCCCAAATTCCATTGTGTGATCCCAAACTGCATTGTTAGGCCTCTCTCCCACCATACAGGTATCTCAAACTTAGCAGGGCTTCTGTGCCAAAATTGCATTGTGTGATCTCCAAACGGCATTGTTAGGCCTCTCTCCCACTATACAGGTGTCTCAAACTTAGCAAGGCTTCTATGCCCAAATTGCATTGTGTGATCCCAAACTGCATCGATAGCAGGGCCTCTGTGCCCAAATTCCATTGTGTGATCCCAAACTGCATTGATGGCAGGGCCTCTGTGCCCAAACTCCATTGTGTGAACCCAAACTGCACTGCTAGGCCTCTCTCCCACTGTACAGGTGTCTCAGATCTAGCTCACTCGCACATTTAGAAAACTCTCAAGTGAGACAAAAACCACCAGCGAATTACGGCGGTGGGTCACTCTGACTAAGGCCTCTCGCATCACTAGGCGAAAGTCCAAGCTACGCCCGTCCAAGCCACCCTCCAACCAGCAGATACCCTTTACAACCCACACAGCCTGCTCCACAGTGAACCACGCTTAGGGAGACGGACGGTAAAGAAAGCCACTGATAACACCCAACTTAATAACCTTTACCACCCCCACCCCTCCTAAGACAGCGACTGAACGAATCGTCAACTCCAGCCAGAATACCACCCACAGACGGAGCCCAAACTAGTAGCGGACAACCCCTCACCTGCCACTACACCACAAGACCACAAGACAACCAGACCAAAGCAGGACCAACTAGACGTCACCAAACAAAGACTAAACAACTCTCAATCCTACAATGCAGCGCAGACAACCCATTCCGAGGAAAAGACAAAGAGATGAAAGAACAAACACGCAAGAGCAGCAACCTAGAACAACAACCATAAACTGGACCCCCACAGACAGGAACACAAGCCGTAGGAACTCTGAGAAAAGAGAAAAATCCCTCTACCTAACTCCATACCTCGCCGACAACGGGACACCACGGCAATCCAACCCAACATTAGAGGCAACAACATCAATCAACGTAACACAAGCAAGTAGAAGAAGGATGACCAAGACAAACAACAAACAGACAACCGACCCAATGACTCCCTACATCACCAAAGCAAGAGGAACTTCCAATCAACAACCACAACCCCCGGAAGACGAACCCGATGAAAACACAAAAAACCCAAGACAAAACCTAGAAGAACTCTTCGAAGATGCTGACACCCCGAATCCCACAGCCCAACAAGTGGCCAACCAAGAAGGAAACCTCAACACAGAGGGGAAGACGACCTCGACAAAACCCAAACCAAACAACACCTCCAAACTTCACTGCAATCTAATAAACACAAGATCCATGTCAAAACACTCAACAGAGATCTTCGACCTACTCGACGACAACGGCATTGACATCCTGTTCATCACAGAAACATGGCTGGACGACAACTACAAAATCAAACTCCAAAGCTGCCTTCCGACCGACTTCAAATGCCTACAAATAAACAGAAAAAACAAAAAAGGCATCGCTATAGCATTCAAAGAACACCTGAAAATAAAAACTGACGAACCACTCAACATCCTCAACTGCAAAACCATGGTAATACACCTAACAGCGACCCCAAAAACCAACATCACATTCATCCTGGTATACAGACCACCAACGTATGATGCAACATTCGTCGACAACTTCATAGAAGCCATCACCAACTTAGCCATCAACCACAAACACCTAATCATCCTGGGGGACTTCAACATCTGGTTTGAAGACAGCCACGCCAACTCCCAAAACTCACTAATTGAACAACTCAGCACCATGAAACTACAACAACTAGTCAAAGGAGCAACGCACTCGGCAGGACACACCCTAGACACAATTTTCGCCAAAGAAAAACTCATCACCACGGCACTTCCGATACAAATACTATGGAGCAACCAACTCATCATCCCATTCGTGATCCCTCTGCCTACCCAAGCCTACATCCAACATCCGAAACTCACAACCACCACCAAAAGAAACTGGAAACACATCAAAGAAAGCAACCTATTCGAACAACTGGAATTAACGAAACCCTCAACCACAGAACTGGAGCTAGCTGACCTAGACGGAAAAGCAGAGATACTGCACAAATGGATCGCAGATACAACAGACAAGATCGCCCCAGAAAAACCATTCAGCACATCAAAAAAAAGAGCAATTGCAAAATGGTTCACCCCACTACTAAACAACATGAAAAAGGAAAACAGAAAGATGGAATTAGAATGGAGGAAAGAATACAACCCAGGGAAAAAAACACTGTGCCAGAAACAAATCCGTGCATACAAGAAGGAAATTCAAATGAGAAGACATTACGATGACAGAATCAACAATGCCACCAACACACAAAGAGAAATGTTAAGCATCATTGAAGAAATGAGAAACCCACCATGCTGCGATAACGCCCCAACCCCCTCAGAAAAACTATGCAACAACCTGGCAGATCACTTAAAAAAAAAAAATCAATGAAATCCGTCACACCATACAAAAGCAACCAACCAACCACATCATACAACCCAACGAACCCAACTCGGAACCACAACACAAACTCTGAAGTTTTCCTGAAATATCAGCAGAGGCATTCGCAATCCTGGTTAAACGAAGCAAGAAAGCGGGATCACCCATGGACCCATTTCCCCCAGACATCTACAAATCAATCCTCGCGCAAGGATCGCCAGCAGAACACTACAGAAACCTTCTAAATCTATCGCTATCAACAGGGATTGTACCGAAGATCTTCAAATCAGCATACATCAAGCCACTCTTAAAAAACACAAAAGTGGTGACACAGATGACCTGTCCAACTACAGGCCGATCTCTAACATCCCCTACCCAGCGAAACTTCTAGAAACCTACGTATATAAACTAACCCAAGAACACGTAGAAAAAAACCACCTGCTGGACCAAGCTCAAATCGGTTTCAGACCAGCGAGAGGAACGGAAACAGCACTACGATCCATCTGGGACGACCTCAAAACTAACGCAGACTCAAACACTACCTCAGCCCTTATTCTGCTCGACCTCTCCGCAGCCTTTGACACAGTTAGCCACGATACCCTGACCAAAAGACTAGAAGACATAGGCATAACAGACACAGCACTACGCTGGACCAAATCATTCCTAGTAGACAGAACAGAAACCGTATGGATAAAACCTTTCAAATCCACTCCACGAGTTAACGATTGTGGAGTACCACAAGGATCCTCACTATCTCCACTATATTTCAACATCTATCAGACTCCGGTCATCAGAATCTTAAAAAAATACAACATTACATGTTACAACTACGCAGACGACACTCAGATCATCTACAAAATCAAAGACACCGATGCCGACCATTCAACCCTAATCGACTGTCTAAAAGAAGTCTTCAACTGGATGGATGCCAACAACCTGTAAATCAACCCAGGAAAGACAGAAATCATGATCGTATCCAAAGACCAAGAGAACGAAACCACCATCCCATGGCCTACGTAAATGGGAAACGCACCAACACCATCAAAGGTAGTAAAAAATCTGGGAGTCCTAATGGACAACAACCTAACCCTGGAACCACAAATAAATGCAACAGTGAAGAAATGCTTTTTCCTCCTTCACACGGCAAGAAGAATTCTACCTTTCCTCTCCTTCACGCACAAAACACTCACTATCGTCACCCTAATCATGTCTAAAATCGACTATGCAAACAGCCTCTACCTCGGAATACCAGAATACCTCCTGAAAAAACTGCAACGGATCCAAAATGCAGCAGCAAGACTACTCCTCAAACTATCCAGAAGAGAGCACATCACTCCAGCCCTAAAAACACTACACTGGCTCCAAGTAAAACATCGCATCACCTTCAAAACAATGTGCATAACGCACAGGGCAATCAGCGGACAAGGAGCAGAATTCCTACAAAAGAAAATAACAGTGTACAAACCAACGAGACCGCTCGATCAAGCAACGAAATCCGCCTGGAACTCAAACCATACCTGAAGAAAAAACTTGGAGGCACCTCCTTCTACCATTTAGCCGCAAAAACCTGGAACAACATCCCAAAAGAAATAAGAAACACTGAAGATCACCTAAAATTCAGGAAATCACTAAAAACCTGGCACTACAACATCACAGACTAAACCTGGAAACCGAAACTGGAAAAAGGATGACTAAACCGAAAAGACACGGACAGCCCTGACCCGAGAGAGTAACGCCCACGACACCTGGACGGGTGACACTGGATAGACTGGAACACAGGCGGCACGCACGGAGACTGAGTCAGCTACCCCAGACAATCCCACCAACACTTCACCCGCCCCTTAATTACCGCCAGGTACCACATTGGTGTGGAACTATCGATATATTGGCAATCGCCCACTACCTGAGAGGTTGTCATTGACAGGGGCACTGGCCACAGGAGTATGAATGGAGGATAAGGGGAGCTATGAGAGAGCATGTTAGAGGCGGGGGGCTAGAGGAGTAAGGAACCTGTATGCCAGTCAGACCCAGTACAGGACAGAGCCGCAACAGGGAGACTACGCAAGCCGAGCGCTCCAAATTCAGGATAGAGACGCAAACTAACCAACCCTACTAACAATTTCCCTTTCTGCATACACCTCTCAAACTGCAAACCAAACACAACCAAAACCTACAGCACAACAAACCGCACAAACTTCACTACATTGCAACAACAAAACAAAAAACACACATAGCCTTGCACAACAGTACTCGACGACTACCGGCCGCAAACACCCCAGGCCCAACCAACGGACCCACCGGGCTGAGGCCGCCAACAGTACATCACTGCTCTCTTGCATTTTTCCTGCTTCCTCCCACTAACGCAACCCCCCCTCCTCTTTCAGAGCCGCCAGAGCACCAAGGGACCACTCCGGTGGTGATAGTGCACGGTACAAATGTCCTTTAACATTAACATTAACATTAACTGTTCTTGTCCATTGAATTGGCCTCAACTAGTGTTGTTTTCCTTTGCAGTTACATGGGGACCCGGTGCTGTTGTTCCAGCCACCTGTGGCCCCAATAATCAGTCAATGAGTGGTACTTTTACCTCCCTGACTGGTGCTTGGGGACGGAGGTACTCTAGTCCACATGGTACCTCACGTCTTGACAACCTGGCCACCCTCTGTCCCCAGGCCCAGGTACCTGCTCACCCTGTCACCCTCCTGCACTGCCTCCAGGCCACCCCTTGCACTGGGGTCTGTATCTGTAACCATACAGTCCCTCACCCCGCTTTCCTTCTGCACCTATCAGTTATACCCTGTCAGCTAAACTCAGCACTTGTTACTTGCTGGCTGCACTGACACCGTTTCTCACCTTATTTATTATATTTATTATTATTTATCTGTTTTTCTTCTGTTCCACACTTTCCACTTCTCTCCCCTTCCATGCACTTTTCCCCTTTTTCACTTCCCTTGCACTTGTGCATTCTCAATGTCACTGGGCCTAGCAAGATCATTGTTTTGTTCTCCCCTGTTCCCCTCCCTTGCCCTGTCGCGCTCTGAAATACTTGTGTATGAGAGTGATATACATAAAATATCATATCATATCAGGACACTAGGAGGCTCATGTTTAATGTAAATCCAATGCCTACAAGTCTTGCGTACGATTTTTACACTTTAGATCAGGGGTGCACAACTGATTTTGACAGAGGGCCGAAAGTACCTTACATGATGCCTATAGCGGGCCGAAAAGTAAATGTGGGTGGGGCGGTAGGCATGGCATGGCGTGGCAGGGGGCTTTTTCAACCCCCTCTTTTCATTAAACACATGGGAAAAAGAATACATTTTTGCGGTGTAACTGTTTATTTCAAACTTACATTTTATACTACACATTTTCCATTGTTATCATTTATTTCTATTTAGTTATTGCATACTGTCTGTTTAATTAAAGTAAATATATTTTATTGGCCCTTGAGTGGACATTCTGTTATTTTGGACTGCTATAGTTTGCTGTTTGGGTTGCCAAAAGGAGTTTCACCTTCGTTGAGTCAGGTTTCCACAAAAAACAAAGGATGTACATCTCCTAATTGTGCCTGTTTTATCTTTATTATTGGGTTCACTCTTGGAGTGTGGCACTATACCTCATGGCCCCCACCCCCCAACCAAACACTATGTATGCCCCATGGCCCCCTCACCCCCAACCAAACACTATGCCCCATGGCTCCCACCTCTCAACCAAACATTATGCCCCATGGCCTCCAACCAAAAACTATGCCCCAAGGCCCCCACTCCCCAACCAAACACTATGCCCCATGCCCCTCACTCCCCAACCAAACACCTGGCCCCATTGCCCCCACCCAAACATTATGCCCCATGGCCCCCACCCCCAACAAAACACTATGCCCCATGGCCCCCAACCAAACACTATGCCCCATGCCCCTCACTCCCCAACCAAACAATATGCCCCATGGCCCCCACCCCTCAACCAAACACTATGCTCCATGGCCCCCAACCAAACACTTTGCCCCATGGCCGCCACACCCCAACCAAACACGGTTTTTCATTGAGCAGAACATTAAGGAAAGAAGGGCCAAGCAGTGTCAAATAGACACGTGGCATTCAATCGGTTTTGCACTGATGGTACAGTGTTGAGAAAGAAATGAAATGGAAAGAGAGGTATTTTCCCATAGCTGCATGCCATGGAGCTGGGAGCAGCCATCACGACTCCTCTGTCTGCTGTTTCGTCTGAGATAACCCCTCAATGGTTTGTCAGATAGGATGTGTGGGACATTTGTAGAGTTGTTAGTTTTTTTGAGAACATGATAGTTAAAACATTCCATCACTAGGTTTTGCACCAGATTACATAATTGCTGCCGTGGGTAAGTGATGTATTGGTACCCATGGGAGAGAGGCACTGACTAATCAGGAGGCCAGGAATGTGGGCTTAAGTCCACTATCACCGTCTGTGCTGCCTCCTGGTACCTCACCAGCAGGTCTGACTTTTGTACTCCACTGGGCGGCACACACCTAGACCCGTTCCCCTCTGGATCCTGAACGCACAATCTCGCCCTCTACACCCTACAGACCCAAACTCCCCACCACCCCAGTATACACAATGCATACACCATCCACACTGTCAATGAAAAGGCAAGTCAGTGCAATTTCATCAGCAGCAGCGGTCACAACAAAAATCATCAAGGCAGTAAAACCTCACCTATCAACCAAAAACTGCGTCAACATTGCTAGAGCCACCATTGGTACAAAGTTGGACTATTGTAATGTCCTACTTCTAGGTACCTCATCTAAAAACCTAAACAAATTGTAAATCACGCAAAACAATGCTCTCAGAGCAGCTCTAAGTATCCCTAGGAGAGAGCATATCTCTCACGCCAGACGAGACGCCCACTGGCTCCCAGTCAGAGTGCATACTGTTCAAGGCCCTCACCATCACACACAGATGTCTATCTCAGCCTGCTCCCTCCTATCTCGCAGAACAAATTTATCAGGCGCCATCCCACAGACCAAAACGTGCCCAATACTCACACCAACTCTCAGTCCCTGACTTGAAAAGAGCCAAAGCGGGCTGTGCTAGTTTCGAGGTGTTAGCACCAAACTCCTGGAACACACTACCACTCAAATTCAGAAAGGTAACTGTTATAAAGCTCAGTCCAGGCAGCTTTAGGTTACTTGATAAGTTTACTTCAGTTCTTATGTTTCAGTTACAGTTACAGAATTAAGACATAAGCAATAAGGAGATAGAAAGACCAAGACACCGGCACCCATCACCCAGGGAGGGAGGGCTCAACTGACACAACATAGAACTCTCCACAGCATTCTCCCACTCATGCATCAACATTCCACAGGCACTCTGGTGACATCATAAATCACATGACAAACCACATCAGACTAACCAAGCACATCACAACACATCTTCCCCCTTACCAAACACACTTGCAACAAAAGCTTCACAACACATCTCCCTCCTATCAGACATTTTCACAAAGGCACCACACACATCTCATCCAAACCCAAGAGCAATGGAGGTTTCACATGAAAAACCCACAACTATGCAATTCCAGAACTCCGCCTATCATTCTTAAACACCATCAATAACAGCACTAATCACCTCCCATCCGCCCCTGCCACGAGCAGACTCTAGTCTCCCACACTAGACACAAACCAGCCCAGATCCAAGGCTATACCTAACCCACAATACCATAACCAACACAAAACAACTTTGGTCCTCCTGCTCGCCCCTGCCACAGGCGAGCCTTCAGGCTGCCACCCTGAAGCACCTACTTGTCACCCCGACGCAATACTAGTCATCAGGATGACAACAAAATCACCATAGACAGATAAGAGGTTCAGTAAAATTCTACAGCTCACTAACACACAACCAGCAACAGGCATGCCTCAGAAACACACAAGCATATATATATATATATATATATATATATATATAGGTGGACCAAGCCAATCAAGCAAACCTAACCATACCATGGCGTAAAGCTCCTCAAATAGCTTGGAGATCCTGGCCAGTCAACTCCAAGACCATCTACAAAACATATGGTTGACTCTAACACTCTTCTCAATGGCAGTACAATCCAGTCTCGTAATCAAACCCTGACCAGATAAAATAGCCAGGATCAACACATAACACACAAAGATAAACAAATCACCCTGAGATTCTTCATCTCGAACAGCATCTTCAACTTTATCATAGTATTTACTAGAGGGCGTCCCCTACCAGCAACCCGCTTCACCTGACCTCTACCATCTGTCCTTTAGGATAAGAATCATATTCTCCAAAGAGTGCACTACCGCCATAACAAAGGCACTAGACTACCGCTATAGCAAAGGCACTAGACTTTCCAGTACCCTTAACATTAGTGCAACTCTCACTAACCATTCATTAAAATTCCTGACAAGGCGCTACCCCCAGGATTCACCTTGCTCACACCTAAAACCTACAGAGGCGCTACCTCACCTTATTTGCATCACAAAAGGCCATCTCCATGACCTAAATAGTGCTCCTAAAAGCACTAAAAAAAATGCACTACTAAGTGGCGCTACCACCTAACAATACTCTTCAACACAGTAGAACTACCTACTGTTAATACCAACGGAGGCGCTACCTCCCTAATTTCTAAAACGTATACTCAAAGAAAAAATGAATGTTGCACCCACTCATTCTCTTATACATCCATACCACTTAACTAGATAATATACTAATGACATACCCTCACTTCCATATTTCTCAAGTGCATGGATACACATGACATTTTCACATCTTCATTTTACATTTTCTTTTTAAACTCCAACATATTATACCTAGCATATGCAATATTACTTCACATCAAGCTATGGTCGTTATATATGCCTAAAAGTCCATGTTGTTGAGTAACAACTTACTCCTAAAAATCCTCAAAACGTTAAGTAGGTCAATCCACATAGGCTTCACCTCGCATAATCATCTTGCATTGCCTTCAGCTATGCACACCTATCATTCTTGCCCTAGCATCACCCGTACTTCACGCTTTTAGAGAACACATACATCATATATGATGCAGACATTTTCTTATAGTCCTTTTTCCTGCAAATCCTCAAGGTAATTACATCTATGCAAAACATCTCCTTATCAATGGGGCTCATTACTCAGGATTGACGTCACTCACACCTGACCCATCTACAGATTACACTTACAATGCATTTGCTACATTAACCTCATAGCGTTTTACTAATGCATTACCAACTACAAACTTGTATTAGTTGAAATACTTGTTCAGTTCCCGACATCTTGAGATGGCATTATAATAACATGCCAAACCTTTGACCAGTGCATAAAACTCATTGTCGGGACAGAGCACTTAATTGCACCTAGCCTCGAACAAAAAAAACGCCATGTATGCACCTTTCATCTTCCGATGTTTTTCTACCTCTTTGACATCAAATAACTATTCAGAAGTCTTGAGTGCATTACATTCCTAAATCATACACTGATCATGACAGTGCATAACTGCTAATAGTCCACAGGTGAAGAACATACCATTCCATAAGCATTAACCTCTTAAAAGCATTTTGCCCACTTTCCCAAAACTATGCAAAAATGCCCAAGCATGTTTAACACGAGTGCTTCAAAAATGACATAATGTTCTATCAAATATGCAAGTGATTAATGCACTTTTACTCTTGCATACACGTCTTATTAAAAAAAATGCCTATCCCCGACAGGCCTGCACTCTCATTGTTGGCCATTACAACTTAAGGGACAAAACAGCTTTGCTAAACGTGCATTTTTCAGACCTGACATGTCACCTTACTGGTTGGCCGCATCTATTGTCCCACTAATTGAGACGAAGCGGCGTATAGGCATCTGAAGATTAGAGGCTGGATGCTTCTCCTCAGAACTCGTCACTAATGATGCGAAGCAGGCAGCTTATTACGTTCACAATCCCACAATACTGTTCGGTTTCCTTCTTGGCGCCCACGTGACATGACGCACCGGACAACAACAACAAGGTCCGTTAGTCGAATACTGCAGCTCAGACAGACGCTACTGACTTCATCACTAGAAAGAAGTTCCAAATGAGACCGGTTGCTTTGACAGAAGACTGAAACCAAAGCGTTTGATTGCTTCACCGAATCCCTCTGCTCCTGAACTGACGTCATCAGTGTCTCAAATGACACGGAGCACAGAAGAACTCCTGCTCTGACCAACGGCCACTTCACAGTGCAGTAATGTACATGTACGCAGTGCCTTTCTCCATTCTTCATACTTAAGTGCCAGCTTAAACATCATTCTAGTGTACTTCTCGACTTCTCTCTTTCACAAGGAGACTCTCCCTTTTTTAAATTGTCTTCCCTTCTTGCCTTAATTTTAAAATTCGCTTTCTAGAAAAAGTCTTACAACCCCATAATATCACTCAGGGGTGCTTCTATTTCCTGTAGCTGATGGGGCACTTCCCATTCTGGGAGCCCAGACACTTTTAGGGAGCCTCTCTTCCACTTTTAAGGCCTTCATTAGCACTTAAACCCCCGGACCCAGCACTCCCATCAGCTTAAGGGTTGCTATCTGCTATCTCAGTCCAAACGGGGCTTTCTGCTGTGGGCCTACGATCCCCTCCCTTGTCCTGCCCTGGGTGATGGGTTTGCTTACTTGGATTGGGGGCGGTGTCGTCTATGCTTCTATTTCCTGTTTCTTCCTGCACCCCCCGCAGCAGGCCACTTCAATCCTCAGCTTTTTCCTTAGTTTCCTTGGTTTCATCAGCTTCCTTTGCATATGGTTCTTGATTTTAAGGAAATCCTCGTCGCCATTGTTATAAAGCTCAGTCCAGGCAGCTTTAGGTTACTTGATAAGTTTACTTCAGTTCTTATGTTACAGTTACAGAATTAAGACATAAGCAATAAGGAGATAGAAAGACCAAGACACCGGCACCCATCACCCAGGGAGGGAGGGCTCAACTGACACAACATAGAACTCTCCACAGCATTCTCCCACTCATGCATCAACATTCCACAGGCACTCTGGTGACATCATAAATCACATGACAAACCACATCAGACTAACCAAGCACATCACAACAGTAACCTCATTCACTGTGTTCAGAAAGATGCTGAAAACTAAGCTCTTCAACTAGATTGTACCTGAAGTTGTTCCTCAGTAACCATGGAACATTCATACTACATTATTTGTTGTGAACATCTTGTAAAGCCATCTGATTAGTCAGATTCTTTGTAATTTGTACCGAAGATCAGTCAGATTTGTATATAATAGAGAATATACTGTAACAGCTTCACGATGCCTAAGGGCCGCTGTGCGCTTTATTAGTTTAAATAAATAAATGAAATAAACAAATAAATAAAATACATACCGATACAGACCTGAACCCCCACCATACATACTACCAAGCATGCACCATGCATGCATACATATCCATACACACCCGAACCCCCCCACCCCAGCATACAGACTAACAAGCATACACCATGCATACATACCCATACAGACCCGAACACCTCCACCCCCATCTCAGCATACAGACTACCAAGCATGCCCCATGCATACATACCCATACAGACCCGAACCCCCACCATACAGACTACCAGGTATACACCATCCATACATACATATCCTTACAGACCCTCTCCTCTCACACACACATTGCTAAATAGAATCAGACTGACATTCTCACAAATATGAAATGTGCCAGCATACAAAGCACCAGCCGAGAGGCATAGAAGATCCGACTCATTCCGGTTGGATTTCCCCTCACCCTTTAAACCAAACTGGAAAAGTAAGCACTGCCGTTAATGGAGACAATCAACAATCACTCAACATTTGTTAATGAAAAGGTTCCCTTGTGCTTTACCATCCCCCCTCTTCCTCTCTCCACCTTACACTACTCACACAATCCACTTTCAAACACTGCAGTAACTGCCTACAAATACAACACACTAATGGTGCATCACTATCACTCACTTCTCTGGCACTATCAACCCCCCTCCCACCTCCACTTCAACAGCTACCTAAGTCCTCCCAACGCTGACACCAATTGATTGAGCTTGACCTCTCCCTTCTGAATGACACACACACACTCAAGGTTGCCTCTGCCACTACCCACCTAGAAAAGATGTATGTGATCACTGCAACACCCATAATGTTGTAGTGGGGCATTTATTGCAAGCTGCTCCCCCAACCCCTGCCTTCCACAGAAAAAAACGAAGCTATAAGGTGACAAAGGACACATTTGAAACTGCACTTTGAAGTCTCCTGAAAATTCAACTGGCATAAAGATTAAGATAGTTGGCACTACACAATTAGGAGCCAGATATGGCCTAGCATGAAGGCATTAGCATGCAAAAGTAGTGTGCTTTAAGGTAGAGTAGATTAGGTGACAGGAACGTGTTTACAGAAGTAAGGGACTCACTACACAAGCGGATTAGAAGATTGCAAGTAGATAAAGGATGATGCATACCCATAGGAAGGGATGAGATATGACAGGCATGCATCAGGAAATTGGTAGATAGTAAAGTGAAGGTGTCCTGCAAGGATAAAATGTGACAAACAGTGCCATTTACAACTTTAAGGGTGTTTCACAGCAAGTACGCTATAGAAACAAAAATAGTTAATTCAAGAAAATCCGTAATGCTGGACATGGCCGCCTCAAAGGAATGTTCAAGGCCCAGGGAACTTAAAAGAAGGGTGTTCATAAAGAAACAATTTATCAGTTTCTCCAGCAGTGGCCGTTCAAGCATTGAGGTGAAGTAGTTATAATAACACAGCAGATGGATTTCAAGTTCATGGGATAAGGAGTTGCTTGCAAAATATCTTGGTAGCTGACGGATTGGATTGGGGTTGGAAGCCTGTGACGGAAATCTTTGAGGGAGAAAAGACACAAAGTTATTTTTCTGAAAACTTTCAGTCTTTTCTCCCCTGAACATTGCAGCCATGGGCTTCCAACCCCATCCCCAACCCCAACCCCAACTAACCTTGTGGTGGCTCACTTCGCTGTTTGCCGCCGACTCGCTGTGTCCTGTTCCCTTTCACTTCCGTGATCGGGAACCAGTGCCGCAGGGTCCTTTCCTGTTTTTGTGTTTTAACTCCATTCAGGATTGGCTGCGAGGGAAACTCCCACAGCCCCCATTCACTATATAGTGAACAAGGTTGTGGGGGACACCCCCGCAGCCCGTCCAATCAAATCGGGGATTTGGTTGAACTTTTCAGCGATTCAGAATTTTTGAACGGCTGAAATTCGGCCAAATCTCCCATTCAGGCTTTTTTATTCGGGCATGTTGGACATTTCCGACAGATTAATGTCTCTGCAATTGGCTATGTGTAATGCACACGGACGGATGTGGCAAAATCACAAATAGATGGTCAAAACAGCATGACTCATAAAAATTGTTATTCATAATGTGTCGAGGAAGGATGGGGTGTCCATTGAGACAAGACAGGGGAAGCCGGAACTTGGCAATTGAGCGAGGACAAACTCTTTGAAACTCAGAGACATCATGACAGATATAACATTGGTTGTTTTATTTAATTAAGAACTGAAAGTGACACACTTGGTCTTCTTCCCCCAGCCACACCTATAATTCTTCATACCCACTGGCAGTTCAAGGACAGTGTCACCACATGTTAAGCATATGTCCTTTTCATTGTAGAAGTCATTTAGAGCCTACCTATAATATTCAAGCATGATGATGTCGTACATTTTATGGGATGTTTTATAGGTGGGATCTTAGATAAGAGTCATCCAATAATTATTGTGGGACATATACAATTATATGTATAGCTTTGCAGAGGGAACCAATGACCAGGAGCAATAGGTTTTCATAACTCAGTGATCATGATGACATCAGAATGACTATATAAACTGCTGTTTGTTTACTGTTGAAACGTTGGAGAAAATCTTGAGTGAGAGCTTGGCTGTTGATCTTCTTTTTTCCCCCAGCTTTACATTGCTAATAAAGCTGCTGGGTTGCCCTGCATTGTGCATACCGCAATCCACTCTGTATTGTCTCTTTTATTGGCAAATACCAGATAGAGGGAATGGTTTTATTTTAAATTAAAAGAGTAGGAATAAGTGGAAACTTGCACTACGTCCCCTTAAACAGCAGGTGCATTTGCTTTGTGCATTTGGCTTACTGGGGAGTACAACCTGGGTCCAACCTGGGACTTGCTGGATCATCTCCAACCTCACATCACGGTGAGCTGTCTTAGAACTTCTAGGTTGCTGTTATTTTTTAAGTGGCCTGCTTGGGACAAAGCCCGTTCCCAAGTCCCATCATAGCCCTGCTCCTGCAGTAATCATCATGTTGCTTTTGCATCTAAGAAACTTAACGTGAAAATACTGCAGGCAAAGCTGTACATGCAGTTAATGGGTAGGTGGGAGGGGTGGCTTGAATCTTTAGCATTTCCCTTAAGTGGTCTGAACGGTAGGTGATTAGAAAGGGGAAAGAGTGGAAAGCTGTATGCTGTGGGGGACAATGAATACAGGTAATGGGGGTCATTAAAATGCATTTTCTTTCACTGTTTTTCTTTCAGCCTTTACACAGTGGTGGGGGTGTAATGGGGGAAAGGAGGGACCCGGGTATGGGGTTTGTATTGCGCTGGGAGGTGGCAGGGTGATGAGGTTTGTGGGGAGTGGGGCCGGGCCAGCACGGAACATAGTTCCACTACTTCTTTTTGTGCACTTCGACCAATGATGTCATGATAAGATACAATTGTTTGTGCTACTGCTCTTCACAAGCCATATGCGTAGGTCCTGCTCCTACTATTTTAAAGCAACAGTAGTTTAGGAAAGAGCTACCTTTCAACAGAGTCGAGAGCACCAGCATTATAATGTTTTGTGCTCTCCTCACTAGCTGAGAGCCGCCAACATAACATTTCTTTGTGTACTCCTCACTACCCGAGAGCCACCTATATTTGAATATTTGGGTTCGACCTAAAACCCGAGAGCAGTCAACAAGAGACTTGATTGGGTTATCGCTGCTGAATGACAGCTTCCATCATGAGAATTGTTTGGATTCTCCCTGCTACCTGGAGCCACCTATATGAGACTGTTTTGGGTTCTCCCTACTACTGAGAGCATTTTACGTGTGAATTGTTTGGCTTCCCCAACCACATGACAGCCCCAACATGATAATTATTTGGGTTCTACCTGCTCCCTGACAGCCACCAAGATGATAATTTTTGGGGTTCTCTGCTAACCTCAAACCTACCAACAGGAAGCATTTTCTGAGGTCTCTCACGCCCCCATCGAGGGATCTAGTCATGATATTTCTCTCTGCCCAGTGATGTTGGGTGAAGGGTAGGACATCGCCTGGGGATAGAGAGCAGGCCAGCAGGAGAACAAAGAGTATTTACAGGCATATGCTAACAAACATATAGGCAGTGGCGGTTGGGGGGGTGAGGCTAAAGTGGCGCAAGAATGTATTCAAAATGTCTCGAAGGAACTCACGTGTATTGTATTGCATTGTATTCGTCATTTATATATTGCCCTTTCCCCATTTGTATGACCTCAATGCGCTTTGTGGTTGGAACACCCTCGGTCACCGCAGTCCATCGGTGGGAGATTATAAGAGTTAAAGTAAAGATGCGTGCGTGCATTTTGCCAGGTAAGGACTTAGGTGGGCTGGCTAGGCTCCAGTAAGCATGCCAGAGGACGGGCACATGAGCGGGTGCTGTTGGTGGTTTAGGATAGAGTGCTAGTTTCCGGAGATTCGATGTGTGCCCAGCTAGGCCAACATTTTTCGTAGGTTTACGCTGTATACTAATGGCAGAAGTGTTGAAGTACATCAGGGGTTTCAGTGTGGATGGCTATGCGAGCTGGTAGACTGGAATAGCGTAGCAGTAGCTGCATTCTAGAGTGCATGGATGGGTGGCCGTGCCTGCGGCCTGTGTCCACAGATGTGGTGTTTAGTATATATACCATAAACTTGGATGGAGTTCCTCTTAGATGTCATTCTTGCCAACATGATTGGCTGGTCTCGCCAGTCGTGGTCTCCCTAGATTGAAGTCTGAGCAGTGGGAGAGGGGCTCAGAGGGGCCTGCGGCCTCTGTCCACAGTCGTGTTGCTTAGTATACATACCATAAAGTTGGATGGAGTTCATCGTCGATGCTGTTTTTTCTAGGTCCAATGCAATTGGCTCGTCTCGCCAGTTGCAGTCTCCCTAGATTGAAGTCTGAGCAGTGGGAGAGGGACCCGTATAGATGTGGCGGGGGTTGGGTTATCTATGATCATCTGTGGGTGACGGGGTCAGGGGTTTGGTGAAAAGTTTGTCACGGTGTGCCGCTGCAAACGAATCCGTGGGAGTGGAAATGTGTGTTGTTGGGTTAGGTCAGTATTTCGGTGCGTGTGTCAACAGTATAACAGTGCGAGAGGTTTTCAAGAGGAAGAAGGGAAGAGCCAGGTTTTGAGGGCCTTCCAGAATGCCAAGTGATTGTCAATGTTGCTGATGTGCAGGGGCAGAGAGTTCCAGATGATCGGCGCTTGGACGGAGAAGGAATATCCGCCTAGTCTGGTGGAGTTGAGCTGTGCCAGATCTGAGTGACCTTGCGAGGTGGTAGCAAGTGACTTTGTCTTGGAGGAATTTGGGGCCTGTGTTGTGGATGGCCCGGTGAGTGATGCACATGGCTTTAAAGGTAGTACGTCAACCAATAGGGAGGCAATGGAGGACTCTTAGTGTGGTGCTGATGTGTTCTCTCAGAGGTGGGCTATTGAGCAGGCAGACCGCAGCTTTTTGGATTCTTTGCAGTTTCCTTAGCTGAAATGCTGGTGCGCCTAGGCAAAGGTAGTTCGCATAGTCTAAGCGGGAGAGGATAGTGGAGATGATGGCAGAGAAATGGTGGGGGTATGGAAAGTTACGCATGAGGATACATAGATGGAAGAAACAGGTTCTGGATATGGAGCTGAAAGGGATAAAACTGTGTCCAGTGTGCATCCAAGGCTTTTCACTGAGGTGGAGTTTGCCAGTGGGAGGACTAGGGATTGAGGCCAGGGAATAGGTTGCGGAAGGAGCGTTGTTTTCCCGCAAACTAGGATTTCCGTTTTCCCCGGATTGAGTATGAGGTGGTTGGTCATCATCCAGTAGTCAATATCCAAGAGGCATGATGACAGATCTGGACGATTGGGCCGATTGGGCCTGCCAATTTAGGAATTTTAAGGATGATCTGGGTGTCGTCTGCGTAGTTGTAGCAGGTGAGATTGTGGGAGCGGATGAGTGTGCAGAGTGTGTCAGATAGATGTTGAAGAGGAAGGGAGATAGGGATGCTCCTTGTGGGACCCATTGTGGTACTGGTCATGAGGCAGAGGCAAAAGGGTGGAGGAGCATGATTTGTGAGTGATTAGAGATGGAAGAGGTGATTCAAGAGAGGGCAGTGTCTTCCTAAAGAGTGTAGCCAGTCTAGCAGAATGCTCACTGTTCTTAGAGAGGCAACAGTTTCACCTCACTGATGATGCCCAACAAGGCTGAAACACGTGTATGGGGTTACTGATGGTACTCTTGTTCAGAGGAGAATTGCCTAGCATTTCGGCGCTGGACTGCCCCTGGGCAGGACAAAGGCTGATATGCGGGGAAATTTCTTCTCTGTGAAAAGGACAGTGAGCTAAAGACTTGGTAGAGTCTCTCCCAGGGGTTATTCACCCAAGAACAGGTCATTGGGCTGTGTTCGTGCTGGTAGAGAGATTCCCAGACCCCCCTTTGTTTGCATACATTAATTTTGGGTTTCACCCTAAGTTAACAGGGCAATCCAGACGTGGACCCCTTGCTCACTGTTCTTAGAGAGGCAACAGTTTCACCTCACTGATGATGCCCAACAAGGCTGAAACACGTGTATGGGGTTACTGATGGTACTCTTGTTCAGAGGAGAATTGCCTAGCATTTCGGCGCTGGACTGCCCCTGGGCAGGACAAAGGCTGATATGCGGGGAAATTTCTTCTCTGTGAAAAGGACAGTGAGCTAAAGACTTGGTAGAGTCTCTCCCAGGGGTTATTCACCCAAGAACAGGTCATTGGGCTGTGTTCGTGCTGGTAGAGAGATTCCCAGACCCCCCTTTGTTTGCAGTCTAGCAGAATGGCCTGTTCAATGGTATTGAAGGCATCAGAGAGGTCAAGGATAATGAGTACAGCGCAACCTTCTGCATCTGATGTTCTTTTTAGGTCGTCCCAGACAAACACTAGGGAGGACTCTGTTCCTCTCAGCGGTCTGAAGCCAGATTGGGCAGGGTCCAGGAAGTTGTTGGCTTCGTTGAAATGGCCAAGCTGCTTGTATGCTGTGCAGTTCATGAGTTTAGCCATGAAGCGGGTGTTGGAGATGAGCCAGTAGTTCTGGGGGAGCAGTGGGTCGAGTGCAGATGTTTTGAGGAGGGGTTTGATGTAGGAGGTTTTTTATGATTCTGGGATGGTTCCCGATTTTGGGGAGTGGTTGAGGATTGAGCGTGGTATACTGCCTGCACAGGTTGAGGCTAGGATGTTTTTGAGGAGGGTGGGCAGTTAGGGGTCCTCGGGGGAACCTGATGGTCGGCTTTGTGTTAGGAGTGAGACGAACTCCTGGAGTGAGAGGTGAAGGTTTGTATTGGGAGGGGGTGTTGGATGGGAGTCGGGCTGTGGATGGGTACTGGGCAGGGGCATTCCTTCTAATTCAGAGATGATGGCGGAGTGTCTGTCGATAGCATTGTGGAAGTGTTATGATAAGCCGTTGCATAGGGATTGGGAGTTGGGTGGAGGAAGGGTAGAGCAGCCCGGAGGATTCAATTCAGACATTATTCTATGCAGTTCCGTGCTTGTATTGCCAGAGTTTAACATTCTGTTCCCATATAATTCTTTCTTGGTTTTTATCATTTCCAATATATGCTCTTGTTAGGCTTGCTAAAGAGGTTTTGTTCTGGGCGGATGGGTTGGTTCTCCCGGTCTGTCCCAGACGGTGCTTGTGGGATTTTAGCGATCTGAGGTGGGCGGTGTACCACCTGGGTTTGGGGCCTGATCTTTGAGAAGGCTGTTTTGTTGGGGTTAGCAGTGCGAGGGCACTCCAATGCCAGAGATCGAAGAGATTGATGGGATGTGGGGCACTTTCCTGGAGGGAGAGTGCTGTGAGTGAGGTAAGGAGGGAGTTGGCTAGATCCGGGTTGATAACGACTTTGTTTCAGAGTGGAGGGAGAAGTGTGGAGGTTGGTGGTGGTCGGGCGTGGCCTTGGGCGTGGGCTGCGGTTGAGAGTGGTACTGAGAAGAAGATTGCTGAGTGATCTGTCCATGTTAGGGGGCTTGGAGGCAGTGTGGATATAATATTTTTGGTGCTAAAGGCCACATTGAGCATGTGGCCTCCAGTGTGGGTGGGCGTGGAGATGTGTTGTGTCAAGCTGAAGGCTTCTAATTTGTCTGTGAGAGACTGGGTCATACGGTTTGAAGGGGAGTCAAACCAGATGCTAAAATCACCTGGGATGGTAAGTGTTGGATGTAGGTTGAGGTTAGTTGTCAGAGCGTCACAAAGTGTGTCTGCAAAGTGTTTGTTGTAGCCAGGGGTCTGTAAATGAGTAGGAAGCTGTGCAGGGCGGAGGGTTAGAGTTTTACCAGAAGGAATTCATAGTCTGTGGTGGTAGCTGTGGTGTTCTTAATAAGTAGTGGAAATTGGTGTTTGTGTAGTATTGCATGCCTTCATGATCTGCTCCGAACAATAAGGTTGTAGCCGGATGGGAAGGCCTTATGCACAATGGGCTCACAATAGTCAGAAAACCAGATCTCTGTGATGAAAAGGACATCTGGGTTTTTGTCTGTGATAAGGTCAAAGATGTTGTATTTGTTTTTAGAGACTGACCTGGCACTGATGAAGATGCAAGAGCTTTGGTGGGGTGTGTTTACAACTATTGGACGAGTCGGGTTGGGGATTGTAGGAGGAGAGGGAGTGAAGGAGGGGGAGGTGGTGGGGGTGGAGGGAGAGTGTGGCCAGGGGAAGCCATTGGGGGATGGGGTTTGGTCATGGTGGGTAGGGGGAAAGGGTGGTCGGAGGATGGCATGGGTGGAGGGCATAGGGCAGGAGGTGGACCAGCAGGGACGGGGGAGGAAAGGATTAGGGCTAAGACTGGGTTGGGTGCCAGTGGGGAGGCTCAGGCCCTATAGTGAGGTGGCAGTGATTGGTATCTTTGTTGGAGCACGGTGGCCTAGGTCTGGGCCTTTCTTTGACTTACCGGGGTGTGGGTGAAAGTAGGAGGGCTGTGGAGGTTGGGGTTTTGGCCAGGGCTGCTCTTGCTGTGGTTAGAGAAGGGAAGCGTCATTTGGGGGTGGGGGTGCTATATTGTTCGGGAGAGGTGCGAAGTGAGGGTGCAGATGAATGGGTAGTGGGGGGTGGGGTGGGAAGGTTGTCTCAACTGGATCACTGGGAGGTGCAGTATGCTCAGGAGTCAATTTTTTCAACTCCCGCTCTCCATTGGGCCACTCTCCATTGTGGGGAGCGAGATCTGCGTGGAGGATGTAGCTGGGGGGAAAAGGAGGTTGAACAAGCATGGAGGAGGGACATACCACCTTGGGGTTAAGTGAGTGAGGGGGTTCCGAGACGAGGTGGAGGGTTGGGAGGTTGGGCTGTACGTTGTAGATGGTTGGGTTAGGGGGTGGTGGGTCTCTCGAAGCCTACTGGCGCACCAGTGTGCAGCCCTGATTTGGGCAGTGTGTGGCATGGTGTCTATCCTGTGGGTAAGGTGCATCCTTAATTGGGATGTCACCCACATATGTATGGTGCAGCTGGGTCAGGTGTCGGTGTAGGGGTGTTGGGTCAGGCCGCTAAGTGTGGAAACAGGAACACCTAGATTAGAGACACCTGAATAGAGGAAGTGTAGAAACAGGAGCACCTAGATTTGGGACAGCTGAATAGAGGGGGGCACGTCCACCTGTGGCACAACAGTAGATGTAGACTCACCCGGCCCTGGGACATATGTGACCATTTAGTGTATAACCAAGGCTGTGAATAGGGTCTGCAGTAGACAATAGCACAAATGTTGTTAGAACACGTCCACTGTCACCAGCCAAAACTATCGGGTTGTCACTGTGACCAAAACATCACAGGAGCAGAGAGAAGGGAGATACCAGGTGTCCCCTTAGCACTCCACATAACATGGGATATGCTAATCTCTCATATGTTAAAGTTTTAGGAAGGATACAACGTATCCCTCTTTCCTTAAGAACAGTAGTTCTTTGGGAAAATTAGAGAATATGAAAAAAGAACCCAAAGAGTTGCACATAGGGTGCTGTGTGCTGCAAAGGTGTAACACAGATGCCTTTAAGAGAAATGGAGGAAAGCAAGACTCAAAATAATGTAAACCATAAAGAACAACTTTCCTATGGTTAGAGTAAGTATGAATGAATGAGGGGAAAAAGTCTCCCCTCATTCAGGAGAACAAGATAAAGGTCCAGAAGTCCAGTAAAAAAAGTGCAGGGGTTCTCACTAGGAAAGGGATTAAGGATACAACTGAAAAATCTCCCTAACACTGGATGGATCTCTGATTCCAGTCAGTCATACTTTCTAGAGAGACCATCAGCATTCTTATGTTGGGTACTTGACTGATGATCAATGGTGATGTCAAAACCTTGTAGACGGATGGACCACATGAGCAATTTTGGATTTTCCCTTTTCATCTGCATTAACCATCTCAAAAGTTGGTGGTCTGTTTGAATTATGAAAGTAGATCCATACAAGTATGGTCTAAACTTCTTCAAAGCCCTCACTATGGCAAAACATTTGCGTTCAATAATTGCTTACCTTGTCTCCCTATCTTTAAGTTTTCTACTGATAAAGCAGATGGGGTGCTACCTGCCTTTGCTGTCCATTTGGCTCAAGACTGCTCCAATCCCTGTATTGGGTGCATCAGTCTGCACAACAAAGGCCTCTGTATAATCTGAAGCTCTCAGCATTGGAGCTTTACAGAGGGCATCTTTCAGACCCTGAAATGCGTACTCGCAGTCTTCATTCGACTTTGCCCTCTTGGGGTATCTGGGAGAAGACACAGTATTCAGAGGAGAAGCTATGGTCCCATAGTTCTCGATTAAATTCCTGTAGTATCCTGTGAGCACTAAAAAGGCTCTCACTTGTGTTTGAGTAGCAGGGGTGGATCAGGGCTTGATCTCACCACCTCCTACCTCATGCCCAAAGTAGACCACTTAACTCTGCCCAACTTGACATTTGCTTGCCTTGATGATCAGATTGGCCTGATGAATAGCATGTTCTTCCCAGTTAGGGCTGAACACTGCTATGTTATCCAAGTATGCCATACAGACGTTCTCTAACCCATTCAGAACATGATTTACCATTCTTTTAAATTGGCCCGGGCCTTCTGGGGTAGAAATAGCTGTTTTCTCCTTGGCATGGTCAGTCATGGCAATTTGCCAATAACCACTTGTCAAGTCAAATGTACTGAAGCCAACTCATCCACCAATTCATCAGTCCTTGACAAAGGATGGGCATCCATTTTGGTAACTGAATTCAAGGCTCTGTAGTCCACGCAGAAACCTAGTTCTTTGGTCCATGCTTTTGGTACTAGCACAACTGGGTTAGCCCATGGGCTAGTGGAGTGTTCAATAACTCAAAGGTCAAGCATCTTGTTGACCTCTTCTTTAATGTGATTCCACACATGATCTGACATTGGGCCTCATTACGACCCAGGCGGTAATCTTCCGTCATTACCGCCATGGCGTAATGAGCGTTTACGCCGTGGGCCGATGGCGTAAAGAGCGCCACATTACGACCCATCGCGCACGAGCATTACGCCATGGCGGTAATGCAATTAACGCCATGGCGGAAAAGGCCCCTACCGGCATCGTAAAGCGAGCAAGGTGCACCTCCGCCACCGTAATTAGCGGTCACCGTAATTTGCGGTGGCCGTAAAAAGCTGAACCGGAAATAGCGTCATCGCGCCGGAACGGGAAACAGCACGTCGGCCATCTTTAAAAACACAATCCATTGCCATCCTACCGAACAACACCAGACCCAACCCTGACACCTGTCCCAACCAATCAGCCACCCATCCAAGTACCCGAAAATGCCAAAAGTTGTAAAGAAGGCATGTGACCGCCAGCGCCAGGAGAGATTCAGCCGGGAGGAACTCTGCATGCTTGCGGAGACCCTGCAAGACAACGCAGGTGTCGTTTTCTCCCCGGAAATGACCAGGACAGCGATAGCGAAGAAGAAGGCCATCTGGGCCCTGGTGGCCGAGCGCGTCAGCGCGGTGGGGACCGTACCCCGCACCCCACAGCAGTGCAGGAAGCGCTGGGATGACCTACGCATACGGGTCAGAGCCGTCATCTCTGCAAACCGCAACCTTGCCCTGGGTACCGGTGGAGGGTCGGAATCCCCACTAAAACTCCAACCGTGGGAGGAGATCTGTGCAACCACGATTGGCATGGAATCCATTGAAGGCGTTGGAGGGATGGAAAGGGGAGCTCCGACATCAGGCGATGAAGGTAGGTGCCTCAAACAAGACATGCCATAGTCACTGCAGTCCATTCATGTGTAGCACAAGGTTGCCCTACAGTGTAAATGCAACACATTTCAACACTGCCCATAGCCACATGCGAGCACCACCCTGTATACACTGCTGGCGCCCGCATACCTGCATCCACATTCCACACTAAAAGGAGACAACCTGCATGGCCCTGCCTGAAATCTGCCTCATCTACTGACCAGAATAATGTCAATCATTGTGATTCCAAAGTCCGCAGACCCATCAATAACGCCCTCCCTCCTTTGCTCCACCACAGGCACAGATTCACACCCCGAGGACCAGGACACCCCTGCGACGAAGAGAGCCAAGAAGGCCATCAATACCGTCCCCGCACCCTCAACCTCAGCTGCAGTGAGGCAGACCCCACAACAAGCAGGACCCACTGCGAGCATACCGGACGTCCCACCGGCAAGCACCCCTGTAGGCAGCAGGCCAGCAGCAGCTGCTCCACCTCTACCGACATTGCCTGCCACAGAAGGCACCGGGTCAGCGGCCAGCAGCAACATCGGTGAGACAGCTGCAATAGCTGCATGTTCAGACTCAGACATGGAGCACGAGGTCAGAAGCCCCACTGACCTACTACATTCCCCCTGTTTCTCAGACGCCAGCCCCCATGAGGATCACACACAGGGGCACACAGAGGTAGAGGAGTGGCCTTCCACCCCATGCCCAGTCCTCACTCCACAGGAGGGGAGCAGCCCCTCCATCACACCACCAGCACTGGCCATGGGCCAGCAGGGGCAGCAGTCCCTCGAGGACATCACAGAACGGCAGCAACAACTGTCCACGATGCTGACTGAGCATTCCGCGGAATGTGTGGGGGCTAGGGCAACCATTGAACAGGCCACGGAGACCCTAAGGGCCGAAGTAGCGCAGAGCACTGCCACCCTGAGGGATGCCATGCAGGCCATGTCCAGGGACATCTGTGCTGAACTTGCCGGCTTGCGTCGTGCGCTCACTGAGCACACCCACACCCTACAGGACGTGCATGCACGGGGGCAGGCAGGGACATCCTCCACTGCCAGTTCTGCACAGAGCAGCCCCGTGCGACGTGCCGGACGTAACCTGCGCTCCACAGCCAGGGGTGCCCCGGGGGCCGGGAGAGGGGGCTTGTTACAGCCTGTGGCCACTGTCACAGGCATCTGTTGACACCTACATGGGGTGTGTTGGGGTGTGCAGGGGGGAGGTGGGGGGGGTGTGTTGGGGTGTGCAGGGGGGAGGTGGGGGGTGTGTGTTGGGGTGTGCAGGGGGGAGGTGGGGGGGGTGTGTTGGGGTGTGCAGGGGGGAGGTGGGGGGGGTGTGTTGGGGTGTGCAGGATGGAGGTGGGGGGGTGTGTTGGGGTGTGCAGGGGGGAGGTGGGAGGGGGTGTGTCACGACGTTTCATAGTTTGAATACACTTTTTTCTTTCCGAAAAAGATTTGTGTGGACATTTTCATTGCGTATGTGTGCTTTATTGGTGTACAGTCCACAGTGTGCATGTCCCAGAGCCACACAGTGCCCCAAGTGCAGTCACCATGTGATACACACCAGCCGTGTGTGCTAGAAGCAGTGGTCGATGATACTTTGGCGCATTGCACGCCCTCCTGTGCATCGCCTCCTCCATGGGGTGCCGCCCCATCTGCACCCTCCTCATCCTCATCGTCAGGTGGTTGCAGTTCTGCGTCAGGGGGCAGGGGCACATTCCGTCTGACGCACATATTGTGTAGCATGACACATGCCATGACGATCTTTGCCACCTTCTCATGGCCATACAGGAGTGCCCCACCAGACCTGCTGAGGCTTCGGAACCGTGCCTTCAATAGGCCGAATGTCTGCTCTATGACCACACGAGTACGTGTATGTGCACGGTTGAAGTCCTCCTCGTGCTGGTTCTGCGGGTTCCGGACTGGTGTAAGGAGCCACCTCTTCAGGGGATAGCCTGCATCACCTGTATGTAGGCGAGAATGTATGTGTCAGTCATGTTGTCTGATCAAGAACATGATGTTCCACCATGGCTTGCATCCAACTGTTACTTTGGCTCACTTCTACATGCACTAATTGATTAACACAATGCTACCACTATATGCTCATGGCTCCCATGGCCTGTTTTGCATGCCATCACCCAATGTATGCAGAGGGGTTGTGTGCATTGTGAGTGCCCGTCCTCTGTCTCCGTTCTCTGTGTTACTCACAGCCAGGTGGAGTATGCATCCCCCCCCTTTCAGCCAGGTGGAGTATGCATCCCCCCCCCTTTCAGCCAGGTGGAGTATGCATCCCCCCCCTTTCAGCCAGGTGGAGTATGCACCCCCCCCCCTTTCAGCCAGGTGGAGTATGCACCCCCCCCCTTTCAGCCAGGTGGAGTATGCATCCCCCCCCTTTCAGCCAGGTGGAGTATGCATCCCCCCCCCTTTCAGCCAGGTGGAGTATGCATCCCCCCCCCTTTCAGCCAGGTGGAGTATGCATCCCCCCCCCTTTCAGCCAGGTGGAGTATGCATCGGTACGTCATTCACCTGCCCACTTCCATGACATTGGACTCACCGAGTAGCCAGGATCTTGGCCCTGCATGTCGCTCCATGTAGCGTGGTATTGTGGAGTTCCTCAGGACCATAGAATCATGGGTTGATCCGGGGAATCGGGCACAACAATGTGTGATGATCTTGTTGGAGTCACAGACCATTTGCACGTTGATTGAGTGGAACTGTTTCCGGTTGCGGTACGGTACCTCCATGGCACGTGGAACCACCAATTCCACATGGGTGCAGTCGATGGCACCAATGCAACCGGGTATGCCGGCTAGTGCATGGAAACCCACTTTGGTGTTTGCAATCTCCTGGCCAGTCCGTGGTAATGAGATGTGGTCGTCTGTGTGCTTGAGGAGGGCATCGAGCACTTGGATGAGTGTTCGTGAGAATAATGGTTGTGAAATGCCATGCAGGTGCCCCACTGTGTGCTGGTAGGTGCCTGTGGCCAGGAAGTGGAGTACAGACACTACCTTCAGTAGGGGGGGGATGGCGGTTGGAGTTTCTATCATGCTGACGATGTCGTTGTGTGTCATGTCTACGATGGCGGTGATGGTGTCCCGGTCCAAACGGTACAGGGTGTGGATCTGCTGAGCAGTGAGGTTGAATGGATTGGCTCTGATGCGTGGGATTGGGGGCTGCCTGCGTGGTGGCACTGGCTGTGCTGGTGGGGCTTGCTGGGCCTGCCTTGCCCTCCTTCTCCTCCTGCGTCTCCTCTGTGCTGCCTGTTGTTGTTGTTGTTGTTGTTGTTGTTGTTGTAGTTGCTGTTGTAGCACATGCATTGCTATCAGGTCCTCCAGCCCCAACATTGCTAGTCGTATTGGTATCATTGTGGAGTGTGACTGGGTGTGGGAAGGGGTGGGGTGTGCTCTTTTTGTACTTCCTGAGTCTGTATTGCCTTCACCTGTGCTGTTTCTGTGCACCTGTGGCAGCTGCATTCACTTAACATGGCCCTTTACGGTTGGTTCGCGATGGCGTTATTAGCACCATGGCGGTAAGGTACTTAACGGGCTGGGTGATGGCGTTAGGTGCATGTCCGCTTGGGTCGGCATTTGCGTACCTTTCCGCCATGGCGCTAAGTACAGTGTGGGCGGTCGCGTGCGTGCACCCTTAGCGCAGTTAGCGGCAGCGTTAACTACGATGCCGCTAATGGCATCGTAGTTAACGGTCACGGGTCATGATCGGACCTGGCGGAAAACGATGGCGGTAACCATTTACCGCCATCGTTTTTCACTTAGCGCCAGGGTCGTAATGAGGCCCATTGTGTAGCCCCTGTTCTTCACAGGGACACTATTGCCAGTGTCAATGTCATGCTGAACCCAAGTGGTGAAGCCTGGTGCTAGCGAGAACAGAGGGGCAAACTGCCTTGACAGAGATTTGCACTCCTCCTGTTGCTGCAGTATCAAATTAGAAGAGAGTTTAACTCCTTCTATAGATCCATCTAAAGGATGTCCTCTTAGAAGATCTGGGAGAGGCTCGCTGTCCTCCTCATCTTGATCAGAAGCTAGAAGCAAAGCTCCTATCTGTGGTCTTTGGACATAGGATTTCATTTGGTTGGTGTTGAAGACCTTATGGGCCTCCTTAGGGGTTTCCCAAGCCCACCAAATAATTAACCTCTTCACGTTTGGCTACAATCTTGAAGGGTCCTGTCCATTTGTCCTGTAAGACTTGTTGGGCCTCATTACACGGACGGCGGAGGACCAAGGTGCTTTTGCACCTTGGTCCATGCCGGTAAAATACCGGCACCGCCTTGGTGGAAAGGGGAATTACCGCCCTATTCCAAGGTTGGTGGGGCGGTAATTCCCCCTTCCCCCATTGCCCTTCCCCATTCCCATTTTTGACCCATAGGGCATAATGGGAATGGGGAAGGTGCTAATTACGGCACCGCAAATTGCGGTACAGTAATTAGCTCCCTGGTCCCTTTGCGGGTTGTTTTTTAACGCCTGCAAAAAGCAGGCATTAAATTCTCCAACCCGCAAAGGGACCTCGTAGTAAGGCGGTAAGGATTTACCGTTACCAGTAAAATACTGGTACCGGTAAACCCTTACCGCCTACCGTGTAATGAGGCCCGTTCTCTTACTGGGACCATAACAAGAACTAGCTGGTCTGGAGTAAACTCCACCATGTTAGCTTTCTGGTCATGCCAATGCTTGACCAGCCTTCAAATTTTCAGAAGCCTCTGTCATCATGTGTGCCATCCTCTGCCTGAGGCCTAGCACATTGTCAGTAATTGGTACTGGCTTTAAGGGTTGAGCACTCTCCAGCCCTGTCTTAATCAGGGCCAAGGGGCCTCTGGCGGGATGACCGTAGAGGAGCTCAAAGAGGCTAAAGCCCACTCCAGCTTGAGGCACCTCTCTGTAGGCAAAAAGAAGGCATGGCAGTAGAAGGTCCCACTTGTGCAGGAGATAGAGTTGTAGGGCCGAATTGAAAGGAAATATGTTGGTAGTATTTTTGATGTCCGGGAGTAGGGAGGGAGTTTCAATCTGCACCACGAGGAAGAGTAACGTACAGCACATCAATGTGAAGAAGAGAACCCAGTTGCCTTTTAAAACACGGACATTAAGGTCTGAACTCACATCAGGAAACACGCACTGTACTGTGCAATAATTACATATTATTAGTCCACAACTAAATAAGGATTCCGCCCCATAGGTACTTCCATTTACCAAAGGCACGCTGTAACGAAATACCCCAAAAAACAGTCAACAGATGGAATTTCACCATCCAGCTCATGGCAGTCACATGAAAATTGACTTTTGCTACAAGTCACCTATAGTCAATGCATTTGCATCGAGGTGAGCATTTTTAACCTTAACAATAAAATGTTTGTGCAATATAAAAACACAGGGCGTAGAACTGGGACACCGCGCTATTATAGTAGCGACTGAACCCAGATCTTGCCCACCCTACATGAGACAACTCATGCAGGTCTTTTTTACCTAATTTCAGATCTTACTTTCAGTCACTAACATACAAGTTGACTTGAACTGGTTAAACCTTCAGGTAGGCCACTGCACCAGAACACTAATGTTAGTGGGTCAGAATATAATTGTGAACTATTTAAAAATGTGAACCAAGTAATTATAGATTCACACATTTCTTATATTATTTAATTTTCAGAAATATTTGAATTGTCCATACATGATGAAGGGCAAGTAAGCCCGAAACGCGTTGTATAGAGACAAAGGGATATACTTTGGAATCATCCATTTCTATATTTGGCCTTATCTCACATGATTGGACTTTGAACGTTCATGTTCTCACAGAATACAATTTGATTCATGAGACTGTAATAATTGTGTATCTGAATTTTTGTTTTGAACACAAGCACTGTTGTTCCAGGCGAGTATAATTCATTAAGCAGTATCAATTGATGTTATGAACTTCATTATTTCTATATTTATGAATATGCTTATTTAACCATATGTTTATATAATCCTTTACTTTATTAAACACTATGGGCCTCATTACACGGTAGGCGGTAAGGGTTTATCGGTACCAGTATTTTATCGGTACCGGTAAACCCTTACCGCCTTACTACGAGGTCCCTTTGCGGGTTGGAGAATTTAACGCCTGCTTTTTGCAGGCGTTAAAAACCAACCCGCAAAGGGACCAGGGAGCTAATTACGGTACCGCAATTTGCGGTGCCGTAATTAGCACCTTCCCCGTTCCCATTATGCCCTATGGGGCAAAAATGGGAATGGGGAAGGGCAATGGGGGAAGGGGGAATTACCGCCCCACCAACCTTGGAATAGGGCGGTAATTCCCTTTTCCACCAAGGCGGTGCCGGTATTTTACCGGCAAGGACCAAGGTGTTATTAGCACCTTGGTCCACCGCCGTCCGTGTAATGAGGCCCTATATTCTTTACCACACTGAACTTCTTTTAGCATGTCCATTTTGCTATAAAGTGTGCACAGAGCTCAAGTCCCACCTGACTTGGTGGCACTCATTTCTCTCCAGTTTCATATATCGATCTTGTAGCCCAAGATCAGCCTCTGTTGCACCTAAATATCATTGAAAAATTGTAGTTAAACTAAAAAAACAAAGAAACCTTCCTTGAGTTGAGGGCCCCTCTACATTGCTATTTTTACAGCTTCCTGGCCATGCCAATGCTAGACCAGCCTTCAAGTTTTCAGAAGCCTCTGTCATCATGTGTGCATCCTCTGTCTGAGGCCTAGCACATTGTCAGCAATTCGTACTGGCTTTAAGGGTGGAGCACTCTCCAGCCCTGCCTTAATCAGGGACAAGGGGCCTCTGTAGGCAAAAAGAAGGCATGGCAGTAGAATGTCCCACTTGTGCAGGAGATAGAGTTGTGGGGCCGAATTGAAGGGAAATAGCTTGGTAGTATTTTTTATGACCCGGTAGTAGGGAGGGAGTTTCAATCTTGGGGTGGAGGATGGAGGCAAGGATGCAGAATGAGCCGAAGTGAGAGAATGCACAGCGTCAGTGAAAGCCATAGAAATTGAGAAGGATAGGTGTTAAGGTTATGAAGGGGAGAAGTGAGAGATGGGAGCACCCATGTGGGGAGTGCAAGACAATGTAAACATATGAAATGGTCAGCCCCCTTGCCTAATTCAGTGAGGATGTTTGAGTGAAGGGTATGCAGGTGTGCCCCAACAGTATCTTGGACATCAGTGACCTCCAGTTCGACCCCTAGCACACCACAATGCCACAATGCAAGCAATGATATCCTGCATGCCAGAGAGACAATCACACAAGTCGGTCACGTATGGCACAGACAACCCTTAAAACACAGAAGGGCATCGAGCCAACCACTCAACACAGGCCTGATAGATAAAACTAGGATCACTGACTGAGCCTCTTTGGAAGACCTCAGTGCTCTACATCATACTGGGGAAGGAACTGCATCTTCAAACATGCTGGCAGACACACGTTTGTCTGTGCCTGTCACTCAGGCATGTGGAGAACTTAGGAAGGGCCCAGACAAGAATGTATGGGACAGTATCCTTTTGTTTGTCCCCTCCTGTGTCCCACCTTTCCCCCTCCACAGGTCAAGAGCCACCATCATCAGCTCTATCAACATCTTCCTTCACCTTCTAGTCCTGCTCCTCAGCCTCCTACTGCCTTGCATCTACCCCCTCGTGTCCTACCACTTCATCTAACACCTGCTGCTTTTCATCCACCTCTTCACATTCCTCTTTTGTCGGCCCCTCAATTTCTATCTCCTCCTGTTTCACCTCCTGCTACCCTCCTCCACCCCCCTCATGGTGCCCGTCCAACTGTCCCTCAATTTCTGCCTCGTCGTGCTCCAGCTCCTGCTGACCCTCAGTTTCTGCCTCATCGTGCTCCAGCTCCTGCTGACCCACCATCACTGCCTCTTCCTGTTCAACCTCTTGCTGCTGCTGAACCTCCAGTTCACCCGAAGATGAGGTGCTCCCTAAGAGAGCCACGTGTTCCGTAACAATTGTGGAAGCATGGAGCGCAAAGCAAAATGTTTTAACAAGTACTAGTGCAAAGGGTTTCAAAGCAGGTATCTCTTTTTCTTTATTCAACCATCAACAGCATCAACGTTAGTTGCTTTGTCTTCTGCCAAATAAATTGTCCCCCAGATCCAAACACAGTACGTGACTCTATGGGCAGGTCTGCTCGTATGCAGGAACACACCCTTCTCCATGCCTGGTGAGGACGTTTCTAGTAGTAAGTGTTTCCTCCAACATGAGAAAACCTTTATTTACATATGAAAACAATGCAGTTGCATATGAAGTGGTTGCTCCTTATTGACTGAACAAAGATTTCTTTAAAGCTGAGCACAAAATAAGGCTTGTTGGAAATCCATTTGCTCTCACCTAAGAAAATAATTCTCCAGATCGAAGGATGATGTAAGTCATTTTGTTTCAGGTGCTCTGTCTTACCTGAACAAAATATCCTTGAACAAGTTTACGGCTCAGTGGGGCTGATGTTGCTTTCCTAAGCAAGGTAGTCGCTTCAACTAAACTCTTTGTGGAAGGTGTTCCTCTAGCCTGCGAGAAACTTTCTCCAGGCATGATCACAATGTGAGGATGGTGAAGGAATCTCCAGACCTAAACACAATTTTAGGCTCATGTTGTACCCTTTTGGATAAATAATTTTTCCATTAGCTAAACGCAACATTGGTTCTCATGTGTCATGTGCTTCTTTATATGTCTTTCTGAGGGAGGCGCTTTCTCAGACCTGAACAATCTATATTGATAAAAGTAAAAATGTGTTGGTTTGTTTCTGGCATGTCGAAGTGTTTTTCCTTATACAATTCCACACCATTTCACCAATCTGCACCAAATGTTGCATAGTTCCCTGTTAGGACCCTCCGGACAACACTGGCTACATGACATTTGGATGCCCTACACCTTTCCCCAGATTTCACCAAAGCTCTAAATTTGTTTATAGCTTGGCAAAGAGTTGTTCCTTGTACAATTCCACTCCATTTCACCAATCTGCACCAATGTTTGCATAGTTACCTTTTAGGACCCTCCGGACAACACTGGCTACATGACATTTGGACACCCCACGCCTTTCCCCAGATTTCAGCAAAGCTCTACATTCGTTTGTAGCTTGGCAAAGAGTTGTATTTTGTATTTGTATTTATTTTATTTATAAAGCGCACCAGGCCCAAGGGCCCAAGGAATAATACAGAGTATATACAACAGAATACATAAGGGAGGGAATACAAGCAGTGCAACAAAAGGATACATTTGGGATAATATACAAGTTCTATACATATTAACAATAAGGAGAGGCATCTAACAAGTTGGCGCTGGTGTAGCAAGTCCAAGTGACAGTGGGCACTAAGAATCAAGGCTGGTCTTGGGCTGACAGCCAAGCTTTGGCTTTGCTCTAAAAGGCCAAGAAGGACGGTTCTGCTCTGAGTGGATTGGGTAATGAGTTCCATAGTTTCGCAGCCAGGACTGGGAAGCTGCTCCCGCCTGATCTATGGAGGTTAAAGCGGGGAATGGAAAGGCAGTTGGTTTGAGCACTTCTGAGTGGTCTTGAAGAAGTGTGTAAAGAAAATCTACTGGCCAAATAACTGGGTGCTTGGTTCGTGAGGCTTTTGTGTGTTAGCGATAGCGCCTTAAGTGAAACTATTTGGGAAACTGAGAGCCAGCGGAGACTCCGTCTATAGTCTGAGATGTGGAGGTTCCTAGGGTTGTTTAGTGACGCTCTAATGGCATTATTTTGTATGATCTGTAGTTTGTTAATGTTGCATCGGTTAGTGCCGAGATAGAGGGTGTTGCAATAGTCAATCTTAGACAGGACCAAGGTCCTGGCTAATGTGGTGCAGTTGGCTGGTGATAGGAACGGTCGACATGCCGTAATGAGCTTACATGTATATGATGCAGCAGAGGAGACTTCGTTAATTTGTCTAGAAAGTGAGAGAGTGGGGTCGATATAGATACCAAGTGTTTTTGTATCTTTGGCCACTTTGATGGTATTGACATCAATTGTGAAGGAACTGAAGGACGGATCTAGCTTACTAAGTCTTTGGTGAGAGCCTAAGAGGAGAATCTCCGTCTTTTCATCGTTCAAGCACAGTTCATGCTGCGCCATCCAAGCCTGGATGACTTGGTAAATGGAATTGATGGCTAAAGTGTCAGTTTTGTGGTCACCTGTGATAGGGATGAGTATCTGGGTGTCATCAGCGTAATTGCTATATGTGACCCCCCCAGATAATCCAATATGTCAAAGAGTGGTTTCGTAAACACATTATAAAGTGTTGGGGAAACACACGATCCTTGTGGAACCCCGCAGGTGACCGGTGCGGGAGCGGCAGTGGCAGAAGGGGAGAAGACTCTCATTGATCTATTTTCCAGAAAGGAGGTGATCCAGGCCGTGGCTTTGTCTGAGAAGTGGGCGGCAGTTTTAAGGTGACGGCAGAGGATTCGTTGATTTACTAAGTCGAAGGCTGCAGAGAGATCTAAAAGGAGTAATAGGGCTAGCTTGCCCTTATCTTTTAGGTCTTCAATCTGCATTTTAAGATCTAAGAGGGCAATTTCCGTACCATACTGAGGGTGGAAACCTGATTTTCTCAGTCCCAGGAGATTATTAGTTTCCAGGTAATCTTAGATCTGCAAGGATGCAGCATGATCAATAATTTTTAAGAGGAAAGTGACCGTGGTGATGGGCCTGTAGTTAGTGGGTATGTTAGCATCCAGAGTGGGTTTTATAACGAGGGGAATGACCCAGGCATCCTTTAGGTTGTCAGGGACAGTCCCAGAGCTGAATGATGAATTTATGAACGTGGTAATGAAAGGTGCTAGACTGTGCAAGGCCTCCTTAATAATGGGGGCAGGACATAGGTCGCCCTGACAGAAGGTTTGAGGTTGTTGATGATATGCTCAACTTCAGTGGTGGATAAGGGTGAGAAGCTCAATGGTTTTAGGGTATCAAGATTAGTGTTGGTGCTGGCCTGAAGGATTTTTTGCTGCAGACTAGTCTGCAGACTGTTTTTTTTGTCATTGATTTTAGTTTGGAGAGTGGCGATTTTGCCGAGGAGGGCCTTTTGAATGCTAGTAAACCAAGTACTGTCTTTGGAACAGGTGTCAGGGGGAATGGCAGGAGACTCCAGTTGCTTTAAGATTCTGAATAACTCCTTGGTGTTTGATTGAGCTTGTTCAATGTGTTTGTTATACTCATCTCTTTTGGCCTGTAGTATGGCCTCTTTGTAATTTAGAGTAGCTAGAGTAACGCTAGCTTTGTTTGTTTCAGTTGGGTTACTTTTTCAGCGTGATTCGAGGCTCCTTTTTTCTTTGCGAAGGGTTCTCAGTTGTGGCGTAAACCACGAGTTGAGGTGGGCCCGTGGTTTAGGTTTTCTAAGTTTGGTGGGCGCAATGAGGTTGAGGGCTTTCAGCATGGTCTGATTGTATGTGTCTACCAGGACAGTAGGGTCAGAGCATGAGAAGGAGAGATCATTGGGAGCAGGGAGGATGAGTGGAAGTAATTTAGCGCAGGCTATGTTACGCTTGTTTTTTGTGGCGGTGGCAGGTCGATATCAGGGATAGTGTGGATGATTATAGTGGGGATACTGAAGGTGATGAGGTGGTGGTCTGTCCATGCACATGGTTGGTTATTGGCTTCCCATTCTTGCACCAAAGGGGTCCCCTCACTGCAATATCCACTGCTTCAAAAGTCCAACAAAAATTCCAAGCTCTGATGATCAAAATCCTAAAGCTCAACTAAAATTCCTCCAGTGTCCAAACAAAGGCATTTTCCACAAATCTCATCTTCTTCTGTTGTAAATGTAAGGCGGGTGGCTTTTTCCACTGGCTCTTTGCTTGTCCTCAGAATAAACATCTGATATGGTTCCATTACTCTTGGGTAAAAAGAACTTTTGATGGTCAGCTAGAAATGTGCCTTCTAGGTTTCTTTTCTTATCTTCGCTCATATTCTTGCTTGCCAGAAGGTATTTATGGCCCAGATGGGGCTTGATGATGAAGCAACGCCCTGCTAATAGCCACCCTCTTCTTCCTCGTATGTTGCTTCCCAGTCCTGCCTTTCATTTCTTTCTTCTTCTTAGCCTCTCCTTACTGTTCCCAGGAGAGTGTTGTTGCCTCAAACCCCCTCCCATTACTACTCCCTTCCCTGGACGAATGTGGTCCTCTGGAACCTCTCGATTCTTGTCCTTGTACCTCTTACCTGTTTCTGAATGGTATGGTGTTATGCCCCTCTAAAGGTTCTCTGCTTCCACCTCACTTTCCGAAAACATTTCTAACTCTCCTGATACTTGCCTTTTTGGGGATTTACCACCAGTCCCTCCTGGGCCTTGGTTCCCTCTCATCCAGGAAATCTATCTCATTATTCTAGTATCACCAACCCTCTCCCTCTGACTCGTTTCTCCCTAGACCTCTTTCTTTCTGTCGCCTCCCTCTGACCTAAGTAAACTTGCTCACTTCACTATTTCTGTCTCTTGCTTCTGAGCTGTCACCCGTTCACCCGTTACTTACTTCTCCAAGGTGGTATCTCTCGCTCTCTTCAGAAACAGGTTTACCTCTCTCTCCTCATAAGTGATCTCTTCTGCTCTCTCTCTAAACCTCATATTTCCCTTCTGTTGCCTGTGCTTTTCTTCTTGCCCAAGTGGTATCCCTGGAGGCTCTCTCTGTATCCCTGGAGGCTCTCAGGGTGAGAAGGCTGATACCCTTCTCACCCTGCTCCCAAGTAATCTCCTCTGTCTTCTCTCTCTTTTCTCTTTCTCTCTCTCTCTCTCTAGGGACTTGGTTTGCACGTTTGTGATGGGGGATGTGTTGGTCCTTGATGGGGGCATGTGCTCGTAGTCAGGTGATCTTTTAAGGGTTGGCCTAAAGCTATATACGGCATATCTACTGTGCTGATACTTGTTTGTTTTAGCAGTGTGTTTTGGTCCACCTCCATTGTTGCTGCCCGCTTCTCTCTGTGTGCTATGGTAAGCTCAGTGTGTGCTTTTCCTACACATAAATCCTTCAGTAAGTCTTGGGAAGTGTTTTTTACTTTTTGGAAAAAGCTTTTTATTTTAATTCACAGAGTAGCATGAACAAATCTTGGTCATGAGTACATGGCAGACATCATTATAGTTCAAAGACAGAGACAATGCATTATATCCCCAAGGAATGGAACATGTACAACTCAACAGGACACACAATGACATGGAAAAGATAGACAAATAACAGGACGAAGAGAGGGAAAAAAGTTGTAGTTCGTCAAGACACTCACCGGTTGATCCATATGGAGAGGCTCTGCCCTAAGATCATTCTCATGTACCAGGAATCAATGCTGAATCATCCTGCTGACTCATGTTCCCACCACCATGTGAAACCACCCCCAAATTCCTTCAAAATCCCTCCCTTTGTGTATTCCTTTGACTAAATATCACTCTCTCATGTGAACTTAGGTGGTTCATCTCCGCAACCCGTGTACATACCTCAGGCAACCCTGTGATAAAGTTTATTTTACGGACCTCGTGAATTGCATCTCCCCTTAGATCCATATGCGCTCGTCCAAACATTTTTGCCCACAGTCACCGTCCTCTCTTCGCACTCGTCAATATCTAACCATTTAAATAGTTTGCACGTCTTCACCTTCCCGTTGCTGATTGTACCCACCGGCCCATCAGCCCAGGTGAGCCAGGCCAGCGGACCATCTGTTGCGCGCAAAACTCCTGTCAGTAAGTTCCTAAATACCCTGTAATATCTCTCTTCAGCATTGTTAACTTTGCATTTGTATTATTTTCCTTTTACAGGCTGCGGGTTGTACGCATGGTTGTTCACAATCTTTGCATTCAGCTTGCATTATTTTATTTTATGGTATTATTATTTTTATTTTATCTTACTTTAGTTACATTTATTTTCATTGTATACCGCATCACTGCGGCTGAGGATGCCTGGCCTCATCAGGTGGTCTGGTGTCTCGCGCCCAAATCCATCTGCCCTCACGGGTCCATTTTACATTTCTTACTCACACGTGCTGCGAGTCTGTTCTCACTAGATGTCACAAAAGCTCAGCTGATTGGCTCCTGCCCATATCATAAGCCTTCTTAGGAATGGCCCTCCCTGGCAGCGCAGCAGAAGCTCCTCCTCTGCGCTGAAGTCTGAAGTCAACCACATAGGTCTTTCACACGACGTTCTTGTTGAATTCGCTCCCCCAACAACTTTGTGGACCTCTGGCTGGTCTATCCTGTCTCCTCCCTGCCCTTCTGTTCCATCTGGTCCGGTTGCCCATGTGAAATGCTTTTTGCTCACTGTGCTATCATTAAGAGCTCAAGCCCTTCCTTTTTATGAACTGCTCCAGGAACACATGCCTGATTTCATTTTTAATCACAAAAACCTGGCTTAATGAGACCTCTGGTCCCTGCCTGGTGCATGCTCTGCCGCATGACTATCACATTCTGTGTTTTGATCGTCCTTCCCAAAAAGCGGGTGGTGGTGTTGCCCCATTCCATCATTCCAGGTTTGCATGCTCTATCCTTCCTCTCATTCATAATCTCAAAATGGAGGCTCTCTTGCTGCGTATTGACGTATCTGCTATGAGCACAGCCCATGTCTGCGTTCTTTATCGCCCCCGGCCGTGGACACTCTGCTTCCACTTGCTTGTTCTGAAGCTATTGCGCATCTCCATCTGCGTCACAGAGATCTCATCATTATGGCTAACTTTCATTTGCACCCCAATGACCCGCTGGACTCATATGCGGGACTGCTTGCTAATACCCTCTTCGACCTTGGACTGGTTGCTGGCCCCACTCATGTACTTGGCAACATCTTAGAGCTGTTTTTTTGGGCCCCTGGATTGGTGTCAATTTTCCCTGCCAGCCCCATGGTCTGGGTTGATCATTTTCGTTTCCCTTCCTCTATTAGCACAGTGCCTCTAGTGATGCAGCTTATCTGCAGTCGCCCGCCCCTACTGCAGCTGTTGGACTATTAGTATGTCACATATTGTAGACAACATTACTCTCATCTGTCCCTCTCTGCAGGCTACTGAACTGGTAACTTTAGCCTCAGCTTTTACTTCTACGGCTGCCTTCTGGCCCCCCTGCCGCTATCTAAACCACACAGGCTCACCTTGCACCCTTGGTTTTCCCCAGGCAGAACATTAATGCTGTGCCTCCTATAGTCCTGCAAGCCGCCTGGAGCTGTGCAAGATTACTACAGTTTTGCAAACTGCAGTATTTTAACCCAAACGCGTTTTCTTTTCCTCACGCGTGCTGACCGCTGTGAATCAGCCCAGCGACATGTTTAGGCTGGCTCTGTCATTACCATCCTCAGCTGCTGCCTGCACCTTTGAGGCTACTCAGGGACTGTGCGACTCTCTGGTGGAGATCTTTGTGGATAGAATTGCTATGATATGCCAGAAATAGTGAACTCTGGGCCTCAGGCATCTTCAACCGCCCCTGTAGTCCTCTGCTCTCTTCTCAAATCTGGGCCTGTGTCCGGTCTTTAGCGAGGAGGATATCTTGAAGTCTACCATTGCCCTCAAGTCAGCCTCCCCTGCCCACCCTATCCCACTCACCTCCTCAAGAGGATTATCCCGATGATTGGCCTTTGGGTGTCATCCGCTATTAACTGCTCTTTGTCAAATAGTTGTATTCCTGCCTCTTTCAAACACGCTATGGTGATCACACTTCTAAAATGAACCCTCTCTGGATTCTTCTGTTCTTTCTTCCGTCCTATTTCTCTTCTCCCTTTTTTCATGACATTTCTTGAATCCCTGATGATACATTTACTCTGCTCATTCTTGAAAGACTCTGGGTTCTTGGACCCTTTTCAATCTGGTTTCCCACACGGGCGTGGGACTGAGTCTGTGCTGGTGTCTGTCGTGGACGACATGTGCTGCATGGTGAATCAGGGTGGTGGGGCTCTGATTTTGCTACATCTATCAGCAGCCTTCAACACCATTGATCATGTCGTATTATTGGAGAGGCTCGCCCTGGCTGGCGTCTCCGGGTCGGTGCTCGTTTGTTTCTGCTCTTTTCTTTCTGGGAGATCACAATCTCTTCTCTCTCTCCTTTCTACTATGCTCCTTCACTTATCTCCTGTGGGGTTCCACAGGGGTCATCTTTCTCTCCTCTTCTTTTCAATATCTATATTGAGCCTCTGGTCCTCCTTATTCACTCTTTCAGGTTTACGTGTTATTCTTACGTGGATGGCACCCAAATAGTGATCCGTCTTGACCTATTACTGGAGCACACAGCTGCTCGCTATCAGGCTTGCTTGTTGCCGGTCAACACCTGGATGAGCGACAACTGGCCCTCTTAAATGGCAACAAAACCGAGGTCTTGGTAGTGGGTCCGACCTCAAGCTCTGTCCTCTGGACCGCCTATTTTTGGCCCCCTTCTTTGTGTCCTCTGCCTAAGCCAGCTCAGGTGGTTGAAAACATAGGCATCAAACTTTCATCCACGCTGTCCTTCGAGCAGCAGATCAGTGCAGTGTGTCGGTCCATCTATTTCAAACTCAAGGTTCTCTGCAAAGTCCTTCCCTACCTTTCCTCTCACCTTCATTCTGTGGTGATATCATTTATGGTGGCGGGCAGCTTGGACTATTGTAACGCGTTGTATCTTTCTCAACCTCTTTACCTACTGCGCCGCCTTCAGGTCCTGCAGAACACTGTTGCCAGAATGGCAACAGGGGCACCTTTTTGCGCCTCTGCCTCCCCTTTCCCTGACTCTTTGCATTGGCTGCCGGAAGCTATCCGTGTTGATTTTAAATTGCTTTGTCTGGTGCACCGGGCCATTTAGGGTCTTGGCCCTGAGTTGCTGCAGGAATAATTCCTTCCTTACTTCCCCTCTCATTCTCTTCTTTCAGCTCTTAATTCAAGTCCCCAGTGTACAGCGCTCAAGATCTGGGGGGCGCGCCTCTCGGTGTTGGCGGCCAGGCTATGGAACTCTCTACCATGGGCCCTGCGTGCTATGCAGGACCATCTCCTGTTCAGCCATGCCTTGAAGAACTTTCTTTTTTAGTACTTCCCCCTTTTTTAGTTTGTTTTGGTTTCTATCTTGCCCTCTCCCCAGTAGCGCCACAATACCATTGTTGATGTAGGTGGTGCTCTTTATAAATGATTAAAATAAATAAATAAATATATCACAGATGCCCAAAGCTAGGTATCCCATTGCTGTGCAAAGGTCGTCAGCTGTGCTTTGCTTTTGTTTCTACTGTTGGTTGTTAAGATTGTAGAAATGGTCACATTTTATCGCCTGCAATGCTTTCTGGAGTGGGAGAATAATGTGGCAATAAGACCCGAGGCGGTGGGCCAATACCGCCCCAGGTAATGCCCGGGGCCGTAGTTACGCGAGGGCCTTAACGAAGCCCCCGGGCATTACCTGCGGCGGTATTGGCCCGCCGCCGAGGGTCTTATTGCCATTAGCACCCCGGCCCGTTGGATCGGGGTGCTAATGGCATTTTTTTTTCTGTTTCGGTGCATTTCGAAACAGAAAAAAAAAAGACAAAAAATGGCCGCCGGGAAAGGCCATCGGGAGCGGACGTGCTGGGAACACAAGTGTTCCCAGCGTGTCCGCTCTGAGGGACGATGGAAGCGCGGAGCGGGGATGGCCCGCTCCGAGTCTCCACACTGCTGGAGACTGCTATCATTGCCCAGAGGGGACGCAGGAGCAAAAAGGTAAGTGGGGTAGGGAGGAGGGAGGGTGGAGGGTGGAGAGGAAAAAGAAAAAGCTTACCCCAGTCCCTGGCTGGGGGCGAAGGCAGCTTCTCAGTCGTGGGGAGCCTCGGAGCAGGGATAGCCCTGCTTCGAGCCTCCTCATTGGCTGAGGGGCTGCCACGCCCCCGCCGAGGACAAGGCGGCTGGAATCGAAGGATTCTTGGCCGGGTAATGATCCGGCGAGAGCCAATCAGAATGCTTGTTGCATTCTGATTGTTTCTCGCCGGGTACTAATGCTCGATACATTTCAAAAGTGCTTGTATTTGCTCCTTTCTCTGGCCAGAAGGAGAAACTGACACAATTGAGTTTGGCAGTAAATCCGACAAACTACTGCCAAACTCTGTTAGCCTTATCATCACTTGGCCCGGCTGGATTACCGCCGGATTACAAGTGGCGGCATAGCAGTGCTAGTACCGTGAGTCCATAGGACTTCATGCGGTTTTTGGCGGAATTACCACTAGCGGTAATTCCACTGCAGTAATTCCATAGAAAATTGGCAGTAGAGTGGCGGATTCACCTCCAGTTATGTGCTGGAGGTAAATCCTCCACCCCACTGCCAGTCTCGTATTTCGGCGGTATGGGAATGCGGCAGTAATGAAATTACCGCTGCATTCCCCCCCAATTTTTCGCTCACCGCCGACCTCGTAATGAGGCTCATGTCGATCGTGCAGCCTGACATGTTGATTTTCCTCAGCAAAGCTGCCAGTGAAAAGAAAGTAACAGAACTGCAAAACCATTGCCTGGGTAACTGCAATGCTTTCCCTTAGTGGGTTTAAAGTGAACTGGTCTCTTTTCCATGACAGGAGACTGGTTCTGACTACAGGGAACTGTTATGCCTGTCTCACCTGCGGGCCTCACTTTAAGTGGCATTTTTTGGCCCCTGAGATTACATATCTCACTAAAAGTATTGGTTTTGTGGTCAAGGTGGGCGCAAAGGGATACCGGGCACCGGTAATGACACCGGTGCCGGTAATCCCTTTGCGTCCTATTCCGAGGTCCCTTTTCGGGTCCCTCCCTTAACTCTTGGTTTTACCAGACGTTATGGACGGGACCCCCAAATGGATACCGGGGTCAATAACGGTACCGCAATTTGCGGTACCGCTATTAACGCCTTCCCCCTTCCCATTGACCCCTATGGGGGCTAAAATGGGAATGGGGAATGGCATTTCAAATGGGGATTTACCGGTCCCGCAAAGGGCGGAATGGACCGGTAAGTTCCCATACCACCACGTCGGTGGCGGTACCGATATTGGTGCTGGTCATGGCGCTAATAGCGCCATGACCAGCACCAACCTCGGAATGAGGGCCCTTGTCTTGTTTACCCCTGAATTATCAAACCCCATCCAAAGCATTTCTTATCGAAATAATTCATATATTTATATATAATTGATATATATATATATATATATATATTTACGGTCCTTTGCTTGGGCTTCCAATGTGTGCACAGACTGGCACCACAATACTTACATTGATACCCTCCAACTGTTTCAAAAATCTATTAAACCTTAAACATTTTTTAACTAACTCTACCTAGTCCTTTCTCTCAGCTTATTTACTTTCTCAATAACTCCATACGTATTTAATAAAGCCATAATGCAATGTAAGTAATCCTGATGCACGGATGCAATTTGTTTTGCCTGGTTTATGCGCATTATAACAAAAATAAATAAAGGCATATGCACACATTTCTGAATGATATTTTCCAAATTCTCTCCTATCTACAGAGGTCTGGCTTTGTGTTCCGAACATTTAACCGCTGCTGCCCATGTCTCCGATGGTGCTGCCGCAGAAAATGCATTGTGTGCAACGCATCGCAGAACAAGAAGTCGGTGATCTGTCAGAATAAAGACTGCGAGACAGTCTACTGCTATGTATGCTGGCTGGACCTGGGCAAAGTGTGCTATGCCTGTCTGCCCCAACAGAGAGAAATGTTCATCTCCGGGGACAGAGAGGGTTGAACACCTCTGATGAGTGGGGAAATAACAAGAAGAATAATTGCACACATTCACAGTAGAACATATCCTTACCCAAAGGTGTGTGTATAGCTAACATTTTAAATAAATATTTTTGTACTTACCTGACATTCTCGGTCTCAGGATATTTCTTACAAATTCGCCAAAGATAACTCTCGCACCTCTTGCAGTGTGTGCGTCTTCTATGTAGCTCTTTCTCGTGGGTGGTTGGGTGGGTGGGTGTGTGTTTTTGTATACTATATACTACCCCCTGTAGTTGTTAATGCTCACAACTAAATAAGACACTTGACAACTAAAACCTTTTACCCGCAAAAGGGATCTTTATTTCCAGCTTAAATACCACAACATTCACAGTTTCCCTTGTCTTATTCATGTACAACCTTTGCAGCTAAACATAGGTAGGAACCAAGCAGTAAGCAGCACTTTGCCATCAATCAGACACATGGGAGAGTCATGTCGACACAGGTATCTATAACATCAAGTTTAGGTACAGCCTGGAGTTGCAGTCCTCATTCTTTTCCATATCTATTAGGCAGGTGTTACAAATCAACCTCTGGGGTACCAATGGTCCAGGGATGAATATCGGTTTCTAAACCATCAATCAGCCCCACACCCCCAGTACACCAGAAGGGATCCGAACAGATTGGAATACAAGTAAATTATAAGCCTCCTTGTCCAATTTTGGTAACGTGGACAGAATGGCAGGCTTATAGCTGCAAGGTCGTGGATCGTTGGTTAGTTGCAACACAGCGAAAATACAATTATTACCCAATGATAAAAGGGACTGTCCAGTCAAGGTTGCATGAAAATACCTACTTTATTATTATTACAACAGACAATTCTAGCACGCTACAAAATACAGCCCACCCTGTAAAGGATCACAGAGGACAGTTTCACGAAGGAAAGGGATGCACTCTGCATACTGACAGGAGGGTAGTCGGTAAAGCAATCAGTCTTAAAGCTTATTTGGTTTCAGCCCCAAGGGCGCAAGGAGTCGTAAATGTCACTAGGGGCCTTTGGAGGCAGAACTACAATGTACCTGGTGCTTGAGATGATCTTGATGCTTGACAGCGTCGAGTCGGTTCCAGGACGCTTTCCAGCTCTTGCGGAAGAGTTCAAGATGGGAGACAGCTGTGGGTATTGGGCGGCAGGCAGTCTGGCAAGCAAGGCTGGACAGATGCCTGCAGGCTGGCCTACACAGCAGCTCAGGGCCAAGAAGCATTGTCTCTGTGCTGGTTGGCAGATCTGAAATGCTGGTCGAGGTGTCTCGAACGGCTTTATTGACTGCATCGTGAAAACAGTCAGTGGTGCAGCCGATTGGGGTTCAAGGACCCAACTGCCTCGAAAATGTCCTTAAAAGATGGATGCTGGTTGATGCTTGTCGTGGGACTCCTCCTAGCTTCTTTGCAGGGCTTGTGTCGTCCTTTAAGGCGGATGGCCCAAAGCTGAGGAGTGTGTTTGCAGGCAACGGCCTTGTCCTTTGTTCAGAGACTCTCTGGCACTTCCCACCTAGGAAGCTTGCTGGCAGAACCTAGCAGGGCATGCTGTGTGCTGGCTGGATACCGGTTATGGAGCTGCCGGACGGGTCCTCTGAGTTCGGTATCTCCCTCTGTTCGCTGGGAGATGTTTAGGGGGGGGGATATTGCTTCCCTTTTGGAAATCCTGACCTTCCTTCACTGGCGTGAGCTGTAAGGCAGACTGTACCTCCAGCCAGGGTCCAAATGAGTCCTTCTTCTTACTCCTTTCGAAGTCGTCGGATGATCTTCAAAAAGAAGGGCTCAATCCTCTTTTGAACCCAAAGGGCCCCAGTGATTGGTGCAGGCTAATCCTACCTTAATGAACCAATCCTATGTCCCCACCAACAATCTTCTGTTATGCGTGAGGTCATAACCAGAGTGCTTTGCAATAGGTAAGGGGTCAACATGTACTACTAAGTCCCACCCATATTCCTGTCTGTTGTGGATCAAAGTGTCTCTCTGGTTAATTGAGCTCTCTGTGCCTCCTGATCAAAGCACAAGTCTGCCTTGAGGTTTGTGGCGAAAACAGACTTTCTGTCTCTATCAAATCACATACTTCTTCCCTCTGAAAGGGGCTTCCCTGCAGACGTTGCCTACTGTAAACAGTTGTCCCAGACATGACATTCACTGACCTTCATACACAGGGGTGGGAGCTAGCTTCAAGTTGACACGTTGCTTTTCAAAGAGGTGTTAGTTCTCCAGCATTGTATCTTTCATAGATTCAGATGCTCGAATATTCCCCGTCGTCAGACCAGGAATCCTCAGTGATTTAAATAATTATACATTTTTAAAAAAAATATATACATTATTTCCATAGAAATATGACTGTAGATTGCCCATTAAGGTCTATGAGCCATTCACTAGTGTAGTCCCTCCACCTCACTTTGGTCCTTTATGGTCCTAACCAATGAGGTGGCAGGGTTTAAGCTCCGCCCCAGTTAGCCATCTTCAGATTTTTCACTGCAGTCTAACAGACAGAGGGAATCCTCCAGCTCTCTGAGCTTTTCAAAATCTTTCTACTGTTAGATATGTTTGTTTATCGCAAAAAGATATATTTTGAGATCTCCTGATCAAGCCTTTTCTGCTCTCTGTTTCTGGGCTCAGAAAACACTTTCACCTAAAATTCGTCAAGTGAAATCCTCTTCAAATCATGGCTGAACTTACAACTGCCAAAAAGCCTTCCCTGTTCAGGGACTGCACGAGGTGCATGAAGAAACTAATCTACATAGGATCCTCATGAGCATTGCATCTACTGCCTGTATCCTCATGATATCAATAAATGTGACATTTGCAGGACTTTCTCCCACAAAACCCTGCAGGACAGACACAGAAGACTTCTTTTACATTTAGAAGCCAAAGGTCTATCTTCTGATGAAGAATCTGCCAAGACAGCTCCTGTACATTCTACTAAACCATCTGAGAGGCAAAAAGAAGGTCCTCTTCAGTGGAAAGGAGTGTCTCTCCCTCTCATAATAGTAAGTGGAAGGTGGCAATACCCCCTTTGAACTCGGGATCACAAGAAACGGCATACTGAAGAAACAACCACTTCCAAAGGTAAGGAGGCGTTTTCAAAAAACCTGGTGGGGGGGCAATCATCAACGGATAAGCCGGCTACGAGTGGCTATAGCGATAGAGGCCCATCGACGACCAAGGCGTCAACCAAACCTGCATCGTCCACAACAACGACACTTCAAACCTCGTCATCGATGTCCAAATCTTCGTCGTCGAAATCAGCCTCCATCAAACATTCGTTGACGAAGGAGTCCCATCAGTCGTTCACGATTCTCTCGTCCACGAAGATCCCATTGACGGATAAACACAGTCAACCATCAATGAAATCATCGTCCACGAAACCACAGCTGACGAAGTCATCGTCCACAAAGCCACCGTCGACGAAACATACAGTGACGCCGTCAACGACAACGTCAATTCCTTCAACCACGGAGAAAACGAACCCAAAACAACCGCCGGAGAAGCCAATGTTACACCATCCAATGAAAAAACAGTGCCTCCTACAATAGAGACTCATGAACCAATAGGAGCCCAACTATCTCCTTTAAGAGAGATGGCAGAACTCCCAGACATCATTCTTCTAGAGGAGTTTTCAGACACAGAATTTGTTGGTGAGCAACCTTTTCTCACCCCAAAGGAACACAGTCCTCCCTGGCAACCAACTACGGAGGAAACCGCAGATCCTTACGATCCAGTTCTCATGGAGTCGATACAAAGGATCATTGAAGAATTCAACAGCCGTCAAATGGAAATGAATAAGTCATCCTTAAAGAAAGAGGTAACACCACCACAGAGGAACATCTCACCTTGACATAGCACACCTAGAGAGTCTCCTTCCAGGAGCAGGCCACATAAAAGGGCACATTCACCTGAGCCTCCTCGCGTATCCAGGAGCAGGACGCTCAGTGCTTCACCGACAAGGGTCCCATCTCTAAGATCATCGCCTACGCCAAGATCACCTGTTCGAGATCCTATGATTGTACCTTCAACCGCATCTGTCTCAAACTGGAAAGAGGATCCTTTCAGAGATTTTTCAGACCCCGAGGAAGGGGAGATTACAAATGAGCCTGACACTCATAGCGAATGGGACGATTACATAGTTGAAAAACCTAGAAAGACTCTCCAGGAGATTCTTCACCACCGGACGATTTGGAATCTTTTCATACCATTATCGGCAAAGCTGCAGATTTATTCAAGTTACAAGTCACATCTGAAGAGAAAAAGTCAGTGCTTTAGGAGCACAGAGACAAACGTAGAAGGACAGTCACTACCATCCCTCTTCTTGATACCATATGGGATTCTGGATCTAAGATTTTGGCTACACCTTTATCTACTCCTGCTCTGGTTTCAAGACCTGAAAAGAAATACAAAGCCCCTGACACAGCGCCACTTTGTCTATGGGGACATACTAAGCCAGATTCTGTCATCACGGTGGCATCCAGAAAAAGGTTGGCCAATCCTTCATCGCCCTTATCAGTACCTCCCAACAAGGAAGGGCGTAAGTTAGAGGGCATGGGCAGAAAGGTATCCTCATCAGCCTCTCTCACCATCAGAGTGGGCAATGCACTAGCCATGACAGCATGTTTTGACTGCGTGCTACGGCTATGTATGTCTAAACTAGCCAAACATTTACCAGTGGATCTCCAGGAAGAAGCCAGAGCAATCATAGCAGACGGGGAAGCTACCTCAGATCATATGATTGACGCAGCAGTGGACGTGGTGGAATCAGGTTTCAGGCAAATGGCTCACGGTACTGTACTGAGGAGACAAGCCTCAGACAAACTTCAGACCGGAGGTCCAAGCACAAATGTTAGACATGCCCTTCGATGGGCAAGACTTATTTGATAAGAAGATCGATGACCACCTCAAATGAATAAAGACGGACATGGACACAGCTCGAGCCATCAGTTCCCTCAAAGACAAGGACAAAGACTGTAGATCTTTTCATCCTTTTCGAGGCTCATCCTCCAAATTCAGAGGCTTTAATCATCCCTCTTATGGCCAAAAAACGCAGGGAAACTCCTTCTAGGACAACAAATACCACCAATCCTCTAGCAGGTACTCCCAGAGGGGAAGGCGTGGTTCTACACAGGGCAAGACCCAGAGCAAGCAAAATTGAAAGATCATGGGCCTCATTACGAGTCCGCTGACCCGGACTTAACGCCACTGGTATAACCATACCGGCACTGTTTCCGTGACCGTCAAATCACGACCCACGATTCTGGAAAAACCACCACCACAAACCGCCGCCACGGAGTTAGGGGACCCCTAAAATGCGTCGGTGGGGGAAAAAAAAACCAGTTACTGGCAACACCAAACACCATGAGCATTATGAGTACCACAGACATGGACACACCGCCATAAAAATGGCGCAAAATCCATGGCCACGGATGCGGTATGACGTTAAACAGTGCCTGGTGAGCTGAATCAGGACACAGGTACAGCAAATGAGCCCAGCTGGACCCAGCAGGCCACTGGGAGCCTACAAAAGGGCCACACCCACACCCAGGCCAACTCCAAACACAACTATGCAGGCAGCAGCTGCGGCAGCATTGGGACTGGGGCTATTGAACCTACAGGCAGCAGTGCACATGGTGGCAGTAATGGTGCAGAGGAGGATGTGAGGCGGAGGAGGCGCAGGCGGCAGTTAGCAAACCCTGCACCCATGCCAAACCCAATTGTGCAGCTGGCACGACCCCGCAGATAGCCTGCAATACCCAGCATCAGGGCCTCACCCTGGAACCTGACCCCAGGACAGATCCACACATTATACCGGCTGGACCGTCCAACAATCATGTACATCACCGCTATGATTGAGGACGACATCAGCAGCCACATTGCCATTTCGACCGCAACCCCCCCCTCCTGAAGGTGGTGTCAGTACTGCATTTTCTAGGCACCGGAACTTATCAGCACACAGTTGGTGAGCTGCACGGGCTCTCACAACCCTGTTTCTCTAAAATATTGGGACAGGTACTGGATGCCCTGCTGCGGCATGTGTCGGAACACATTGCCCTACCCCGTACCCTTGCACAGGTCATTGCCACCAAGTTGGCCTTCCATGCCATTGCGGCCATGCCAAATTGTATAGGTGCAGTAGACTGCACCCACATAGAGCTGACAGTACCACATGCAATGGAGATGGTGTACCGCAATAGGAAACTGTACCACTCACTGAATGTATAGATGGTATGTGACGCCGGACAAGTGATTACACATTGCTGCGCACATTTCCTAGGGTCAACACATGACTCAATGGTCCTGCGGAATTCAACATTGCCACGCTACATGGAACGCTATGCTGGACAAAGCACATGGCTATTGGGTGAGTACAACTGCCAATGCACAGGCCCTGTGGAAGGGGGCTGTGTGTCCAGGGCAATGACCTGTGTGAGTGGGCTGCTACAACTGCACATGCATCACCCCTGGCCCATGTAATGGACGGTCAGCATAACCCACACATCACAAAGCTACTCATCACAGGTTGGCACAGTGTGCCCGTACACACCCTGCCAAATGAGACATACAACCACTACTACCACAAGGCCATACAACTTGAGCCACTCAATACAGCCAGTCACAATATGCACCACTGCCAATACAGCCACCCACACTATGCACCACTGCCCCCAATGCACATGATGACTGCACATGAGACATCCTGCAACAACCACATCATCACAGTCTATTGATTGACTCCTCCATGTGTGTACGTCATTGCACAATGCCATACTTACCAACCTCTATTTTCCGCAAGGGCAACTACATATGCACAGCAAGTCGTTGGGCAATGTCCAAATGCCACCGTCTACAACATTTACCCATGAATGGTAATCACCCACCCGTCCGACCACTGCTTGACCCATATGGATGAATGAATGATGACACAAGATTGCACTGCATCTGATCAAGAGATGATACCACAAACACTGACATGTCCCACACATTTCCATCCCATGTAGGTTAATGCTGGATATGCACTCACGCCATGGCTGATGACGCCTGTATGGAGGCCAAGGAACAGGCATGAGGAGGTGTACAACAGGGCACATGTCCGCACACGTGGCATGATTGAGAGGGCATTTGGCCTACTGAAGAACAGGTTCCGCTGCTTAAGCAGATCTGGAGGATCACTGCTCTACAACCCAGTGAATAGAGTTCACTCTCCTTCCCCTTTACACTGCAGCATCTTGATTCTTCAGGACTTGAGCCCCTGCACTGATGCAGGATGGAGAGCCCACTACAAAAGTATATTAGGTAAGAAAATCTGGTGAAAGAGTCTTAGCAAGGGAGAGATAACACTGCACTAAAGTCTGCAACACTAACTCTAGTAAAAAATTGTGTATTAATAGGGTAGCGCTTTCACTGAAGAAGTTTTTGATTGATGAACAGCGCTCTCTGAGAAGAGTCCTAGACTGGTTCCTTGAGTGTTTCTGCAGAGTCAAGGTAAGCGTTACAGAACGCGAAGCCGTGCTGAAATATACTCTGCCTGAACATCATGGGAACTCCAGAGGTTTATCAGTTGGTTCATTTGTTGGGGGAATTGAGGCAGAGGTTAATGCCGCATGTTCCGAGACTAATGCCCTGAGGAAGGAGTTAGTGGGAAACAGAGAAAGAATAGAGGAACTAGCCCGCCAACTCCTACAAACACAAGCTGGTCAGGTTCCCTTGCCCATGGGTAATCCGCAAGCATCATCCTCCATTGCACCGTCTGTGCCTGTTCAAGTGGTTGTCCCAGGAAATATTTCTTTGGCTCCTCCGGAGCGTTTTACGGGAGATCCTAAAAAGTTCACAGTATTTTTGAATCAATGTAAATTGCATTTCTTATGTAGGCCAGGAGTTTTTCCTAATGATCAATCCAATGTGGCATTTGTGTTATCATATTTGGGAGGATATGCTGCTGACTGGTCCATAACCCTTGTCAACAGAGACGATCCTGTGTTGAGGAATTTTCAGGAGTTCCAATGGGAACTGGAAAAACTCTTCGCTCATCACACAAAAGGGCAAGCATTAGATAATTAATTGTTATCACTTTGTCAGGGCACTCAAGATCTGCTGGCATATGTGGCAACTTTTAATAGGTTGGTGGCCGAAACCAACCGGCCTTCGGAAAAAAGAACCACCCTGTTTTACCGTGGGTTGAGGAGTGAATTGAAGGATGTCTTAGCACAAGTGGTGAATCCGCCTGAGGGTATTACGGAATTCATAGATTTGACCATTCAGTTAGATCATCGCCTACAAGATAGAAGGACCGATCGTGCTCGCCTAGAAGGTAGAGAATATTTTGTTCACCCAAGGGAATCTGTTGGGAAATGATCGTCAGAGACTCATCCTGAACCCATGTAGCTGGGTGGCATACATGTGTTACGCTCAGCTGGCTCCCACAGGGGCGTCGATCGGACCCGGACAGCTGCGACCTCCGCCAACGTGAAGCGTAGTGCAGAGATGACAGACTGGACTGGACCGCCTAATCTCGTCTGCTTGACCCGTAGAAATATTCTCCTGCAAGTGGAGAAAGGGATTCAGCCACCCGTGGATTTTAGTAATGGCACCCCACTGTTCTCCCCACTAATCACCACCGATATTCACTTTCTGTAAGATCACCTTATGTTTGTAAATGATGAGCTCTCCATCCTGCGTGGAATGCAGGGGCACGTAGACACCAGTTACTTCACTGGTTTGAGGGCGTTGGAAGAGTTCAAGATGAATATTGACTCCGAGGTTCCAGGCGAGAACCCGTAAGTATAAAGTTCAAAGAATTCAATATGTCCGATGTTCACTCTTGTACATTCCTTTCTTGTGTTGCAGCTGGGTCCAAGGGAAGATTGTCTTGTGGCAGCTGATGGTGTGAGGTAAGAGTCTGTATTACCCAACACTGTCCGGCAAAAGATGCGTGTGTTTAAATTGCTGGTTTCTCTCTCCTTACAGGTGCGGTGTAAGAAGTTGCGGTTTGTTACAGAATAATGCCTCCGGTTGTTAATCAGGTAAGTCTATGGTGGAGAGGTTGTATTTGTTGCCTCTCTCGGCTCACCTTATGTTTCTTTTGTCCCCTAGATGGTGGAATTCGGCGGAGAAAATGATGGAGGCTGCGCCGGATCAAAAAATGCTGTGAGGACTGGTGAGTATGGCGCAGCGCTGCAGCTGGCGATGCGACGCGTGTAGAATAATGTCCTTTTCAAGTTCGAAGACGTGATGGATCCGGAATTCAGGTAAGGATTGAAATAATATCTGTTTTCTAACCTTTCCTTCTTCTTTCTGCTATTGCTAGGAGCTCTTACATTACGCTGCTGGATGCAGAAAAACACGAAGCATGTGCTGCTGTTCCGCCGTGGTTTAAATAGCCTCCAAAGTAGTTCCAGGTAAGAAGTCCCTAGAACCACACCCAAGTAAAAAATAGTCCCTGTAGCAAAATAGTCCCATCCAGGCCTCACGTTGGCCTGGATTCATTTGCAGCATGGTCTGCATGAGGTAAGTAAAGTCTATGAGCCTGGCGCCTATGGCGCCAGGACTGATTTCTATTATGAGCCTGGCGCCTAAGGCGCCAGGACTGAACCCAGACAGCCCCCAGCCGGGGCTGCTGGGGCTTTATTAAATACCTGGATGCCTGCTCCCGGGGCTGATGGGCTTGATCCGGATGCCCGGGGGTAGGCATCATGACAGCACTCCCCCCCAAGGCCCCTCTTAAAGTTGCTCTTCCCCTTGGTCCTCGTTTGTCTGGGAAGTTCCGATGGAATTTCTTCACCAACCGAGGTGCATGAACGTGGTCACTAGGTTCCCATGACCTTTCTTGTGGTCCGTAACCCTTCCAGTCGATTAAATAAAAAAGTCTTGATTTAACCATCTTAGAGTCCAGGATATTCTTTACCTCGAATTCAGGTTCTCCATCTATTAGGATGGGGTCAGGTGGTTTGGTTAATCTTGTCCCAGGTTGAACTGGTTTTAGAAGTGAAACATGAAAGACAGGATGAATCCGCAAGTTAGAGGGTAATTCCAATTTGACGGCCACCGGGTTGATAATGGTCTTAATGGTGTAAGGTCCCAAATATCTGGGATTGAAAGTTCGAGTTCCCTTTAGAGGTATGTGTTTTGTAGCTAGCCAAACTTGATCTCCAATCTGGTATTGTGGAGTTTCACTTCTATGTCAATCAGCATTTTTGTTGTATTTCTCCTTTGCTTGTTTCAAGTGTTCTATTGCTTCCTTAAAGGCTTGTGTAATAGTAGAGTGCAGATGAGTCACTGCAGGCATTTCTAAGTGTTGAGGCGAATCGAGTTCGAGGATGATGTCCATATATGGTGTAAAAGGGGCTTTGTCCGGTTCCTGAATGTATGGAGTTATTGTATGCGTATTCCGAAATCCATAAAATATCTTTCCAATTGCTTTCGGTTTGGTGTAGCATACAACTAGGTATTGTTCAAGAGTCTGGTTGGTCCTCTCTGTCTGACCATCAGTTTGGGGGTGGTGACTGGTTGATAGCATTACGTCGATTTGCGCCAATTGACAGCATTTCTTCCAAAACTGCGAAATGAATTGAGTACCTCGGTCAGAGACCAATACGGAAGGAAATCCATGGATTCGAACAATGTTTTCGAGAAATTCCTTGGCCAAAATCGAAGCGACGTGGAAGGAAAAAAGATCCACAATAACTAAAATGGTGTTAAATCCATTACACGGAGGTAGATCTGTAATGAAGTCTAAAGACAAGGTGTGCCATGGTGCAGGTGGAATATCCAAAGGTTGTAAAAGGCCAGCTGTTTTTTTCTTCAGACTTTTGTTTTGGGCGCAGATGCCACAAGACATCACAAATGACTTTTCGTCCTTTTGCCAGGTGGGCCACCAGAATTGTCTTTTAATGTTAGCTTCAGTTTTTGCGATACCTGGGTGTCCTTCCATAAGGGCGTCATGATAATTGGAGATGACTAGTTCTTGTAGTTCCTTGTGTGGTAGAAATAGATGTCCTTGATAGTAAGGCAGGTCATTGATGACTGAATAATCTTGGGCTTTCTTTACCCAGTCCTGCAGGGCTGCTGGATCGAAAAGTTGTTGGATTTTTAAATGAATGTCTTCTAGAGTCTGTAGAGTAGTTATGCCAAGAATTCTTTGTTCTGAAATTATAGGCACCGGTTCCGGGTTCGAATATACTTCTGCCATCCCTATTCGCGATAGGGCATCTGCCTTGCCGTTTTTACAACCTGGTCCATAAGTGATCACAAAATCGAATTCAGCAAAGAATAATGCCCACCGAAGTTGACGCGATGATTGGGCCTTGGCTGTTTCCAAATACTGCAGATTCCTGTGATCTGTGATTACAGTGATGGTATGCCTGGCACAGAGAAGATAATGCCGCCAAGCCTTGAAGGCGGACTTGATGGCTAATAACTCCTTATCAGTAACCGCATAGTTTAATTCGGGTGCTGAGAACTTTCTTGACCAGAATGCTACTGGATGAAGTTGACCGGTTTCGGGATCCTTCTGGGACAGGACAGCTCCCATGGCTAAACTGGATGCATCAGTGTCAACTATGTATGGAAGCTCAGGGCGTGGATGCTTTAAGACAGGTGCAGACGTGAATTTCGATTTTAGCTCTTGGAAGGTTCTTTCAGCCTCTTCAGTCCACAAAAAACATTTGTTTTTTCGCAAAAGTGCTGTGATGGGGTGTACAATATGCGAGAATTCAGGAATAAATCTGCGATAGAAATTAGCAAATCCAAGCATGCTTTGTACCCCTTTAACAGAACTGGGTGATGGCCACTTGAGGATTGCGTCCACCTTTCGAGAGTCCATTCGAACTCCTTTTGGAGTCAGGATAAATCCCAGGAATTCAACTTCTGTAGAATGAAAAACACATTTCTCCAATTTTGCGTATAATTTGTGCTGCCGTAGTTTCTCTAGGACTGCACGAACGTGCTTCACATGGTCTGATTCTGAGGAGGAGTACACTAGAATATCGTCTATGTATACGACAACACAGACGTCAATGAGTTCACGAAGGACATCGTTCATAAAATACTGGAAGGCTGCTGGTGCATTGCACAACCCGAAGGGCATCACCTGGTATTCGAATAACCTGTACTTGGTGCGAAAGGCATTCTACCATTCATCACCTTTCTTTACACGTACCAGATGATATGCCCCTCGGAGGTCTAACTTGGTGTAGATACAAGCATCCTTTACTTGGTCTAGTAATTCGGGGATCAGAGGTAATGGGTATCGTTTTTTTACTGTAATCTGATGTAATGCGCGGTAGTCTATGCACGTTCTAAGGTCACCTTCCTTTTTAGGCACGAAGAATAGAGCTGAGGATGCAGGAGATTTGGATGGACGAATGAAGCCATTAGCAAGGTATTGGTCCGGATATTGTCGTAGGTGAAGATTTTCGGGTTCCGTGAGGGCGTAGATTCTACTGCATGGAGGTTGTGCACCCGGTACTGGGTCAATTTGACAATCGTATGATCTGTGAGGTGGTAAGGTATTTGCCTGTTCTTTTTGAAAAACATCCTGAAATTCTTGATATTCCTGAGATAACTGCACAACTGGATTAGTAACGGTGGCCAGGCTTTTGTTCAAGGTTTTTTCCAGGTAACAGGTGTGTGCACAATCTGGGAAGGTCACTCTCTTCTCTTGCCAATCAATACAAGGATTATGTGTTTCCAACCATGGCATTCCCAGAATTATTTGCAATTGCGGGGCCTTGATTAAATCAAACACAATAGTTTCTCGATGCCCATCTTGACCCAACAGTGTCAGCTCAGTAGTGGAATGAGTTACAGGCCCAGAGGCAATTTCAGTTTCATCGACTGTGGTGATGACATCCGAAGCAGTCTTTTTGCAAAGGGGTAGATTCATCCTTGAGGCCAATTTGTGGTCCATGTGGTTTCCTACGGCCCCGCTATCAATGTATGCCCTTACTGCATGCATACGTGATGGCTGCCTTGGATCAATTAGGACCATTGGTATAATTAGGTGGGAGGTCTGAGTGTCCTTCTTTAAGCTCGGCAAGCGGACCTCTACGCTTATCGGGCGTGGTCGTTTCCCGAATCAGGCTCTATTTGACTTTTGTCAGCAACTCCTACTACTTTCTTGGGTGTTTTTATAGGGCAATCCCGCAGAAAATGTCCTGCGGTTCCACAGTACAGACACAATTGCATCTGCCGTCTCTTTTCTCTTTCCTTTTGAGTTAAGGGTCCTTTAACCCCCCCGATCTGCATAGGTTCTGATGCATCTGTTCCTTTGGGGGTGACATTGGGTTTAACCCATACCCGACTCTCGAACTTAGCTCGCTCAGCCTTTCTATTCTGAAGTCGGTGGTCTAACTGGACCACTAAGTCTATACATTATGCGCAATCCTGAGGTGGGTTCACAACTTGAGCCAAAACATCTTTGAGTTCTCCCCGAAGCCCACAATGAAATAATGTAATTCGTTTCTCCTCAGACCATCCGGTTTCCACCACCAACCTATTGAAGGTTGCGATATAGGTTAGCAGATCCTGATTACCCTGTACAAGGGATAAAAGTTCGTTATCCAGGGCCTGTCCCTGTGAATGTCTGGCGAATAGTCTTTCCATGCTTCTTTGAAAACCCTGAAAATCCCGAAGAAGAGGGTCATCCTGGTTGACTAGTGGAATTGACCAGTCAGCTGCGCTGCCACTAAGATATGATAGTACAAAGGCTACTTTGGCTTGGTCATTTGGAAAAGCTCCAGGTCTGCATAAAAAGTGCAAGCGCCATTGATTCATAAACACTGCAAACCTTTTTGGGTCCCCAGCAAAGCGTTCGGGTGGAGCTAAAGGAATAGCCCCTGGTAGCATTACTTGCACAGGATTGTTCGATGAAACAGGAGCTGGGTTTCCCCCGAATCCAGGTAGGGATGTTTGCCCAGCTTGATTTTGCAGCAGTTGTCTAGCAAGATCATCTGTGCGTTCCTTTGACACAATCAGTTCTCTCCTGAGGGCATTAGTCTCTTGGCGCGCAGAGTGCACTTCCGCCCTAGGTTCCCCTAATAATTGGGCTAGTTGGTCTGCTTCGGAGGTTTCCATAACGCCCGAGTGGGAATTTGTAGATAGGCTTCGTGTTCTGTTACGCTCACCTGGCTCCCACAGGGGCGTCGATCGGACCCGGACAGCTGCGACCTCCTCCAACGTGAAGCGTAGTGCAGAGATGACAGACTGGACTGGACCGCCTAATCTCGTCTGCTTGACCCGTAGAAATATTCTCCTGCAAGTGGAGAAAGGGATTCAGCCACCCGTGGATTTTAGTAATGGCACCCCACTGTTCTCCCCACTAATCACCACCGATATTCACTTTCTGTAAGCACACCTTATGTTTGTAAATGATGAGCTCTCCATCCTGCGTGGAATGCAGGGGCGCGTAGATACCAGTTACTTCACTAGTTTGAGGGCGTTGGAAGAGTTCCGGATGAATATTGACTCTGAGGCTCCAGGCGAGAACCCGTAAGTATAAAGTTCAAAGAGTTCAATATGTCCGATGTTCACTCTTGTACATTCCTTTCTTGTTTTGCAGCTGGGTCCAAGGCAAGATTGTCTTGTGGCAGCTGATGGTGTTGAGGTAAGAGTCTGTATTACCCAACACTGTCCGGTAAAAGATGTGTGTGTTTAAATTGCTGGTTTCTCTCTCCTTACAGGTGCGGTGTAAGAAGTTGCGGTTTGTTACAGAATAATGCCTCCGGTTGTTAATCAGGTAAGTCTATGGTGGAGAGGTTGTATTTGTTGGCTCTCTCGGCTCACCTTATGTTTCTTTTGTCCCCTAGATGGTGGAATTCGGCGGAGAAAATGATGGAGGCTGCGCCGGATCGAAAAATGCTGTGAGGACTGGTGAGTATGGCGCGGCGCTGCAGCTGGTGATGCGACGCGTGTAGAATAAAGTCCTTTTCAAGTTCGAAGACGTGATGGATCCGGAATTCAGGTAAGGATTGAAATAATATCGGTTTTCTAACCTTTCCTTCTTCATTCTTCTAGTGCTAGGAGCTCTGGATTCGAGACGGGCGTGGCTGAAGACTGGATGCTGACTGCAGGCACGGTGAGCGTTACGCTGCTGGATGCAGAATAACACGAAGCATGTGCTGCTGTTCGGGCATGGTTTAAATAGCCTCCAAAATAGTTCCAGGTAAGAAGTCCCTATAACCACACCTGAGTAAAAAATAGTCCCTGTAGCAAAATAGTCCCATCCAGGCCTCACGTTGGCCTGGATTCATTTGCAGCATGGTCTGCATGAGGTAAGTAAAGTCTATGAGCCTGGCGCCTATGGCGCCAGGACTGATTTCTATTATGAGCCTGGCGCCTAAGGCGCCAGGACTAAACCCAGACAGCCCCCAGCTGGGGCTGCTGGGGTTTTATTAAATACCTGGATGCCTGCTCCCGGGGCTGATGGGCTTGATCCGAATGCCCGAGGGTAGGCATCATGACAACGTGGTCCTATATCTCAGGCTGAAAGAGATAAGAGGCGTCAGCAGCAGCTATGTTTATACTGCGGGAAGGCAGGCCACTTCCTGAAGGACTGTCCAGTGAAACCTTTGAGAAAACCTTTGGGAGGAATCAGACAGGAGAAGAAGGATCAGAGTCCAAAAAACTTAAGTGCCCGACAAGTATAGAGGTCAGCTTGTTGAGCGTGAAGGTTTCAGTGACCTCACACTTTGTGTTTCCTGTTATCCTATTTAGTCAGCAACTGCCCATGAAAAGATTTGCGTTGAACGCTTATATTGACTGTGGAGCAATTGGAAACTATATGGATCTACACTTGGCTGGCAAGTTGGAATTTTCCTTAATGGATAAGTTGGAAGCCGAGAATGTCTCTGGGGTGGATGGCACTCCCTTAGTGTCGGGCCCTGTAACACAGTCCACCAATGAACTGATTATGCTCAGCCATCGGGGACACAAGGAGGGATTTTCCTTTGACCTTATTCAAGCGCCCCAGTTCCAGATCACCTTGGGAATTCCATGGTTGGAAAAACACAATCCTGTACAAGAAGCTTGACCTTCAGTGCAGGATGCAACAGAACTTGTGGCCTTTTAGAAGATGCTTTGGAAATGGAGATGCCCAAGAGAACTACTGAGATCACCTTAGGTCTTCTTGGTTCTTTGCCATCCGAGTATCAGAAGTACCAGAGTGTTTTTCAGGAGGAGAAGCAAGCAGAAGTTTTGCCCCCTCACAGACCATATGATTGCCAAATCGATCTGGTTCCTGCTGCTCAGCTTCCTTGTAGTCGTATACATGCGCTAACGGAAAAGGAAAACTCTCATCTGAAAACTTATCTAGACCAGTATTTGGCAAATGGTGTCTTCAGACCGTCTAAGGCCCCAGCAGCTTCACCTCTGTTCTTCGTGCCAAAAAAAGAAGGAAAATTGAGAACTTGCATTGATTATCGGGCCTTGAATCAGATCACAGTCAAGAATCGCTACCCCCTGCCTCTCATCTCCACATTACTGGACCAAGTGAAAAGAGCTACAATATTCACCAAACTTGATCTCCGAAGAGCATATCATCTCATCCGAATAAAAGAAGGCGATGAATGGAAGACGGCCTTCCCCACACGCTACAGACTTTTTACAGACTTTTTTCAGACTTTTTTTTTTTTTACAGCCCTTTGGGCTGTGTAATGCACCAGCAGCCTTTCAAGCATTCATGAATGACATCTTCCGAGAACTCTTGGACATTTGCGTAGTGGTCTATGTAGATGACATTTTGATCTTCTCAGCTAACCCTCGAGAACATGTTGATCATGTGACTTCAGTTCTTCAAATACTTTGAGAAAACTTTTTGTATGTCAAATTGGAGAAATGTCAGTTCCATGTTTCTGAGGTCGAATTTTTGGGATTCGTGTTGTCATCCCAAGGAGTGAAAATGGACAATAGGAAGGTTGATGCCATTCTGTCTTGGTCTGCCCCCACATCAGTTAAGGGAGTTCAGAGTTTTTTGGGGTTCGCAAACTTCTATCGACGATTTGTGTCCGACTTTTCTCGATTGGTTCATCCCATCACATCCCTGCTTCGAAAGAATAAGACTTTTGCTTGGACAAAAGAGGCTGAAGAGGCATTCCAGAAATTGAAAGAGAGATTTACTACCGCTCCAGTTTTACAACATCCTAGACCTGATCTTCCTTTTGTGGTGGAAACTGATGCCTCAAGTGTGGCCATGGGTGCAGTTCTGTCTCAGCGTGATCCAGACTCTCAAGAGTGGCATTCTGGTCCAAGAAGTTTGCCCCGGCAGAGCTTTATTATACTGTCACTGATAAGGAGCTGTTGGCAATCAAATGTGCCTTGAAAGAATGGAGGCATCATTTGCTTGGGGCTAGGCACACTGTCACCATTTTCACGGACCACCGGAATTTGCAGTATTTACGATCTGCTAAAGCGCAATCTTCCCGACAGTTAAGGTGGGCCCTATTTTTTGGGCAGTATGACTTTGTTATCACCTTTCGCCCAGGGATTCATAATGGTAAGGCTGACGCTTTATCCAGGATTGGTAAGGGAGAAGAAGCTTACATTGTATCCACCCCTGTGGAAATAATTGCTGGTGAGAAAGTGCTAGGAGTCATGAACACCACTGACTCCCTGTTTGAAGAAGTGAAAGATGAAATCAAAGCAAGTATGAGTCCAACAGATCTGCAGGAATGGGAATCTGCGAGCGAGCATGGTAAGGTTTTGGATGGCTTACCATTTTACCAAGGACGTTTGTATTTGCCAACTCGTAAATTACAAGATCAAGTAATGGAAAGTTATCATTGTGCATTGTTGGAAGGCCATCCTGGAGTTACCAAAACCTTGGAAAGGGTCAAGAGATCATATTGGTGGCCTACCTGGCGAAAGGATGTAATCCAATTCATCAAAACCTGTGGAATTTGCGCTCAGAACAAATCTCAGAAGACGAAACCTGCAGGTTTTCTCAAACCTTTGGAAGTGCCACCCCTTCCTTGGCACACTCTCTCTTTGGACTTCATCACCGACTTACCCAAAAGTAATGGATTCGACACCATATTGGTGGTGGTAGATCTTTTTTCTAAGATGGCGCATTTTGTGGCCCTGAAAGGAGTTCCAACGGCAACAGTCCTGGCAAGGACATTTTTGGAAAATATAGTATGGCTGCATGGCTTTCCTTCCGTTGTAGTCTCTGATCGGGGAAGCCAATTTGTTTCCGAATGTTGGAATAAATGTTGCAAAATTGGCAAGATAGATGTACGCTTGTCCACCAGTTACCACCCCCAAACGGATGGACAAACTGAGCGCACCAATCAAACGTTAGAACAGTACCTCAGGTGTATGCTTCACCAGACAGATGATACTTGGTCTGAAATTTTGTGGATTGCTGAATACGCTTACAACAATTCCGTTCATTCATCCACGGGATTGAGTCCATTTTACATCACTTATGGTCAGCATCCTCGAACTTCAGTTTATGATCCGGTGGATGCATTGAAAATGCCAGCAGTAGAGACTTTGCACAATAATATAGCCACTGCAATTGCTAAAGCAAGAGAACAGTTGTTGATAGCCAAAACATCTCAGAAAAAGTTTGCAGATCACAAGCGCACAGATGCTCCGGAATACAATGTGGGGGATTCAGTTTGGTTAGCAACCAAGAATCTAGCTTTAAGGGGGGCTCGGAAGTTCCTTCCAAGATTTTTGGGGCCCTAAAAGATTGAGAAGATCATCAACCCAGTGGCCATGAAATTGACACTCCCAAGAAATATGAAAATCCACTCCGTGTTCCATGTGTCATTGTTGAAGGCTGTCAATCCCCATACCCGTGTCCAAAAGCCTCTGGCACCAATCATAGTGGAAGATGATCAGCCGAATTTGAGGTTAAGGCTATTCTGGACTCCAAGGTGGTTCGCAAGAAGCTGTATTACTTGGTGGACTGGAAGGGTTATGGGCCACAGGATAGAACTTGGGAACCATTTGAGAATGTTCATGCACCCAGATTGATAAGGGCCTTCCATCATAATTACCCAGGCAAACCAGGGAAGGGGAGTCTCCACCTAGGAGGGGCCTTGGGGGGGAATACTGTCATGATCACAGCAAGGAGATTTAGATTTTCCCAGAAAAAGAATTGGTCATCAGCCTATCACTGCTGGTTGGTGGGACAGCAACACAGAATAGTGGGTAGGGTGCAATAATCACTTCCTGACTTCAACATGGCTGCTCTAATTGTTCGCCGGCTAGTTTCTGGGCAGGTCTAGTGTTCTGCACTCCAGCGTTATATAAGCCCCTCCCAACGTGTGTGATGAGCTTCGCGTTGAATCTTTCAGGCTAACGCTTACCGTAGCCCTGTTCTCCTGTCAAACCAAGAATAAACCTAGTTATCGTTTCATTGACCACAGTTACCTCATAGTAGACGTTTTTCACAGTTTTCCCTTACCCGCCGTGTAATTCCTCTGAGATACATTCCTGTCACGGCGTGTGTTGCAATTGCTTTCCGAGTTTCTGTCAGGCGGCTGGGTAATTAGTGTTGCCGTTTGAAGTCGTCCGCGCTTCGGAAGACGGCGGCCGCATTAGTCACTCAAGTTTATTGTTTCCTGAGTCGCAGTCACGCAGCTGAGCGGTGAGCGGTTGCTGGAAAAGTCTCCGCGCTTAGGAAGAGCTGCGTCCAGATTCTGTCTCCGCAAGTATCTATCTTCAAAGTTTTTATCAGCTGTTTCTGGTTGGTAGTTGTGTTCCGTGTTTGTTTTTATCGCAATTCTAGACTCTCATTTAGCTTACATTCGAGTGCATGCCTGATAAGGCTATTCTATGAGGTGTTCTTCTTGTCAAAGGTCTTAATTTTGGATGCTTATCTTTCCCCTGACGCTTTGCGAATAGATAAGGTATTCCATTCTAACACAGTGCATTATACACCACATTAACTGAACCCCTCCTCTCCTTCTTTTCATTTCCCCCAGGTTTTGCTATGAAGCACAGTAGCATGGTGTCACATGTTCATTGTTGGCTCTGCTGTCACGTAGGAAATTAGGCAGGGTTCACAGTGATTTCACCCCTTTTAGTTTAGGCATTTGTCCAGGCCTTTTCTCACGCAGTTCATTGTCACTACCTCATCCACCTTTTAGGAATAGAGTTCACTCTCCTTCCCCTTTATACTGCAGCAAATTGATTCTTCGGGACTTGAGCCCCTGCACTGATGCAGGATGGAGAGCCCACTACAAAAGTATATTAGGTAAGAAAATCTGGTGAAAGAGTCTTAGCAAAAGAGAGATAACACTGCACTAAAGTCTGCAACACTAACTCTAGGAAATAATTGGTATTAATAGGGTAACGCTTTCACTGAAGATGTTTTTGATTGATGAACAGCGCTCTCTGAGAAGAGTCCTAGACTGGTTCCTTGAGTGTTCCTGCAGATTCAAGGTAAGCGTTACAGTAACGCATGTACAGCTCAAATTAAGTGAATAACTCTCAGAAAACTGCTTTGAAAAAACATTGGCAGGCACTACGAGTGCAAAGTTGTATGGTAAGGCTTGAGTAAAGCGAGCTCAAAGAGATGCCGGGAGTGGAATGCGTTTTGGGCAGGAAGTGGGTTGGAATGGACATAGGGATTAGCATGGCCTTGGTTAGTCAGTGGGTGGGTCAATTAGCAAACAACACTGACAACTTTTGTGTCCCTCCTCATACCCCATTCCTCCCCACTCAGATGCAATAGTTCAGATTATCGGTGGTGCTTTCCAAAACAAAAAAGAAATGCTCTCATCACATGGCCTATGTGAAGTCCAGGATTGCAGGACAACTACCCCTTCTGCCCGCCCCCTCCATCACCATTGTGGCAGGCCTGGGCACAACTGCATTTCTTTTCTTTAAAAGATTGTAACCAAATCTAGTTACCAGAACGTATCAGTTGACTGAAGCCCAGGGCTCAAAAAGAAGGGCAAACGGGCACGGACAGGCTCTTTGCATTGTGGGGCACCGGCGAGTATCTTCTCAGCATCCCCCCTACACAGGATCTTGAGGGTTGCCATGGACCGTGGTAACCCTAAGATTTGCTTATTGTTATGCCACCTCTCTCCTTCCTTGTAGCCAGGCAGCAGTCGAAGGGGACACTGGAAGCTCAAATGGCAACACATGTCCTATGCAGGCAGATGAGGCAACTCGGCCTGCCCAGTATGAACATTGTGGAGGAGACTAGATTTACCAGGCAATGGATTATCGGATTAATAGGTGAAAGGGCAATGTATCAAGGAGAGGGGCATTGCTGTGAGATGTGTGAAGAAAACGTGGGAATGGGACAGGAGGACGAGAATAGAAAATAAGAGAAAGAGAAAGGGGGCATTGGAAACGAGGGGATCAGACAGGGACACACACACACATCCAGCATAGAGTGATGGTAATATGTGGATAGGGCATAGGGCCAGGTGAGTGGCTACAGGGGGAAGGTGCCAGACAGGAGGGTGGACTAAAGGATAGAGGGATGAAGAGTGAGGACGAAGGGCATATAGAATAGAGAAAGGAAGATGGCACCCCAACCACAGTGTACATTAAGTTGTTAACGATTTCAATCAGGCGACACACACCTTGGTCTCGGCCTAGTATGCAGCGCACGACTGAAATGCTTATCTCTTTATAGATATAGATTCAATATTGAGATGGTACACCACTCATATCACACCCCCTTTTCAAATACCCCGGGTCACAATGGACCATGAACCAGGCTGGTTGGTAAAATACAATATTTATTTATTTATTTTCAAATTCAAAAGAAATCATACACTTTTAAATATGGGCAGCAATCACCAATGGGGTGATAATTGCAATGAGAATATGAGCAAGGCACAGGGTTTAACCTTCTAGTGGAACATATACACAGCACAGCACCATAGGAACACTTTTTGATTTAGGAAAGATAGCACCCAAGTTAGAATGTCACCCTGCAATGTTCCCTCAACCCACAAATACCCAATTCTGATGAACAGAAGCAGCAGGTAATCAGGAATAAGAAACAGGAAACGGAATGCAAATCTGACCTTCCCTCCCAAAATAAGAGAGAAAACTTATTTTAAACCCCTTGCAATGTTATGATATGACACTCGGAAATGAGCAAACAAATAATGAATGTGTGTTAAAAACGTTGAAGCAAATATAATTCCTCACTAAAGCAACAGTACAAAGACACTAATAGTCACAAAGAATGGATTACCAACAGCATACAGTTCGAAAAAATGAGTGGAAAGTTTAAAACAGATTGCAGCAAAATGACACGTTGGAAACTTTGCAATTTTTCAATTCCTGCCTGAAATTACCCAAACGATTTGGAGTGCGTTTTTTTTTGTTTGGGGCGTAGAGGTATATCTCGGGGATATTATAGAAGTGAAACTAGGTCTCTAGCTGGTAAATTGGAGGAGTTATGCACGATATAAAAAGGTGCGCTTTGAGTAAAATGGAGCTGTGAAATAGGAAAGGAAATCGGTTGTGGCAAGAAAAGTTTTACTTTACACTAGAGTATTCAGGCTAGGCCACCAAAGAGGAACACAGTAAGCTCCAGGGTTGATTCACGACTTCAACCCTCTCAATTCAGCGCCCAACTTTGCCGGAAACCAGTCCGATCACTCAAAATATGACTAATGGCATAGGATTACACAAGACAAAATTGAAAAGAGATGGCGCTAGCACTAGAAATCAAGGGCAGGGTTGCAAGAATAATTCTGACAGTTTTAGCAAGTTATCAGGATAAGGATAGGATGTCTTAGAGAGTGGGATAAGGCCAAAGACAAGATATGCTCTGAGTTTCTATGGGGTGGCAATTATACTCACAGTCCACTTTTTAGTTTTGGGATTTTTGGACCGTCAACGGTTCTGGTCACTACACGGCAGCGCGCTTGGCAAACAGCTGGGCAGTTCTGGTTACCGGATGGCACTTCTGGACTGGCAATTCTGGTCACTGGATACTAAAGGTCAGCTGGATGGCAGGATATGCAGTTAGGGGGCAGCAAGCCAGGCTGGTTCAGGATGCTTCCCAAAAGAATATCACAGCTTTCCCCTTTTTAATGGGAGATTAGTGGGTTTTCAGAATTGAGGCCTTGCAGGGATTAGGAACAGCACTGCTCGGGTTTTGCAGTGGGCCCTGGAGTAGGGTCAGCAATGCTTTGGCCTTGTAGCTGGGATCAGGAATATGGATGGATGGAACAGGAATGCAGCACAGGAACGTCAGGAAGAGTCTGTGTGTCTAGAGTCTTGTAAGGGACTCTTTATATAGAGCATGGTGACAACATTGACTATATGGCTGGGCCGGCTTAGCTAAGCCCGCCTCTAAACAACTGGATTGGACAATCAATGTTGGTTTCCTCCCCTGGGATGTGACTCAGTTCAGGAGGTTACATTTTATGATGTAAAAAGACTTCCCACAGACCTTTTTGCCAAATATCTGTCATACCAGAATGTGGCACCTTAATAAATGACATAATCAAGTTACATATGTTATGTAGAGCACTCACAGCCATCCAATCCTTCAGTTTGTGAAACATTGCTTTGTCCTTTTATACTTTTGTGGTAATTTTCAGTGTGAAATATTCGACCTAAAATTCCATAACTTTATACATGGGTGTGGGTGATCATATAGGATGTATGTACAAACATTCGCATTTGCAACATGGATGCTTTTCTTGTAATCCCCAATACATTGCCATTTCTGTCCCCAAAGTGTCAGTGAAATCTACCATGTCTTCAATGAAAGTCCATAAAATCATATTTAAATTATAACATTTTCACATTTCTACAAATTCTTGCTGCAGAGATAAAAGGTCTTTAAAGTTTATTTATAAAATAGTCTTTGGAAGCAAATGGCAGTCCTTTGTCTTGCACTAGACCTTTTCTTTATTTCAGCTGCCACCAACTGTCACTTCCTCCAGAGCAAGGTGGGGGTTACAGCTTGATTGAATGTTTATTGCCCCCTTCCCCTCTTCACACTTCCTGGCCCTGGGAGTTCCATTGTCAGTGGGTTCAGCCCAGCCTAAACTCTTTCCAACCTAGTAATTATCAGTGGGGCGTTAGTCTCTGCTGAGAGTTTATGGTCTGGCTCCCTTCCTAGGGGGAAGCTTTAACTCTGCCAATCGGAATAACATGTTTTTGACAGTTTGCAAATCCAGCCAAGGCAGTTTAAAACCTTTATTTTATGATATTTGGTCCTGAATTAAAACAAACCTGTGGTATAAAATAGCCCATGTATGCATTTTCACCAGCCACAAACCCCTTCACATTGCTAGGTAATGGCAGGCTTTCCTTCAACAGGTTAAAAAGTAAATAGGCATTTTTCTCCTTTAGTTTCGCAAAATCCCATTTTTACACATGTGTTGAAAACTGCTAGCATTTCCTTTCAAATTCGATTTTGAAATCTGACTTCCCAATATTGCCTCGCAGCCATAGTTATTTTCTTCTAGGCAGTAGTTTATGTGAAGCACAGATGCATTGAAACTGACATGGCTCAGATAGCTGGAGTCTCTTTTGAACTACTGAGCTTTGATACATTTATGAAGAAATGAACGCGTTTTTCCCATTCAAGTAAAAGTGAAGTTCCTTGTTGATTTCTCTTAGAGTTGGTTTGACAGGGCCTGTCATTCAGAAATCATGCCTGGTTTTGCTGAGGCACAATAAGATACTGGGCATGGCAGGGCCTTATTAATCACAGTGATTTAAGGAAGAACAGATGGAAACAGCATCAGCAGCATTATTTTAAAGGTGAAAAGTTTCCTTTATAATGGAGATCTTTGGCTTTATGCAAAGCAGTGCTGCCTTTTCACTCCATTTCTTTTGTACAGGTAGGAACACACTGGCACACTCCCTTAGTGTGTCCCCTTGTTCCATCCTGCCCCTGTGTGCTTGGCAAGAAGGTGCAGCCATCTCTTTGTTGCTGCCAAAATGCAGTTTTGAGGCCATAGCGCTCACAGGAGCCAGCGCAGCCATTTTGCTGTTTCTGCGCGCATGCAGCTTGTCGATGTGGGGAAATACTGTTGAGTGGGTCAATATATCCCACAAAGTAGAAAGACATGTTCAGAATAATAGCACAATCTTGGTCAATACACATTTACAAACAGGTATCAGCAATGCTAGGGGTTCTGACAGTTCGATTTCGGGGGGACTGGGCTACCCTGTTTAGACACACCAAAACTCGGCCCAAATGTTCTTAGGCTTGCTGGCACCTGGCACCAAAGCGATGTACAGTTCTTTGGTATTGTTGGCCCAGACAATAGGCCTCATAACAAGTATTCCGATCCGGAAAAAAACAGTGCTGGTAAGCTTAACGGCACCATTGTTTCCGAACCGGCATACTACAGATGTGCCTGCCGGAGCCGCTGTGCCCGACAGGTCTGACCCTGCCAGGCACAGCGGCCATGGTAGGCAGACCGCCACGGAAGCACCGGCACCATTATTAACAGTGCCTGTGCTTCCATGGTCCCCACTCCCATAGAGTATGGGAATGGGGAACAACATTTCACCGGCACCTGACTTTCTGGTCCACATGGGTTGTAATCCCCCTGTGTTACCAGGAAGGCAGGCACCGGTAAATAATTACGGGTCCAGCCGAAACCTGCCGGTAGCACCAACATGGTTACCGCTGGGCCCGTAATGAGGTCCAATGTCTTGCATCCATGTCTCTTTAGTGGGGCGTTGTTTGTGTGTCCATTTCATGAAGATAGCGCTCTTGGCCTGCAGCAACCCCAAGTTTAAGAACCTGCGTTGGCTTACACCCATCCGGCCTACATAGCCTACTATACAGTCTCATAGAGATGGGTCCAAATGCTCCCCCATTATCTCAGACAGGGTGTTCTTAACAGCGTCCCAGTACCCATATAGTTTGAGGCAGGACCAGAGCATATGCAGCAGATGATATGATAGGTTATTTATAGCGCGCTTAATACCCAGAGGTTTCTAAGCACGGTCCCTAGCCAGGATTTTGTTCCATGCCCCGCAAGTGGCCCCGACAGGGTCCTGTTGGTGCCTCACCTGGTATGTACTGCCTATTAGTAAGGCTGTTAAGGATGTGGGACAAGCACACACCTTCTCCAGGCGTGAGTGGGGTAGGAGAAGGTCCCAGTGTAGCCCAGTGGGAAGCAAAGTGAACCTGCGCAACCATGTAATACAGTTCAAAGTCAGGTGCATTGAACCTTTCTTCTTCATATGGTCTGGTCATATGTGACCATTTCAGTCGCACCGCCCCATCCGCCCATACGAAGGAGGAGCATGCGGCTGTCAGGTCATGGAACAGTGTGCGGCTTGTCCATAGTGGGGTGTTATGGAGAGCACCACCATTTTAATTAGGGATAGTTTTGCAGCCATTGACATCAGCAGTCTCCCCCATTTCTTCAGTTTAGCCTTAAAATCCCCAATGTAGGACGCGTAATTCAGTTTACGGGTTAAGCCGGGATTTCGTGACACCTTTATCCCTAAGTAATGGATCGAATGGGGAGCCCATTTCAACCCCATAGTGTTAGTGGGTACCGTCGTTTCGATCGACATGGGAAATATTTGATTTGCTATTATTCAGGTGCAGTCCAGAATATGCACCAAACCCCACCAGAGTATCCAGTACCTTAGTCAAGTTAACCTCTGGGTCTCTTATATATAATAGTATGTCATCCACATACATTGAGATGATTTTGGGTTTCCCCCCTATCGTTATGCTGGCCTGACTGTGTTCGGTCCGAATCTTGCCTGCTACCGGCTCGATTATCAGTTCGAATAGCAGTGGGGACAGTGGGCACCCCTGTCTGGTACCCCCTCGCAGTTGCATTAGTGGGAAGTCGCAACCATGTGTACGCACGTGGGCGTATGGACATGCGTAGAGTAGTTTCACCCAGGATATGAATCTAGGTCCGAACCCGTAGTTAGTCAACACCTGGAAGAGGAACGGCCAAGACAATGTATCAAAGGTTTTTTGCATATGCAGCGATACCGCCACCGCTTGAGTGTCGGGAGGAGTCAGGGTCATGATGTTGTATAGGCATCAAAGGCATAATGCGGTCGACCGGCCGGGTATAAATGCCACCGGATCAAGATGTACCATATGCACCATATGTGGGAGTATTTCAGCTGCAATGAGGCGACTAGTTCCAAAAGAGGATGTAGAAACAGTGAGCAGGGTACCGGAGGATGATAAACAAGAAGGAAGTAAACTGACTGTTACGCAGATAATTTCAAGTTTACCAGTAGTGACTCCATGGCCAGGTTATAAACAAGAGGTACCAGGCTAACATTTAGAGCCAATTTAAAAATAATGGTGACCCCACTCCCAGGTTTTACCTGACATGTCCCAATACAAGGGTCAGGCAAAGTAATCACACATACCTGATGGCCCTTTCCCTTCCCCACAGTGATAAAAGGTGGAGCAAGAGAGCACAGTACATAGTGTTAGAGCCTTTAACCCTTCCAGAGCTACCAAGGAATCAATAGGGTTTAATATCTGTAGCAGTAGGGAAGCTATTTTACCCCGTGGGAAAAGAGGAATGATACCTACGGGCTTGGTTTTGATACCCCCTCTGGGGTGTTACATACGATTAGCCCCAAAATCTTGCTTAGCATAGAAATTCGGGATAGATGTTTTACCAGGCGTTATTGACCCCGACTTCAGGGGAGACATGAAAGCTCTCTTACAGAATCACGGCGAAGTACCTTAGGGAGACCAAATTTCACAGGGAATTACGGAAAGGGCTTTCTTCCCTCAGTTCAAAGAAAGCAAACCAGATAAAACAGAAAGGGGTAGCTTAAGCTTTGGCAAAGCTGATAAATCTCTTAACACCAAAGAAAGAAAAGGAGAAGAACCCACCATCTATCCCGACCTAGCCTTTGCCCAGATAAATGATCCAGCCCTCGCTGAAGCTTTTTTGCCAGCATTTTCAGAAGAGGAAGGCATGGAGAAGGGAAGTCCCTTTTTCTTCTTAAAACTTGTGTTACTTTACCGAAGAACAACCACCCCAGAAGGTTTTATAAAAACCCAACTAGTAATACCTAAAAGTCACCGAAAGGTTGTGTTAGAAATCGCTCATTCTCATCTCACCCGAGGGCATGTGGGATACATTGAAACCCAGGTGCATATTAGTGGAAAGTTTTACTGCCCAGGTATCCACGCTGATATAAAAACTTTCATACAAACCTGCAAAATATGTCAGAATACCAGCCCGCACATCCCAGTACCTGCCCCTCTGAACCCGTTGCCGGTCATAGAAGTCCCCTTTTCCAGAATTGGTATGGACATAATAGGATCTCTAGAAACATCTGAAATTGGGCAACAAGTGTGTCCTTGTGATCGTGGATTATGCAACCCGATATCCCAAGGCATTCCCAATGAGAAATAATACCACCCAGCAGATCCTAAAACATCTTCTACCGTATTTCTGTAGGGTCGGTTTTCCCAAAGAAATACTAACAGACCGTACGAATTTTATGAGTGCGCTTGTGGCCGATGTCAAAGAGCTACTCCACATTACCACCTTGTGAATTTCTGTGTACCATCCTCAAACCGATGGTCTAGTAGAAAAATTCAATAAGACCCTGAAACTAATTCTACGGAAATTGGTAGACAAGGACGGGAAAGACTAGGATCGAATGAGCCCATGGGCACCATTTGCTGTGAGGAAAGCCCCCAAGCTTTGCTGCCAAACACTGTCTCACATCTCTTCCCTTGCATATCCAGTTCCCAATTGACACTATCCCCTACTTTTCTTCAGCTAGAAACCTCTGCATCATCTATGAACCTTCTCATACCTTTTCTCCAAAACTGCAATGGTGGTTCGCCTCAACCTTCTAAATATTAAGGAAAATCAGGTACCTCCTTCCTTTCCACAGTGCCAAACATCTCTTAACTACTCTTGTCTTCTCTAAACTGCACTACTGTGCCAGCATCCTCTTTGGTCTTCCCAACTATACTTTCATTCCTCTCGACAATATCATTAACTTCGCTACCAGGACTCTCTTTGACTCCCTCACTTCACACCTACTTCCTTATACTGTCACCAGGTTGAATGGCTGGCAATGCAAAACAGGGACAGATTTAAATGTCCTCTCCTGTTTCACAAATCTTTCCACGGCAAGGCACCACTGTATCGATCCTCCTCTATCCAACTCTACAAGCCTTCTTGTTATCTCAGCTCTGCCTCCTCAACTACCCTTGTGGTACCTTGCCCTCCCTGTGCGTTCTCTTGCTTCTGCTATTTCTCTCTTCTTGCTCTACTTGCATGGAATTCTCTTCTCTGGACGTCCAAGAAACAGTCCACACCAATTTGTTGAAAACCAAACTATAAAATTCAACCTCCCCACCTCTGATTTTCCCTCTTAACCTACCTCTCATCAGCCTTCTAGCTTACATTTTTCCCTCACCTCTAACCTGCCTCTGTTCCTCACTTCTTTCTCTGCCTCCACTGTAGCACTTCATTAATCATGATCACATCCCTAATAAATCAGGCCATACCGCCTACCTGCAGTTAAAAATGTGTGATGTTGGTTGTCCTTAATCTATGTTTGTCCACCCATATATTGTCCCCAGTGACTGTTCCATTTACTCCCCTCCACATCCTGGTCAGAGTGTCACTCAAACTTACCCCATTGTAAGAAGCTCACTGCTTTCCGTCAAAACTGATTTCTCATCTATTGTACGTAGTTCTGTGATCAAAAGAGCATTATTCACCCCTGTATAATAACTAAATAAATAAATAAATGTGGACCTTTGTAAATTTGGAATTCAATTTTATTTAGCTCCATAAATGCAATGACCACGATACATTCTGGTCGTCATGGACACTTTCTCTGGCTATGCCAAAGCCTAGTTATGCTGCAGAGCTGACTCTATCAAGTTTGCTAAGTTGCTTATAAGAGACTTTATTCCAAGATTTGGGGTGTCCTTCAGCATAAACATTGACTGGGGCATCCGCTTTACTGGCCAGGTGGTAAGGAACTGTGTGCAGTGTTTCAGATACAATGTAAGCTTTATTGCCCCCACCATCCTCAATCTGCATGGGTTGTGGAGAGACAAAAGGGTGTGATAAAGACTAGGTTGGCAGAAATCTGTGCAGATACAAGCCTCAATTGGGCCACCAGCGCCCTCATTGTTTAGCATGCATATCACAGCCAGCAGAAACATGGGGTTCAGTCCCCACAAGATACTGTTCAACATACCATTGTGCCTCCCTTCATCATAACCTGTTAAGAGTTCTTCTAGGAACATACTTTTAACTGTTCTACTGGCATGTTGCAAAACACTCATGGCTACTGTTAAGTCTCTGCACACTGTAAGTGACTTCAATCCAGCAATCCAACTAAGTCAATGCTTAGGATGGGATGCCCAATGGAAGCCCTTATTTATATATTTTTATGTCAAAGTTCTTTAAATCTGGATGATGAACCCTTATATAACGCCCCTCTCTTTGAATCACCCTGACCTCACTGAGCCAAGAAGTAGGTTTGTTTTGCAAATTAAAAGATTTATTTGAAGAATTAAACAATATATATATCACACTTTTCTGAACAAATAATATTTGAATAGCACACTTATGAATATGAACGGTAATCAGCAATGGATAATATTACAGTCTCAACAGTCTCTTTAATCAGTAAGGAGTAGGAATAGGAAGTATAAGATAGCACAGAATACTTGTATGGTTCGAGGAAATGCAATAATGGGAAAAATGCAACACAGAAATAAACTTGATATGGTTTCAATCAAAAGATAAGATAATCACTTTTTCCCCTGTGACTACTCACTCCCTCCAGTATGCAATATGAAGAGATGGAAATGAGGCTACACAGGTTTTAGAAATACAATCAATAATGCAGTTCAATCCCAGTTCCCCCCAGCAAGCTTAGAGAAAACAGGTATGATTTTAAAACACAGGTCAAAACGCTTTTGAATGTGATTGCAATGGATGGGAAAATCTGCTAAATTGATTTTATTTCACTAAAGGAGATCCAGAATAAGTGATAGTTACTTTGAATTGGTTCAGGTCAACACTAGCAATGATTCATGAATGATTATCAGATTGCAAACGAAATTCAGCAGTTGCAAACAAGAACTAGCTATTTTGACAGAAAATGAAATTGAGCCAAATTGCAATTCGCTGGAATTTTTCCGCGTGCGTAAATCGCGATTACGGAGAAACTATAATGAATTGGAATGTCGTTTTGGGTTTGTTGGAAAGCTCAGGATCTTAGCTTTAAAATGACAGTTACATTTCGCTTCTAGGACGTGCGGTTCGAAGGTTACTGTTGTTTTGTGAAGGTAGATTTTGCAGAAATAATGTCAAGATTTCCAAATGACAGATTGCACTTTACAGATTTGAAATCAATAGGATGGACACAAGATTCTATAATGCAGTTATGGACAGGTTGAGATGGATGGAAGAGAATTACTTTAAACTAAGAGATTGGTTATGGACAGTTCTAGACTAGATACTCACTCCTATCTTTGTAATGGAATGGCCCTCGTCAAAGATCTGGTCAAGGGGTTTTGGCTTCACTCTTGCAACCGGACAGGTCTCAGGCCCTCTGGGTTCTGCGTTCAGCACTGCACAGCGGTCTGCGGCCTCTTGAACTGGATCTGACGGGTCTTGGATTACAGCACTGCTTTCTGGGTCTGGACCTCGGTTCTAGCACAGGGTTCTTGGCTAGAATAGAACAGCTCAGCCTGGCTGTTGAATGTGAGAATCAGGTTTGCAAAAGATTCTGAAGCCTGCTGAGAAGGATTCAGCTTTTGGTTTAGGCCTCTCTGCTTCAAGATTGTAGAGTTTGGGTTCTAGAGTTCTGGTCTCTGGATCTAGATCTGGAGTATCTGTCTGGATATTGTCTGGATCTGGTCTGGCAGAGTGCTTCGCAGGGATCGGTGAGTAGTGGAAAAAAGAGTGTTTTTTACCTGTCCTAAACAGTCTCTTTTTATGTGTTTCCAAAGTGGGTGGGTAGGCTGTTTCTCTATGCCCAACCCCTAAGGATTTGATAGGTTAGAGGATTCTCTGTACCCTGACTGGAGAAAGAATCAGCTTATCACCCGGTGTCATGTTTATGGCTTAACTGAAATCCCTCCCCTTTGCTTTTACAGAGAAAATCAATTTTACCCAAAAAACATATTTCCCAGATACACAAGTTGTTCATAATACATATACACATCACAAATTACTTAAGGTACATTCCTGTCCAACTCTGATATCTAAGAGCTCTAGTTCAGAAATGACAACTTATTCAGGCTTTTGGTGGGTTTCCCAATATTGGTTCTGCACCAAATTTTACACAAATCTACATATCCTCTCTGGGCACATTTCTGTAAATTCTTATGTTCATAGCAAAAACACTGCAGCTGCAATAATATATTTGCTGGGCTACCTGAATCCACAATGGTTTGTCTCCGCCCCTAAATCTGGCTGCCTCAGAGGTCACATGTCCTGTCTCTCCCAGAGCAGTTGTTGACCAGTCACACCCAAATTAGCATATTCCTATTCATCCCAAAGCCCCCATTGTCTTGACTGAGAGCAACATGCCAGGGTGCCTTGGCTAGTTCCTGTTCACACCAGTCTGTCAATCTCTTGGCCAAGGGCAGAAGGAAGCTTCTTTGTCTAGGGATAAGGTGTGAAGGGTTCCCATTAACAGAAGGCCTCTTGAAGTTTTAACTAAATCAGATTACCTTCTAGTCAATTGCAACATAGTTCCTTGTAAAAAAAATACATTTATAAACTCACAATAAGCAACATATCTTTAAATCAAGTCTTTTTCAACAATGGAATCACTGTGTGGCACTCTATATGGCATTTTGATAGAATTCTCTTTGGAATATTTAACTTCTGAAACACAGCTCTCCTGTCAGAATTATAAATCGTCAGCACCTGACAGAGGCGATTAACGGTACTACACCCATTTTTACAGCTGTCTTTCCATCAAATATCTTTAAAAGTGGATTTTGTTCTAATAACACATGATTCTTTTCAACATTGGATTTCTGTGGATTCTTGCAGTGTAAAGATGTGGAACATCCAACAAGGAGGTTGGGTCTTTTTAGGTGGTTTGTGAGCCATGATTTTAGCAAATTTAACACCAAATAAAAAAAACAGATTTTTGAGACAGCGCTGTATTCTTTAGCAGAGATTTTGCTCTGTGAGCAGCCAAAGGATGGGTTTTGGCAGTGGTCTCCAGTGCTCACTAAGATAGGCAAAAGTGGATGGCAGCCTATTTTTCAGGTTTTCACTGCGCATTTTCTGGTGATTTCTGGCGAGCAGCATGCTTTCCAGTGGCCATTATGATGTTTTTGCTGCCAGCAATGCCTAGTGATGTTGCAGGGCTTGGATGAGAGGGTTGAGACATCCCACAACACACTGGTCAGAGAAGCATTACCCAAAGTGTTGAACGAACCCTGCCACTCTGTCCGGCCTTTCCAGTATGTGATGGTGAAAGAGCATCAGAAGACAATATTAGCACCTAGGTGTCTCATTCCCTATGAAGTCCTCTTGAAAAGGTATACAATAGTTAAGGCAAGAGAGATTGTCACCTGGGTTCACGTCACCTATTGTCAAAGAGGTGTCCCACCCAGAATTTGAGTGCAAAGGGGTAGCAGTTCACCTGCTAGCAGAACTTTGGCACTTTGCTATGTTTCTCAATGAAATCCGGTATCGGGATCAACAAAAAGGGATTAACAAAAATAGTTAGTCAAGAGCTTTAGAAAATCAATTTTACTCAGCTGGTAACTACTTCTGATATCCAAGCATGGCCATGGTATTGCAGGAGGTACATTATGGCATGGCAATGGGGGGCTTGAGATCAGGCAGGGGCCTAGGAATATGGGGGGGGCATGCTTTTGGGGTTCATCCACTCACCTGCCAAGTCTAAAGAGGGACAAGTTGCTTATCCTTGCCACGCCATCCTGAACTAGTTATCGGATTAAAACTATATCAAAGCATTATCTGAAACCAAATCTCTACTAACAGCAGCCATAATATATTATTCTCCTTCCCTGCGGTCACAACCAGGGAACCAAATTCACAAAATGAATTGAACTTGTCCAAACTGTTTCACATATCCAAATTGTAGTCATACTGTGTTCCTAACTTGTTTGTTGTAGATAAAAGACATGCATGGAAAGAGTTTTTGTTGGCACAGGAATGATTCAGAAATGGAATAAAACATAACGCCTTACTCGTGCCATCCAACTGAAACATGGTGTAGGGTAAACCTGTTGGAGGCAGTGAATATGGTGGCCATAACAGGTTATTACGATAAAGACAAGGAACTCAATAATTATAATGGTCCATACTGGTATCTGCTAACATGTCTGATTAGCAAGAATGATACTTTGATAGAGAGAATTTGTGCTGGAAGGCAGCAGCTGTGAAATCATCATGCGTATAGTTTGAATGGGTTTTCCTGTTCCATGATTCAGGCCTCTGTTTCTCATGGCATGAAGTGAGAAGAATTTAGAAATGTCAGAACTGTGTCAAGTTTTATGAAGCTGCAATTAGCGTGGGTAGGACGAAATACATGTTTACTTTTGTAAACGCTTCTTTACGAACAATCACATTCTCGTTACTTTTGTCAGCCTGCCAAGTGACATCACAGTTACCTCATGGGTTGTGAGGAGAGCGATATGTCTTGTACAACAGTGAAAGATATGGATGCCTCAGAAGAGTAAGGAGGATGCAGGGATAGACAATGGGATGAGGGAAATACAACTATTGCAGCTTTCAGTATCTAGATCGAGTCCCTTAGTGACCATATGGTTCAGTTAGAGAGGGCAACTGGATTCATCACCGGGGCACAAATGACCAGCTCTGAGGCAAACATTGAAGAACAGAATAATTTCTGCTCGGAGTATGGCAACAAAATAACTTCTGTCAAGACTTATCTGGAATGTCACTGCATCTGAGGCTGCTGTGGAATGGTACTTTGCCTGTGCAGAAGTTCAAAATGTTCTCAACAAACAACTTAAGAGAATTCATGTTACTTTATGGCATCGGGCTTGACTATGAGAGCTCAATGAGGAATCAGAGATACCAACAGAGCTGTCGCCCCCAAAGAAAGATATGGAATTACAGCACTTGGAAAGGCCAGCAAATGCAGTGTTCATTTCAGACTAGAAGACCTATTGATTGAGTCTGGGCCCAGACTAATCAATTCCTACTCGGTTTGTGGGCAGGATGCTCCCAGAACTAGGCGAACCATTCTGACGATTGGAAAGTGCACATTCCTGGACAACCTCAGATCTGTGGATAGATTTAGGAACTGATTGGATGTTATGTCCTCTTGAACCTCCTCAGATGCAATGACTGAATAATCTAGGGCCATGTAATGTAATGTTGGTAGGCAAGCTTTGGTCAGTACTATATCTATACAAGGTGCTCTATTAGTTCCAGGTAATGATAGTTGTCTCTAGTTTAGCAGGGCATGCTCAGCAGATATACATTTACTACTTAGAACTCAAAGTAGAACTCTTAACATATTCTAGCCAATGGTAAGCACCCAGCTAGTGAATTTGCAGAATGAAATGTGCCTGAATTGTTTAGTTTTGATCCCACAAAGATTTAATAATTTATTACAACTCTTAACCTAGGTTAAGGAAATAAATGTTGTGAAGATACAGATACTTATTGTAGAAACAGTCTTTGATGCGAGAAGCAAGCTTCCTAGTGTGCACAGAGGTATGCTACCTTGTGTACTTCCTCTGATGTGGGAGCCACAGTGAATATCGAGGATAAACCAATGACCTTTACCATTGTAGGGCTACTACTTCTTTTTGCATAATTAACTGCTTGCTGTTGCAGGTGCTTGTATAGAAGGGAAAGTTTAAGTTTATATACATCCAGACTTCCACCAACTACTATTGGGGAATGTAAATGCTATTTTAATAGTAGAGAGGATGTAAATAAGTAGAGGGAAGATGAGGTGAAATTACCAATTTGTCTTGCAACGTGTATAACATTTATTCATGAACATTGTCACTTTAACTTGGCTTTCATCTGTATAACTGATAATCAGACATTTCTGAAAGAGACAAAGGGCCTCATTACAAGTACAGCGGTGCAGAAAAACTCTGTTACCACTGCACCTATCTGGGCCTATGATCAGGAGATCATACCACCCCCAGAAACCACCCTGCTCGCATCCAATATAACTGCGGCGCACAACACGGACGCTAATCCGAAGCCCCACAAGGACGCAAAGGAGCTTGTTGCTCCTTTTAAAGCTGGCCACTGCCATCACGCTCCCTGAACGCTCACCAGCACCAGAAGAATGACTGGAACAGCACATCAGTGCTCCAGTGCCCGCACAAGCCCAGCCCTCCATGATGTAGGATTGGCCCACTGCAGGGAAAACAAGAACCAGGAAACATGCCTGCAGGCGCATCCTGACACCACTCAAGGCCCCCAGGTAAGGCCATCGCCTGTCTGGGACTGTCAGGACATGGAAGATGTCCACTCACCATAACCCTCATCAGATAGGACCACTAACATGCTGTGATTCCTGCAAACCACCATCCAGCGAATATGCTGGACCCGTCTGCAGCTGGTGTTCCCTAAACAATTTACAGTTCTTTGAACTTTCTTCAATGCGCCACTTTGAGGTTTTCATTCAAGCCACCATTGCCAACGAGTACAAGAGAGCTATACATACAGCCAAAGCCTCCTCTTACAACACCATAATAGCCAGTTCCAAATTGGACTTGCGTGAACTATTACCCATCTTATGTGATCTTGAAACCCCATCCACAGCGCCAATCGACTTCACCAAAGATGGCACCTGGTGCACCAAGGTAGGAAACGTCCCCATAGGAAAAATCCTCTCCTTACAAGAAAGGATTTGGGCTAAAGAACTTGCCATTTGCAGCAAACCACAGCATACAACACGCACCACCACGCAACCCCCTCCTCATCCCTTCCTCCCAATTTAACTTCCACCCACTATCAGAATTGGATGTTGCCAAGATAATAAAAGGGCTAAAACTCTCTCGCTCCTATATCTGTCCTGCACCAGTAATTAAAGCCTCTGCTGAAGCACTCACTCTTCTCATTACTACCATCGTCAACACATCCTTCACATTAGGCACAGACCCCACCAGCCGTAAGGAAGTGTGGATTCTCCCACTCCTCAAGAAACCTTTTACTAGATCCAACCACACCAACCAACTACTGCCCCATCTAGACACTGTGTGCAAACATGCATGCATGTGTGTTTGGTGATTCCCATGTCATGGTGCATGTACTGGGGAGCAGGACCAATGGATGGGTGTTGGGGTGCACCGTGGGGGTGCATCTTGTGGTGGCATTGTTGTGGACATATGCTACATGATTGCATGTTAGGGCAATGTGTTAGGGGGGTGGGGCACATTAGTCGGGGCCTGCCTGCAGGTTGCCGTCACTGGTGGGGGACATGAGTCAGGGCCTGCCTGCAGGTTGCAGTCACTGGTGGGGGTGGGGGGACATGAGTCGGGCATGCCTGCAGGTTGCCGCCACTGGTGTGGGTGGGGAACATGAGTCGGGGCCTGCCTGCGGGGTATGGTCACATGACCTGGGGGGGTCCCTTGTGATGTGGGCTGCCTGCGGGGTATGGTCACAGGTGATGGGGGGTCCCTTGTGGTGTGGGCTGCCTGCAGGGGATGGTCACGGGTGATGGGGTGTCCCTTGTGGTGTGGGCTGCCTGTGGGGTATGGTCATGGGTGGACTGCCTGCGGGGTATGGTCATGGTTGATGGTGGGATCCATTGTGGTGTGGGCTGCCTGCGGGGTATGGTTACAGGTGGGCTGTCTGCGGAGTATGGTCACGGGTGATGGGGGGTCCCTTGTGGTCTGCGCTGCCTGCGGGGTATGGTCATGGGTGATGATTGATTGATTGATATTTCATTTCTATCGCGCTCGTACACAAGTGTTTCAGAGCGCAACAAGGCAAGGGAGGGCAACAGGGGAGAACAAAACAGCGATCTTACTAGGCCCAGTGACATTGAGAACGCACAAGTGCATGGGAGAGGGGGAGGGGAATAGTGCATGGAAGGGGGGAGAGGTGGAAAGTGCGAAGCAGAGGAGAAACAGATAAATAACAATACATAAATAATAAAGGCAACAAACAGTGGTAATGCAGCCAGCAATTTGTAAGTGCTAGGTTTAAGGCAGCAGACAGGGTAGGTCTGATAAGTGCAGGAAGAAAAAGGGGGGCTGTATGGGTACAGATACAGACCCCAGTGCAAGGGGTGGCCCGGAAGCAGTGCGGAAGGGTGGCAGGATGAGCAGGTACCTGGGCCCAAAGGACAGAGGGTGGCCAGGTGCACGGTGCCAAGAGAGAACAGATCAGCAGGGGAGAAGGGGAGCGTAGGCAGAAGAAAAGAGGAAGGTCTTGAGGTGCTTCCGGAACCGGAGATGGTTCTCCTCAAGTTTTAGAGTGGCAGGGAGGCTGTTCCAGAGGGAGGCCCCAGCCGAAGACAGAGATCTACCCCCAGCTCGTTTCTTAGAATAACGACTGACCCTGAGTGAGTTGGAGGTAGAGGAGCGAAGAGCTCGAGAGGGGAGGTATTTGCGGAGGGATAGCTGAAGGTATTTCGGACCCAGGCCCCAGAAAGGTCCCATGTGGTGTGGGCTGCCTGCGGGGTATGGTCACAGGTGTTGGGGGGCCCTTGTGGTGTGGGCTGCCTGTGGGGTATGGTCACGAGTGATGGGGGGTCTCTTGTGGTGTGTGCTACCTGTGGGGTATGGTCACAGGTGTTGGGGGGCCCTTGTGGTGTGGGCTGCCTGCGGTGTATGGTCACGGGTGATGGGGGTCCCTTGTGGTTTGGGCTGCCTACCGTGTATGGTCAAAGGTGTTGAGGGGCCCTTGTGGTGTGGGCTGCCTGCTGGGTATGTCACGGGTCTTGGGGGGGTCCCTTGTGGTGTGGGCTGCCTACGGGGTATGTCACAGGTGGGCTGCCTGTGGGGTATGGTTATGGGTGATGGGGGTCCCTTGTGGTGTGGGCTGCCTGCGGGGTATGGTCACGAGTGATGGGGGGGTCCCATGTGGTGCGGGCTGCCACCGGAGTATGGTCACAGGAGATGAGGGGTCCCTTGTGGTGTGGGCTGCCTGCGGGGTATGATCACAGGTGTTGGGGGGCCATTGTGGTGTGGGCTGCCTGCTGGTTTTGGTCACGGGTGGGCTGCCTTCGGGGTATGGTCATGGGTTATGGGGGGTCCCTTGTGGTGTGGGCTGCCTGCGGGTATGGTCACAGGTGTTGGGGGGGCCCTTGTGGTGTGGGCTGCCTTCGGAGTATGGTCATGGGTTATGGGGGGTTCCTTGTGGTGTGGGCTGCCTGCGGGGTATGGTCACAGGTGTTGGGGAGGCCCTTGTGGTGTGGGCTGACTTCGGAGTATGGTCATGGGTGGGCTGCCTGCAGGGTATCGTCACAGGTGATGGGGGGTCCCTTGTGGTGTGGGCTGTCTGCCGGGTATGGTCACAGGGGCCCTTGTGGTGTGGGCTGCCTGCAGGGTATCGTCACAGGTGATGCGGGGTCCCTTGTGGTGTGGGCTGTCTGCCGGGTATGGTCACAGGGGCCCTTGTGGTGTGGGCTGCCTGCGGGGTATGGTCACGGGTGATGGGGGGGTCCCTTGTGGTGTGGGCTGCCTGCAGGGTATGGTCACAGTTGTTGGGGGGCCCTTGTGGTGTGGGCTGCCTGCGGGGTATGGTTACCGGTGGGCTGCCAGCGGGGTATGGTGATGGGTGATGGGGTGTCCCTTGTGGTGTGGGCTGCTTGCGGGGTATGGTCACGGGTTTTGGGCGGGCCCTTGTGGTGTGGACTGCCTGCAGGTGTGTTCGCAGCTGATGGCAGCACGTGCTGCCCTTTCCACGTGATTTGGCTGGTGCGAGCGTGGCATGCGATTTCACTGGGGTACCCGCGGCCCTTTCCATGCAATTTGGGTGGTGCGAGCGGGGTACGCGATTTCGCTGGGGTACGCGTGTCCCTTTGCATGCGATTTGGCTGGTCAGAGCAGGGTACGTGATTTCGCTGGGGTGCGGATGGGGTACGCGCGGGCCTTTCCATACGATTTCGCTGGTGCGAGCGGGGTGAGCGATTTCGCAGGGATACACGCAGGCCCTTTCCACGTGATTTGGCTGTTACAAGCAGGGTACACGATTACGCTAGGGTGCGGACGGGGTACGCGTGTCCCTTTCCACGAGATTTGGCTGGTACGAGCAGGGTGAGTGATTTCGCAAGGGTACGCGTGGCCCCTTTTCACGCGATTTGGCTCGTGCGAGAGGGGTACGCGATTTTGCTGGGGTGCGGATGGGGTAGGCGTGGCCCTTTCCACGCGATTTGGCTGGTGCAAGCAGGGTACGTGATTTCACTGGGGTACAAACAGCCCTTTCCACACGATTTGGCTGGTGCGAACAGGGTACACTCTGATTTTTCACACGATTACAATGGGAGGGGATGTGTGCTGGGCCATAGATGGCACGGGGCCGTATTGGGCATTTCACTGGCTTTTTCATGCACACGGGGCCGTGTTGGGGGCGTTACTGGCGCTGCTTGCTGTTCATTGCGCCACAGCTACTGATGCCTCAGGAAATCCATGAATACGCGTGCCGCGTGGTACTTGGAGTTTGTATTACACTTGGTACCATAACTGTGAACATGTGTCAATAAGAATGAAATCCTCAGACTAGCGCGGTAACCAGAGGTGAATACAAAACTGGTCTATTTACATCAATATAGCTTTTTGAACATTACAAGATCGTCACCCTGCCGGCAGATTGATTTACCGTAGGGACGCTCGTTCTGGTCACATGGTCAAGCCCCGATCGCCTTCATAAACAGTGGGAATGAGGTGCCGGACTGGTTCGCCAGTTCGATGCCTCGTTCCCCTTGTTGAAGCCTCGGTAAGTGGATTAAAATTGCAGCACAAGGATAAATAGTCGTCCTGTGTAGGATAGGTTAGATGACATGAGGTTGACTGAAGCTGGGACTATGCCAAATTACTGTATTGAGTTGGAAACGCAAAATATACTGGTGAGCTATTTCTTGACACTGGTTTTGACATGAGTCTATTGATGTAACTAGAGGTATAATTACTCCATGATGGGAGTGGTGAAGTTGATGTTGTGGTTTATTTTTCTAGGAAGCAGTGTATTTTGGTTAGAATATATGCACGTGGATGCAGCCTACATAGGTGAGCATTATTCATTTTTAAGATTTTATCGGCCCAGCTTGGTAATAAAACAAATCTGCTTTATGTTTTAGATTTTCAGAGATTTCAATTAACACTTACAGTGAAGATATGCACAGCTGACACTGGTGAACAAACTACGAGAAACTACTGGAGTAGTTCTTGAAGATTGAATATGTTTGTAAAGAATTAACATGTATATCGTTTACGTGATATTGCTTATCTACACTACTGAATGATATGGCAGTAGATCCTTTGAGAAAAGATAGATGGCTGTCCAAAACGCATCGGGTATCCAAAATTACAAATGCTAATGGATTTTTCTAAATCTTTGCATAGTAAAATATAAGGACAGGAAGGACGTGAAGTAAACTGTCCGTACCACTTTTCTATGTACCTTCTTTTGTTCGTTGCTTTATTTGAGAAGAGAATAAACATATGTATGTGTGGAATACATAAAAGCTAGATATTATATTTAACATCACAAAAAATGTTTTTGTTGAATGTGATTTGTCTGAACTTTAAATATTATCATAAAAAGAATCATGATCAAATAATCAAGTCTGAATGCCATTCAATCATTTAAATCCGGTGAAGTTTACCCCTACAGGTGTGTAATTGGGAGACTTGTTTTTCTAAACAAGTCCCTTTTTTTGTTGTGTTTTTGTCTTTGCTCTCCCATCAAGCCATGGGAGACACCCAACTGCACCCAAAGATATTTAAAATATACATAATACTTGGGATTTAAAGGACTATTAGCTGGCAATCCCACATGGTATTTTGTGACTAGTGTATTGATAGTTTTTCATTGTAGTACCATTTGGCATTGGAATTTTATAGATGTATAACTTTGTTAATATTTAAATTGTTTCAATAAATATACCTTCTGAGCAACCCTGTGTGTTTCTTGTCTCAAAAGAGGAAGGAGGCTGTAGGGAATCAGTACTGTTAAATTGGTGGGAGGGGGTTCCATATTCATAAAAAGAACTTGATCAAATACTGGAAAATTGTGTGCACCTGGTTTGGGATGGGTGGAAAACTCCCCTGAATTAGAAACTCTCCTGAATTAGATGTCGCCCGATTAAAACATCATACTACTTGTAAGACAATAAAGCTGTCTCTGACCTTGCTGCTATGTGAGAATGATTTTGTTAGCCTGGTTTCTCTGACAGTTGCTCCACCCAGAGGGACTGCTTGAGATTTAGTGGGTCTGTGCTCCCATTACCTCAAACTCCTCTATGGGTGCAGCAGATTAAGCTGGTCTCATAGTAGCATATGGCTACAGGACATCCAGCATGGTAGGTGTAGATGCGAGGGCCACAGTACTCACTACAGTACTGCCAAAAAACATTGTGAGGGAGATAGTTTTTTCAAACAGCTAGTCACCGCACCCCTGTTGCGTATTATGTCAGACACCGTAAAATCAATTTGGGATTAGGCGACTGCTTGTGTTCAGTTCAGGTGCTGTTTCTTTCGCATTCCTGTTTAACCTTATTTCTTTTGCAGGAGTTTCCTCCTTCCAACACGGAAAATGCCTCCTCCGTCTGACATTTTCCATGGTGGAAGGAGTTAACTTCTCTTCTGACTACACCTGCAAAAGAAATAAGGTTAAACAGGAATACGAAAGAAACTGCACCTGAATTGAAAACAGGCAGTCACCTAATCCCAAATTGATTTTATGGTGTCAGGCAGAATACGCAAAAGGGGTGCGGTGACCAGCTGTTTGAAAAAACTCTCTGCCTCACATTGTTTTTTGGCAGTACTGTAGCGAGTACTGTGGCACGGAAGAAAGTGGTCAGTATGTCACACCACCGAAACCGGTAGGCCTAGATTGACCTTATTCTTCAAGTAAAAGACCACTGGGGTGGTCTAAAGGTCCCTATTAGAAGAAATGTTTACTCTTCTTAAATACAATACAAGAATCAGAGTACATAACCTATGGTAATGTTGTGTTGGTAAAATAATTGAGTATGTTTCACTAACCAACGAGAGCGTTTCAAGATATTAATGTGTCTTTTATGTGTTTGGCCTTGTTTTTAGTTGCTAAGCAAGGAAAGAGAACAAACTTTTAAGATTTCACTTGCAAAGCATGCAACACACGATTGAAACTTTGAAAAGTGTGTTTTTTTAGAGAAAATGTTACTAGTGACTGCGATATAATAGTGATAGGGCAAGTCTTTCTTCTATCCCCTCACCCTAGATAAGCGGCTCATCAGCGCTACCAAGGGACAGCCACCACACGAGGGAATAGCAAGAACTGTTGGAGGGCAAGTTATGCTAGAGTTACACAATTGGTAACCTTAAAGATAAAGTCAATTGATCTACTTACCTGATGATTTTGTGTGTGATAAAATACAAGGGTGTATTGTCAGGTACGATACCCTGAAAGTCCCAAAAGTGTGTTTTTGGTAAATCCCCCACTCCAGAGCCATTATACTGGAGGTAAATCCCCTAACATTCTGCCGATAATCGGCAAAATCGGCAGAATTACAGCTGCAAGTAATTATGCCAAAAATGCCCTATAGAGTCCAATGGACTCTCAAAAAATGGGGATTAACTCTGCCACTGCCAATTGTAACCTGGTGGTAATTCCGCCGGACCAAGTGGCGGTAACGGTAATACCGTTGGGCGGTATTCCACCTGATTTACCGCTGCAATACCGACCAACTCGTAATGAGGCCCATAGTATGCAAAACAAATCCAACTTTACGAAGCGTTTCCCCCCGGGGATTATTTTGGCGCTGCACAAGGCCAGCGAGTGGCTCTGGTGGGGCAGAGCGCCTCTGTGGGTATTTAAGGTCCCAGGGAAGGTTCGGGATGCAGGCGACGGTTGGACTTGGAGATTGTGAAGTCCTGTCGCCTGCTCCCGAGCCTTCCCTGTAGCTGGGCCTAAGGTCATGTGAGGAGTTGATGTAGGGGTTAACTAGGGTCTAGTGGTGGGTGGTTAGGTGTAGCAGGATTGTGGGGAGAGGTGACGGCGGCGTTAGGAGTATAAAAAAATAAAAATTAAAAAAAATAATAGTGTTGGTGCGAACGCGTCTTAATTGGGGGTATCGTAAATAAGTTACCCCCCCTCTCTTACCGGTGCCGCCGTCTGTGGGGATGTGTTGATCCGGGCGGGCGGGTCGTGTAGGCTGGGGCTGCGGTTTTCGTCTCCCGGGTGGGTTGCCTGAGAGGGTTCCGGATCGCCGCGGGGAGTGGGGGAAGAGGTACGTCCATCAGTAGGCAGTCCGAGGGGGGGCCCCGGAGTGCTTTAGGCACCCGGCGCCGGCCCCGTTTCTCACGGGGCGCGCTGGTGCGTTGGTGCGGGGGAGGCCGTTGTACGAGCCCGTGTGTGTAGGGCTTGCTAGGTCCTCGCGTGCGGTGACGTCCTCCGGAATAAAGGGGGCAGAGCGGTCCTCTTAAAGGGCCCGCTCCTTTTTTCTTGGAAGTGTGCTGCAGGGCACTGCGGTGCGGCGGGTGGGCCACTAGGGGGCAGGCTGGTGAGAGGAGCGTTTGCATAGGGGTCCCCAAAAAAATAAAAAAAAATAAAAAAATAAAGTACAGGTGAGAAAGGAAAGGGTTTTTTCTGTGGGTGCCCAGCAGCAGTGGTGAGTGGGGGGGCACTGTGGGGTTTTAATAGTAGCTTGGCCTGAGAGCTACTAGTAGGGGTTCTCTAGAGGACTGGGGGTGTCGGCGAGGTGGTTTTTTTTTTAAAAAACAAAAAAAAACAAATGTATATAGGGAAATAAGATTGCTTGGAGCAGGGGTTATTTAACTCCTTTGGGGTTTAGCGGTTAGCGCAATTTCTTTAGGGTTTCGCGCTACTAGGGGCTCTTCTTGCCACGGGTAGGACCCGGCTCGGGGGCTTAGGTAGCAGGGAGCGAGAAGGGGCATATTTTAGTGCGCCAGTAAGTGTTGGTGCACGATGGTGGGACAAGGTGCAAGCAGGGAGGGGCTGGTGGATGCCAGGGCGCTGAGGGAGGCCCTGGCCATAATTAGCAGGGCAACTAAGGCCCAGATGGAGGGGGGCGGTGGGGGAGGTCACGGGTGAAGGGGAGACAAGTGGGGGTAGGCCGCAGCGGAGAGCGGCAGCTGACGGGGCTCTCGCGGCGGTGGTGGCTTGCACCCTCGCAGCGGGGAGAGGGGAGGTTTGGGAATCCAGGGGCAGGAAGATGAGGAGGGAGATAGACAGGAGGGCGTCCGGGGAAGAAAGGATTTCGGGTGGGCAGCCACGTGGGGAGGGAGTGAGGGATAGCACTAAGGGAGCAGCGAGTGCGCAGATGGAGGTGGCTCAAAGGAACCACGGTGGGGCTTTGGTGGAGGTGCAGAAGGGGGTGCAAGGGCAGCGGGGAAGAGGGGGGAAATACCTACGGAAGAGTGCGGGTTGGAGAAGGAGAGGGAGGGACCCATCAATTGAGGTGGAGAGGGCGGGGTGCGGAACGCCCCCCCCCGGGTAGGGTGAGAGTGAGGGCGGAGGGCACTGCGCAGCCCCCGCTGGTCAAATGGAAGTAGAGGGTTTGAGAGCGGCCCCTACTCGGTCAGCGTACGGAGAGCCTAGAGGGTGCAGAACGGCCCCTAGCAATGAAGACCCCAGGGTGGAGGTCGGAGCGCCTCGCCCGGGAGAAGAGGACCAGGCAGGGGTCTCCACGGCCCTGCCGAGAAGACGTCAAAGGAGTGGCGGGGTGGACACCCCGGGCTCGCAAGAGGAAGAGCAACTCGACTGGGGCACGAGCTCGCAGCCACAATGGTATTTGATGGGTGATGAAATTGGTTTTGAGGATTATGTGGGGCAGTGGGAGGTGGATGCTTATAGGACAGCATAGGAAAGGGGGGAGGAGAGAAGAAGTTGGTCTTTGGATATGGAAAGACAGGCGCAGGGGGGTCGGGGGGGCAAGAGGGCGGGGGAAAAGTTGGCTGGGCGAGTCTGCTGACATGTTTTGTCCCCGCAGTAGGAGCCCGCTAAGGAAGGAGATGAGGAGCATCGGTGTGGATGCCAGACCACAGACGGCAGGCGTGGAAAGAGGTGAGCGGGAAAGGGAATGGTCATCTGCATGGCAGAGAGGGGATACGAGAAGGGGGATAGGAAATGAAGGGTCTGGACTGCAAGGGGTAAGGAAAGAAATTGGTGTACAGGCCATTGGAGCCTTGGGGGATGAGAAGAGCATTTGCTCAGTGGAGGTCCAAACGGACAAGGTGGTGGAGCCATTGGTGCTCGAGGTGCAAGTTGGAAAAGAAAAAGAGGTTGAAGTGAAAGGCAAGGAAAAAAAACTGCCATACATGGGTATAACAAAACCGTTGGGGGCGCACTTGAAGGCAGCGACCAGGGAGAAGATGCAAGCGGGGGAATTTGTAGATGTTTTAAGCTGCTCCATAGGGAAGTGAGAGCAAAGGAGGGGTCTAAAGAAGAAGAGAGGGACCTGGCTTCGCGCCTAAGGGTCCCGGTGACTATTGAGAACTGGACGTCGGCATTTATCATTTATGCCAGCGAATATTGTGAGAAATTCCCGGAGCGATGCGTGGCTCTGCTGAAATATATGGACGTAATTAGGAAGGCTTTCACGAGTTTTGGAGGTTTTGCCTGGGTACGCAATGATGAGGAATTCAGAGCGAGAATGGCGGAGGACAGTCAGACGGTCTGGGGGGAGATAGACATGGATCTTTGGCTGCAATGGATGGCTCCAACGAGGCCTGCCCCGACATTGCACACAGCAAGTGGTCTGCCGGTGCCTTACCGGCCCTTTCTTGGTCGCTCCGCCCATGAGGGGACGGGGGGAGGAGGCAGAGGACAGCCCTCAGCTGCGTGTTGGACGTTCAATAAAGAAGGCTGCACGAGGTGGATGTGCAAATTTAAACACGAGTGCAGCAGGTGTGCGGGTCGGCATCCGGTGACAGATTGTTTGCAGGCATGGGACAGTGGGTCAGGGCGAGGAGCGGGGCAAGGAGGTGGGGGGGAAGAACTGCATGCCAGGTAAATTGGGGTGTTCTGGTAGGTCAGGCTCAGTTTATCGGAAAAGGAGGGGGGGGCACAAGGTTGATGAGAAGTCTTGGGGGGCGATCCAAAGGGGGTAGGAGAGGGGTGAGGAGGAAGACGCTTAGGTAGGGTAGGGGAGGGCCGCAGGGGGGATGTAACTGTGGAAATGGTTAAGGGGTGGTGGCCGTTGTTTTGGAGGGCTTGGACGACGGTGGGAACCCTCACGCTTGCCGCACGACAAGGTGAGTAAGTTTCAGGCTGCATGGACGGAGGTGCGGGAGCGCTTCTGGTGCAGCAGAGGGAAGTGATGAGATGGGTCTGCATGGACGGGGGTGCTTTAGGGCCCCTGGTGCAGCTGGGGGAAAAAATGGAGCAACGAGGCAAGGTGCTGGAAGAGGAATTTATATGGAATGGACTGCATGGACGGGGGCGCAGGTTTGGCCCCTGGTGCAGCGGAAGGCAAAGAAGGGTCCTGCATGGACGGGGGTGCACTAGGGCCCCTCGTGCAGGCGGGAAACAGGTGATAATGGACGCAAGGAGCTTGAAGATTAGTTATAGGGAATGGACTGCATGGACGGGGGTGCAGGTTTGGCCCCTGGTGCAGTGGCGAAAAGGAGTAATAAAGAAAAGGGCCTGCATGGACGGGGGTGCACCTAGGCCCCCGGTGCAGGGTGGGAAACGCAGGGACATATTAGTAAGGAGGGAAGGTGGGGGCAAGGGTGAGCAGTAGGGTAATAGGTTAGGGGAAAAAGGGGGTCTAAGTGGGTTTAGGTGTATTGTTTAAAGGTTAGGTGAAAGGTGCGAAATATAGGGGGACAGGTAGGAGAAGGCCAGGGGTGTTTCCGGAGAGGGATAAGGAGATGGCCAGGAAGGACAGGTTACTGAGGAAGGCGTTACTAGTGGAGGGGAAAGGTTAGGAGGTTGGAACTCATTCAGTTGGGAGGGGTGCAGCATCTGAAGGTAGCAGGCTGGGCTATTCAGAGGAGTAGGTGCAAAGGTTGGGATGCTGGAAGTAGGGGAGTTACAAAGGGTATGTCAGGGACCGGGGCAAACGGGATGTCTTTAATAAATTTTCAGTAGGTAGCAGGAGTGTTGTAGTTATTAGGATGTTGTTGATTTGTAAGTGATTTTGTAATTTCTTTTTCAGATGCTGCTAGGAGGTCGGGTCAGATGTCAGATACCTGGTTTGTGGGACATTCTATGGTTAAGTGGGCGGGGAAAGAAGCTGTGAAAAGGGTTGTTGGCAGGCAACTGGCGGATTTGGGCTCTTGGCTGGGAGATTGGTTAAGGAGTTGGAGGTAAAGAGAACTGGTGGGGGGGTGGGGCAGAAAGAACACCTTGGTGGAGGGTTTTTCTGGTGCCGGCGGCATGGGCCCTTTAGATGTGGGGGGAGGGAAGCACAATGGGGGAATGGCACGGGAAAGGATGGGGTGGTGCTGTTTGCACAAGCGGGCCACCCCGGGGGAACAGGTATTGAGCCTGGAGGGGCATGGCCCGGGGAGAAAGCGGGACGCCTGGAAAAGGGGTAAGGAGACGGTAGGGTCCAAGGGATAGTTAGGGAGGAAGTGGCTTTAATTAATTATTTAATTGTTGGGGGGGGAATGTTTAATTATTTAATTGGTTGTTTAAAATAGTTCTTTAGTCTGTAAGGCCATGGAGCCAGGTAAGCGTTTAATTGTAAGCTTTGGCCTGTCACATTAAAGCGACCTTTTCCACTTTTAAATGAGTCTGGGTTTTTGTGCAGTAAGCCAAAATGAGGTGCAACCGCAACTTTGTGTACAGTACATATGACCATTCATGCTTTGCATCTTTTCTATAGAATGACTATAGAAGCATGTGTGTAAATTCCCAGAGACAAAGTTAATGTCCAATATGTATCAGTTGGCTCCTGGAGCCAAAGGTAGCTCCTGGTAGCTGTTGCCGTCAAGCTCAGTCACCAGGCTCTTCTACAAGGCAATAACCAGAGTAACTCCGGACAATTTCGAAACCTGCTTCTTTCCTGTCCTCTTATCTTTCCTTTTCCGAACTTATACATTTCCGTTTATTCTCTCGTTCCACAAAATATGTCCGAAAACAGGGGGCGAAAGCGCTCAAATCATATCGCATTCGTATAGAGGGCAGAGTACTGTGGGGCTACGCCATAAGAGTCTTGGCAATTTGTATTTTAGTCACACCAATGAAGCATGATTGCGTACGTCCTATCATTCGTCTCCCTCTGGTAAAGCACGCCTACCCGGGGGGGCTCCTCCCCAGTCGTGCCTCTTGGTTTCCCTCCCACGGTTCTCGTCCCTCTCTCCTGCCTGGCTTGAGCTTACCTTCCCGTTTCAGGCCCCCCTTATTCCACCTCCGCCCACAGTGCTCTCCCCGCGCCCCAGAAGGCTTTTCTTGTCGCTCCTTCACTATTTGCTTAGCCCGTCTCGTGCCGTGGTTTCCTCTTACACGGGCACGCCTCTCTTTAAGGGCAAGCCCACCTCTTCTCCTCCTGCCACACCCCCGCCCGCCTTCTCCTCCCCTTCCCACCTTCTAGGCCCGCCCCCCTCTCTCGCCTCTTCCCTGGGCCTTCCCTGTTTATTTCCCAAAGCCGGAACTTGTCCCAATCCTTACTGTGTGCCCGGGTGTCAAAGGGACCGCAGCTGTGCCTGGCTGTGGAACCTTGAGGCTGTGCAGCCCGGGACTGCAGGGCGCTGCACGTCCACCACCGGCGCAGGGAGGGCTGTTTTTCTGTTCTTCTCCCACACTCCCGGGAACGGAGAAGACTGTGCACCCTACAACGAAAAGAACGTCAGCCTGCTCATCACCACCACACCGAGAAACCCGCCTTTACCTCAACGGTAACCGCTCTACCAGGCAGACACGTGTTCGCGCCATTCACGAACGAGAGGACGTCAACCACACCCTGGGGACATTGACACCTCTAAGCTAAGGAAATCACTGTAAACTTAAAATATCCCGCGGACCAAAGCAACTATACAAAACGGGACCTGGCCACCTATGAACTGGGGATAGCAATTCTAGCTTCTGTGAGACCGGTGCACTTCTGACTTGGGGATATCCTTAACTGTAACCTGTGCACATTATTAGCAAGGCCTACACTGAGAGGATTGCATCTGCTCCACGACGAAACCAGCGCCTGTAACCGATAACTTCGCTTCCATCATCCGCATCTCCGAAGCTGAGCCGTCTATCTGCACGTTGAACCTGATGAAAAGCGCACACGGGGCACATTCGCAGCACTACATTTTAAGGATACCGCCTTTCCCTGAGAAGTGCTTATGCACCTTAGGTTGCAATAGCTTCCTTTCAAGGGCTCCTACGCCGCTAACTAAAACACCTGCACTCTCATCAAAGGCCTACAGCAGTTCCTTAATTTGAGGTTCTTTGCGCTTTCATCGGAAGGACTGCACTTCTACCATTGCCCACTACACTTTCATCCAAGAACCTCTGTTCTTCCTCATAAGTGCCATTGCACTCAAATGGAATATCAGCACTTCCATTGAAGAGGTTATGTGCTACCATCCCGGGGCGGCTCTATCCTTTCCTGCAGGACTCGTTGCTTTTGAGTTATTTCCTTATTTTCTGCAAATTGCACTTGTTACCTGCACCTTTCTGGGATGTTGCACTTTTTCTGTGACACTTGTGAGTCTTCTGCATTTTCATCCTAGTACACCTGAACTTATTTCTCAAGGTTACTATTCTGTACAATCACTTTAGTACAACGCGTGAACACTGACACTTGTTTTCCATTTTTGGACGCCTATCTTTCTATCCTGGCCCACCTGGAATTCCATCCTCCCTGCAAGTGCTTAAAGTCCAAAAGCAGTACAGCCATTGTCACTTAGACTCTGAACGCTTCACGTAAACAGCAGTGGCTCCTGGCCGGAAACTATAATCCAAAGTCACCATAACTAACAGCAACTTCATCCCATGAATTGCACCTACAGTATCCTGGAAAGCAGTGTAACTTAATTCCAGGAACAGCAGGAACTCTATCCCAGTATCTACTTCCTAAAATCTTCGGAACCGCTGTAACTGATGAACTGCAAACCATACATTTGAGGAACTGCAGCATCTCCATCTCATTGAAGCCTTGTTTCCGTTGCTGTAGTAGCTTTCCTTGTCCCCATCAAAGACCTGTAATTGCTTGGGGGTGTGGGGGAGGATGCTGGCACCAATGCTGTCTTCAGCAGCTCCCCAATAGACCTTAAATAACTTCCCAATCACATTAGTACAAGGTTCTGAAAATCGGACACATACTGTAATTTAAACGTGGGAAAAATCCCTGGCATTACTGTACAGGTGAGCAGGCCCCATTCCAAGGAACGGTGTTAATGAGCCTTTATCCTTTCAAGCCTGAGGGTTCAATTGTCACTACTAGACTGATAACATAGGAGGAAAAGCATCTATCACCTTACCAGGGCAAAGTACCACTGTCCTCGGTGAGAGCTGTGGTACATGGTCCAATGTTCTACACAGGTGTCTTGAGTTCCAGCAGGATAGTACACATTTAGGATTAAAATCAGACTTTGGTCCATATATGCACCATGAGAACTTTGAGAAATCACCTTTTCTTGCCTTGACAAATGCCTAGTATTAGCACTTAGAAACAATTTTAAGGTGTCCTGGAACGCTACATTTATGTCTGTTTATATATTGCAGTGGGTGGGCATCCTACTTTGGTCATATGGTTTGGAGACCAGCATCTGAAGCGGCAAGTTACGGGGTGATCTTCTGGGTCATGTCCCAGAGTGGTGACCACCAGCGTACCATGTAGGGTGAGAGACAGGGTCTTCGCCTGTATGATCTAATATAAGGGAGGCTTGGTCTGTACAATCTAGGGACGATAGAGTGGACTCAATCCATAGGCTCTGCATGAGATATATGAATTGTTAGATCGTACTACCTGGGAGTGATCGAAATGACTTGGCCTATAGGATTTGGGAGTGAAAGAGCACACTTGTCCTGTACGATCTTGAAAGGATAAAGCTCACTCTTCTGTACGATCTGGAGGGAGAGTGAACACTCAACCGGGGAAAGAGGACAAGGGTGCTTGATCTAGGTTCTGGTGTAGGCTGTGCAGTTGCTGCCCACAGATTTAGTAATTGAAGGTTGACCGGCTGGATCAGTGATGGAGTTGGTCTATGGGGCGTTGATTTTCTGCTGGTTGTACTGTACTGCCCTGGCAAGCGCCCCCCAGTCTGAAGCTCTCCCGCCATTGCACAAGGTCCCAGAGCAGGAGCAGCCCGCGGCGCCTGAGACGATGCGCGATTTCTACCAAAGAGAAGGTAAGGCTTTGCACATTTGCGCACATAGTGGAGGGTTATGAATGCACGCATTATTAGGTAGATTGCATGACAGTGAATTTGCACATTTTGCCTGTCTTTTCAGTAGCCTCCATCCGTTCCCACAGAGTGAAAATCAGACCCACATTTTGAAAGCCGTGTTTTTCTTTCGATACACTTTAAAAATTAATAGCAAATTAGGATTTTCATGTGCTTATTACTTTGCCAGTGCAGGAGTAATGTTCACCAAGCTTTTCATTCCACAGTTTTAGCCACGTATCGTTTTACTTCGGAAATTTGTTAAATATTGTACCATTGCATACTTGTAAAGGGGTTGGAAATAATATTTAAAACATTTTTTTCACACATGACTGGTTAGTTGCATGTTTGTTAGAAATATGTGTACCAATTGCCTTCAAAATTTCACCTGCGCACCCGGAATAAGCTGTACTAAATGCTTAAAAAATACACACAATTGGGGCAGCCTGATTTGGAGAAATCTCCATCATCATGTTAAGTATCAGTGGGAATCCAACAATATCCCCGACTTGGTAGATGCCAGCCTCTCGGTTACAGGAGGACGGTGCTCTGTGCCACTTGTGCCCACCGTTTCCCGAATAGCGTAATAACGCTCATCAGACTTTTGAGGCCTTAAAAGTTAAACCGTGCACGTGAATTTACGACTTATACCTATATATGTGTAATGGATTCAAGGGGTGCATATACTTCAATAGCAGAATTCAAAGCGCTGGTGTAAAAAAAGTCCGACCTGGCTGATGGTGACTCGCATTACTTGGGACCTGAATGCCGTTGCCTCCCCGTGTGTAGTGCCGAACTCATGCACACGTAACGTCATTGCAGGCAGTATGGATAAGATGGCCTTCGAAACCTACCGCTCTGAGAAGCAGAATGCATAGAATGGACATGCGTATTGGCTTTCAAAATTGCGTTTAGAAAACCAAATTAGTGTTTTTCAAGAATCACCTGCCTCTATATGACATGCTACACACCTGCACTTAACGTACATAGACATTGAATAATTTGGGGACACAAACGCACGTGCACAGATGTCCATGCATACACTACTTCGGGTGTCATAAACATGTGGCTCCAGATGTTTGGGCAACCACACCCATAATGTTTCCCCACTGTCTATGCTGGCTAGAGCTGGTGGGAATTGTAGTGCAAAACATCTAGCGAGCCAAAGGTTGCAGACCCCTGTACTATTTGATCCTGGCACTCACAGGTGGGCTCTTTCTCTTTCTCCCTCTCACATATATCACCCACAGCATGTCTCTTCTCCATATAACCCAATTCTCTTGAACGCTGTCCTAACTTCCTTGAAGTGGCTCACATTCTGCCACGAGCTTTCTGAGTGTCCCAATGATAACTGACATTGGGCGGGCTTTCCTTTAATACATATGTTGTGACAGAATGCCATCTGCAAGAGTGTACAAGCCCAAGCTTTTTTTGATTTTGGCTAAGCACATTTTTTTCTCTCTTAGAAAGTGGTCTCTACGAAATAGTCTCCACTTTCAAAATAGTCTATTTTAAAAAGTATAGTTTACATGTGTATTTTGCTGTGCCCTGTCCACTCGCACACCAGCAGTTGCAATGCGGTTTGTCAACATGGCTGCTGCAGAGTAAGAGCGCGTTCCCGAAACAGCCTGCCAGAACCAATTTCCTTCTAACAGCCATGGGCTGCGTTTAACTGGCACTCATGTTTCCAAATATCTTTAACTGCATGTCCTCATGGCCTGGTGGAAGTGATTTGGTTAACTATACTTTTATATCTGTTTGACATAGTGGCAGATGAAGCATATAGTTCAAATTGCCAAAACCCAATCTGATGTCATTTAATGTATCCACTTGGTTTCCACTGTGATCTCTGCTGCAGGCCCCTTTGCGTGTTAGCGTCTGGGCCTGGAGGTTTCACACCCAACAAGTGGTGGGCATGTCCAGGATGCCTCTTATGTTCTTTGCTGGGAAACGTCATCTTCCCAGAAGAACGGGAAACTCTTCTCTTCTCCTTGCTACTACCCAGCCTCTGGTAGGGACGAGAAGGGTCCCTCTATCTTGAACATACACATGCCACATTTCCGAGACCCTCACACCCGCTAACTTCATGCAGGCAATGTACTAGAGGAGCTGACATCACCAGGAATAATTGTTGTTACAGCAGCAATGATTGACCCTCTGGAATGGGCAAATGTATAAGGGGGTGAGACCCCCCTCAATTGAATCATCTTGGAGTATCCATGGAACCATCTTGTAAGTAAGCTATGACACCTTCTGGGGCTGAAGACTACCCAAAGTCCCCAACCATCGCGATCAAGGGCAGGATTTCCAAGGATGGTGCAGACCTGCGCCCTGACCACTTCAGTGGAAAATTTGATGGGACTTGCTGGTGCCCGACTGCTGCTGAACACTGGTGCCCAGAAATATGCCTGCTAAAGTGGCAACCCTGCAGTTGTCTTTGGCAACCTGCCTGGCTGGGAAGGGCAGAAGACAGATTCACGTTTCCCCAGGAACCATGGTGTAGGGTTCCACAGCACCCCAAGTACCAAAAGAAGCTGCCTTTGGGTCCATCTACCATCTTGAGTCGATTTGAGCTGGCATATGCTTTCAAACTGCTGCAAATCTCTACTTCGTAACCCTTTGAGGGCCTTTGAACTGTGCCGATCCACACATCGCCTACCTTTCCCAAGCTTCTTTGAGCCAAATGCCATTGACTTGCTGAAATGCACGGTGTTGCTGAATCCTGTTGTATCCGTTTCGATGCACAGGAACAGACCTAGAAACCATGCTCATTCTCTGAGTAAACCCTTAGAGCTAACCTCAATTATGCACATTTTTTCCCGCTGGCATGTGCTCAGTCCATCAACCTCCCGACCCCCCATTTTATGACCTCCAAAACGCCTATTTCATAAAAAATAATCCAGGGCCTTCAACTAGACATAACAAGCCAATTCCGTTGACTTCTCATCTCTCCACTCTTCCTATTTTAGCTCGACACCTTTTCATCTGTGCAGATTGAGGGGCTCCTTTGCACCCTCAGGCTATCTCAACCTAAGCCATCCCAGTTGCTCTTGCCAAAGACTGACCAAACCACTACATACATTCAATAAACTGGATCGTTGTTAAATCCCCTCAACAACACCCATCATAGCCAAGTCCTTTTAGCTGCCAGTCCTCACTCAATTGTGAGAGAAAGAGATAGAATACCTTGACCTCACTGCACTGGCTAGCTACAGCCTATTTTGCGATCGAACATGGATTTAAAAAATCCTGGAGAAATAAGGATTGCCCAATTTAAACAATCACTGAAATATCTGTCAGTAACCTCTAACATTATTTTTCTCCTCTGTAGCGGTCATATGTTTGCATTTTGTGGTAGAATGAAGTTCATTGTGTGCACTATGCAAGTCTCATAAGTATATTAAATACAATGGTTGTGAATTTATCCTTGTTCGTGCATTCAGATTAGGTCCCCCAATTGCCTGTGATGATTATCGATGTGGAAAGCCGAGGGAGCCCCGGTGCCCCGGCTCGGGAGAAGTGTTCAGAGACTGTCCACACCCACTTAAAGCGCTGGAAAACGGTTGATCTGTTTGATATCCAGTTTCACATGTGCAGTAGAGTTCGTTTTTCGTCAGGGCTTTAAGTGGGCCCGGGCGGAGCCCCGGCAGTCTCTAAAAAGGGCCCCCACGCGGGGGCCCTGCCAGGTCCCACCCCCGACTAGTCCCAGACACGCTGACATCTCAGGCAGCCCGAGTAACAAGGGCGACATCAGCAGGCAGACCTTTCATTCAAGGAGCCCATGTTTAAAGCGTTGCCTACCACGCGGCTCCTTGAATGAAAGGGCTGCCTGCTGCGTGTGAGAACTGGAGCACACTGGTGTCACACCTTTGGGGTGCCCAGCCCCTTAAAAGGAGTGGCTGGGTGCAGCAAAGGCAATGCAGCCAATGCGCCCCAGTTCTACTTCTTTCATCAGCCCCCCTCCTAGGCTATGGGGGAGGGGGCTCTCGTTAGTGGGCATACCCTAAATAAACCCATTTAGGCCAAACACCCTAACGAGAGCCCCTCCTGATTTCTAATCCCACTTAAAGTACTGGGTGCCCCCCTCAAATGTCCCGCATCTCACCCACTGTCCTAAACAAGTAGTATTCCCCCCAACCTTACCTCGGCATGGCCCCCTACTTTGAATGCGTAGCCTGGGTCTGGAGGCCTGTTTAAACACGTCAGAGGTCCCCGTCTCTCAGGGTAGGGCCATGGGCGTGGACACCCTACTCAACAATTTGGCTGCCCATCAACAAGCTTTGCGGTGCGTCCCACTGAAAAGGAGTGCTGTCCAGTTGATAACAGGTGGACGAGTGGCAGGGCTGCTAGATGCAAGCTATGCGCAGTGTATTTCAAAGGCACGCCACCTTCCTTTGTGTGCAGGTCTGGTGTAGGTTGCCCCACCCTTGTGAACACCAGATGCGCACCAGCAGATGGCCAAGGACACTGGCAGCTTCTGCTCCAGGCAGGGCTTTAAGTGGGCCAGGCCCAGCTGGGGCTCATTCATGGCAGCCTCCAAATATTTCCCTTGAGCCAGGACTATGACAGGTTTCTCCAAACTGACCTACCTTACCAAATGTCGTTAAAGATATGAGTGGCAATACTGCTCTTTGCCATTAGATGTTCTGTCCAGTAATGTTTAGAATCTCAACATCACTTTGCCTTTTTACCAGGTAAGGCCACTACCAGTGGCATCCACTCCTGCATATATCTATGCAGCACCAGGTATCATACCTGATGCATAACTTATATAGCCTGCTTGCATGTGACCTCCTTGATCACCTGGCAACAGGGGCGTTGCTAGGGGGGGGCTAAGGGGGCTATAGCCCCTGATCTTTTGGTTGTAGCCCCGGATAGAATCTCAGGAGCTACAGCCAAAAGACTAGCTAGCCCCCAGTCCCAACAGTTCTGACATCAGCTTAGCCCCGGGTCTTTTCCAGACCTAGCAACTCCCCTTCCTGGCAACATCATTGTGTCTCGGGCTTATTCACCTGCCCATGCGTCGTCCAAACAGACTGCATGCATATCACCACAGTGCATGGTCCCCTGAGCCCAACACAAGAGGCACCATGTCCCACTGGGGCATGACCACATTAGGCACGATCTGGTGACATGAATTTTCGGCGGTGGGTGAGGGATTGAGGGGGCTCAGGTTGCCGAGGTGCCTGGGACGTTGTCTGCCCCATTTACTGCTCAGTGGCTACACACTTTAGTTCCGGCAACCCACAGTGAACACCAGCAGATGCACTCTTTATTTTAACCTTCAGTAGTTTAACTTTGCTTTGTTTGCACACACACCCACACCTGTTTTTACATCAGTTTTGAATTTCTTGGCAGATCCAGTGACTGTGTTTTTTGTCCACTCCATTTGCCTCCATCTCTTTGCCCTGAAGAAGGCCTTTGTGACCCTTAGTTTAATTGTCACATCCATGGCTGAAACTCGAGTTGGCACAAGTTGTTGACTTTCTTATAACCCATCTTCAGCAACTGCCTCAGGTCTTTGAAAAGAAATAATAGTGACGTAGGTTTAAAACCCTCTGATTTGCCACATCGTACCTAGTAATGGCGCTGGGTGTTTATTATTAACAGAGCCTGCTGTATTTTGTAAAAACAGATTTTATTTATTTATTTATTTATATTTATATAGCGCACAGACAGCCCAGGGGCATTGTGGCACTGTTACTTGCAGGAACTTAGTTACAGGGGGTACAGGATTGGTAGCAGTCGTTGGCACATTATGATTTCTACAAACAGATTAGTCTTTACAGCTCATGCATCTTTGGTTATTACATTACAGACAGTTTATTGGCAAACATGGTGCTGCGAGAGACCTTATGTGAAGAGGATGGTTTTCATAGCTTTCCGGAAGGCAATGAGGGAGGGCTCACCTCGGAATGTGGGAGGTAGGCATTCCAGTGTGATGGTGCGAGATAAGGGAAGCTGGATCCTCCAGCTCTGGCTCTTTTTACTAGTGGCACACAGAGCATGTTGGTATATGGTGACCTGGTTGGCCTTGTGGAGGAGACGGGGTGGATTCTTTGTGAAAGGTAGACAGGGGCGGTGAGGTGGATGCACTTGTGGGTCAGTGTCAGAGCTTTGAAGATGATTCTTTCCCTTATTGGTAGCCAGTGGGCTAGTTTTCTGGCCTCAGAGATGTGTTCTCTTTTCGTGATACCTTGGGCAGCGCGGAGGGCATTGTTCTGTATGATTTGTAGCCTTTCCAGGTTTTTGTTGGAAGTTCCTAGGAAGAGTACATTGCAGTAATCTAGCCTGGAGCCGGTGATTGCTCTGGCTATGTTTGTGCAATTCTCTTTGGAGAGGAAGGGTCTCACTGCGTTGATCAGTTTAGCGTGGTACGCAGCTGAGGAGGCTATTGCGTTGACTTGTCTGTCCATGGAGATGTTGGAATCCAAGTAGACACCAAGAGTTTTGACCGAGTCTGAGACAGGTATTTTAATGGAGTCAATGGTGAAATTACTGAATTGGGAGTCTAGATTTTTTAGCGTGTCGGGGGAGCCTACCAGTAGGAGTTCGGTCTTGTCGGAGTTGAGGCATAGTCCATTGTCTGCCATCCAGGCTTGGATGGTGTTGTAGAGGTTGTTGAGGGTCAGTGAGTCAGTGTCATAGTTGCCAGTGAGGGTGAGGAGGATCTGGATATCGTCAGCGTAGTTGGTGTAGGAGATGCCCATGGCGTCGAGGATGAGGAAGAGTGGTCGTGTGAAGATGTTGTAGAGAGTGGGGGAGAGGCAGGAGCCTTGGGGCACACCACAGAGGATGATGGTGGGTGAGGCGGAGGCTAAGTCAGAGAATACTTGCATGGTTCTGTCTTGTAGGAAGGACGTGATCCATGCTGTGGCCTCAGGGGGGAATTTAGCGGTGGCAGAGAGGTGGTGGCATAGGACGTCATGGTCTACGAGGTCAAAGGCTGCTGATAGGTCGAGAAGTAGGAGAAGTGTTGGTTTGCCCATGTCTCTGGTGTCGTCCATCTGGTTTTTCAAGTCAAGTAGTGCGGTTTCAGTCCCGTGTTTGGGGCGGAAGCCAGATTGTCGGAGACCTAGGAGTTTATTCTCTACAATGAAATGCTGAACCTGCAGATAGGCTGCTTTGTCCAGTATTTTGAGGAGGAATGGGACAGTGGTGATGGGTCTATAGTTGTTAGGGGAGGTGGGATCAAGAGTTGGTTTTTTTAATAGAGGGCGGACCCAGGCTTCCTTGAGGGAGGCGGGGACTTTCCCCGCGGCAAAGGAAGCATTGACAAAGGCTGTCAGGAAAGGAGCTAGTGCTTCAGTGCAGTCCTTGATGAGGGTAGCTGGGCATGCATCACCTTTACAGTTAGAGGGTTTGATATTCCTCATTATGTTGATGATGTCTTTTTGCTGTATGGGTTTGAAAGAGAAAGGTTGGGGGGGTCGGAGGCTGGCGGGGGGCAGGGATGTGTGTGTTAGGCATGGCTTGTTTAGTGGCTTATATTTTATTTTGGAGGAGGTTCAGTTTGGCTTGCATGGCAGTTTGTATTTCGTTGCACCAGTCTTTGTCTTTGGTGAAATTCTGGGGGGCGGGAGTGGGCGTCTCTAGCTCCCTGAAGATAGCAAAGATTTCTTTAGTGCTAGATTGGGCCTCCAAGATTCTGGATTCGAAGGATTTAGCCTTTGCTTGGGTGATAGCGTTTTTGTATTTGGTAGAGAGGGCTTTGAAGATCATCTTATCTTTGTCCGAGTGGGATGTTTGCCATTGTGTGAGTGCAACCTTTTTCTCGTTGGGGAGTGTGAGAAGGTCTGGGGTGAACCAGGAGTTGGAGTGGGTGGTGGGTTTGGATTTGCGGGGTTTCAGTGGGGCAATGGAGTTGATGGCTCCTTTGATGGCACTGTCATATGCTGTTGCAAGTATTTCTGGGTCTGTGGAGAAAGGAGGTCTGAAGGCTGGGCCTTGGAGGAAAGGCAGTAGCCTTTCCTTCGTGAGCTGACGGGAGCTTCTTGCGAGGCAGGGTGGCAAGGGTTAGGGTGCCGGGGCGGAGGGGCTGGTGGTGGGGATGCTGAAGGTGATGATATGGTGGTCAGACCACGGGGTGGGCGTGTTACCAGTGATGGTGAGTGGACCGTTGTGCTATGCAATCCAGTCGAGAGTTCGTCCCTGGGTGTGGGTAGGGCTGAAGATGGTGTTTTTGTAGCCTAGTGCCTTGAGGGCTGAGTCAAGGGATTTAGCTCCTGAGTCTTTGCAGTCAAGGAGGCCTAGGTTGACGTCCCCAAGGAGAACGGCTTTAGAGTTCTTTTTAAGGTTGTCTGAAAGGAGGTGGACGATAGAGGCTTGAAAGTCGCCTATTGGGCCTGGAGGGCGATAGACAATGTGAACAGCAATGGTACAGTGGGGAGAAAGGTTGATTTTGACTTGGAGGTAGTCACTGTTGTTGTGCAGGGATCTCTCTATCTTTCTACTGGAGAGAGAATCTCTGACAATGATTGCTACACCTCCACCTTTAGAGAGGCGATCTTGTCTCGCGATGGAGTAGGCCGGAGGTAGTGCAAGGGAGAGTGCCGGTCCGGATGCTTCATGTAGCCAGGTTTCTGAGATCATGAGCAGATCAAGATCATCGGAAATTATGAGGTCATGGATGTCCAGAGCGTGAGCATTAACGGACCTGGTATTGATCATGGCGCATTTGAGATGGGGTTGTGTAACAGCTAGAGGGGGGGGAGAGGGGAGCGAGGGAGAGGTGGTGGACACACATGTAATAGCAATTGGCACAGTAGCATTCAAAATGGTGGTAGAAGATTTGCCTAACACAGATTTTGCATTGGGTGGCACATTTTCTGTGGTGGTGGGCACACATGGAGTAGCAATTGGCACAGTAGCATTCAAAATAGTGGTAGAAGAATTGCACATCACAGATTTTACACTGGCGGGCTCATTTTTAGTGGTGGTGGGCACATGTGAAGTAGCATTTGGCAGCTGACCGACATTCTCGGCCCCCAATTGAGCTGTATAGTTTTGTTTGTCCTCAGCTTTGTAATGGTTTAGTGGCTTTATATGGGTCCCTTGTGGTAACATATGATGGCATGAATGTGTAGGAGAGTTTGGTGGTATGAATGCGTCAAGATTTGAACACTTCTCACTGGATTAACAAATAATATATTGGGTGAGTTTTTTTCAAGGGGAACAGAAGAACAAAATGTATTATTCTCCTGTTCGTGTTAATATCATGTCTCCATTGCAGTGTATGTGTGTTTGCTAATATCAGCAATATATATATTTTTTATATGTTCGGTTTGTAAATCATACAGTGTTTGATGGTTCATCACTTTTTAAGGTGATTTCCCAGTGACTTTGATTTGGAAAAAATACAGGGGCCTTCTTTGTAAAGCTTCTACTGGCAGGTCAGGCCTGCTGGGCGATTCATGGCCTCCACTGGAAAACTTGTTTTTTTGCCAGTCGGTAAAAAATGCTGGTGCCGGAATTACCGTAATTTTTTCTGGACCGGCAAAGTTATAGTGGGGGCCAAAGATTTGAGGCCTCTTTTAAAAGAGGAAAGCATTTTGGCACTGTGCACCTGTGAAAGGCTCACTTTGCATAAAATGCCACTTACTAAATTCTATCACTCACAGGAAAATTAAAAGGAAGATTGTGGTGTACTGGGCGATTAACTACTGCCAGTGGCATGAATATGATTTTTCCCAACTAGCAATGTGGGGTACTGGTACACCTTGGACTGCTTCGCTACAGAATAGCAATCTACAAGCAAAGTAACTGCTCATTAAGAAACTTGAAGGTCTATTAAGCAAATAATGTTGACAAACTACTTCTCACTTGTTGCCTCACCACATAACTGCTTTGTTAAAACTTGTATGTCAGATGTATGCAGAAACAGAAATCCTCTGTTGTTCCAGTTTATAGTGATATTTTTGAATGGCATATTCCCGAATGCCATTATGTCGACGCAATTTGGCAAAAAAATCTTTTTTTCGATTTTTTTTTAATTTTGTATTTAAAATGGGCCCCCCTGTTTTTTTTAACACACACTTTTTTTTACTTAACAAACAAAACAAAAAAAATTAAAACAAATATATTCGAGAAAAAAAAATTTCGGCAAAAAGTTTTCGACATAATAGTGTTTCGAAACTATGTATTCGAAAATATGACCGGATACGTTGTTCCATGTAGGATATGACATGTTTTGCAGATGCTGGTTTTTTTGGCTCCTCCTTTCGTGTACAAAATTGTCCCATTATAAACGCGGCACTGCAAGGTTTGTCGTGTTCTGGTCACAGGTACTAGGAAAGATATCTAACCCGACATGGGACAGCCTTAAATATTAAACAGAGGGGACCAATTCCAACAACGCTTTAAGTGTTGCTAAGTGGTCCCATGTAAACTCCATGGAGCCTTGGCTTTTCAGACTGCAAAACTTAATATTCTGGGAGTTGTAGTTTTGCTTTTTCCCATAAGGTTGGACCCACAAATCGGAAAACACACAGTGCTTTTGGTTAAAAAGCAAACACCGGCCACTTCACAGCTACTTCCAAGTGCAAACGGTGTGGAAAGGGGGCGGGGTTGGATGTGCTATCCACACAGAGCACGGCGCCACTTGACATTTCCATGAACTGATCTCTGTTATGTTATCAGCAATAAATCACTTGCTTTTGTCAATGATTTAAACAAGCATTCGGGCGGGTTGTTGCACGTTTTTTAAATAAAGTGTGCAATTCCACAAAGTAAAACTTTCTTATTTTAAAACAGCTAGACGGCTATGTGACGTTTTACTTTACCTTTTTGTTCTCAAATTAATCTACTGCTCTGTGTGGTAGGAATTTTGTTTTACATTCAGATGGCGCAATAAACAGTGAAAAATAGCACTTTCCAGGAAGATTTAGGGCCTGATTCATGGAACGTTTTCCTATGGGATTGCGCCATTATAAAACATTTCCATGAATCAGGCCCTAAGTATTTAACATGTAAAAGGACCACTGAAGATGACCTTTTCCTACCACGCATTTCCTTAATTGCTGTCTCTTGGGCAGCATGGGAAACACAAAAAAAGACAGCAAGAAACTTTAATATGGACAAGCCAAAGTTATGACTGCTTCACAGGTGAGGATTAAATAATAAGGCTACCTGTGATGCCGCCGGTTCTCCAGGTAAGTAACATGAAACAATAATACAATGGACCTCGGCAGAGGAGATTGGAGACACTCTTACATAAACAAGTTCAACGTGACTAATATCACAAAATATATATTTTTATTTTACATACATTTGACAAAACCTAACAGTGTTTGTTCACAAAACACACCTCATAGTCTACAATAATTATACATCCACTGATCTATTCCAGCATTCATATCATTATTCAAACACACACAAATCAGTACACACATATACATTGTATGGGTTACTAAAAGAACCCTAAAACACACGCTTACAAAATAAATTCCTCACACCTATATCCACTCTAAGTGTGTGTTCAAATCATATAGCACTCTGCTTATTCCCGCTTGCCTCCCGGGAGTCTCAAGGGTTTATCCTGTTCATCCGCGTCTAGACTTAAACAGCCGCATGAACAAGAATAAATTGCTGAACGGATTTGATGGAATTATATGCGCAAGGTATCCTGCAGACCTACAAATGCCATGATCTCTTCGAGACAGGACATTTAAGAGGACAAGAGGCCGCTGGTGACATACTTAGTGACTTCGAGCTTGAAGTCCTCTGGGGATTTGCGATCTCCAGGGTGTCTAACCTGATTTTCTGATCAGGCTTCTAGAAAATTATCTCCAGGAACATTGAGGATACATTCCATTGTTGACACTACCGCGCCAATTCCCTATTGGCGATTTGTGCTAGATGACATCCCCCACTAGATGACACTTCGGGTTAGGTCGTACCCATAACCTACCCTCATCCTGAAGAAGGTCGCTCAAGACAAGGCTCTATTAGCAGCCATAATTAGACAACCAAAACGTATGTAGATGTCATTGAATAAGCAGAGTGCTATATGATTTGAACACACAGAGTGGAAATAGGTGTGAGAAATTTATTTAGTGAGCGTGTGTTTTAGGGTTCTTTTAGTAACCCATATAGTGTATATGTGTGTATTGATTTGTGTATGTTTCAATAGTGGTATGAATGGTGGAATAGATCAGTGGGTGTATAATTATTGTAGATTATGAGGTGTGTTTTGTGAACAAACACTGTTAGGTTTTGTCAAATGTATGTAAAATAAAATATATCTTTTGTGTTATTAGTCACGTTGTACTTGTTTATGTAAGAGTGTCTCCAATCTCATCTGCCGAGGTCCATTGTATTATTGTTTAATGCTTCACAGGTGAGCCATTGATCAATTCACATAATCAAGCAGAGCCTCCCAAACCCAACACAGCATCAGAAAAACGATTGGAATGGCCGTTGCAACCTACACACCGCTCTGCAAGCTGCGTCACTGCTGGCAACCCACCAACTATGGAAGTGGGGTTATGGCCGGAGAGATGAGGATGGAGTTATGGGTGGAGTCATGACAGGCACATTATACACTTGTAATTAGTGTGAAAATACGTGGCTAAAATAGTTTTATAGCTGTTACTCGAAGCCTACAAAAATTACATAACAAACCAAACGGACAATATATAAATGTGTACATCATGTTGAGTAAAAGAACTGATTGTAGCTTTAATGTCCACATTCGGAATGGTAGTCTACAATTACCAGCGTGCAAAGCAATATAACTCTAAAAAGAATCTCCTTACGGTTTCACAAATTTACATTTAACTCTTAGACATAACCTGCTTGTAGTCACCGTTTCACACAACTTGCTGCTTTATGCACCCCCTTTATTTGTAGTCTCCCTCCATCCGCATCTCTTGAAGGACATGCCCCAGATCATACCCACCTCGGTGACTACGGCCATTTAATGCTAATCCCACTTCAATGTGCTAAAATTGGAAAACCCAACAAAAGACAAATCGGAGAAGAGCTCTTCTGAACAGCGGATCACTGTAGCATTGTCTAGTGGTGCTGTAATCACGCTCTGTTTGGCTTAGTTTTCCTCATCCCCTCTTCTCAACCACTCATTTGAGTGCAGTCATTGGCTCTAGAGCGACTGTTCTCTCGGCAGGGATGATAAACTATTCTAGGCTCGTGAGAATCTTGCTGTTGGTGCCTAGACTAACGATGAATTGAGTCTAGGGTTTGCAGTTGGACCTCCTAACCAAGTATGCACATACCATTGCACTCCTTCTGGTGGAGGTGAGGTCTAGCTAAGGGCCCAAGCATTCCAAGTCACACATGGGCGGGCAGGCAGTCCCTGGAGTAGAAGGCTCCTGCCTTCCAGACAATTTGGCCACAGACCTTATTTAGCATGGGACTCTGGGTAAGAGTTGTAGGAGTTTCACAAGAACACTTTGGACCCTGAACTGAAGCCAGCTTGACTTCTTCCTGCCTGAGAAACCTTCGGTTCACTTATCCAGTATTTGCTTTTTTTGGGAGAGGATATCGTACGCTTGGTTTTCAGTCAGAAGCCCCTGACATTTCCATGCTGCTTAGTTTAGTTTAGTTTACTCTTGGCAGGCCAGGCTACCTCCTGAAAGTAGGATGGCTACTGAAGTGGGGAGGCATGTGAAGCCCAGAAGGAGGCAGAAGTACCTGGTCGGCGCTGTAAGGCAGCCCCCGAACCATTTGCATTGATACATGGCTGTGCCTACTGGATGCTTTGGGAGGGGAATGCTTCGCGCAGAAACCTATTGTCTCTAGGAAAGTGTCTCCCTTTTGGGGACTCGCACATGAAGAACCGAGTAGAAGACAGAACTTTACTTGTAATTCTGGTGCTGTGCATCTTGCACAAGATTCTTCGCTTGAATGAAGATCTGCCACGTGATCCCTCGGAGAAGCTTCTGAACCTGTTCCCTTTCTCTGGATCCACACCGGGAGACCTGGAGGGGCGACAATACAATGAAACAACTTGCAGTATTAAAACCGATCCTGTACTTCCTAGTCTCGGGCGCTTTGTGACGCTCTCCACCCGAGATGCTGTTGCCTCCTTTCTGCTTATGTCCGTAGTCTGGTTCCTGGAGCACCAGCTCAAGAGCAGTCTCTTGGGCACCATCTTTAAAAGGACCCTTGTTAATATGTTTTTTCAAGGGGTGTGGCTGTATTACAAGAGTGTGCTGTTTGAAGCTCACTGGGTGCGATTGTTCTGTGTTAGTAGGGTTTAGCCCTGTGCCTACTTTGCTCTATGTATTGTGCAATACGGCCTTGCGGTTCCATGTAATAATGTCCCCGCAAAAATGTTGCCTGGCAAAAAGTTGCCAATTTTTGCAGGGACATTATTACATTAAACATGTGGGCGACACCCTTGTAAACCCCAAAACCATATATAATGTCGCCACTGCCTTTTCCCAGCGGCATTATGTTTGGCGACCATATATATATGGGGACATTATTACCGGATACTGGTCTTGCTCTGTTTTTCCTCTGTGTTCAATTGTGCTACTTGTTTAATTTCACCAGAAGAGGCTCCTTGTCACCAAACCCCTTTTCATGCAGGATTACAGCAGCTATATTTAATAACCCTGACTTATTTTGGGGTTTTATTTAGGGTTATCAGACCGGTAGATGCAGGTGGGCAGGGGTCGGGGGGGGGGGGTGTATAGGTACCTGAAGCGAGAGGCCCAGCACCGACGCCACTCCAGAGACTGTTCCATAACACACTCTAGAAGGGATCTGGAGGAGGCTCACAAAATCGCGGAGCGCATAGAGTGTTTTCGCAGAGCAGCAACTGCAACACCTGCATGCAACCAGGGATGCCATGCAAAGATCATCCCACCGCATGGCAAGGACCATAGACGGGCAGTGTCACCACCTATATGCACAGCAGCATTAAACACTGTTGTGTGGCAGACAGCTCACGAAGGCAATCGCCACAGGTGCCGAGACCACACATATTAGCCTGCTCCTCACCTTGCAGCACATCATGGGCCAGGATTCGGAACCTTCTTCTCCCGTCACTCTCTCACAAGGGTCACTGTCTGGCAGCCCCATCGCCCGTCACAACAAAATGTGGCACGCACACATGCCAAGCAATCTGGCATGCTGAAGAGGTCAGTAGCCTACACCAGGATTCTCTGCAATTACCACGGAGACCAGGGAATAACCTTATATAATACACAAACCTATGTGGGCTATACAACAATGTTCTCTAATTTTCAAACTACTTGGTCATTCATCGCCCCCATAAATATGTCTCAATATATTAAGTCCCAAGTAAATATACCTGGGGTTAAGGTAACAATTGAACTAAAAACATGCTTTATGCCTAATAAACATACACACGATTTATTACCAACATACACTTTTTTTTTAAACAAACACTGTATGTTTGTTATTTTACACATTTGGACATGGTGTTTGGGGAAAGTGTGGAGCTTATCAATTGGCTTAGGGAAAATTGTGTACACCAGTGGCTTCCTTTCAATCACCTGTATGCATTTACTGCCACCATTTTAGGTGGTATTTAGGCGGTATAGCCACTTCTAGTGAATGCAGTGGAAATACCATTTTTATTTCAGATGGTAATTCTGCTGGAGGAATTGGCACCAGCAGAAAATTTGCTGGTTTTCAGTGAGTTTCGCGCCGGAATATCAACCATAGCGAATTCCGCCAGAGGAATGCATGGACATTCATTGAAATATGATCGACCTACACCCTTCCTCACCCCATTCCCCAACATTTGCTTATATACTTATCTGGCGCTTTATATGAATATATGTATGCATGGGATTTATAAAGCACAAACCGAGCTGAGAAGCAATGGAGCACTGTACATAGGGGACGCAGTCAGGAGGTTACAGGTGGGGTTTTGTGGCAGCAGAGGAGCTGGAATGGATAGTAGGAGCTCGAGGCGCTCCATTGGCCGATAGTTTTTATTCTTGATTCCAGGCTTAACTTTAAAACTCACATTTCTCATATATCCCAATCTTGTTTTTTACAGCTATGTCTTCTTCTGAAGATTAAACCTTTTCTATCTGTCTCTGATTTCTGTTCAGCCATCAAGGGGCTCTTGTTCTATCTCGCCTGGACGGGGGAAATGCCATTTTTGTCGGCTTGCCTGGACCATCCATGGCATCTCCGAGGACAGCACTACATCAGCAGCTCGTCTGATTTCTGGCACACGGAAAAAGAACAGTACCCATGTTTTAGTTTCTCTTCACTGGCTCCCAATTCACTTTAGAGCACTTTTCAAGATGCGCTACATCACCCTGAAGGCAGTACATTTAGGCCAACCGCAGTACTTGCCAGCCAAACTTTCCATCTCCGGTTGTTCGAGGTCAGCTCGTAGCTCTGATACTTTGAAGATGACCTTCCCCTGTGTGAAACACACTTGCTACTCTTCTCACTTGCTACTCTTCTCCGGATTTCTCTGTTGCGACTCCCAGATCGTGGAATGCTCTCCCCCTACAATTCATTGCTCCTATTCTCTGTTCGCTTTTAGAAATGCTCTTAAAACTCACTCGTTTTCTCTTGCTTATCCTTACATTTTTCTGTAGGTTCGGCTTTTTATTTGGTTTATGGATAGGTTATATTTAATGTTAACTTAGCTTTAGGATAAAATATCTGTACAACAGTTTTTTCTTTCTTTCTTTACTTTTTTTGTTTTTATTTTTGTTCTTCCTGCATAGCGCTCCAATACAGTTAGGTCTAGTGGTGCTTCATGTATGGTATACATAAAGTATGGTTGGGATCATAGGGTGTGGCCATACCGGAGAACGTGATGAATGGGGTCAGTGTTGTAATTACAAAGGTGATGCTCATCATTAGAAAGAACAGTTCTCTCTCTCTACTTAAAGATTTGCCAGGGGCACGCCAACATTGGGATACTTCAGCGCCAGGCCCAATAAATTGCAGAGTTGGATAAAATCCTGCGTTCACTGCTTAACTAACAAGAGTATGTTTGATCATGGACAAACTATTCTCGCTGTGATTTGAATTGCAAAAATTGGAGTCCTTAGAAGTGATAAGGTTCACACTATTATATATTGCCTTAGAATGGGGCAGATGCCATGATTTTAGGGACAACGTTGTGTCTCCCTGTGCACCTTTATTAGTGGCCCCTGAGGCAGTCACCTAGAATTGCGTTATGGTTGCAGTGATCCTCCCTAACTTCCAATATCGGTTAATTTGACAAGCAGATGTATAGTCTCACGAGCCAGTCACTGCACCAGAGATTATAGCCTAGCAGACTGACAATTTCCTGCCCCCTTGCTGCCGGCCACTGAGGTTGACTGGGCCATTCAGATTATTATCCCAAATAAGAATGAATGAAGCTCTTTGCTATGCCGAGTTATGCCATGTTATCAGTGGCGTAACACAAGATCTGGGGGCCCCCCCTGCAAGCCATGCTGAGGGCCCCCCCCAACTCAGCAACAAATCACGAGTAGCGCCACACTCTGGGCCGTCCTAGATTACCATGCTTGCGCAATACGCACAAACGTGTTGCTGAAGGGGTATGCCACACAGTGCACTAGGAGAAAGATATAAATATGTATTTTAACGCAATATACAGCACACTTTCTGAGAAAAATTCGCTAAAAAGCCACAGTGTTTGCTATTGTTGTGTAGGGTCACAGCAATCCAATACATGCAAGTCACCAACAGTGCACATGAATATTAATACTTTGCTATTAAAAAAGCCATGCCACAATGAAAACATGTCCAACTGGCTGCACAATGTAGACCAGTGGTGACACATAATAACATTACAGTAAAGCATGCCAGGCCACATTAAGACATGCCTAGACTGGTTGCACCATAATGCCAGTCGAAGCAATAAGACTCATCAAGAAGAGAGCACACATTCAAGCCTGCGTCTCTGCGGCCTCTAACAACACAGCCAAACTCTGTAAAATCTGCAAGGAACTGGGCAATCCTTTTGCGGTTTCTACCTCTCCTGTTCCCTCAACAGGCCCTCTGTACAGCTTTGGCCTCTCGCTTCTCCGCTAAAACTCAGGACATCGTGTCCACTATCTCCTCTTCCTCTCCTCCCTCTTCCTCTCTCGACCCCCTTGGGCCATCTCTCTCTCTCCTCCTCCTTTCTCCTCTTTCTCTCTAACACCTGACGAGGTTTCTAGACAAGTCGCATCAATGGAAGTGTCATCGAAACAGGTGCTCGCCTGCTCCTCCAGAACCATCAAGGATCACATTGACACCCTTGATCCAGCCTTGGCCGATTTCTGTAATCATTCTTTTGCCACTGGAACTTCCCCCTTTGGTGGCAAACTCTTGGAAAAGCTGTCCAACTGCCAGCTTACTCTCCACACTGAATTTGTTGGTTGTCTCCATGACCATCAGTCTGGCTTAAGAGCTGCCAGAGGCATGGAAACTGTTCTCCTGAACACTTGTGAAGATCTGATCTCTAACCTCGATTCCAGCATTCCTTCTGCCTCATCAAACTGGAACTTTCCTCTGCTTTCGACACAGTCAACCACGCCATCCTGATCAATTGACTCTGTGAGAACCTGGGCATCATGGATCAGGGCGTGGAGTGGCTTACCTCCTTCTTCTTGGACCGCCCCTCCCATGGTCCAACTTAGTCCCTTTCACTCCGCCACCTCTCTCTACATGTAGCGTTATCCAGGGCTCTATCCTCTCACCCTGGTTTTTCAACCTCTACTTGGCCCCTTTGACCCACCTTATCTCTACCTTCTCCTCTAACTTACAGTGTTATGCGGATGACACTCAGCTTTCCTTCAGGCTCCCCTCAGCCTACTCTCCTCTCGCTCATTCCTGGTGTCATCTTCAACTCCACTCTCTCTTTCTCTCCTCACATCTCGGACGTCGCCAAGAAGCCCCACTACCAGTTGCACATCCTCAAAGGGACTCTTCCATTTCTCACTTTCCCCCAGAAGCTCACTGTCTCCAGAGCTCTGGTTCTCTCTAGGCTGGACTACTGCAACAGCCACTTTCTCAATCTGCCTTCCTCTACTCTCCGCCCTCTGCAACTAATCCAGAACAGGACTGTGAGACTTATCCTTGGCCTCAAGCCCAGGGACTGTATCTTTCCAGCCATGAGATCTCTCCACTAGCTCTCGGTGGCTGCAAAGATCAAGTTCAAGACCCTTTTCATTGTCCACAAGGATTTCTGGGGCTGGGATCCGCACTACATCCAACGCTATCTTCCAAAATACCTTCCTTCTTGAGCCCTAAGCGTTAGATGCTTCTCCAGGCAGAGGGGGGGGGGTAGATCCTTCTCTCCTGCAGGTGCCTGCCTCTGAAATGGCCTCTCTGACCCTCCCAAACTTGAGCCGGACCAACTGAAGTTCCGTAAGCAGCTCAAAACTTTCCTCTTCTCCTCTGCTTTCTCTCTCTCCCTCCCCTGCTGACCTACCTGTCCGCTGTACCAACTGGTTTCTTGGCTACCCTCTGTCTCACTGAGTCCAGGCTCTTTCTTGATCAGTCACCATTGCACTGCCTCCAGACCTACCACGCAGTTTGGGGCAGTAACTGTAACCCTACAATGCCTTGTTCTCCTTGCACTACCCAGAGCCGCGCTGCCCAGGCGCCACTTACTCAGAGCATTGCTGCCCTGTTTTCCCCTCCCCTCTCCCTTGCACTTCTCGTTCTCGCACTTGCACGATCTGAATGACACAAGGGTTAGTAAGATCATTTGTCTTGTCCTCCCTCAGTTTTCCTTCCCTTGTCTTGTCGTGCCTAAAAACACTTGTGTACAGGTGCATTATAAATGACTTATCATATCATAGCATATCATTTTATCACAGATGTCCAGAAAAATATACAGTACCGCAGTAAGAAGCTGCTAGACTGGCAGAAGCCAAATGCCAGCCTAGCCAGGTAATTAAACTTAGCAGGACTGCTTTATCAGAAAGGCCAAGTTAAAAAAGTCATACCAAACTGAGGAATGACTACACTGGCTGCACCAAAATGTCTCTCTAGCCACTAATACCACATATCATGCCTGCTTAGCATGGCCATGGACGACCATTATAATTTATTGCACAACCCTATCCCCCCACACATCCCTTCTCCCTCCCATCCCCTACCCCAACCTCCAAAATCAGCTCATTGCCCAATAATTACCTCCATGTCCCTCTTCCTTGTCCCAGTGCTACGTATGAGGCTTCTTGCCTCACTGGTAAGTACTGGGATGAGGAAGAGTGGGACTAGGAGTAATGAAGATTACAGGTAGCTTAATCAGGCATTACCTTCATGCATCTCTACCTTATCCTAGTTCTTGTGTATGCGGCATAGTGCCTCTACACAAGTACTGCCTCATACACAAGTACTGGGATGAGGAAGAAAGGGCTGGGTGTAAAGAAGATTACCAATAATTAATCAAGACATTAAACACAAGTAGTGGTGCAACACCATTGAGCTGACTGGGCTTCAGCACTCCCCCCACCCCCCACTGAAATTGTGGGCTATATTGACTTGACCTGGCTGATTTACAGAGCAATTGCCCGACAGAAAAGGACACAGATGTTAAACGGCACCTGGGTTTTGCCGTTAACAAAGGCCCGGCCCAGCAATTACTAATGTACAGCATTTCACTGATAGTACCTGCATTCAAATGCCAAATGTTTTAAGCAATTAAAATTGTGATGTGGGTTTAGTACTTGCATTCCAGGGGAGTGATTGGAAGGGTAGAGAGGAAACAGGAGACCAGTCATTCTCACAGCAGCTCATAAGTGGGTGCTTTCAGACCTAAAGGAGAGAGTTAACTGCTTGTAACATTGAAGCTGCACTAGAATAGTCTTATTAAAATGCATAAAGAAGTTAGATGCCCCCACACAAATAATTTTGCTCCTCCCCACCACACGTGAAGTTAGCGCCTCTCCCACCATTTGAAGGGATTTTGCTCCTCCCCACCACACGTGAAGTTAGCGCCTCTCCCACCATTTTAAGGGTTAGCCCCCTGAAATGTAGGATTTGTTGCACCCCTGAACACACCATTCACCATATATACACACGCACACCCAGCCATCCATATATTTAAGAGTGCAACCTTTCACCACACAGGCACACACACCCAGGCTCCTACCCATACATTTAAGTATGCACCCTTTCACCATACAGGCACACCCAGGCAGCCACCCATACATTTAAGTGTGCATTATTTCACCCTTTCACCGTACACGCACACCCAGCCACCCATACATTTGTGTGCACCCTTTCACCATACCCTCACACAGACAGTCACCTTTACATTTAAGTGTGGACACTTTAACCATACAGGCACACCCAGGCAGCCACCCATACATTTAAGTGTTCATCCTTTCACCGTAAACGCACACACACATACACAGCCACCCATATATTTGTGTGCTCTATTTCACCATACACTCACACATGCACACGTCATGAGTTGAGGGGAGCCATAATACTTCAAAAGTACATTGGGCCTCATTAGGACCTGGCGGTGACGGTATGAACGGTAGCGGCAAGGCACCGCCACTGTTCATACCATCCCGCCACATTACGAGTTCTGCTTGTGGGTTCCTGACAGCCCACCAGGTCTTACCTGGCGGGCTGTGCAGCACCAGCGAGCATAACTCGGAATTGCGCCGGCACCGTTATCAACGGTGCCGGCACAACCATGCTCCCCATCCTCATTCTGCCCTATAGGGAGCCCGGCAATACCGCCACCTGGGAATGGGCAATTACCGGCCCATTCATCTCGTAATGGGCCAGTTATTGCCCAATCGCGGGAGGCAGTGCCGGTAGCGGGCATGGCGGTTGCCGTGCCTGCCATACAGGCACGGCTACTGCCATGCTCGTAATGAGGCCTATTGTTCCTTTTTGAAGTCACTCTGACTTCATAAAGAAATTATTTCCGTTAAGGACTGAACCATAACAGAAATAATTTCTTTATGAAGGCAGAGAGACTTCAAAAATAAACTATTTATTTTTGAAGTCATAGGGCTACCCCCACCCCATGACATGGAGGCCTCCAGCTTAAAGTCTTCATGTCATGGAGTGGGGGTAGCCACCCGACTTTTTGTATTCACTCTGCTTTCATAAAGAAATTATTTCTGTTACAGAAATAATTTCTTTAGAAATGCAGATTGAATTCACAAAGAAAATGTAAAAAAAAAGTTAAAAAAAAACTTTTTTTTTTACACCAAGTGGGGGCCCCCTTTCAGAACATGTGGTCGCGGGGCCCCCCACACTGCGGGGGGTGCAGGGGTCCCTGTTTCGCCAGTGCATGTTATGGAGTATTGCATAGCACCCTTCTCCCTTTTTCATGGTTTCTCAAAGCTTTGTGATCTGTAAATCTTTCTTGCTTTGTTGCAGTACTGATGTGAAAAGATGAGACTGTCTGAAGTGTCTTAAATTTTAGATATTTTGTGACTTGTATAGAGGAAGGGATATGTGCGCTCCAGGTTGCTAACTAAATGGTTTGTGTGGCTGCCTGTGGTGTCTGTCAAAGTAGTGTTAAAGCAGCGTGGAGAATTGTGTTGGTGTATCTGTGGTGGATTAGTGTGGTGTTTAGGGAAATTGAGTATAGGCATTTGTCTTCGGGTGGTGTATGTTCCATTGTGTAACATGTGTTGTTTTGCTGCTGGAGTTTTGTGTCGAGATGTGCTGTTTGGCTACAGGGGACTATGTCAGGTGACACTATCATGGCACTAATTCAGGGTACACACTATAATCCGTGCCCTGGGGCCTTTCTTCTGACTTCCCACTGACATGTCAACACTACAATCAGCCCTACAGATAAGAGGTGTATCAGCCACATTTAATTCCAAAAAATAAGAAGTAAAAATATTCCCAACAAAAACTAGGAAACAGATACGTAGGACCATGGGCTCCTGCTTGCACCCAAACCGCTCCATTGATATGCTTGGACCAATAGTGCATGTAGTACAAGAGAAAGAAATGACTATTGCTGCCTGATCAGAAGTAAATATCTATCTTTTAATGTTCATGAATAACTAGGTTTTAAAGAAATAATTATTAAAAAAACATTTCCGTTTTTCTGTCAAACCATTTTTACTCACTTATAAAATTGACACTAAAACGATAACTCAGTCTGTTTGTCGGTCATGGGAAAGGGATTTGGGTCTTGCCCTTGATGAACACATATGGTCCTCAATCTTTTTCAGAATTAAAAACATTTCCGTTTCTGCAAACCACGCAACACTTTCTATTTTTTATTCATAGGGCGTTTATCAATCCCGCTAAACTTTCCAAGTGTAAGAATGGTTTAAGGAATGAATGCTGGACCTGTGGATATGCTCCTGCCTCGTATGAGCATATGTTTTTTAACTGTTCTTTTGTTTTCACATTCTGGCAATCTGTCTGGAAATATCTCAAACTAATCTTTAAGACTGATGTAACACTTTCCTTTTTGAATATTGTTTTATGTAGACTTGCTATTAATTGTCACAACATACAAACCTCTAGAGGTAAACTTTATGATTTATTTATAATCATAGCTCTCAAACTTATAACTGCTAATCGGAAAAACTCTTGTTCCCTAAGTAGTAGAGGTTGGTGGGATAACATCTGTCACATACAGAGAATGGAACATTGTATGGCTAAACTGCAAAACTATATCCCCAAATAGTATGCCAAATGGTCATTTTTTTATTCAATATTTAGACAGTTTTAATGCTTCTACACACGGCTCATACATGTATTGGTATTCATGACCTCATATCATCTACTTTAGCCTTGCGGTCGCAACGTTATTGAAAGCATATTGGTATGTTCACTTCTCCCCCTCCCATCTTACCCTTTGTCCTCTCGTTTGTCTCCCCTGTATTATGTCACCCCAATGTTTGTGTTTGTAAATATTCTGGTACTTATATATCAGATTATAGTCTATTTTATTCTGATACACATTGTCAATATTTCTATTAGTCATTATTATTGATGTTTGGTAGTCCTACTGCTTATTGATGACTAGTTCATTACTTGTCAGTTTATTTGTCTGCTGTTATTCATGCTGTTATTATTCTAATAAAAATTATTAAACAAAAAAAAAGGAATGATAAACTACTCTAGGCTCGTGAGAATCTTGCTGTTAGTGGCTAGACTAACGATGAATTGAGTCTAGGGTTTGCAGTTGGACCTCCTAACAAAGTATGCACATACCATTGCACTCCTTCTGGTGGAGGGGAGGTCTAGCTAAGGGCCCAAGCATTCTAAGTTGCACATGGGCAGGCAGTCCCTGGAGTAGAGGGCTCCTGCCTCCCAGACAATTTGGCCACACACCTTATTTGACATGGGACTCTGGGTAACAGTTGTAGGAGTTTCCCAAGAACACTTTGGACCCTGAACTGTAGCCAGCTTGACTTCTTCCTGCCTGAGAAACCTTTGGTTCACTTATCCAGTATTTGCTTTTTTGGGAGAGGATATCGTAAGCTTGGTTTTTAGTCGGCAGCCCCTGACATTTCCGTGCTGCTTAGTTTAGTTTACTCTTGGCAGGCCAGTCTACCTCCTGAAAGTAGGATGGCTACTGAAGTGGGGAGGCATGTGAAGCCCAGATGGAGGCAGAAGTACCTGGTCGGCGCTGTAAGGCAGCCCTCGAACCATTTGCATTGATACATGGCTGTGCCTACTGGATGCTTTGGGAGGGGAATGCTTTCTCTGGATCCACACCGGGAGACCTGGAGGGGCGACAATACAATGAAACAACTTGCAGTATTAAAACCGATCCTGTACTTCGTAGTCTCGGGCGCTTTGTGACGCTCTCCACCCGAGATGCTGTTGCCTCCTTTCTGCTTATGTCCGTAGTCTGGTTCTTGGAGCACCAGCTCAAGAGCAGCCTTTTGGGCACCATCTTTAAAAGGACCCTTGTTAATATGTTTTTGCACGGGGGTTGGCGGCATTGGAGCATGTTGTTTGAATGCTTACTAGTTGTGATTGTTCTGTGTTAGTAGGGTTTAGCCCGGTGCTAACTTTGCTTTATGTATTGAGCAATACGGCCTTGCGGTTCCATGTAATAATGTCCCCGCAAAAATGTCGCCTGGCAAAAAAAGTCCCCACAAAATGGCTGTTTTTTGCAGGGACACATTACATTTTCCCAGCGACATTATACAGATAAAAGGTGTAACGGCCACATTTACTCCCAAAAAATAAGAAGTAAAAATATTCCCAATAAAAACTAGGAAACAGATATGCAGGACCATGTGCCCCTGCTTGCACCCAAACCGCCCCATTGATATGCTTGGACCAATAGTCAATGTAGTACAAGAGGAAGAAATGACTATTGCTGCCTGAGCAGAAGAAGTAAATATCTATCTTTTAATGTACATGAATAACTAGGTTTCAAAGAAATAATTATTACAAAACAATTTCAGTTTTCTGTCAAAACATGTTTACTCACTTATAAAATTGACATATACTTGTACTCCCCGAAAAATCATTTTACTCACAACTTTAAAAAATAGGGAGTAAAATACGTCCACTTCAAAATCTTATCCGGAGCACTGACTACAACTATAGAGCCAGGCTGTCTTTTTAGAAAACGCTTGAACCCCTTCGTTTTGAGTAATCTGTATCTGGCTCTGACCCTAGCATGTGCTCTAGTCTCTTTTCCTTTTTGCGCCCTGATGCCTGCGGGCTCCGGCGCATTATAAACTGACAAACAAATAAATCGGACTATCGTTCAAAGGAGCTGGATATGCACCATGAACTTACAACCTACAAAGCCAAACACGGACCACATCCCAATCGCAGCATTACCCTGCCGGCAGGTGCTGTCAAAATGTGCGTTTTGTATTTAAAACCTATTCTGTTTTTGACAATGTCATTGTCCCAATGTGCATTAAAATTACACCATCGGCTGCAAATTTGAAACAAGTTTACACAAGCTTTCCTTTGAGGCAACAGGAATGGGGCACCATACAAGTACATTTTCCCCACCCGTACAAAGTTTCTGAAGATAACCCCTCACCTACCATTTGGTGTGTTGGGCCCTCACCCCTGAACGTTCCGTCTAGTTGTGCTCTTTAGTCTTACAACTATGTTTAGGAATTATGTCTCCCCTTTTATCTGTCTATATAATTTCCACATATTTATTTATTTTGCATTTTTAAAGCGCTCACACAGCCCAGGGGCATCGAAGCGCTGTTACAGGAATAGTTTAGTTTTTAGTTGCGTAATTGTTGTCTTAGTGCGTATTTATAACACGCTTAAATACCCAGTGGTTTCTAAGCGCAGACCCGGGGATCAGACCTGTGTTGCTTCGTGTTGTCTTGTTTCCAAGGCGAGCACGTTGCCACTGAGCTATCCTCCCGGGACGTAAACTGGTAGCCTGTGCATCAACAACCTATTTTTTATCATTACGTCCTGAATTCATGCAATAATGTTCCATGGTCATTAGGCTTACCTCTCAACTCGCATGGTTTTGGCCACTCCACGTAAGCAGCCCTGTCACCCGCCAAACCTGTTACATGCCCATACCAGTCAATGGGATTTCACCGGTCAAAAAACAAAATCTTGTATTTTCACTAGTCTTGGGGCCACAAAAGGTTGAGAGTTATGCATTAAGGCAGGAAGCCCCTCCTGCTGGTTACAGTGGATCGCGAGTAAAGCCTTCCCTCTTTCGGGTGTCCTGGTATCAGCTAATACTGTCAGGGACCCAGAAAGCCCCCTGGAATGGACTTTATCAGCAATAGTTCAGAGGTCATGAGCCTTGCCTGTTCCTTATGGATAATCCTATGCTTACTTGATTGGCGACAGCATAGAGGCCTGGATGCCCTCTTGGAAAATTACTTTCAGCAGGGATACACATTTCAAGATGCAGCTACTAGCCAGCCTTAAAAATTCACTTGCCACCTCAATTCTCTATATACAGGCAACGCACCATTGCTTACTATACAAGAGTCGGTTATCGCTAGAGAATGGCCAGTGCACATATTTCGCCCTGCTTTCAGTATTCATTGGGTATAAAGGCCCGTAGGTGAGGTGGTGGGGAGGGGAGTTCTTTATGGGTGTTCACAGCTGCAAGTGGCCCCATGTCATACACGTCACCCTTCAGCGAGTACTGGCTTTTCATCCAACCACATTTAACATCCTGGGAGTTCTAGTTGTGTTGTTCCCATTAGAACTGTGTGCGCCTGTAAGTCCTAGTTTGCAGGGTCCAGTGTGCCTGGACTTGTTTTCTCATGTGACCTGCTGCAACTTTGCACGGATTTGGTGGGTCTAGATCTGCAAGCACGCGCAGCTGAGAGGGGTGGTGCGAATCTCCAGTTCCTCCTCCCTTACCCTCACCCCTCCAGGTACGAGAATGCTGCGTGTTCACTACTGTATGCATCGCCCATACAGGGTGAAGGGTAATGCCATGGCATGATGGCAACATAGGTGATAACGGGCCTTAGGCCTTACCTAACTACATATCCCTCTCCAGGGCACCCTTGACTGTTGCTTCGCTTTCAGGGGAGTTAAATATTAACCCCTGCACTCCATGTGCTCTAGGGCAAACACAAACACACACCGGGAAACTGCCCCGTGCCTGATCAGGCTGTATCACAAACAAGAGAGGAAGGGGGGCTGCTTGCACCTCTGTCTGGGGAGACTGGGGTGCGCAGACCCCCAGTGACCTGCCCATGAATGCAGTTCTGCACCTGTGTCCGAGTCCACTAAGGCCACATGTTTACGGAAAACCTGATTAAACGTGTTCATTCCAGAAAATGGGTCATGTCTGGCCCTGCAGGTCGAACACAATGCTCATTTATAAAGGGCACACTGCAGGCGTGATGATCTCTTGTGCTGTAACCCGCAGATTACGCCTTCCAGGATTCAAACCAAAGACATGGATTACCCATACATCTCAGCAGCATTCAGACTAACCCGCTGGGGACCTGTCCTTTTAGCAGTAGCCGCATTAACCAGCAGAACGCATACGATCAGACCTGGAATTTCTTGTACGTTTGTTGGACCTGTCCTGGCATGGTCACATGTGGGCTTCCACTACAAAGCAGTTGAACCCGCCCGACGGCTTCCCCACGCCTTCCAGGCTCTCTGCGTGGGAAGCCTGTGCTTCTTGCCCTGTGGTGATGTGGCCCCTCCCTGTGCAGTGGAGGCCACCCAGCGTGGAGCCAGGCCCATGCAGGCTGAGCGTTCTGAAATGGCGCAACCTGTCTCCATGGCTGACTCTCGAGACTTCTGTCTGAAGACTTTTGAGTCGCCCCCTGGTAAAGCCAGATGCATTCTCTTACACCACGTTACCCACTCTTTAAATTTTCACTGAGGGCAGCTGCCACATTCCAGAACATTTAGTTCAAAAGGTGGGAAACCAAGAGAGCAACATTTTCATCCCGTAGGCAACAAAGCTAGAATTTCGAGATAGAAAACCGGGATGGCCAACAACATAAAAGGAGGACTAAACCACTCTCTCCCCTTTCCTCCCCCCTTAACCTGACGCCCTTCCGCTCCCACCCCTAAATTCCACAACATCTACATATACATGGTGTGGTTTTTACTTTTGATAAAAGCACGTAAACAACATGCATGGGATATTTTCAGTAATGCTGGTTGATGTATTGTAATGTTTAATGTATACAATGAACTTGATTAGTATTGGTATTTAGTGTTAAAAGTTGATCATCTCAACTACAACACAGTTTAAAAAAAAGAAAAGCACGTAAATATGAAAGGAGCTGTTGCTCTGTTTGATATTACATGCATTCAATTTACATTTTCTCATCCTGTCTCTCTGGCATAAGCAGTTAATGCATATCTGATAATTGGAAGGTTGTTGGTTCGAGCCTGTCGTCGGATGAGAACATTCAGAAAGTCCTACGTATTTTTAGTTTACAATTATTGGCGATAAAAAAAAAAGAAAGCGGTACGGTCACCCTCCCTTTTCCCAAAATCTGGATTGGGTTTTGAAATAAAAAAAAACTCTCTGAACAGATGTCCCGATTCCAGGACAGTCCCTGCAAAACCAGGACGTCTGGCCACGCTACACAAAGCTGCCAATGTGAGCGTGCTCAACTAATCTTTATAGATTTGAACAACTGACTTCTCCGGGTTCAGGGCGGACTGGCTAGTTCTATTGCTGAGAGGCATCACTATTCCATCCAAAGTCCTAAATTTGGTCAGTGTCAAGCTCTAGTCCCCAAAGAGGTCTCTGGGATAGACCTCTTGCTGACTTGTATAAGTCTAGGGAAAGATAGTGAGCTAAAGACTCCGGGTAAACCTCTCTTAACCAGGAGTAATGTCTGGCAGAGGGACTCCCAGGATCCCCTTGTTATTTGCATATTTTAAGTAACTTTGGGTCTCACCCTAAATTACTAGAGGAATCCAGACGTGGACTCCTTGCTCACTATTCTTAGAGAGGCACAGCTCCACCCTACTGATGAGGTCCAACCAGACCGAAACACATGTCTGGGGTTGCTGTTGGTACTCTTTTTCTGAGGATAATTGCCTAGCATTTCGGTGCTGGACTGCCCTAGGGCATGACAAAGACTGATATGTTGTGGATATTTCTCCTCTGTGAAAGATAGTGAGCTTAAGACGCTGGGTAAGCCTTTCGTAACCAAGGACTAATGTCTGCCAGAGGGACTCCCAGGACCCCCCCTTGTTATAAGGCTAAGGCTCCAAGATGTGTGGTTGGTCATAGCATGCCGATCCGCGCAGCATACACTAGCGACGCAGACAGGCCTGATGCTTCACAGTAAGATGCAGAACTCAGGAAGCCAGACCTTAGCTGTAAACCATTTGTTCTGAAGGCTTCTTGGTGCTCTTAGAAGTGGTTGAATATGTCACAAAAGAGCCCATGGGATTCTCACCTGAATTAGATTTCTGGACCGTGATGGCCCTGGACATTGTTAGTGCACAAATGCGATCTGGGAAGTAGAGGCACTTGATTAGCCAGAGCTTGACTTGGGGGCATGCTGTAGCTCCATTGGATTGTCTTTGGGACGATCTCCCATCACTCATTTTCTGACCGGGCATTCCCAAATTGAAACTGCAGGCGATTCAAACCTGGCTGTGAAGAGTACTAAGGGAAGCCCTTTGTGGGAGAGACAGTGTGACTTTTCTGCAGGTGCTGGTGAGATGACCTCTAGCAAACAGGGCTGAGGTAAACCCCCTAGGCTTCCACAGCAGGAGTGTGTTTTAATAGTTCCAATTCCCTGATGAGCTCAGACATTCTAAACCAAGAATGCAAAAAAAAAATAACAGGGAAATCTGTTGTTTCGCAGTTTAAGACTGAGGCTAATAGGCTTGCATCCAGATCTGGAGTCCTGGGGTTGTTTGTTTGGAATCCAGACTTGGTCTCCTTGCTAGTTTAGTTGGGATCCATGTGCACCTGCTGCGGCACCTGGATGCAAGACAGGCCTCCAGGGGCAGTTTGACTTGTACCCTGAAAATCCACGTTTCCGGTCGTTTTCCTGGATGGCGGAAACCAGGCCTAGCTTCCTCTGGCAGCTGAGGTCCATGCCGGACTTGCTGAGCTGTCCATTTTGTAGCTGTGGAATTTCGAAGCTTGTGCAGGCATTTTGAGTTAAGCATTCACTGCTGTGCTGTGTGCGCTGTGCATGTCTGTGAACTGCACTGCTGCTCGTGCCTTTTTTTCGTATAGCTACTGCCTTGCTGTGCCAATTCTGGGCAGGGAAGGAAGCATAAACGGCGGCCACCTGAGGGGATCTTGCATTTCCCACGCGCTGGTCTTGACCGGCCAACGAGAAGGAAACTGTCCCTGATGTTGTTAGCGCCAGGGGAGCCGGCACTGCTTCTGCCAGTTTTGCACCTGTTCCTTGTATATGGGAAGCTTGCATGCACTGCCACTGGTCACGCACTGTTACTGGTCACGCACACGCAGCGTGAACCTTAGAACTATGCCCTCCAGCGAGTGAGGGCCGCATTCTATGTGAGAAGGAAGCCTGCGCTGCCGGAGCCCGGGCTGTGCCTTTCCTTTGTTTGGGCACGGGAATGGGAATGTCATGTCTGTGCACGCGTGCATGGCAGCGCTAGATTTTGTCAAGGCATGTTGGTCGTGCACAGCAGGGCGGGAATTTCGGCGACCCCTGTGAAAACTGCACAGCTACAAAGTGCTCAAGGTTCCCAGGCGGGCGCCTTCCTGCTTTTATTAATAGACTCTGAGCTCAGAGCAAAAGGCCTGCAGGAAGCCGAGGGGACGAATGAATGAAAGACTGAGGTCTGCGCCTCTGTCACAGGCCCATCCTCCGGGGCTCCGGGTGGCGGCCCTCGCGCCTCGCGGCCCTCGCGCCTCGCGGACCTACTATGGAGTAGGGCAGCCCCGGAGCAGGACGATTAGGCGCGGCCAGTTCGGCGCGGGCCGATTCGCCGCGACCGATTCGGCGCAGGAGCCAATTGGGCGCGCCCATTTTGGCGCGCCCAATTCGGCGCTGCGACGTTTGGCCGTGGGGATGTTTTGGCGCGGGGTGGGGGTGTTGTGGGAGATTCGCATTGGGGTTTGGGGAGATTCTGTTTAGGCGCGGGGTGGGGGGGCTTTGGGGAGATTATCATAGGGGTTTGGGGAGATTCTGCCGGTTCCGTATTTTTAAATGTATTGTGAATTTAATATAAATGCTTTATTATTATTATTATTTTTTATCAATTCTTCAATCATGGGAGTTAAATATATAACTTTTGCTGCCCAGGGACAAGGCCAGCTTGGTCTTGTGGTTAAGTTCCAAGACCCACAATCTTGCTGGCCATGGTTCGTGGCTGGGCCATTCTATTTGGCAAAATATCACATTATTTTTATTTAAAAGGGGAAATTAACGAAAGGTTCAGTCTATCCACGAACCATGGCCTGCAAGACTCTGGGGTAGGGAACTTAACGCAAGGCCACTACCTCCAGCAAATTTGGGAGGAGAGGGGTGGTAGTGGGCAGGGGGTGGAGGAGCGAGGTGGTAGCTTGCAGGAGGTTAGAGGTGGTAGCTGGCAGGAGTTGGAGGTGGGAAGGGGGAGGTGGTAGTGGGCAGGGGGTGGAGGAGCGAGGTGGTAGCTGGCAGGTGGTGGGAGGTGGTAGTGGGCAGGGGGTGGAGGAGAGAGGTGGTAGCTGGCAGGGGGTTAGAGGTGGTAGCTGGCAGGAGTTGGAGGGGGGAGGTGGTAGTGGGCAGGGGTGGAAAGGGGGAGGTGGTAGTGGGCAGGGGGTGGAGGAGCGAGGTGGTAGCTGGCAGGTGGTGGGAGGTGGTAGTGGGCAGGGGGTGGAGGAGAGAGGTGGTAGCTGGCAGGGGGTTAGAGGTGGTAGCTGGCAGGAGTTGGAGGGGGAGGTGGTAGTGGGCAGGGGGTGGGAAGGGGGAGGTGGTAGTGGGCAGGTGGTGGGAGGAGGGGTGGTAGTGGGCAGAGGGTTCTTTTTTATTGTGAATTGCCCAAATGCGTTATAATTTTTTTTTATTAGACTGTTCAATCATGGGGGTTAAATATATAACTTTTGCAGCCCCCGGCAGAAGGCCAGTTTGGTTTTGTGGATAAGTTCCAAGCCTCACAATCTTGCAGGCCATGGTTCGTGGCTGGACTAAAGCTTTTAATTTTATTCTATTTGCAAAATATCACATTATTTTTTTTTTCAAATAGAATAGAATTAAAAGCTTTATCCCAGCCACGAACCATGGCCTGCAAGATTGTGAGGCTTGGAACTTAACCACAAGACCAAACTAGCCTTGTGCCTGAGGCAGCAAAAGTTGCATATTTAACTCGCATAATTGAATAGTCCAATAAAAAAAAAAATAATGATAAAGCATTTGGGAAAATCACAATGAAAAATTCTACACTTCACGCCAGTCACTTGACCCCAAATTATTTTCAAATGCAACACGTTGTCAGGCACAGTTCCTGTCAACGTGCTGCATTTGAAAATAATTATGCTTTAAAATTTGGCGTGAGGGAGTTTAGATGTGGCTGCAATGTCAGCCACGTCCAAACGTCCCTCGCGCCAAATCGGCGGCGCCAGAAAGGCTCCCGCGCCGAAATGGGCGCGCGAACTGGCCGCTGCGGCCAACTGGCCGCGCCGAACCGGCGCGCGGCGAAACGGCCGCGCCAAAAGGGGGTGTTCCCGGGCAGCCCCTATCCAACCCCCCCCCCTACAGACAGCAAAGAACACGGACCTGGTATCCGGTGTCAAAGGGAAACCTGCCTACGTCACTGGGCTGGACTATTTGAACACGTATTTATAGCTGGCCTTGCACAGCACTGTAAATAACTACTCCAAAAGTATACGCCTCAAAAATAGCTCAGCGCGTCAAGGGCTTACTAGAATTCATTCAAGGTAGAACTCCACCGCACTACCCATGAGATGAGACTGTCACAGAGGCTCCATGTTCACACGCATGGCGGCCAAACTCTGGAACTCACTCACAGAGGGAATGTGGACGCTTCAAGACCACCACACCTTCCGGAAAGCACTGAAGAATGTGGGAACACAATTACATTCCTTTGGGGTGCTTACAGCAACCTTGGACCCAGTAAGCCCAGAATGTGAGCCCTCCAGCACCCACATATTGCACCGCCTAGAATGGAATGTAGCCAGTGAACCCCCTAACCCCCCCCATTGGTTTAATCCTCTCTGTTTTCCCACATAACATGTACCATATTGGGCCTCATTACAAATATGGCTGTGTGGTGAAAATGGCGGTAAAGTGGCGGTAATTCCGTTACTGCCACTTTAATGCCTCATTACCGCACTGCTGCACCACACGTTTGGTGGCAAAGTGGATGATTTACTTCCAGCATTTTGCAGAAGGCAAATTCTTCACTTTACCTCTAATACGCGTTATACCACTCTCAGTAAATTAGCTAAAAATCTCCATGGAGACTTATGAACTCCAAAAATGGGGATTTCTGCTGCTGGCGACCACTCTTGATCCCGCGCTAATGCCATGGGACAGAGTGGCGGTAACCCCTAACTGAGTTTGGCAGTATATTCCGCATTTACCGCTGTATTCCTGCCAAACTCGCAATGATGCCCATGCTTTCAGTAGATGCGTTGCTTCTTTTTTAATGCAAACTACGGAAACCCTCCTGTACGTGGTCTTCTTTCTAGACTGCTTCATGCAATTTTGCGCTGCTTTGCTGGCAGTGAGACTGTAATGTTTGGCCCATGATTGCATGCAATATTGCCATGCTCCAAACCCGGCCTCTGGACCGCACCCAGTGACAGTGTGCTCCTGTTGAACGTGTTACCTTAAGACAGTGCGACCATGAGCTCTTCACAGAAGCCGGCCTTTTTCAAGTGCTGCCAGTACTTTCCTGTGACTGGTCTATGCACTGCTCCGCGATTACAACATCTAATTACCCTGCTTCAATCACCAGCCGCTGTTTTAACTACACCCAGTAACATTATGGCTGTGCTGGATTCTGGGTAGCCAAACAACTCCTTGCTAATCTTGCATAATGTCCCAAATAACCTGCAACACATCTCTCCAAGCCTCTTTCCACCTACACCAGGGACGACGACCAGAGCCACTACACACCACACACGTGACATGCACGGACAGGGGTCTGAAAACACGGAACCATGGTTACAGTTAAAATACTACCCCATTGACCACCATCACAGCCATTACACTGAACTCACCACAACAGACAGCAACCTGATGCACACCATGCACATCTACCACAGGACACACCAAGTCCTGGTCCTGATACTCAAAGCACCTAGAAGCTTACCCCACACTAACCAACGTGCTTGCTCTCAGCAGGCATCCAAGCAATAGCCAAGCAGTCTTGCACTGCTCTGACTAATCATTCATTCCCAACCCTTTCCCCCACAGACCCAGAGTGACGAGAACACATTAAAAAGGCAGCAAACCTCAATAAGGTAACATGCCCCACCCATCTTTCTTCCGCCTGTAGGCACAGATTAGCATGTGCACAAAACTGTCCATATTGCCTCAAGAATGGGCCTTAATGCTTTATTATTAGAGAATTTAGTAGCAGGAGGATTCTGTCTGAAGTGCTACATAAAACACGCATTGGCAATGCCAACAGTTTTGGCTTTGTGTAGGCATGGGAAATGCATTTGACGGGCACTGCTGCAGTGGTATTAAATTGCCATCAATGGTAGCAGCTGTACAATGGTGCGAGTAACTAGGCATACAATAGCTGTGGCTGGCAAATGCCTATTACGTGTGCACAAGTCAAAACTGTTGGCTTAGCCAAAGCTGGTTTTTAACAGGACTTCATGAATGGATCATATATTGCTTATCCATAGAGAGGCTTAAGGCAGACCTGGTTAAGACCTTTTTATTGCCACAATAGCATGTTTACAGCTCCATTTAAGTCATTAACAGAAGACTGCTTTGAGAAAATACTGGCAGGTACTTCGAGCACACAGTTTGATGGGAAGGCTTGATAAAGCTAGCTCAAGGAGATTCCAGGAGGATGTGTTTTGGGAAGCCGGGGCCAGGAAGTGGGTGGGACTGGCCATAGGGATTAGCATGGTCATGCACAGTCAATGGGTTGGAAAATAGCCAAACAACGCCTACATGTTTTGTGTCCCGCATATGCCATTTCTCCCTAGCTGTACTCTAAAGCAATAGTTTCAGTTTATAGGTGGCGCTTTATCGCGTCCTTCTACCAAAACTAATAATGGAACATTATTATTTATTGCCCAATTCCTCATGTTCTCAACCTCATAAAGGTAAGAGGCAGTCTGTATATATACATCGCTATGACCTGCAAGTTCTGTAAATCATTCCCTGGATCAGAAGCATGAATCCACTAAGAGATTAAAAAGATTTAAGACCTTAAATGAGAAGATCCCATGGCTGTACTAATCAGTGGGAAGTTTTCCTAATTTCTTTGTGGTTTTAAATTGCTTTCCAATAGGGCTGGGTGATATGGACCAAAAGTCATATCTCGATATTTTAGGGCTGAATGGCGATATACAATATATATCTTGATATTGTTTCTAGGTTATATGCTCAGGTGTAAGCCGCCCAACTACATGTGATATGTCACAAACACCTTTGTTTATAAGACATTGATCAAAATAAAGTGCAAATACAGGGTTCCTTTTCCTGTTTGAATACACACACAGCAGTGTAAATATCAAAATGTAAATAAATTGTATATGCAATCATATATATATATATGTGTAAATAGCTCGATGTTAACGATATTGTCTCACCCTATATCGTTTTATAAAATATATCAATATATCTCCAAAACTCGATATGTCGCCCAGCTCTACTCTCCAGTAAGCGGGAAGGTGTGTCTTGTCCCACACAAAAAAACACTGTGCCACAGCTCCTGCCAAATCAGTCGGCTGGAGGTCGGCATAAAGAGGGTCAATGCCCCAAAACGGTTCCTTCTGCTTTCTGATTGGCAGGACTCTGGAAGGAAAGCACAGTAACGACGAAGGGCGTGAGTACAGTAAAGAAAACATTACCAATATGCAGCCAGTTCAACTGAAATAGGGAAAAAAGGTTCAATGACGATGAAACCCCAAAAGTCCAGAAAAGCCTTACATGGATTGTATAAAATCAGCATGGGCTTAATAAAGCGTTTGGCAGTGTGTATCTTGTACATTTTTAAACTGGTTTGCTGTTACTGCCACTTGGCCTCTGGGTGAACCGCTAGATTATAGGGGTAATAGCAGAGTTGATTCCCATTCCTTGAGTCCATAGGACTGTAAGGGAAATTGGGAGAAATGACCACCGCTGCCACTGCCGGCTGTGATCATTCCTCTAGTTTTTACTGGTGATATGCGGGTGATAAGAGCTAGCAGTAGCCCCTCCAATTTCCCTGTAGACCTGTAATTTGGTTATGGCATCACCACTGCTTTTTACTTCACCCGCCGAACTAGTAATGAAGCCTCCTGTCTCTAAAATAACCTCATTTTCCTATAATTAAGTAATATTGGGCAACATGTGATGCTGCATAGCACACGGATGCAGCAATGGACGGATCACTGATGGGAAAAGTCAAGGAAATATTAAGCATGGACATTTTGATGTGATTTTTGTCAATAATTAAGGTCCAGCTGAGCAAGAAAGTCTCAGATAAAGTATGATGGTGTGGGTGTCCAGGGTGAGAAATCCTGTTTACTTCCTCTTAGTTAAACAAATACTCCCCCATAAAAAGGGACTAACAAACAGGGACCTGCTGATCTCCTTACTATTTCCTAAGACATTCCATCCATCTCTTCCATGCTACTGTATTTATGTATTATGTATTTGGGGTTTAAATTGTGAAAACATAGCCAAGAAGCAGCACAGCATTCTGCATGCCTTTGGGGTAACATACAAGTTAAGGAGGGGGTTTACGACATGTGGCATTGGATGTTGAGGCCATGGGGATGGGATGATATGTGGGAACACAAGGAACCTACGCGGCACCTAGGTGTTTACTGAAGGGTAAGGTCATGAGGTCTTTCCTGAACTGCAAGATGTTCGGCATTGTCCGGATTGCCACCAGGATGGTGCTTGAGTTGGCAGCGGTGAAGCCGCGGAAAGTCTGTTTCCTTATTTTTTTCCTTGCGTGCCAGTTTCACCGCAAGCCTACGGACGGTCTGGCTCACGGAGGAGCTAAGGAGTTTTGCAGCTAGGTAGGCAGCAGTGCGAGCTGTGGTTGCCTTGTTGGCACTGCGGACAGTCTTAAAAAAGTAGCTGGCTGGGATGGCAAGCCAGTGCTGCTACCTTAAATTGGGAGAAATGTGAGAATTGCTTGTTTTCTGTTATAAATCATGCAATTGCATGTTGGGCAGCCCTAAGTGGAGACAGGGGGTGCCTCTGGATTGCTGCAAAGACAGCGTTTCCCCCATCGATGCTGGAGGTTACCATGACTTGACCAGTGGTTTTGAAGTCCTCGGATAGAAGGAAAGATTTTTTCTACCAGAGAAGGGTTTATTGGTACAAGGCAGTTTGGGTCTTTTTGTTGATATATTTTCAGAAGGCGAGAGTGCTGTCTGTAGTTAACCCAAGTGATTTGGGAGTTGGGGTCAGGTGAGGCGTGAAGCAATCAAGGTGCATGTCGTTTAGCCACCCTTAATTGATAGCCTGTTTAGATGGGGGGGGGGGTTGCCAGTCATTTGGTCAAAAACAATTGGTCGACTGGACAACTGGTCGAATCAATTTGGTCAAAAACCAAATGGTCGAATTTTTTATTTCTTTTATTTTTACCCCTTTTTTTTTTTGGGGGGGTCCCCTCAAACCCCCTTTTTTTCTTTCTTTTTTTTTTTTCTACACGAAAACCCACGAAACATATATAAATTAAAAAAAAAAAATTCGACCATTTGGTTTTCGACCAAATGACGTAGACCAAATTGCAGTCGACCAGTTTGTAGTCGACTAAATGACTGGACACTGATGGGGGGCCGAATAGGACAAATCCTGTCTTAGTGGGATTGAGCTCCAGCTATGTGGTTGTCATCCTGGCTTTTATGGGGGGCAAGGGAATTCCTGAGGGGTGAGATGCCCTTCGTACTACTGACTTTTAAGCATAATTGGGTCACATCCGCAAATTGGTCAAGTGACAGGTTGGGATCATTGAAGTTCTTCATGCAGTAACCCGAAGATGTGTGGAGTTGATTGCGATAGCGTTTTACGCAGCAAGGCCAAGCTATTCCATTCTACTATTACGGAAAGATATGCAATGCTAAGATATTTGCCCATTAGTTTGTCTATGATTTGAAGCCCATCCTCTGTAACTAGTATGGTGGCTTTTCAGTGCTACATTTTAGTCTGAACCTAGATTGGTTATTGCAGAGCAGACTATGCTGGTTAATCCAACCATGGAGTTGGTTGGTAACTGCTTTCTCAATGATTTATCCAATGAATAGGAAGCGAGTGATTGGTAGTTCTATAATGTCGTCTGAGTCCAAGGTGTATTTCTTTTTATATTTTAGGAGGGGTCAGATTAGTCCTGTTTTTAGTGTGTTTGGAAAGATGCTTTGCGTGTGTGACGGATTTCATATTTTGAGGAGGGGGTGATGGGTAATATGCTTTAGCATGGCAGCAGGGAAAGTGCCAACTTCGTATACCTTTATTTTCAGTGACACAAGGGTGTCCGCAAGATCTCTCCTCCCCTGTCACTGAAAAAAAGGTATAATGTTTCAGGTGATCGTATGGTGTGCTTATTGTTGGTACATTTTTCTGTGTACCTGGCGGCAGAGGGTTTAACCTTGATGCAATGTAGTTTCAAGGGGCATGTGTGTCAACCAATTCCATTATGGTTCGGTCGAGAGTTGATAAGGGAGCAAGGCCATTGCGGGTGGTGGGGTTGGTTAGAGTTGCTAGTTTTGTGTTCTAATACTTACAAGGGGAAGTACTTAATGATGCTACAAGAGCCATAGTGGGCTTACCCTATCCCTTGTTAGATTGGCTGGTATACGAAAGGATGGTGGGGCTGGCAGTATTGGCCGTCCAGTTTAGTGGGATAGGGTTAACTAAGATGCTGAGAAGACAAGATAGAGTATGTTTCATCTGCTATAGGTAGGGTTTAGTTTGTTTTTTTAAGTCCAGGAATTTAATGAGACAGAGGAGAGTGTTCCTGGTGCTTTTATTGGCTTGGGTCCTTTGCAGTTGGAAGTCGCCAAAGAAGACTTTTGTTAAATGCAGGATTGATACTGAGGTGAAGAGGTCTGAAATGTAATTGAGGAATGACCCACAACTGTGAGGTGAGAAGTAGATCGGATCAGAATTGTCTCGTCCTGTTATGTAGTAGTGGAAGGGGGCATGATAGAAGCTCTTAAGAGTTCAAAGATATTTGAATGAGAATGGTACAGGTTGTAAGAGGATTCAATTCAGCACTACAGCTAAGTTAACGCCTAGTCTAGAATACTGAATGAAAACCCTTATTGATATATCTTTAGGTCCAGTTCATGCGTTCCGGATGACTACCCCTATATAACACCCCCCTCTTGGAATCCCCCTGACCCCACTGAGCCAAGAAGTAGTTCTGTTTTGCAAGTTTAAAAGGTTTATTTGATAATTTAAACAATAGATATATATATGACACTTTATAATAAATTAATAATTGAATAGCACACTTAATCTGATATGATAAAGATCAGCAATGGAGAATCTGGCACTAGCACACTTCTTATAATCACTAATGAGTTGACATGAAATGGATAAGGTAGCACACTGGTAAATAGGAACAAAAGAAGAAGGTGGTACAAAATGCTTTATAGAGTTCAAATGGATGCAAGGTTGAATGAATGAAATGCAGTATAGAAATACTCAATATGATTTCAACAAAACAATGTAATCACTTTTCTCTGGCAATTCCCTCCCCCCCCCTTTGATGCAAGGCAAGGAAATGGAAGGAAACACACAGTTCTCGGAAATGCAATCAAATGTGATTCAGTTCAATCCCAGCAAGCTTACAGAAAACAGATAGGAGTTTTGAAAACACAGGCCCAAATGCTTTGATATGTGTTAGCAATGGATGAGAAATATGCTGGAAATGCTTTTTAATTCCCTTTCAGAGGTTCAGGGTAAGTGGTATCTAGTTAATATTAGTCCAGGCTCACACTAGCAATGATGCAGGGATAGTTAGCAGGTTAAACGAATTTCTGGCAAATGGAAAGCAAACAGCAGCAGTTTTTACATGTGAAGAAATTGCAAATCGCGGTAAAATTCGCGGATGCGTGTTCCGCGATTGCGGTAAAACTATAAGGGGTAGGAATGCGGTTCTTGGTGCGATTCAAAGCTACGATTCTAAGCTATCAGAGGAAAGTTACTGCAAGTCTCTAGCCCAAACGGTCGCGGAGATATGAGCAATTTAATAAAGGTCGTTTTTGGGTTTGCAAATTTCAAAAGCTCAAAAAGACACGTGCAGCTTTTGCAGCTAAAATGACAGGTGACAGTTAGGAGGCAGTTCTACTTAGGTTAAATAGATTGAATTATATGATTTTAACTAGGAGATTGGTTCTGCACAGTTTTCTAGGTACTCACACTATATTCTTGGGTGAAATGGGCCTCATCACGGATCTGGTCAGGGTTTTAAATTCGCCTCTGGTCTCTGCACTTCACAGTGATCTGGGTCAGCTCTCTCTGGTTCTCTGGTCTGGGTCTCTAGTTCTGGATAGATTGAAGTCTCTAGTTTGGCTCTCTGGAGGGTTGATGGAGGTAAGTATGGATTTTTCCGGCAGAGCGTCCCGCTGCAGATGGATTTGGAAAGTCCCTATCTGTCCTGTCTGTCTGCTTTTATGTGTTTAGAATGTGGGTGTGTTCTAGCATCACTGACCCTACCTCTCTCTCAGCTTCTAATTGGTCAAACTTCCATTTATCATTTGATTGGGGAATGAACTGTGAGTCAGAGTGATGTCATTTTACAGCCTGCAGAAAGTCCACTCCTCCTGTCAACTTACACACAAATCTAGATTTGAAACAAATACATATTTGCAGAGGTACATATTGTTTTAAAATCATATGCACCCATCATGCATTACAGGAGGTATACCCTGTTCAAACTCTGCTCTTCCTGGGAGCTTGCATTCAGAACTGGCACATATTTCACTTTTTAACTGATTTTGCAATTTCTGACATTGACCCAACTTTACATACATGTGTGCAGGGAGTACGGACATTAACTGATGAAGTTTCAGATTTTTAACATGCATACATTTAGAGTAATATCCATTTTTCCGCTAAAACCCCCCTGAACATGCCACCGGGTCGAAAAACCTCTTAAAATGTGGGCAGAAAAATCACAAGAATTATGGTATCATTTATAAAATTTTCACATGTCCGCTCTATGAGTTATTCATCTTTTTAAAGTTATGTTCTGGCTCCAAAGGGGTGTGGTTTCCCAGGTCACATGGTATAGAAACCAGTCTTTCCAGTTTCTGCCAAGCCAGCTTGCTCTCACAGGCAGTGCTCCTCCCAGCTCCTGCCAAGAGGAAGCTACAATTTACGACTGCGGTAATAAAAACCTTTGCCTGAGTGAAGAGGGCTTTGTTCACTCTCTTGCAGAGCACAGATAATTCAATTATCAGATAGATGGCATATCCTTAGTGTGGGCAGCAAAAGGAAGGTTGGCCTGGGAACACAGCTGTGACTCAAGTTTCCTCCTGATGGGGGTAGTTGCCAGGCAGAATTCAAGTTCCTTAAGCCAAGTTTCAGATAAAATGTCACTTTTTGTTCCCCAGTTTCTGCATTCAAATAAAACTAAACTTTTTCACATATGCAGCTAGAAGGCTGATTCTAAGTTTAAAACTATGACATTTAAACAGTTACAACCTATGTGACACTCAAAAGTAGGTCACTCAGTCAATTTAAACATTTAGATTTTAGTGTCTTTAAATCCAGTGCAACTTAAACTGCTGAAATCCACAGCGCAGCCAGTCTTGTTATAAACCTTGTCTTATGATCTTCATTTCCCAGATTTTGTAGGCACACAAAACTCCATTCTGCCAAATGTCTGCTGGTGTTCAGTTAATATTTTGCACATATTGCAATGTTTGGAAATAGGCATTTTGACTTGCCTTCAGGGAAACAGAGTGGTTTTAAAACGCCGGCTTTTGGATAGTGGTGAGTACTGGTACTGCACCCATTTTTGGGATTTAAGAAATGAATTCCCCACAATTCTAGGTTGCATTTGGCAATCAGCATTGCCATTCCCAATGGTTTCAGACTACTGTGCGGGTAGTCCAATGGTGGTTTTAGGCAGCGTCCTTCTGTGCCCATAACATCGGCAAAAATGGGTGGCAGCCTATTCTTCCTGCATTTCCCTGTGCATTTTCTGGGAAGCTCTGGCCATCATGATGTTTTCATGTCAGCACTGCACAGTTTTGAGGTACGGCTCGGATGCATGGGTAAATACATCCCACAAGCCCCCCTCTTGCGATGGCCATTCTATTTCACGAATGGGACTCGCAAGACCTGGGATGTTTCCTCATCTTCTTCCAATAGATGGCACAGTTCAGCATCTTTTCCTCCATCCGGTCGGATCGATCGGTTCTCCTCGCCGGTCCTGATGGGAATATTGGGCGGTACCCCGAGCCCGTTGCGTCTCAGCTCCCGGTCTCCGGATCGTCCTCCTTGGCCCGTCTCAAGGTTTTCTTTCTCCTAGGATGACAAAGGAAGAGCGGCAATACCTACTCATAGACGTTTTTCCACCACTGTTGAGATAGTGGGGCAGCATATGCATTTCATCATAACAAAACATTACATTCTTATTTAGAAAAAAAAACAGTATAACTAAGAGACAGTTTCATGCAAATCACAATATTTTAGAGACTAGATGTGGTATGTTTTATGGTTGGAACTGAATTAGTCTGATACAGTACCCGCTAGGATTCCAGAGGATTCCTCCAGTTGTTGCAGAGTGTGCCTGGGATGGCAACATTTCAACTGGTTTATGTGGACCCACTTGTCTTCCCCCGCTGCCAAAGGACCTTTGGGGATGTGGATTTTGTAGGCCACAGGTGAGATCTTGTCGATGATCTCAAAGGGTCCTTTCCATGTAGGCAAAAATTTGCGCTGCTTGGCCTGGTTCCTTTGGAAGTTGTATAGATAGACCCGGTCCCCCACCTGATATTCCGTCCTGGAAGTTTTCAGGTCATAGTGGGTCTTCATGCTATCAGCTGATCTTTCTAGATTCCGCTGAGCATAAGCAAAAGCATGTTGGAGGTGTTTCCTTAAATTCTCTACATACTCATGAGTAGTGGAGGCATTTATCAGTGTCTGCTCTTGGGTCCTGTAGAGCAAATGCTGAGGAAGCACCATCTTGCGTCCAGTCATCAACTCAAATGGTGACATTTTGGTTGCAGATGAAGGGGTAGATCTGATGGCCATTAGGACCAGAGGTAATCGGATATCCCAACTTGGCCCAGAATCTGCCACAAACTTCTTTAATATGCTCACAATTGTCCGGTTATATCTCTCTACTGCCCCAGAAGAAGCTGGCCGATAAGCAATATGCAACTTCCTTTTGACCCCCAGTATCTCCCACATCTTTGTCATTACTTCACTGGTGAAGTGGCTACCTCTGTCTGACTCAATCCTTTGAGGTAGACCAAAACGGGAAAAGATGTGGTTAATCATCAAGGCAGCTGCAGTTTCTGCCTTGCAGTTTGGGGCTGGGAGACATTCCACCCACTTGGTAAACAAGCATGTCACAGTCAACATGTACTTATTCCCCCTAGCCGAGCGAATCACAGGGCCTACAAAGTCGATTTGTAAATCTGACCATGGCAGTGTCATTCCCCTCTTTTGTAAAGGTGCCCGGTGTGTGAGGGATGTCGGCTGAAATTGTGCACACACAAGACAACCCTTCAAATATTGGTTGAGGTCCTGGCCCATGTGTGGCCAGTATGCAACCTCTCTTAAGATTTCCAATGTTGTGTGAAACCCCCTATGACCGGCGGTGGCCGCATCATGGGCGTGACTTAACATCAGGCTTCGGAATGAGGTAGGAACCACCCACTGATCGTGGCCAGCTTTGGATTTCCTTACCAGCAAACCGTCTTGGATTCGGAACATTTTTGGACATTTCATCAACACTCTTAGGTCCTCTTTCCCAATGTAATCGGTATCCGTCAGGGGAAAGTTCTCAGGGTCCTCAAGGTGCTGGTAAAATTTACCAATAATTGGATCCCCCTTCTGAGCAGTAATCAAATCAGCATCAGGGGTCTCCTTACTCCATTGTGCAATTGAAAGGTCGTTGTGAGCATTTGTCTGGGACCTAGTGATAGCAGTGACCTGGATTTCCCCCAACAGGGACTCAATCTCAATTAGATCCCCTTGGATGGCCCCGGTTTTGGCCAGCTGATCAGCTAAGTCATTTCCAGTTTTGTCTGGTCCCTCTACTTTGGAATGACCCTTGATCTTTTTCCAGTAGATGGTCATCCCATTCGATGTTACCAGATCATCAATGTTTTGGATCAACTTCCCGTGTTTCAAGGGTTTGTTGTTAGCACATAACATGCCTCTGGTTTTCCAATTAACCAGGTGCTCCACGAACCCGTTCCGTACATAATCCGAATCTGTGATTATGACCAGTTCGTGGAGGTGATGCTGGACAGCAGAGAGGATGGCCTGATGCACAGCCATCAATTCTGCCACCTGACTACTTCGGGGACCAATTTTGTATCCAGCGGAGGGTTCTGGGGACTCATTCACCCATGCATTCCCTACGCCGGCCACCAGTTCTTTCTCCCCGTTGTTGTCAACATGGTAAGAGCATCCATCCACATACACAGTGGGCATTCCCTCACACTTGTCTTCTTCAAAGACTTTGTGGGGGGAATTAAGGTATGCCTCCATGTTGTCCTTGATTTTCAGACTTTCGTCCTCGAGACAGTTTTCTCTGGCACAATCATGCAAGTCAGCCAGACCTTGCGCGAGGGGACTCTTCTTGTTTTGGCCATATCTGACCTCCACAGGAAAGCCTTGCATTGACAGAATCCAGGAAGTAATTCGGGAATTACTCACATTTCCGGCCCGGATTCTGTCACTTTGGAGATATTGCAGAGGCTGGTGTGGAGTCTCCACTATGATGTGCTCCCCCTGGATAAACGGGCGGTAATTCTTCAATGCCCACACCGTCGCCAGGAGTGCCTTCTCACAATCGTTGAATTTTTCCTCCACAGAGGATAAAGTTTTGCTCGCATAGGAGATTACTTTATTGACCTTGTCATGCTTTTGATATAATACTGCCGTCAAGCACGTATTAGAGAACCCCGTATCCAGGAAGAACTCCTTGTTTCTGACAGGGTAAGCTAGGCAGGGCGCTTGTGAGAGGCTTCTTTTGAGTTGTTTTACTGCCTCGGCTTGTTCTGGACCCCATTCCCACTTGACCCCCCCCTTCAGGAGATGAATCAGGGGTCTGGTGATCTCTGCATAGCCCTCAATGAACTTTCTGCTGTAATTAGTCAGTCCAAGGAGGCTCCTTAGTTCCCGCAGCGTTGTGGGGTCTTTCAGTTTCTGAAGTGCTTCCACTTTCTTTTCTTGGGGACAAAGACCCTGAGGAGTAATCTCATGCCCCAAGAAGTTAACACGGGTTTTACACCACTGTGCTTTCTGAAAGGAAAGTTTTGCTCCGGCGGCCCTCAACTGTGTCAGAACATAACAGATCTCCGCTATGTGTTCCTCCACAGTTGAGCTTTTGATGAGGACATCATCTACATAAGCCAGGTTACCCCTTGCACCCAAGTCGGGCATGGCCTTGTGTAGAAAAATGTTGAATTCATTGCCGGAGTTGAGGTATCCGAAGGGAGTCCGGGTCCATGTGTACTGCTGGCCCCCAAAGGTAAAAGCCAGCTTGTATTGGTCCTCCCTACTGACAGGCACGGTCCAGTATCCATTGGTCAGGTCTATTGCAGTGAATACCTGTGACCCCTGAATCTGGGCCAGACCTTGGTCAATGTAGGGCAGAGGCCATCGGGAAGTATGGACCCGTTTGTTGAGCTCCCTGAGGTCGGCGCAGAGTCTCCACTGGCCGTTTGGCTTCAATATCCCCAGCACCGGATTATTGAAGGTGCTGTGGACTGGACGGATTATTCCCCGGGACTCAAGGTTCTTAATTATTTCGGTAAGGGACTCCATTGATGCGAGAGGCAAGCGATATTGCTTCACAAACACAGGAGTCATGCCAGGGTCCGTGGGGATTGTTGTTGTGTGGATGTCAGTGCGACCACAGTCATATGAGTCTACCGCAAAGAGATCTTGGAAATCCAAGAAAACTTGTTTCAACTTTTGCTTTTGTTCCAGAGTCACACAGGCATCAGCTAGGTTGACTCTCTCTTCCACCATCTGCCTGAAGCCTGGAAAGACTTCTGGTTTGGCTATTTCCGCGGCCTCCTCCAGCTGGGTGGAGAAGTCCCTGGTTAGAGTGCTGATTTGGACCGGAGGCTTCAGGTGGGAAAGGCAGCCCTCATGGACCTGGAAAATCACCTCATCCCTCCTGAAGTCACAAGTCACATCTTCCTTACCATAGGGGCAGGAAGTATACACCAGGAAGTTCCCCCCATGCCGGGTAAAAATCCTGTCTGGTGTTGTATTGTCATCACTGTCACTGTCAAAACAGTCCTTGGGGATTGGTCCTAACAGTTCATTTACTAAGTCGATGGAAAAATGTCGGTCATCAACCGCCATTCCAATAATGGTGCCTGCGGCTAGAGTAATACTCTTTAAGTCGCTGTTATCCACCTCTATTAGAATGGTGTCATGTTCTATGTTGACTAATGGAGTTGGGTTTACCCCTAACCCTTGCAGTTGGAGAGAAGCATTTAGATGTATGTAAGCATCAGGGTTTTGCAAATATTGTCCTCTTTTAACTTTCACTTCCAGGGAGAATTGTCGGGTCCTTTCTGGGATGGTGACTTCCTCTTTGATCTGAATTTCAACTGCATAAGGTAGCAATTGAGCTGACCTAAATGCTTTTTCTGGATCATCAAAGCCCATGGGATTATCCGCTAATCGGGACCAAGCTTTGAAGTTTATTAGGTCCAAACTAATGGCAAAGCGATTGAGAATGTCACTGCCTAAGTAAAAGGCGGCAGGGACATCTCGCACGACCCAACAATTGTGGACTATGCTCTTGTTGCCAATGGAGATTTTGAGCATACACCTGCTTGGCAGGAGATGTTTGGAATTAGGTGCTTCCAGGTCCATTTCCCATTTGTCTATCAGTTTGAAGGTGGGAATGGCTGGATCTTTTGGGAGTTGGCGAAACATGGCTTCGCTGATGAAGCTCTTACCGTTGTTCACACACACTCGAGCGAGAACAGAGTCCTTCCCATCATTTAACTGAACAGGGATGAACAACTGCTCTTCAATTTGCTGAATATCAGCCAGGCTCTGAGCTGATTTCACATCTTTCTGGACTATAGGAGTGTGAGTTTCTGATTGTGGATTAGTATAGAATCTCAGAGTGTTTCCTTCCAGCGTGGAATACCACCTTAAATTGGAAGGAAGGTTGATTTTCAGAAATAGAGAGGACCCCCCATCACCAGTCTGTTGTCCTACCGCTATTACTGTCACGTCTGGAATCTGGTTGTTCTGGAAGTGAAATTCTACTTGGTCAGATTTTTGTTCAACCATGTGGCAGGTGCCGTTTAAACTAACATGGTTAACACTCTGTTTTAATTTTATTGGTCGGCTAGTCTGGGTCCAGAGGACCTTGTTTACACAATCTATTAGGGGTGACAACCTTCTCAGGAGGTCATTCCCTAGTAAACAAGGGGTGCCCTCTGGGGTCACCACTATGACCGGGTGTTTCAACTTATGTCGCCCAATTTTAATGTCCAAGTCTGCAGTCCCCTCAACAGGAATTTCCTTCCAGTCAAAGTTCTGTAGTTGTCCCGGAAGAGAGGTGAGAGGAATTTGGTAATTCTCTCCCCTTCCTGCATTCAGTTCATCAAAGGCCCTTCTGGACAGAAGGGTAGCTTGAGATCCAGTGTCCACCAGTGCCGAGATTGTACCCTGCCCCTGTACTTGTACCGGGGCATAGTATCTTCCCTCCTTCTCCTCAAGGGGGCACAGATAATGTACATTTTTGGACAACTGGTGGGCTAACTTTCTGGTTTTGGACATCGCTAGCGAAGAGATTTGGGCAGAATTCTGTGGAGAGTCTTGGGAATCTGAAAGAAAAAGTTGGCAACTGGAGATCAGAGCCATTGTGGGTTCCCCTGGTTCCGGTTCTGGGCCGCCCCCCCCTTTTTGGAGGCAGTCACCAGGATGGGTTTGAACCAGGGGGTTTTCTTGCGGTTGGTTCTGGGATGAGATGGTGGGCGGCGGTAGCTCAGTCTCCACATCTCCCCAGTCTGGATTTGCATCCCTAGGGACCCATTTTTCTTTGGGAGGAGTTCCCCCCTCTCTGAAGGAGAAGATCCTTTTCCCAGGATCCTCTGAGGATCCCTCTCCCTCAAATTGGAAGATCTGTACCTCCTCCTCAAACTGAGTCTGTTTGGGTCTTTTGTTTCTCCTACCCCCCCTCTGCTCCTTAGGAGGCAGACTTTCAGGGGCAAGAGATTTTGTTTCCGGTTCCTGGGTTTCCAGGGGCTGTTTACAAGTGAGGAAGGAAGCTTCCTCCAAGGCTTTACATCCCCCTTCCCTTTGTGCCTCCTCCCTGGGAACCGGTGAGTTATCGGGGTGCTGCCCCCGTCATTGTTCTGGAGCACCAGGTCCAGAGTTGGGTGCGTTCTGCGCCGGCACGCCCATCTGAGGGTTCTGCTGAGCCCTCAGTATGTGACCCAGGTCCCGCGCCATGTTTTGAACCTGGCGCTCTAACTGGGAAACCCGCTCAGGCTGATACGGGGCCCTGTTTTCTCCCCGGGGCTGATCCCGGGAAGGGTAGCTGTCCCTTCTTTGGTAGTACCCCTGGTTGGGAAGATTTGGGTACCCCTCCACCCTTGGCCTCCCCTCTCCCGGATTCAGTGGTCTGGGCTCAGGGAATTGGGGAAAGAAGGATGGATGGTTTTGGGGCTGGAAGTCGGGTGGATATCTGGGGAAAAAGTCCTGCCCAGGGTTTGGTAAATTTCTGCCCTCCTGTGGGAAGTTTGGAGGGAAGTTCCCTGGGTTAGGTGCTTGGCTGGATCCCCCCCCTTGGGCTGGAGGAGTCCACACATAACCCAGGATGGGTCGATTTCCCTTGTAACGTGGACTTACATAGTCAGGAGAGCGAGGGACCCCATTTGTGGGGCTGCCTCCCTGGCTCCCTGTCTGTGACTGGCCCGAGGACCTTCTGGGCCTAGCATTATTAGGTGCAGGTAGGTTTTTAGGCCCCCCCATCTCCAGATCCAAAACGGGGGTGACCTTTACCTCTGCCACCTTTGCAGCAGCAGGGGTGCTGTTGGCTTTGGGGTTTTTCTGGGCATTGCTTTTATTTTCTATGGGCTTCTGCACCTCATAGATCCGGGTAGCCTGTTCAATGACCCAGTCTAAAGATCTTTTCTCATGAAAATCCCTCACAAGCTGGGTCATGATATATTTGGGCAAGGCATGGAAAAATGTATTGACAAACTCTCTACTATCTGTGCGCACCCTTCTGGTGGTTTGCGCAAAAGCACGCTTTAACTCCTGCACAAATTCTCGTGGGGCCTGATCCTCCCCACATTGCAAATTGTAGGCCGCCTTGCGAGCCTCTTGAGGATTTCTGTGAACAGAAAAATGTTTCAGGATGGCCGCCTTATATGTGGACCATCTTAAATTATTTTGGTCCTCCAGCCCCGCAAAGAAACTGGAGTATTCCGGGGAGAATGTCCACTTTACATATTGAATACAGCTTTGGCTGTCCTTCAAATGGAAAGTCTCCATCATTTGTTCAAACAACTCTAAGTGCTCCCAAACAGAATACTTAGCGTTCTTATGGTAAGGCGTGATGACGCTCCTGATCGCCTTAATCTGCTTTAAGGGGTCCTTAAGCAAGGCCCTTTTTGCCTTATTGGCCTTTTTGGTTCGGGTAACCCTTGTCCATTCTTCCTCGGACTCAGAGGCACTGCTCCCAGAGGTTCCCGTCTGTTCTTCCAGGTTTTCCCGGATTCTGCGAGCCTGGGAATGGCTGGCAGAATGTGGGGACCTGGTCTCCTGTGTCCTGCGCAGTTCAGAGGAGTCTTCAGATTCCTCCTTGCTGTCAGGATTTGATGGGTACCCCCTCCACTGACCTAACTGGGCAGAGGTTTTCAGGATGCCCTTAATGGGCCTACTCTCCTGGGGTTCCCCATTGAACTGTACTGTACTTGGGTGCCCATACCCGGATGCCCACCCCTCCATTCCTGAGTGGTACTGGCCTATGAGCCCCATACTTCTGGCTGGATAGTAATCTGCCATCCCTGTGGCCCTGTGCTCATGTGCGCCAGGGGACATGGGGGTGGCAGAGTCCAGGGACTGAGAGGTATGAGGGCCTCTGGTACTAGGGCTCCTGAGGTTATGCTCCGGAGTTTCCATTTCCCAGCGAATCTCATCTCTATCCGCCCCTGCTCCCTGTTGCAATGCAAGAGCCTGCATTTGTGCCTTCAGTTCCTCAGTTAAGGCCTTACTCGACTCTATCAGTCTCTCCTGCATCGCTACCTGCTGTTGGAGCCTATCATTGTGCTGGCAGAGAGCTTCATTCTCTCTCTGTGTTTCCTGATTGGTCCTGGAGAACTGGGCCAGTCTTTGCTGCAGGAGGGTTACCTCCTGGGCAATGTCCCTATTGGCCTGCTCCTTTCTTGCTAGAGCATCCTCCACCCTTCTGGTGTGCTCTACCAAGTTCTGGTTTTCTTTTTGGAGGTCACCCAGCCCCTGGTGGGCCAGGTGATTTTCTTCCATTTTTCTTTTTAAATGGCAGACTTCCTGGCCTAAGGCGTCTCTTTCCTGACTAAGAGCCTGCATTTGTGCCGCCAGGTCGTCCCTTTGCCTTTGGAAGGCACCAGCTTTCTGGCGCTCCTGATCAAACTCTGCCTGGGTATCCAGGTCTTTCAGAATCAGTTTATTGCTCTCCTCCTTCACTCTATCTAGGTGGCCTTGCAGGGTGACTACCTGCTCAGCACATGCCCTATTGAAGTCTAGCTGTTGCTCCAGCTTTTTCTGGCTTTGCAGTAGGGAGTCCAAACCTTCTTGGTGTTCCTTCTGCAAGGCCAGAAATCTGGTATCCTGTTCTGACTTTTCCTTTTGCAGCACATCCATATCCTCCTTTATTTTAGTGATGTACTGTCTGGTCTCATTTTCTGACTCCTGGCTTCTGTGCAGCCTTTGCTCAGAAGAGTCCAGATCAGATTGGGCCTTCTCTAACGCCATCTGTTGCCTTTTTGCCAGATCATGGCCTTCAGCACATTTATTCTGTATGGCTCCCATGTATAAATATAAATATGCCGCTATCCTAACAATCTTGTCGTGCTCATCTTTGGCCTTAGGAGCCATATATAGTTCACTCAGGGCCACGTGTAATGGACCCTGATCTCTATATATATCTGACCCTGTTTCAGTGACCTGTTGCGTGATGGCCTGCAACCAGACTGTTTGGTCCTGGTGAGTCCATTCACCTCTCACAAATAGTTTGTGTAAGAAGTGCTCTCTGGCTATTTTCATATCTACCAAGGTCGTCATTCTAGAGATTGGTCTCTGTCCTGACTTACGGAAGTTAGTATTTTAGTTTTGCAGAACAGAACTTTTCTTGGAGTGTCCCTTTTGAGGAATGCTTCACAGCGTAATGCAGCGTGGTGATCCGACTGGATGTATGTATCCCGTCAGTTAGCACACTGTATTAAGCTGCACAAATGGTAAATCTAACCCAACGTCTCGGCTCGAGCCCCCACTTTGTAAGAGGATTCAATTCAGCACTACAGCTAAGTTAACGCCTAGTCTAGAATACTGAATGAAAACCCTTATTGATATATCTTTAGGTCCAGTTCATGCGTTCCGGATGACTACCCCTATATAACACCCCCCTCTTGGAATCCCCCTGACCCCACTGAGCCAAGAAGTAGTTCTGTTTTGCAAGTTTAAAAGGTTTATTTGATAATTTAAACAATAGATATATATATGACACTTTATAATAAATTAATAATTGAATAGCACACTTAATCTGATATGATAAAGATCAGCAACGGAGAATCTGGCACTAGCACACTTCTTATAATCACTAATGAGTTGACATGAAATGGATAAGGTAGCACACTGGTAAATAGGAACAAAAGAAGAAGGTGGTACAAAATGCTTTATAGAGTTCAAATGGATGCAAGGTTGAATGAATGAAATGCAGTATAGAAATACTCAATATGATTTCAACAAAACAATGTAATCACTTTTCTCTGGCAATTCCCTCCCCCCCCCTTTGATGCAAGGCAAGGAAATGGAAGGAAACACACAGTTCTCGGAAATGCAATCAAATGTGATTCAGTTCAATCCCAGCAAGCTTACAGAAAACAGATAGGAGTTTTGAAAACACAGGCCCAAATGCTTTGATATGTGTTAGCAATGGATGAGAAATATGCTGGAAATGCTTTTTAATTCCCTTTCAGAGGTTCAGGGTAAGTGGTATCTAGTTAATATTAGTCCAGGCTCACACTAGCAATGATGCAGGGATAGTTAGCAGGTTAAACGAATTTCTGGCAAATGGAAAGCAAACAGCAGCAGTTTTTACATGTGAAGAAATTGCAAATCGCGGTAAAATTCGCGGATGCGTGTTCCGCGATTGCGGTAAAACTATAAGGGGTAGGAATGCGGTTCTTGGTGCGATTCAAAGCTACGATTCTAAGCTATCAGAGGAAAGTTACTGCAAGTCTCTAGCCCAAACGGTCGCGGAGATATGAGCAATTTAATAAAGGTCGTTTTTGGGTTTGCAAATTTCAAAAGCTCAAAAAGACACGTGCAGCTTTTGCAGCTAAAATGACAGGTGACAGTTAGGAGGCAGTTCTACTTAGGTTAAATAGATTGAATTATATGATTTTAACTAGGAGATTGGTTCTGCACAGTTTTCTAGGTACTCACACTATATTCTTGGGTGAAATGGGCCTCATCACGGATCTGGTCAGGGTTTTAAATTCGCCTCTGGTCTCTGCACTTCACAGTGATCTGGGTCAGCTCTCTCTGGTTCTCTGGTCTGGGTCTCTAGTTCTGGATAGATTGAAGTCTCTAGTTTGGCTCTCTGGAGGGTTGATGGAGGTAAGTATGGATTTTTCCGGCAGAGCGTCCCGCTGCAGATGGATTTGGAAAGTCCCTATCTGTCCTGTCTGTCTGCTTTTATGTGTTTAGAATGTGGGTGTGTTCTAGCATCACTGACCCTACCTCTCTCTCAGCTTCTAATTGGTCAAACTTCCATTTATCATTTGATTGGGGAATGAACTGTGAGTCAGAGTGATGTCATTTTACAGCCTGCAGAAAGTCCACTCCTCCTGTCAACTTACACACAAATCTAGATTTGAAACAAATACATATTTGCAGAGGTACATATTGTTTTAAAATCATATGCACCCATCATGCATTACAGGAGGAATACCCTGTTCAAACTCTGCTCTTCCTGGGAGCTTGCATTCAGAACTGGCACATATTTCACTTTTTAACTGATTTTGCAATTTCTGACATTGACCCAACTTTACATACATGTGTGCAGGGAGTACGGACATTAACTGATGAAGTTTCAGATTTTTAACATGCATACATTTAGAGTAATATCCATTTTTCCGCTAAAACCCCCCTGAACATGCCACCGGGTCGAAAAACCTCTTAAAATGTGGGCAGAAAAATCACAAGAATTATGGTATCATTTATAAAATTTTCACATGTCCGCTCTATGAGTTATTCATCTTTTTAAAGTTATGTTCTGGCTCCAAAGGGGTGTGGTTTCCCAGGTCACATGGTATAGAAACCAGTCTTTCCAGTTTCTGCCAAGCCAGCTTGCTCTCACAGGCAGTGCTCCTCCCAGCTCCTGCCAAGAGGAAGCTACAATTTACGACTGCGGTAATAAAAACCTTTGCCTGAGTGAAGAGGGCTTTGTTCACTCTCTTGCAGAGCACAGATAATTCAATTATCAGATAGATGGCATATCCTTAGTGTGGGCAGCAAAAGGAAGGTTGGCCTGGGAACACAGCTGTGACTCAAGTTTCCTCCTGATGGGGGTAGTTGCCAGGCAGAATTCAAGTTCCTTAAGCCAAGTTTCAGATAAAATGTCACTTTTTGTTCCCCAGTTTCTGCATTCAAATAAAACTAAACTTTTTCACATATGCAGCTAGAAGGCTGATTCTAAGTTTAAAACTATGACATTTAAACAGTTACAACCTATGTGACACTCAAAAGTAGGTCACTCAGTCAATTTAAACATTTAGATTTTAGTGTCTTTAAATCCAGTGCAACTTAAACTGCTGAAATCCACAGCGCAGCCAGTCTTGTTATAAACCTTGTCTTATGATCTTCATTTCCCAGATTTTGTAGGCACACAAAACTCCATTCTGCCAAATGTCTGCTGGTGTTCAGTTAATATTTTGCACATATTGCAATGTTTGAAAATAGGCATTTTGACTTGCCTTCAGGGAAACAGAGTGGTTTTAAAACGCCGGCTTTTGGATAGTGGTGAGTACTGGTACTGCACCCATTTTTGGGATTTAAGAAATGAATTCCCCACAATTCTAGGTTGCATTTGGCAATCAGCATTGCCATTCGCAATGGTTTCAGACTACTGTGCGGGTAGTCCAATGGTGGTTTTAGGCAGCGTCCTTCTGTGCCCATAACATCGGCAAAAATGGGTGGCAGCCTATTCTTCCTGCATTTCCCTGTGCATTTTCTGGGAAGCTCTGGCCATCATGATGTTTTCATGTCAGTACTGCACAGTTTTGAGGTACGGCTCGGATGCATGGGTAAATACATCCCACAAGGTACAGTCTGATTTGTTGTTAACTACTATTCCTCCCACTACTTTCCTTATCTGGTCAGCATGTTGGATGCTGTAGGAAGATGTGGGTAGAGGTACGGGAGAGTCAAGGTTTTGTGAAATAAATGGCATTGGGGTTGTGTGTTGTGATGAAGTCGGAAATGTTGACAGAATGGCAGACGACAAAGTGTCATTAATGAGCATTAGGCTTGGATGTGGCTTTGCAACCCATTGGTGCTGCAATTGTTGCCCTCAGGAGTGTGGGAATTGACTGTGGTTGTAGGAGAGCACTTCTGATGTCGGTCTGCGACTGGAGATGCATGGGTTCCCACCCTTGGGCTTATCATAGCCCTAATGGACACAAACAGGCAATGTCCTTGTCTTCGTCATAAGCTTAGGACGCTGGCAATGATGACGCCTAGGGAGGGCTGGATATAAGGAAGTGCTGTGGCACCTGGCTGGCTAGTGTGCTCGGGGTGGCGCAGCTGGTCACATGAAAAGGTACACTCTTTCGAGCCTGGTGGAAGAGCACTGTAAGTGAGGAAACAGGAATGAACCCTTAAATAGCACATTTGGAGGGAAAATACGGAAGAGGCAGAGTTGGTCCTGTGATTAGGAACTTTCCTCTGAGCCTGGTGGAAGGCGACTGAAAGGGGGATGGGGGAAACACGTCATTAAGTCATCACCACTTGACAGGAAAAGGCGGAGGAGCCAAGCTGGTCAAATGATCAGAAACACTCCTCAGATACTGGTGGAAGAGCACTTCAAGGGAAGGAAAAATTAAATCCTAAAGTAGTCCCTGTTTGGGAGAAAAAGCTCGAAGAGGTGGACCTACTCAACATTTAGTGCGATTTGCTGGAGGAAATGGAGCTGGCTTAAGGCAAGACCTCCAGACAACCAGCCAGTAAAAACAATCCTCTAAGGAAAAAGGCTAAGTGCACCTCTTTGCAAGGGAAACAAGGATTATTTTGTATTAAAAAAAAGGAAAAAGGTGGCAGAAGGTCCTGTAGAACCAAAATGACATGGAGTTCTCTGTTAGTTCAAAGCAGGTATGAGGTTTGAAGGGATGACAGCACCACCCGAGACGTAAACAGTACACAGTGTTAACTCCCCACCCTCATTTGCTATTATCTTTATACATACTACCAGTCCCCTACAGTCCCTTGACCGACTGGCCACATCCTAATCTACCTGTGCCATCCAGCACATCGTCCCCCTACTCCATCATCTTGGTTCTCCACTACCTGATTGGCGAGGTCCTTGGAATGGTACCTTCCCGATTGGCTTAGTCACATGGAGCGCACCTGGTCGTTAACATGAGCTCAGTGGATAACTCTGAGGACAAATTGGCTCCCTAGAACAATGGTACGCTTCTCTTGATGCCAGAAATGCGGGAGCCCCCACTATGCCTCCCTGTCGCTGAACTAAATTTGTTGGCATCACCTTCTGCTCCTTGTATCACAAATCACAGGGTGTATCACTCCTTGCTCCCCCCTTATCAGCCGCCTCTCCCTGGAGCTTCGTCTGGGCCTTTTGAGGACCACACTAATCAACTGAATTCTGATGTATTTAAGTATTCTGTTTTACAGCCATCTGGCAGTTCAAATGGGATGGCCATTCTCCTGGGGGGCACTAGTGGACATTTTGACAGCTCAAGACCTCTATCCCATGGGTTTGTCCTTTGGAGTGGGCACAGCCTTGCTTGTGCTCGGCCATTAACATTCCTTTCTGGTTTCGCAGGCCTACAACTCGATACAATTAAACCTTTAACTATTTGGCCTGAAGGCGCTATGCTCGCTTTCACTGCTAGGACTTGGGAAGGGGAGATGATTCAAACTCTTTATCGCGCTACACTGCCAAACTTCCAACAGGGACTGCAAAGTACTAGACCTCACTTCTAATATGGCAGTTCTTCAGTATTTCTCTCACCGGGGACTAGAGTCTATGTTATTATTGCCATACACTATATTTTGACTGCTATACTACACTGTCGCTCGTGACCTATACCTGGGCCTATCTACACTTCCATGACTATTACAAAACAACTATAGTTATTATTCCCACTTGGCAAATTCCACCCCCTACTGCTGCACACGTTCACTTTTGCAAGCGCTAATAGATTTTCCTGATCCAGAATCATTTGGGTGGGCATGGGAGCTGAAAGTACATCTCAACACTGGTTACATTGAGCAGAGACCCTTCTATGGGTTTGGTGGAAGAGAACAGCTAGAGATGGGGGAAAAACCAAGCCCTTAAGTAGACATTGTTGCCTGATGACAAAGGATGATCGAAATCTCCCACTCCTGATTGGCTGTGAGCCTCTCTGACCCCTTCCTGCCGGGTGTTAATACTTTTCAAACACTTAACATCCACACACAGGCACAGTTGTAATTGTTTCTTTGTTACAAAATAAACAGTAAAGCTCGAAAAAGTGTGTTCTCTTATACATACTCCTTAAGAGTCCCTTCTAGTGTCTGTGACAGGGTATACATGACCTGACCGGAATTTCAGACCGCGGTTCAAGATCATGTTGTGTTTAACGCACATCGCACATCGCCCTAGCCAGACACCACTGTTCTTGACTATGCCAAATCCTACTACATAGAGTTTATATCCTTCCTTCTCACACCCACTCATGGAATCCATGGCCTTCCAGGCCATGCTTCTACCCCACTGCACGGCCAAAAACCCTATTTAGGTCTCTAAATCTACCTAGATCCTTGCCCATCTCAACATAATACCATCACGCTGGATGTCTTTCTATTCAAAACCGCCCTCTCTTCAAGTTTCTACTCCTCATCTTTTGTCAGTTCATGGCCTCCACCATCACCTTGCTGACTGTATCTTTCTGTACTCTCCATCTTGAACTCTGCAAGCCTCATCTGTCAATGAGCTGTATGTCCCCCATGTGCTTCCCCCTACTTCTGCTCCTTCTCACTACATACCCCCCTCCACTGGAATGCCCCCCCTAACAATATAATTGAAGCTGTAGGTCTCCCTCATGCAGTCATTTCAACTTGTAAAGCATCCTGGATAGGGATTTCCCCCGCTTTCTGTCCTGTAACCTGATTACTGCATTTTTGGCAGAAGTGCCTCCTCAATCAAACGATCAAAATTATTTCAAATACATGGCCCCAGCTTCCATCACCACTCCCCTTGCCCGCTCTCATCTTGGCAGTATTCGTTGCCGAGTTGTTGTTTATGACAGCCCTAAAGTGCTTTGTGAAACCGAGAGCCTTGGCTGCATCCTAGATTGAACATTATCCAATGCAAGCAGCAAAAAGCAAGATCAAAAGCTTGCAGAGACACAGCTTGCAGGTGAGACCTGCTGCTGCCAGATTGTGTAACCTCTGCAGTTTATGAATGGTAGGGGCAGGAAGATAAAGATGAACTCTATTGCAGCAATTTAGTTTTTCTGTCTGAAAGGAATTTACCAAGGTGATATGTGCATTAGAAGAAAATACCCTGCAATTCTTTTGGAATAGGCGCAGCTGCAAAATTCCTGACTCTACTATGGTAGAGACATGAGAGAGGGAAGCATTGACTTATTTCCAATACTCAAATTATTCACAGTAGCAATTGGCCTAGGTCCCATACAAAGGGGCCAAAAGTCGAATGATTGGTCTTGCAATGAGGAGTTAACCCTCCATTCCCCCCCCATTTAAGTGCATCCATTTTATTGATGGCAATCAGTCAAGATGTAAAAATCTGTGCAGGGTTGTTGCTGTTGTCATGCAGCCGCACAATGATCTAGGTGTCATACACCTGGGTCTAAAAACGCTGCCCAATTGATTCAATCAAATTAGGTTAACTAGCGGAAACATGTCGCTAACCCTTGAAAGGCAGTGGGGACAATACCGATCCCTGTGGAATACGGCCAGGTAGAGAGACTTGCAGGGATTCATAGGGACCCGAGCAACAGTATAGTTTCGGCCCTTGGGTTTGGTTAAATCCAGTCCAATTCAGAACTGTATCATGAAAACCCTGCTGATCTATCTAAACGTAGCCAATGATCTATCCTGTAGAAGGCCGATAATTGGTCTAATAAGACCATGGCTAAGACCGCAAAAGCCTGTAACTTGAAAGCAGCCGGTTTTTCCAGTAGCTTCCCCAAATAGGGCAACTGCACAATTGGACGAAAGTTTGATGGAGCATTTGGTTTAGGCATAGGTTTTTCGGGAGTTTTTCAGGAGTGCCTGACTGCTGCCATTGTTAATTCCTCAAACACAACCATTTAACAAGCAATACAAATCAGAAATGATCACTGACCTGACCGGTTTGCTATGGGAGTATCATTTAGGGAGCCAGGGACCTTCACAGAATGAATCATTTTCCGCCATAGAATGTCTGATAACAAATCAGAAGTATGCATATGGGAGGACTTGTTTGCCGGGTATAGGAAAATTAGGGGAGTCAGAGAGGGATATTGGGCCTCATTACGAGGTATGAGGTAGCCATGCCCTTAATAAGGGAATGGCTACCCCCAAACACGGGTCCGGCACCGGGTCCCACAAACGGGGAATAACCGGGCAATTCCAACCTTTGCGGGCCTGGTAATTACCCTTGCGCGGGACTCGGAGCCGGTACGTCCCATTTCCCATTTGAGCCCACATAGGGCTCAATGGGAATGGGGAGGATGGTAGCAGGGGTACCATTTATAACGGTACCGTTGCTACCATCTTGTTCTGCTCGCGGGTGCCACTCTGCACGTCTGGTCTGGCCAGGCGTGCAGAGCGGCACCCACGAGCAGAACTCGTAATGTGGCGGCCCGGTATGAAAGGTGCCAGTGCCTTACCGGCACTGTTCATACCGTGGCCGCCAAGGTCGTACTGAGGCCCATTGTGTATTCAGCCATGATAGCACAACATTGTAGAGGTCCAACACGCATATAGAGAGAGCCATCAGCTGCGATTGGTTTCCAAAGTCCCTTCAGAAGAATAAATGCAACTTGAATAGTAGCTAATTTTAAAATTATGAATTGCATGTTTACAGTTTCTCAAAGCTACTGTGAAAATAGATTTTTCTACTTTACCATTAATACGTCTCCAGGTACATTTTAATTTCCTTAATTCTCTAGATTAGAGTTAAAACCATTGATTCTGAGACATCACTTTGTATGTATTTAACAGATTCTAAGGAGCAAAGTTATCTTGCCTTGTGCCTCTCAGCTGGGTGTTGCCTGTAACATTCCCATATCTCTATGCTGTTTTGCTGTGAGACCGGGGGTGGGGTTTCTGGAACTTACTTGTAACAGCAGAGCCATTACATGACCCTTGCCCTCTGATGACATCACAGGAAGTGATGTCATTTGACCCCACCACGAAGTTATCACGGGAAGTGATGAAAAACCTTTCACCCCTTGAAAAAAACAGGAAGTGGCATCACATAGCATTGTTACTAAGTACACTATGAAAAATATGGTTATGATATCACTACAATGTGGTATACATTTCATACAATAATGGATCACCATATGTATCGTTAATATCAGTGTGTATGGGCCTATATTACCAGATTACTGTGAACCTTGAAACACTTGTGTATAGGCGCGTTACAAATGCCATATCATATCATATATCATATCATATCATATCATATCATATCAATTTAAGCAGATGTCCAAGGCCAAATGATAATGATATGCTATTATATAGCACTTACGCCTAGGCGCTTTATATAGAACAAATATACATAAAATATCAACCAACCTGTGTTGGTACTCATGTATCAACCATAGAAGGATAAGAGGCTGAGTTGAAGTGTTTAAGAATAGACTAAATCAGTGACTCACCCCCTGGAGTGTGCCTGAAAAAACCTTTAATGAGTTTAGAATTATTGCATAGAATTCCAGAAAGACACATTGGCCCTCATTACGACCCTGGCGGAAAGTGACTGACCGGACCGCCACAGCGTAAATAGCGTTTCCGCCATTGCACGAAGGAGCAAAGTGCGGCCAATCACGACCCATCGGGCACGAGCATTACGCCATGGCGGAATCCGAAAGGCTGCGATGGCGGAAATGACCCCAAAACGGCCCTTACCGCCGCCGTACGCTGCACCAGGTGCAATACCGCCACCCATCTTAGCGGTCACCGTAATGAGCGGTCACCGTAACGAGCGTGCACCGCAAATTACGGCCACCGGAAATATACGGAAACGGAAGTAAAAGCATGTGGCCGGAACGGGAAACAGCACGCCGCACAACTATAAAATCCGAATCCCAACACAACCATAAAAAATCCGACCCTGACACACATCCCAACCCGTTAGCAACCCCAGTTAAAAAAATAAATATGGGAAAGGTAGCCAAGAAAGCGTGTGACCGCAAGCGGCAGGTACACTTCTCCCGAGAGGAACTGACCGTGCTCACCGAGACCCTACAGGAAAATTCCGCCGTCGTCTTCTCCAGTCAAATGACCAGGACGGCCCTTGCCAACAAGAAGGCCATATGGGCCCTGGTGGCACAGCGCGTAAGTGCGGTGGGGACAACACCCCGCACGCCACAGCAATGTCGCAAGCGGTGGGACGACCTGCGGATCCGCGTACGCAGCATACTTTCTGCGAACAGGAACATCGCCACAGCTACCGGGGGGGGTTCAGAGTCGCCCATCAAGTTGACCCCCTGGGAGGATATCTGCGCCTCCACCATAGGAATGGAGAGCATAGAGGGAGTCGGAGGGATGGAGAAAGGAGTGCCGACATCCGGAGAATCAGGTAGGTTGGCCAAGAGAAACAATGCGAAATCCACAAACCACGAACATGTGCAGTACCATGTGACCCCATAGTGCAATACATACTTAGCCCTGACAGCGCCCTCTAAAAGTCAGAATGAACAAACAAATCAATCAAGAAGCCATAAACAACCCCTACATGTGCAGCATGCACCCCCTAACTGCAGGCAGCCAAATGAATGCATCCTCAATCCACACGAAAATGAGACCACCTCCAAGGCCCAGTCCCAAATCAGCCTCATGTACCACCCCAATGCATTTGATACGTTGCCATTCCAAATCCGACAGACCCATAACTAACGCTCGCCCCTCTTTACTCCACCACAGGGTCCGATACCAACGACGAGCTGCAGGACACCCCTACCAGCACGCCTGCAAAGAGGGCCAGGACCAACGTCCCAAGAGCCTCCACCTCAGGTGCAAGGATCAAGACACGGCAGCAGCAGGAATCAAGTGGCAGCACACTGGAGGGGACTGCAACAGGCACCCCAGCAGCCAGCAAGTCCACAACCCCAGCACCACAGGTCCCCCCAAAGAACGTATCTGATGGCACTGCCTCTGGTGGTAGCAGCACCATAGGTGACACAGCTGTCATGCCAGCATGCTCCGACACGGAAAACAGTGCTGGCGACGTAGGTACCATCCATGACCTTTCCCAATCCCCCTGCATGTTCCATCCCCTACACCATGACGAAACCACGCAGGGGCACCCTGAAGACGACGACTGGCCAACCCCCACAAGTCCTGTGCCAAGGCAACATGTGTTGAGCAGCCCCCCTGTCACACCACCGCAAATGTCCATGGCCCAGCAGAGGCAACAGTCCCTCGACCTGCTGATCGAGCAACAGCAGGAAGCGTCCACGCTACTCAAGGACCATGCAAATGAATGCGGGGGTTCCAGGGCAGCCATGGAAACATCCACCGAGACACTCAGGGCACAAATAGAGAAAAGTAGTGAGAGCCTCAGGGGAGAAATGGAGAGAAGCACCGAGAGCCTGAGAGCACAAATGGAGAAAAGCACCGAGAGCCTGAGGGGGGAACTGCATGCGACGTCCAAAGACGTTTGTGCTGAACTTGCTGCTGTGCGCCGTGTGCTCTCGGAGCTCTCACAAACCCTCAGAGACATGCATGGACGCGAGCAGGCAGAGACCTCATCCGTGGCAAGTTCCGTCCAGGGCAGCCCCCAACGCAGATCTGGCAGGAACCTGCGCTCCACGGGCAGGGGTGCCCCTGATACCCGTAGAGGGGGCTTGCAATAGCGTCTACCCACGGACAGCATGCATATTTGGACACTGGTGTTGGGGGGGGAGGTAGTAGGGTGGAGGGGGTGTGTTGGGCTTCACTGGGTGGCGGGTCCATAGGGTGTATAAATCAAATCACATTAACAATACAGCACCTCATTATCATCCAATGACATGTGTGGACATTGATATTTGCGTACGAGGCCTTCATAGGCGTACAGTCCACAATGTGCCTGTACTACACACACACAGTGCCACAGGTCCCCTTTCCGTGTAATAGGCACCATGCGTGGTTGCTAGAAGCATGCATCTATGATGCTCTGTCGGATTGCACGTGCATCCTGTGCCTCATGGACTCCTTGAGGTGCCTCCACATCCCCACCCTCATCATCATCATCATCATCTTCAGGTGCATGCAGTACAGCGTCAGGGGGCATGGGCACATTCCTACGTATGCACATGTTGTGCAGCATGACACATGCCATGACCATCTTAGAAACCTTCTCATGGCTGTATATGAGTGCCCCGCCAGACCTGCTGAGGCTGCGGAAACGAGCCTTCAGTAGGCCGAATGCCTGTTCAATGACCACACGGGTACGTGAGTGGGCATGGTTGTAGTCCTCCTCATGCTCGTTCTGTGGGTTCCGGATTGGTGTAAGGAGCCATCTCTTCAGTGGATACCCGGCATCACCTGTATGAGACGAATAAAGGGTGTCAGTGGAATGATAGTGCTAAGTAGCCCCCCCCCCCTGCAAGGTCATTGACGCATCAAATGGGCCACGATGTCATGCATGGAATGAGACTCACCGAGTAGCCAGGATCTGTGCCCTGCGTGTCGCTCCATGTAGCGTGGTATTCTTGTGTTCCTCAGGACCATAGAATCATGGGTAGATCCTGGAAATCTGGCACAACAATGCGTAAATATCTTGTTGGAGTCACACACCATTTGCACATTGATTGAATGAAATTGTTTCCGGTTGCGGTACTGGACCTCCATGGCATGTGGGACAACCAATTCAACATGGGTGCAGTCGATGGCACCAATGCAACCCGGGATGCCGCCAAGTGCATGGAATCCCACTTTAGCGTTGGTAATCTCCTGGTACGTGCGTGGTAGTGTGATGTGGTCGTCGGCGTGCTTCAGGAGGGCATCGTGCACTTGGAAGAGTGTCCGTGAGAACAGTGGCTGTGAAATGCCATGCAACTGTCCCACTGTGTGCTGGTAGGTGCCTGTGGCCAGGAAGTGGAGTGCAGACACCACCTTCAGTAGGGGTGGGATGGCGGTTGGGCTATCTATCATGCTCACGAGGTCAGCATGTGTCATGTCCACAATGGCGATTATGGTGTCCCGGTCCAAACGGTAGAGGGTGTGGATCTGCTCAGCAGTGAGGTTGAACGGATCGGCTCGGAGGCGTGGGATTGCGGGCCGCCTGCGTGGTGGTAGTGGCAGTGCTTGTGGGCCTTGCTGACCCTGCCTTGCCCTCCTCCTCCTCCTTCTCCTCCGTCTCCCCTGTGCGCCCGGTTGTTGTACCTGTTGTTGTTCGTCGTCTTCTTGTAGTTGTAGCACTTGCAGTGCTATCTGGTACCCCAGGCCCAACATCGCTAGTCCTGCCGGTAGCATTTTGGAGTGGGAGTGGTTGTGGGAGGGGTTTGGGTCTGCAATATATGTGCTGTCGGCCTGTATGGCCTCCACCTGTGCTGATTGAATGAATCTGTGGCAGATGCAATCCCTTCTGGTCGAGCACGGCCCGCACGTAAGGCTGCATTTGGCCGCATGGCATCTTGGGATTTGAATCATGTATCTAATCCCGATGGCAGTGTGATGTACTTTGACTGATCTTCATGCTATGCTCCCATTGTTACACATGCTATGATTGCAGCCGCTTACATACCTGTGAAGAGTCAGTGGTATGTAGGGCTCGATCGATGGCCGACCCTCATGCAGCACAGTAACGTACTTCACCGACGGGCGTGGCGTGCCATTTGTGATTGCAGCCAGTTAGCATCATGACACACAGCCGCACTACATTGATGTAATTGTGAATGCAAGCGTTCACAGAAGCCTTTTCGACGTAATGTTGCAAGTGAGGAATTCGAAGGCCAGCATTTTGGGTTTTGAAGTAGCGGCGAGGATACGCCCACAGGTCTGGCTGGAAATGTAACGTTCTATTGTAGAATGTCCTTGGGACATGGCCCATAACGAGCAGGCAATGAATGATATGAATTGAATGGGATGCGCAATAGCGTAGTGGACGATGAGGCAGGACGTTCCCAAATCCATCTTGCTTCACAACACTACAGATCCGGCCAGGGGCACAGTGGTTTTTGCGGACTGCATTACGCACAGACGCGATGGAAGTTTCACATATTATGTGAGTGAATATTCATGCGTTTTCATTGCGGGATGAGGGAATGATGTGTGGATGCATGGACTGATGAATCCGTTTAGGGTCTGCCATGTACATGGGTTTTTTGGTTCACTCCCCTTCCCCTGCGTTATGTGATGCAAGGCTGCCATAGTGGGACATACGTCTATCTGCCCTTGTCGGATCCTCCCTGTCTCGACGCGCCTTCATACACTTGTGTCTAGGCACGTTACTAATCCCATGTCATGGGTTCTATCTTGACGGACGCATGCACAGTAACCGACGTTGCCAATGGTGTATTTAGCTCGATTGGTTTCGTTGTGATTCGATACTGAATTAGGGGTGTGTATATTCCTTTGGAGTGGGCTAGCATGCATATGGGTGTGGATTTGGTGTGTTGAATGAAGATTGTAATGCATCATGAGTCCCGTAATGCAATCGGTTGATTTGTGTTTCTTTTGGGTGACAGGTATCTCCTGCCCTATTGCAGATGCCATCTCTACGCCACTCCTCCAGATGGTTTTTACTCTCGACTCCTGCAGCTTCGGGTGAATCAGTGGAGCACCATTTCGATCATATGGGACGATCGCCAATGGGCCACATGCCCTTACGCTGTACTGGTGGCTAGGTGCAACATTTCGGCCTTTCAGCTCGACTAGTGCCTGCCTCATGGGACGGACCTGCGGTTCTTGCCGCTTCCATGTTGCCTTTTGGAACGTTGATGTAAGCCCTGTGTGCCATGATGGTACAGGGCGTCACACAAGTGGAAGCCGGTCAATTATTGCAGATGCAGCCCTCGGTGATGATGGTTGTTTTGGTGGTATTTTGCAAATTGATGTGGGGCCTTTGTCATTTGGATGTGCATTTAAATTGTATTCCGATATTTGTCGTGTTGCGTTGTTCTTTGCAGGTGATGTGGCGATTTTCGCTTTGTGGCGGTATGTATTGCGTGATGATCTGCTTTGTGTTCCGCCTTCTGAGTTGAGTTGTGTGGTACAGTACTGGCCGCGTTTGCCTACGTAGCACAGTATGGTCACGGATAGAGGCTGCCATTGTGACTGTTTACATGATGTGCTGTTCAGGGGCGGGGGATTGGCTTTTGGCCGACTGGTGCCTGTCAGCCAGGTCGATTGGTGGAATGATGGGTTGTTCAGAATGTGGCTGGTCACAGGTGACTGTGTTTGCGTGCGTTTGTTGGAGGGGGACTGGGGTCATGTCCATTGGAATAGCTTCTGTATTGATGCCATCTGTGCCCTGCAGCTCCCATCGGCCCCTCTTGGGATGAGCCTGGCTGCTCAGTCACTCTGCCGACTTGTGTGGTACATGCTTCTGCTGATGGGTGGTTTGTTTACTGGCATGAGTACAGGGCTGGTGCAATCCCCCTCAGGATGCTGTTGTGGATGTTGCCTTGCGCTGGTGGCAAGCGATGGGGGACTACTGTTGTTTTGTGTCATGTGTTCTTGATTTTCATTTTGATGTGTTGTACCTTCACATGCCTGTGCTGCGTCAGTACGGCTATGGTGACATGCCGTACATGGATGCCCACTCACGGGGCGCTTTGAGCCCCTGCATGCTTTTCTACGTTGGCATGCATGGGTGAATTGTGGATTTCACTGGTTGCATGGTGTGAGTACATTGCGCCTGCCAGGAGTTGTGCAATGAGGCCAGGGAGTGGAGTACAGGCACTCAGTGGGCCATTTACGGTTGGTTCGCGTTGCCGTATTTCTCGCCATGGCGGAATGGTACTTTACGACGTGCTTGATGGCGTTCAGTACATGTCCGCTAGGGTCAGAATTCGCGTACCGTTGCGCCATGGCGGTGATTCCGGTTTTGCAAGGCGCGCGTGCGCGTACTTGGTGCAGTTAGCGTTGCCGTTCACTGCGGTGTCGCTAATGGCATCGTACTTTACGGTGACGGGTCATGATCGCAACGAGCGGTGTTCGATGGCGGTATTGCATTTCCGCCATCATTTTTCCATTTCCGCAAGGGTCGTAATGAGGCCCATTATGTGTTATTCCTATTCTTTCTTATTCAGGGTCATTACTCAAAGTGTTACACTTATGGAACCACTGTTTTTTTAAGAGTCCTGAACAAGAACGCCAGCCACTCCAGAAACAAAGAGCCAAATGGCGCTGGCCACAGCGCAGGAGCTTATATTTACACACACAAAAAAAATATTTCTTTTTTTTAGGGATACCATGGGAGACCACAGGGGTCGCAGGGGTCGAACCTGCAACCACTGGCGATCCCCAAATGACACCCCTGAGCTGAGCAAGTCACAGACACGCTTGCAGCAGAAGCCTGGGAACCCTTGTCTTGCAGCACTGTTACTCATCTCACACTGACAGACAAATCCAATGTCGGTGTGTCAGCGAGCGGCTGAGACCATGTAGGGCCACTCCAGTCAATGAGCACCCCCCAGCAGTACATTACCAATGGCTTACACAGTGGCCGCGTTCCCCACCATCCGCATATGTAGCACTGATTGATCTACACTTTGTATCTGGCCATATTAGCCTTACTGGCATTTCAATTCTTTGGAATTTTGATTTTATTTTTTAACTTGGATTTTTCTTGCATCTTGAAGCTTTAGATTTTACAGCACCATCTATCATTTTATAGCTCTGCAATATGAACAATGGAAAGCTAGGTTTGCCCTTATTACACCTTCTAGATATCCCCAATCTAATCCATCTCCATTTAACCCAAACCTTCCAATTTCTTTGCCTGTTTTCCCATATTTTATGCACACTCGGAATTATGTGTTTTAAATCTGCAGTGATATTTTTCTGCCCATTTGGCAATGTGTGTTGTGACAAATCCTTGGATGTCGTCACTTCTTTCTAGGAGGACCCCATTCCCATGAGGGCAGGCAGGTGAGGTTGCTACCCGATAGTCCACCTGGGGGTGGTACTCAGTGGGAGGTGCTCATGGGGAGCCCCCCCCCATGGGAGTAGGGAAGACTATCCAAGGAGAACGCAACATTATCCACTCCATTCCCCTTCACCTACCCCACCCTTGTGTGTAACCCCATGTACATGTGTCGTGTAGCCAAAATCATAAGTACTGGGACAAGGAAGAATCTAGTCAACTCAAGGTAGAAGTATAGTATAAATACTGGGACGAGGAATAGTGTAGTTTACCCAACAGAGGGCTACAGGGCAGCTACAGAGACGAGTAGGAAATGTGGAAACATGAAAAGCACTCCTGGAACCACTAGTGAACATTCAAGTGGTTAACAAATTCCTATTGGTCAAGTCGCATTCAAAATAGAAGAGGAAAAACAGGAGAGTAATTATAGCCCTCCGTGGAGGAACCGCAGGCAAGTCAGCGGTGCAGCAGAGAAAAGCAAGGTGGGCCGGGATGTGAGGTGAGAAGGTGAAGCACCTCCTGAAGGTCGGAAGAGGAAAGACCCTTCATCCTACCGGGAAGCAGAGGGACCACACGGTCCACGTCGGTAGAGGAGCCCAAGGGGAAACTGCAGCTGCAGAGCTGCTGTAGCTGGAACAAAGTCTGCGGAAGGAACGCTAGGACCAAAGGCCTGTCCCAGGACCGACTGTAGCCCACAGCAACATTCCCTGAAGTTAGGGGCCAACACAGGCCAGCCAGTGGGGACAGAAGAGAGGATAGTGGTCCAGATAAGAAGGGTGGTGCTACCCTGGGAAGAAGGGCTGAGAAAATAGCCTGGGAAAAAGACTGTGGGAAAGTAATATGTGAAACAGTACGTGTCTGGTACCCACACCCACAAGAAGAAAAGTTGATTAGTCATCTTCATATTTGCAGTACATAGCAGGCTAGTGAAGCAGGTATGCCACACTACCAGCAGAGAATCCCACTGGTCTGGGACCCACAAGACTGGAAGACAAGTCTATGTTGGGAAGAAATGTACAAATCATAGAAATAGGCCAGGGGAAAGGAGTCATTACTTCTACTATTGTGAACTGTGTTAAAATTATAAAGGGACTATGGGAAGGGAGACATTCCCCAGGTGTTGTGAAATGTGAAGAAGCCTGAGAAAGGCCAGAGGAAGGGAGTCATTTCCCCTGGTGTTGTGAAAACACTGAGAGCAAGATACCTGGCGAAGGGAGGCATTCACCAGGAATCCAATATTTAAGAAACAACTGTGGGCGATAGGGAATGTTGATGTTTGAACAGGAACTTTACCTTTTGAGTTTGAACTGAGAACTTGACTGCTTTTTAGCATTACAATCTGGAGCCTTTTTTGTGCCTTGAAAAGGGATTGAGACCTGGGGAAGGGAGTCATTCCCTCAGGTAAAGGTCCCACCTAACAATTGGAACTGTGATCCAGAAGAAGGCAGTCATTCTTCTGGACCAACAAGATCCACTACCTCTTTAGTTCAGTTATAAGGGTAAGGGACAGAAGTAGGTTTTTGACACATGAAGGTGGACTCTTGATGTACACAGACATCCTGACCGAATCCTTAGTATTTTAGTTGAGGTAGGGAATCCCCTCTTAGAGTAGGGAGATGTAGGCTTTATCCTTCTCTTTATTTCTGGTTTAATAACAGTTTATGCCAACAACCATGACACCTGGGTGTCAGTCTCCTCCTTTCTGCATCCTTACAGTGTGCTAAGTTCGCAAGTGTTTAAAGCAACAAACTTGTATCTCGGTAGATGGCAATGGTTTGTGGAAGTACCATGAGCTGTGCATGTGTGTAAGCTTTCTAGGTGTGAAGTGCAGGAGCTATTGAGGACTTTGTGTTCATATAGGCGGCCTATGTCATTATCGTGTGGGCATGGGTTGGCCACAGGCTGAGTGTGTCTGTTTGAGTTGGAGATGTAAAGTTTGTTGTTCCAGGTCTGGGAAGATGGTCTTTTTCAAAGCTGTGTGCAAGTGGCTGCTTTGCATTTGTGTGTGGTGAACAAGGTGGAGAGAAACTGAGGGTTAGTCAAAAAGGTAGCATGTGTTCTTGTGGGTTTCCATATTGCTTGCAAGTTATTGGCCTTGCTGTCGGGTTTGTTGTGATGAAAGGTTGTGGCTTTTTGTGGTTGATGCATGAGGATATTGCGTGTTCTGATTTGAGATATTCTGGGAATCATGGAAGGTGTTTATTTAGGCTTTTGGCAGTGTTGTTTTGATGTGTGTCTTCTAGTCATTCTAGTTCTCTGATGCCATTAGTTATGTTCTAGGTGGACGATTGGGAGTCATCATGGCGTTCCCTCAGTATGTTTCTGCATGTGCAAGTCCATCTATTGAGATATATTGTTTATGTTGTTTGATGGGTGTGGGTTAGACATTGCATATTGTGCAGTAAACCGCCAGCTTATTAGATTTTTTCCTGAATTTCAGGTGATCCTGTGGGGTCCAGACGTGTGTGGTAGTGTGCTCCAGAGTTTGCCCAGCACAGTATAAAAGGCAGAGCCCTCATGTCTTTCACTGCTGAATCTTCTTGTTTCTATTAGTACGTCATCTTACATCTCTGGTGTGAGATTTTGTTTCAGAGAAATTCTGCTCCTTAACCTGCAGGGCTCTGTGGGCGCTGTAAATGGCTTTAAAGTGGATCCTTTTTTAAGGGTCGCCAGTGAAGTGCTCTGACAGATGGTATCATGGGTTCCCTCCTGTTGAGCCTGAGTAGTAATCGAGCTGCTGTGTTTTGGATCAGTGGAACTATTTTGTGGGATAGTCCATCTAGGTAAATGCTGTTTGCATAGTAATTTCTTGAAAGAATCAGAGAGGTGACAGGCAGTGATTTGTGTCCGAAAGAGAGGGGGAGCATAATCTGCTGGATGGATCAGAGATGGCAGAGCCACTTTTTTGACTATTGTGTTGACTTGCGGTTCCAGCATGAGTCTGTTGTCCATCAATATGCTGATGTTCTTGATCACTTTAAATGGCTTGGTGCAGTTACCAATAGAGGTGTTTCGGGTGCGGTGTGAGACGAGACTTAATATATTTCCATTTTGTGTGGGTTGAGTATTATGTAGTTGGTCATCAACCATTTGCTTATTTTTGTGATGCAATTGCTGAAGGTGGTGCTAGAGTTCCTGTCATCTGTCGTTTTGTATATGATTTGTTTATCATCCACATAGTAGTTACAGGCGAGCCCATAATTTGTTATATTCATCAGTGGGGTCATAGAGATGTATAAAGGAGTGGTGAGAGGCTTGATCCCTGAGCAACTTAACAGGTAATGCATCGTGGCTTTGAACTTAAAGTAGGGAGCCAGGTGATTTCTATTCCTTCTGTTAGGAATGATAACATCAATTGTAGAGTTGCGTTATGGAGTATGGTTTCTTCAAGCTACAAATCAGTGTACTGTCCTTAACTGTGTTGAAGGCCACTGAGATATCAGAGTATGAGCGCAGAAGTGATGTTGTTAGCCACTAAGATTTTGAGGTCATCCCAGATGGAAACTAGTGCCGATTCAGTGTCTCATAAGTCTAATACTGACTTGTGAGTGGCCTAGTAAACTATTAGACTGTAAATGCTATAAGATTTGGCTGAATACGCAGCTTTCTAGAATTTTGGCTAGGTATGGTATGTTTGAGATGTGATGAAAATTGGGGCTTCTGTAGAGTTTTATAGAAATAGTTTGATGTAGGCGGCCTTCAAAGGTTTTGGTACAATTTCTATTTCGAGTGAGCAGTGAAATAAATTCCAAAAATAGAAAGCTGATGTTTCCTTTTTGAGAATCTCTTTGTAGATGTTCAGGGGCAGGGGTCTATTGGTGAGACGGCTTTGTTACTGAGTTACACACGTTTTTTTTAAGTCTGGTTCATACATTGGTTTAAAACTGTTAGTTGGTGGGTGTGGAGGCTGGATGCCATTGCCAAGAGTTTTATTGTTGCTTCTAGTTCCGTCCTTATTGCAGCATTTATGGCTTGCTGTATGTTTGTGTTTCTGAAATAGTTGATAATTTCATCAAATCGTTGATTTCATCAACTCGTTTTTGGGTAGATGAACGTATTTGCTGCAGGAAGCAGGGTTTCTCATTTCATTAACAATTTGGTAAAGTTGTTTCCCTGAATGAGGTGAATAACTGATTTGTTTGAAATAGTAACGTTTCTTTCCTTTAGAGATTTATGCTGTGCAGCGGCAGGTCTGTCTTTGCTAAGTGATCTTGTCTTGTGGGTTGTTGTGTTTCCTAATCTTCTTTTCTACTATTCGATTTCTTTATTTTAGGATTTGTAATGGAGTGTGAACCATCTTGCTGAAGTCTTTTTTTACTTTCTTAGAGGATGATGCTCTTTAGCGGGGTGAGGGTGTCCTGTGCTTGGGGAAGCCAGTTTTCCAGTGCCACTAAAATTCTTCCAGCTATTAAGAGGTCTTGTTGGTTGGGGTTGGTCTTGGGTCGCCTCCATATGACTTCTGAGTTTCTCAAGGTTTAAAGTTTCCTAGATTCTTTTGGTGGTGGTTGTTTTGTCCTTTGTGAGTGGGGAGTTGACACATTGTAATGTTGATAGCAAAAGGAATCATTGGATGGTTGATCCATATAACCTGAATGGGGGCAGGTGGTTATTAGGCTTTCACAAAAGAATGTGTTGAGGTTGTATCCTGCAGTATGTGCTGCTCCTTTGATCATTTGTTTGAGGTGAAGCTGGCCATGCGTAAGCTTTTGGGTGCTAATTTTGTTTACTCTTTGAACCAAATATTGATGTCTCTGAGCACTGTTTAATGGGCTGTATCGCTAGGTTTGCAATGATGTTTGCAAAGATTTTGTGATGGTTGGGTGGTATGATGAAAGTCTTTTAATAGGTAGGACGGAGAGGTTGGATTGATGGTTTTAGTGTGAGATGGATGAAGAGTCCTTCATGGTCTGTGAAGTCCATGTGGTAGAAAATCAAGATTTTGAAGTATTCATGTGTGTCACAATGACACCTCCTCCTCTTTTGCAGGTCCAGTTGATCTGGATGAGTTTGATGTTATTGGAGATGGATTTGTGTGCTATTTGTTTAACAACCGGGTTTTGGTTATGAAGAGCATGTCCGCTCCTCCTTTGCTAAGAATTTTGTGAATCTCTGTTCTGTGTATAGAGATAGGGTGGGTGTTTATCACGCTGCAGGGTATGATGTCTCCTGTTTCTGGATCCATCGTCCGTTTCATTGGATGCACTGTGCTGGTTCCATGTTCCATGTGGGACACCCGGTCCTTGCCACATGATTGATTGTTTCTAAGGGTGGATAACTGAATTAAGTCTGATGTTTCTTTGTTAAACAGGCCCAGTAGGCTGCTGGTTTGTTTGTTTATTTAATTGGTTTCCAGAAAGAATGTGGCAGGTGGATGGGCTGTGGTGATGAAAGGTATGTATAGGTTGAAGGTTCTTTTTAGAATAATGCAGTCTTGAGCTTCTGTTGTGTGATGAATAGGCCAAGGTTCAGATATTGTTGTTCTAGTATTTTATTCTTGACTTTGTTGCATGCAAGATTGGCGGTTTACATGGTTCTGGTTCTTGTCCTCATGCATTCATTTTCCTGTGTTGTTTCTCAAGGTGTGCACCATGGAGGGAGTGGTACAAATTGGTAGGTGGAGAGGTAGCGTGAAACTAACTGTGGTTTTAGGTCTGGCTTGTGGTCTTTCACCACCAGGGTCACCTGATTAATTTTTGCTGGGTGTTGTATATGCGAGCTGGCCGGTGGACGGTTGTGTGCTATTTGTAGTATTGATGGTGAGCCTGTTGTTAAGATTTCCTCTGACTCTGCTGTCCTTCATGAGTGTGCCATTGTCATTGGAATCTTATAAATGGCGACAGTATTTGACTATCGTGGGCTATCTTGTAACAATGGATGCTTGGGAGCATGGGACGAGATAGTACACGTAATATGAAATAGTGGGGTATCGTGTATAGTCGATTACTTCTGGGATACCTAGCTGTGAAACACCAGCTGGCCCAATGTACAGCAATGCAATGTGCTTTTTAGGGGTGCTGTATGTCAACACAATAGAGTACAATTTAGTGTCAATGCATCACGCTTTTTTAGGGACAATTAAATGTGAGACAGTATGGGCAGGTGTGAACAACCTCGAGCAACATGTGGTAATGCAGTTTCGCAGGGACACCTAGATATGAAACACAACAGTACATAAAAGGAAGCCATTAGATGCGCCATTCCAGGGGCACCCATATGGAGAGCACAATATATGGCAATGCAATGCATGCCCGGGATGCCTATATTTGAGCGCAATACTGCACAACCTAGACACAGTGCAGCAGGCATAGTTAGATGTGAGTACATGTGTAAAACAATACAAAGCCTTGTGTTATGGCTATGTAGGGGCGAAGAGAACAGAACACAATATGTGTCACTGTACCTTCACAGGGACAACCGGATATGAGACACTAGTATACAAACGTTATTAAATTGATGGTTTATCTGAGGATTACCTAGACGTTAGTTCAATGCAATGCACTTTGCACATTATAGCACTAATGTATTGAATGCCTAGGGGAGAGGGGCTTTCTTAGGAAGAACTAGAAGTGAGATAACATACAAGGCCTCTAATAGAGAATAAGTTACATCTTGGGATAGCACATGCCTGGGATAAAGGGGTTGTCGTCCTCCATTACCTGGATCTAGTGGAATTCAGGACCAGGAGTTTCTTTGGGGCTGGGGTGCCAGGCGGACAGTAAAGAGGAAGCACGAGGCATCCTGTGCTCCTGACTGGCTAACACCGTAAGGCTGACCTAGGTAAATTAAGTTTATGGTGTGAAGCGGTCACATGACCCATTGTCTCCACCAATCTATAGGGATGGAGGATGGGTAAAGGGGCAGGCAGAGGGCTGGCAACTTCGGCTAGTAAAGGCCTGAAAAAGTACTTCTCCGATGAGAAGTGGAGGGCTGTACGCTATCACAAAGAACCAGTTTGTGGATTGCCTATCCTAGGGATTGTAATATCCACCGGATCAATTCTCTGAGTTCATTCTTTACAATAAACGAAACATCTATTCAATAACTAAGCCTAAACATGCATGCTAGCCAGTAGAGTATTTGCTTAGGCCGTGTGAAACACTTGTTGGCCATTAATTTCTTTTTTCTGTTGCTCTGATCTCTTATTTACTTGAGCATGCTCAGTCATTGAATATATTTCTTATTTACTTTCATTGACTCAGCAGTTGTAACCAGGGGATTGAAGAATCCCTAGGATAGGGAATCCACAACCCAGTTCTTCAGGATTTGTTTATAGCAAGAAGGTGGCCGGTCCGGTAACAACGGTACCGGTAAGCTTGCCATTACCGTTGCTACCGGACCGGCAAACTATGAGGTCTGCTCGCAGGGGCCTGTCAGCCTGGCAGGTCTGACCTGCCGGGTGGAACGGCACCCGTGTGGAGGCCTACGCTGTAGCACCGGCACCGCTCTTAGCGGTGCCGGTGCTACCGGCCTCCCCATTCCCATTGAGTCCTATGGGACTCCAAGGGAATGGGGAGTAATTTTTACCGGCACCCGGCAAAGGGGAATTACCGGGTCCGCCGGGGCTGGAATGCCCCGGTACATCCCCATTGCCGGGTGCCTGTAAAAAATGACTCGACCACCGCCAACCTTATATTGACCTCCAGAAGAAGGGAAAAAATTGAGACATGTCCATGTCCAACTAAATTATAATATGGGGGAGTTGGATATCGGTTAACAAACCGCAAATGCACAGAGTGGAAGGGTGAGGAGATGTTATGTCGGGTAGTATAGATAATTAAAATGTCATCAGCATATAAAGTTATCTTTACACGTTGAAGTTCTCCATTAGTAAAGGCAAATCGCCCTCTACCTGCCACAAATTCTGAGCCAGTGGTTCCACAGCGGCAAAGAAGCGGGAACTGCGGACAATCCTGTCTTCTACCATGGGAAACTGGGAACAGTGGAGAGCGATCTCTTCCCAACCAGACCTCAGAAGATACATTAACGGCATAATTCGTGTATATGAGCGATTATAATTCTCTGGTAGTTCCATTTTGTTCATTGCGACTCACAGGAAGTTTCGGCTTACTAAACTAAGTGCTATTGTGCCTAGAAATGTATAGGAGAGCTGGGACCCCCTGCTTACTATGTAGTCACTCACCACCTGCGCAACATGAGTGTGTTCAACGGTATCCTTCCCTAGCTAGAGTCGTGCTGGTCAGGGGCAAAAATATATTAAAACTCCTGAACCCAACACTTGCTAGGGGCTTTGGAATATATCTTATTATCCAAATTGGTAAGAGAAATAGGTTGATGGGGGCCACATCTGATTTTATTTACTTTTTTCAAAATAATAGGTTGCAATTATCACAAAGTGTGCAGACTTTGTGGGCAAATGCACCATGGCCCGGAGTGCGTAGCTCTTGCCTCTGCATTCACCCATGCACAAACCAAAATCTACATCAAGGATAGCATAAACATGCCCCCACCTCCGGGAATGCCAAAGGCCAGTGCCCTTCCTTTGCAACATAGATGTAAAACACTGCTCGCAGAACAGGGACCGGGACTCTTTTGTATTTGTATGATTTTGTGTTCTGTTGTTTTATGAACTCCGCTGCAATAAACGTGTTTGTTGCTGCTACAACCGCATCCTACCAAGTTTGATAAATAGAGTAGTACTTAATTTGGTAATAATACTACCTTTTTATTGGAGCACTCGAAAGTGGAAGCAAACTTGCAAGAAGCATTACATCAGGAGACAACCGAAATGTGACGTTTCCTTCTACTGCTAGCTTCTTGTGTGTCCTACCCCTAACAGTTCTGCTTTGAAGGATGCCAGACGGGGCATCTTCACTCAATCTGGGTTGTGCACATTTTTACTTGGGGTCCCCAGAGCAGAATACGGTCAGTATCCTGGTTTCAAACTCACTCAGTGGCTCAAATTACAAAATCAGTCATTAAATAGCAGCTATTACTAAAGTAAAAGGTTTGTCAACCAGTATCTTATTGACCGGCACCTCTATTGCAGGTAATAGTAATGGTTCTAGTTACGGAAGTGCCGTATAACAGAGCAAGCAACCCCGGAAGCTTAGTTATCTGGCCTTTTTGGTTTATCATCAGGCTTGGACAACCGCAATTTGGTAAACCAGAATTTTTGATTAGCAGATACCTTTGGGCTCCCATGGTGCTGGATAATTGAGCTTTTACTGTAAATATAGGTCCAGGTCATCGCTCTTATTGACGATGGAAACTAAAGGCAAAATCAACTACAAATGATCAAATATACTAAATTCCCTCCCACAAATGAATTCTACTTTACATGTTGGAGGACTACCCAGCTCTGTATATATGATATGATATGGCATTTATAATGCACCTATACACAAGTGTATGAAGGTGCAGTCCTGATTATGCACTAGTTGAGCCGCTGGGTGGCAGTTAATACATATTTTCCATACATTCGTTACAGAAAGTCATGATTCTATTAAAGACTCGGAGGCGAAAGTATATGCTCTCACTTCTCTTTACTTACTCGAGCAGCAATTTAACCAACAAACATGAAAAACAAATAACCAACAAAACTACAAATTCCAACAAAACCATCGTATTTATAGTGCGTTTTTCATAGGTTGTTCAAATCAGTGACTTCATCATCCAATTACACTCTCCTATCTTCTATAACACTAACTGTCCCCATAGTCCTTCCTCTTTCTTTTGCTGAACGAAATCCAAACTTGCGCCCCAACCGGTAAACGACTTAACTTCCCCTTGTTTCCTTCTCAAGGTGTCGTTTTCTGTTCCGTCCCTGCTGAAACAAATATAAACCATTACCAATCTCATCATGAACGGGTGGGCAATCGCATAACAAGAACATCACCATATCAAAATACAACATCACATTATTTTCAAATAGCATATATGAACATTTCATTGTAGCGATTGAAATTGGGTGGAATAATCTTTCGCCTCCGAGTCTTTAATAGAATCATGACTTTCTGTAACAAATGTATGGAAAATCTGTATTCTATGTCAAGACTCGGAGGTCATATTATGCTTGTTTAAAGCTTACTTACCACCAATGGTAATAAAAACAGACGACGCCATAGCACCCCTTGTGGAATGTGCCCCAAACTGACCTACATCTATACCTGCCTCTGCCATGCACCACCTTACCCATCTAGACAAAGTGTCTGATGCTACCGCCTTAAAGGTTTTCCTAATAGCTATCAGCAATTGATATTCTCCATTAGGTCTCGCCCTATTCGCTCTTTCTTCATACACTTTCAAACATCTAACTGGACACAATTTAGGTTTCCCCGGAAAGGCCATGTACTCAACGGATTTAATGTTTGTCTTTGTTCTCTTCTCTACATAAAATACTACTCCCTGAAGGTGAAAAGGACTTCATATTTACCTCTAAAGCCTTCACAACAGACACTCTCTTACATGAAATCAAACATAACAAGAGTAGTTAACTTAGCCCAGAGGACTTTCCTAGACAAATACTCATTGCCTGGCCAAGTCTCAAACATCTTTAATACCACACTCACATCCCTCAAATGAGAATATTTAGGTGTGGGTGGTCTCATGCATCTGATCCCTTTCAGGAGCCTACATACCAGAGGGTGCTCACCTACCGGCTTACTCTCAATGTACACATGACCTGCCGATATCACTGATCTATAATTGTTAATGGTCCTGTAAGCCTTTGCCTGCGCCCCCTGTGCTGCTAAAGAATTCACTATGTGAACTACACCTGTTCGTACGGGATCAACCTTTCACTCCATGCACCAATCACTCCACTTACTCCATGCCACTCTGTAGGCCTTCCTGGTAGCTGGGGCCCATGACTCTAATAAACTCCTGAGCCGTCCCTGAAAGTCCTGGCTTAGACCAATTTTTCCTGAAATCGCCCAAGCTGTCAGGAACTGGAGATTGTGGAAGCGCTGGAGGCTATGATAGGTGCGCGCTCCAGTCCTCACCCAAGATGCCTGCCGTGCCTTTAAGAGGCTGGCTCCTCCCACAAGCTGGTGCGTTGTATCTGTTTGCCAACGCTCGGTTCGTGTGTTGGAGTTTCTTCTGTGGATCCTTCCGTGCCTACAGCGAACTTACTGACCGCCTTGAATCCTACCCTAGTCTCCCTCCTCCTTCCTGCCTGTGCCTCTTTTTTTCTGTTTGTTCTGTTTTGCTCTCCGCCTTATCTTCTTTTTCCTTCTACTCACGGTGTCTCAGCGCCGCCTGGTTCTGTGCCTTTGCCCTTAGTTCTTTCTTAGCTCCCGTTCCATTCGCTACTCTGCCTTTCCTTTAATATTTCATTTTGAATTGTAGGCGCCGGTATTTCATATTGCTATCGGCGCTGCCTTGCCTTTCACTTGTTGGGTCCCTGTTGCTCAGACTACACCCTGGGAACCTTTAGCTCTTGCTTTATTGGACTATATCCGTATTCATTTCTATTTCCTTTCAGTCAGCCTTTCACAACCTGCTCAGGATATTCTTTTCGTCCTAATCCTATTTATATCCATCTTCTGTCACTTATCACGTGGTGTTGCCTTTTCTCCTTATATCCTTTACTCTTCTCAGCATTCAATTTGGAGAACTTCTGGTGTTCTCTTCCATTTATACTCCCTACAGTCTGGGCAATTGTGGAATCAGACATCTATTCAACCAGCATTCCTTTTTGGTGTGGAGTAAACAACCCCTTCCTTGTCGATTGAGAGGAACCGACTGTCCCCCATCTGAGCCCATTCGGAAACAGGGTTTTTTCTGCATTCGTGCTTTTTCCCTGGAAATTAGGACTGGCCCTCTGGGGATCCCCGAGGTCAGAGTTACATCTCTGCCAAGGTGGCCTCCGGAGGGGCCAGACCCTACCTACACGATAAGAAGGTCCGGACTCCAAGAGACAAGACTCCCTCAAGGAGAAGGGATCAGAAGAAGCCAGAGGCCAACCCTAAAGAATCTTTCCCAGAAGAATCAGGTGAGGAGTTGGGGGAGGAAGCCTCGGTTCTTGACACAAGCTATGAGGTTCAAATTCCCTGACCTCACCAAAGGGTGAGTTTCTCCTGCTGGATTTAACAATATGTCCTCTCTGCGTGGCAACAGAATTGGAGCCTCGTAAGACAACTCCAGGAGGTCCGGAAACCAAGCCTGACCTCTCCAGTCTGGTGTTACTAGAACCACCGTAGCTTCTTGTCGCATGACTTGCGCCACTGTGCGTGCTATCATGGCGAATAGAGGGAAAGCATATTCTCTTGCTGGTCCCCAAACCTGGAGAAATGCATCTGTCGCTGTCGCTTCCGGATCCGGTCTCCAGCTGTAAAACCTGGAGATCTTCATGTTCAATCTGGAGGCGAACAGATCTGTCTGACACGGACCCCTGCAACGCATTATCTCCTGAAATACTGAGTTGTCCAGTTGCCAATCGCTGGAGTCCCTCAAGTATCTCGAGTTCCAATCTGATACCAGATTGAGATCTCCTGGCAGGTGTTCACACGTATTCCTTTCTGGAGGCATATCTGCCAAAACTCTTTGGCCATCTCCGTAAGCATCTTCGACCTCGTTCCGTCCAGTCGATTTATATATCTGACTGCCAAAACATTGTCCATCTTTAACAGAATGGCACCTTTCACTCCTTCCCGGGTCCAACACCTGGCATCCGACTCTATCACCAGGTCCGGGGATGAGCCAAATATCGCCCTGCCATTCCATGCCTCCATGTGGTAGTACCACCACTCCAGTTCCAACCTCGCCTCCTGAGAGATAACCACCTTCTGTTCGTAAAATAGACCACTCCTGAGATGATCTATCTTCAGCCTCTGCAACGCTCTGTAGTGCAGAGGTCCTGGGAATATTGCCTGAATTGATGATGACAGACGGCCTGCCAATCTCGCTATTTCCCTCAATGAAATCTTCTGCTTTGTCCTCATACTCTTGATCTCCTTCTTTATTGAATTGACCTTCTCTAATGGAAGTTCGAGAACATCCTGTACTGTCTCTAAACTGAAGCCTAGGAATTCAATCTCCTTCACTGGCTCTAATTCCAACTTCTCCCAGTTTATCAAAAACCCCAGTTGTTGTAACAAAACTGTGGTTATCCGAACCTGCTCTACTAGAATCTCCCTGTCCTGACACATCAGGCAGATATCGTCCAGATACATGATCATCCTGAACCCCTGCTCTCTCAGATATCTTACCACAGGTTTTAACAGCTTGGTGAAACACCATGGAGCTGACGCCAGTCCAAACAGAAGACATTTGAACTCCCACTTCTGTCCTCTCCATATAAACTGTAATAGCCTCCTCTGATCTCTTTGGATAGGAATCGTCAAATATGCATCTCTGAGATCTATTCTCGCCAACCAATCTCCCTTCTGGAGGACATCTGTTAAAAGATAGATCCCTTCCATCTTGAAGTGCCTGTACACTAGAAAATAATTAAATCCTCTGAGATTTATCACCGGTTTTACCTTGTTTTTCCCTTTCACTAAAAACAGATTGCTTACGAAACCTCCCAAACCTTCTGAGGCTGTACCTATTGCGTTCTGTACCCTGAGTAACTCTACCTCTCTGTCTAGAAGCTCCCTGTCCTGTTTGCTGAACCTTATTTGCCTTTGCAACCTTACTTGATATGGTTCTCGACAGAACTCCAACTGGAAACCTCGCACAGTCTGTCTCACCCACGCATCTGAGGACAACTCCTCCCATTTTTCTACATGCAATTCCACTCTCCCTCCTACCGGAGAAATACTTGCATCTGCCATTTCCACTGTTTTTACTTCTCTCACCTGAATTACTCTGGTGTTGTCTAGTATTGCTTCTCCAACCTCTACCCCTGCCTCTTCACCTAGAAGGGAAGAAGGGGTTGGACCTTTGATCTTCCTGTTTGCAATTAGATCTGTCTCTATAGGAGCCTCTATACTGGCCACGGCTGGACTAGCGCCCCTTTCCTCCTCCAGCCCTGTCAAAAACTCTTCGACCAAATATTTTCTTCAAGGAAGATTGAGCTCTGTCCATAGAGACATATGTGCTGGCAAACTTTGCCATATCCTTAATAAACAGGTCCCCAAACAGCTTGCCCTTCACTGCCATCGCCTGTTCTGATGTCCCTATCTCACCAAGCCTGGTGTCCAATTTCATCAAAATGGACCTCCTCCTCTCAGTGGATAGCGCTGTATTAGCATTATCCAACACGCAGAGAGTCCTCTGTGCCCAACCAGCTACAATGTTCGGATCCATGGGCTCCTTCTTAGCTTTTGCCTCTTCTGCCAGCTGCCAGATTTTCGTAATCGGGCCCAACATGTCCAACAATTTGTCTTGACAGGACCTCCTGGACCTGTCAATGCCCTTCTTCACGTCCCTGCCATATCTGCCCAGGAACGTGAGGATCCTGTAATCAATCTCAGGGGTTTCCGCTACCCCGTCCGGAACCCTCGGTCTCGGGAATTCTGCCTTTAGTTTGCTTCTTGCTCATCTACTCAACGGGGCCCTCAACCGTCTCCTGATGTATTCCGCAATCTTTTCCAGAGTATCCCACTCATTGGACCTTGGATGCACCAGGTCGTCTGGGTCAAACTCATCTTTCAGTAGGTCCTCCTCTTCCCTCCTGCCTCTTTTACTTTTAGGTTCCCATTCATCCTCATCTGGGGAGGTCTGAGGTTCTGATGTACTGAATTCCTCACATCTTGAACTGCTTCTGCAGTAATTGTCATCCGACTCACTTGAGCTTGTGACTTGTCTCTCACGAGACCTCGCCTTCCTTTTCCCCGATCTGGATCTGCGAGGTGAAACCCGGGGGGGCTGGGCTCTACGGTCCCTGCGGGTTTAATTTTACTTCCCCCTTTTTTCCTGTGTGCCTTGCCCTGCGACAAAGCAGCCAGGTCTTGTAATATGCCCCTCTCTCTACGGGGCCTCTGGGCACTCTCCATTCTTTGAACTGCTTTGCTCATGCGTAAGCCGCTTACGTGAGGACATTCAGATCCTTCTGAGTAATCACTCATCTTTTTGCAGTGCCTTATAAATGTATCTGCAGTTTACTTGGGCTGCCCTCGTCAAAATATAGTTAACTGTAGCTTGGTGAGTCTCAGTATATGTTAGCAGTTTTCCTTGGGACTGAGCCCGTCAATGAGATATTTGACAATTTACTTAATGTCTCCTCCCCAGCAGGCAGAATAATGAGGGGTCTAACCAACTGTACCTGGGCTGAGCCCGTTCTTTATCCTGTGCAGCAGTGTCTATTTCAGCCTGCGGTGCCACTTCTGACCACCAGGCGGCGCCGCAGACTGTCCAGTGGAGCTTCTCGCTCTCTTCCACCAGATAGACCTTCAGAGTACGGCTGCTCAATAATGTATTTGGATCGTTTATTGATCCTTTCCTGCGCGCACACTAATGCTCCCACTCTTTAACACTGTAAGTTTGCAATGACGCCGGAACCCAAAGAGTCCCGTCGCGCTGTTGCGAACTTCCGTTACTGCAGTGCCTCCTAATGAGGCGAAATGACGCCAGAACGAAAGTCCCGTCGCGTCCTCTCCCGCGCATATGCTCCGCCAATCCACCCTAACGTACCGCGCGCCTTATATACCTCAACTGCGCACGCGCACGTCCTATTCTATGTATTAATCATACACATTAAACAATTAGTATAAAGATAAAATTAAACCACTTATCTCGGCTGCTCGAACAGCAAAGAAAGAGGAAGGACAATGGGGTCAGTTAGCGTTATAGAAGATAGGAGAGTGTAATTGGATGATGAAGTCACGTGATTGGAACAACCTATGAAAAACGGACTACAAATGTGATGGTTTTGTTGGGATTTGTAGTTTTGTTGGTGATTTGTTTTTCATATTTGTTGATTAAATTGCTGCCCGAGTAAGTAAAGAGAAGTGATAGCATAATCTGAGCCTCCGAGTCTTGACATAGAATTTAGGGTTTCCCCTAGGACCATTTCTCCAATGTATCCTGGTCATGTGCTCTTGAATGCCGGTTTTCTGGGGCCCCTCATTACCGCTTCTTCAAGCTTGCTGCATCAGTTGGTGAACTGGGATACGCCACTGGAGTAAATGTAGCTTCAGCCCCTAACTTCTGAAATGGTGTTAAATGAAAAGAAAGACCTGGAAGAGGGAGATAAGAGATATGGGACTTCCTGTTCTTGGCAGCACAGCGCCGCCTCGCTAAGCAACGTTATTTCCTGTCTCACCTCCTGTATCCTCGATGCGTGGGCCAGGATGCTCCCTCGACAGTGGAGTGACGACCCCTTTGAAGAGGGGAACTAAGCTGTGTACATAAGCAAAAGGCCCGTTTGCCAGCTGCTTCAACGTGACACGATTGAAAAAAATACATCTAGAAGGGTTCCATTGAAAGACCGTCATCAATGAATGGGTAGAGGGCGCACTCCTGCTGCTTTCTGGTAACTGGATTGCAGGCCTTTGAATTATTAATGGCAGCATGTCAAAGTCTGTAGTGCAGTTCTTGTTACATGGATGATCATTTGCCCTGAAAGTTTTTTTCGCTGGTCGCGGGGGCAGAGTTTCTGTATAAGTCAATCAGCGAGTTAGGAAATGAGTCGGTCTTTCGTCGTCACTTTCTGTGCCCTTATTCTTCTAAAGCCCAGTGCCCTTGAACTGCGCTCCATCTGGGTATGTCCGTCAGTCATTGCAAGCCTTAAGTCGCGAGCCTTCCTCCACGAGGCACCAGCGTTGCACACCTACTACCCCTCACTGTTTTGCGGCATTATTGTCAGAACCCGGTGCCTTTGCTGCACGCAGTCACATTCTCGTTTCTGTACAATAACCCCACAATCCGATTATTCTAGAAAGAGTAGCGCGACCAAATTTAGTAATCCATTGCATCACACATGTAGCCGTTGGCACACCAGTTTAGGTTTTGCTACCTTGTAAATGTCCAATGCTAGGTCTACCTCTAGGAAGGGATGCCTTAGAAACATAAAGGTGTCGATTCATGGAATTAATGTGCGCCGAAAATTCCCGCGCAGAGGTGCAAAAACGTGCGATTCGTAGTGCAAGTGCGAAAATCGCAGGGAAACCAGCGCACATCGATTCATGGAAGGCCATGCGCGAGAAAAATATCGGATGTGCGCTGAAAAAGTGCGCGGCGCATGCCGGCGCACAGGATATCTAATGGCGTGCGCCACGGCCACAGCGAAATCGCACATAGCGCGGCGCACACAACAAAAGTAGGCGGAACACGGGGCGTAACACTCGGAATGGGGAACAACTCGTCAAAATGTGGGCGTCACGGGGGAAGTACAGGAGGCAAGTGCGCGGAACGCCCACACGCTCGCCTACAACACGTATTCATGGAATCCAATAGGGCAAACCAGCGCACGGTCAAACCAGCGCACAGGCCCAAACACGTCCGCCACAAGAAAGCAGGCGGTAGTGTCTCTGCCCCTGAAATAAATGTGCGCCAAAATGTGCGCCAACAAAAAGCACCTATATACAGCTATGATGAATGTCACATACTGTGGCCCTCTAAGACAAATGACGTGCAAAGGGGTACGCGACAAACACGGACACTCGCTGAGTGAAAAAAAGCGTGTGCGTGTATTCTGTGCTGCGCGGAAAGTCCCACAGGCGATTTGCCTGGGTACGTGTATTCTGGCGTGCGCGGAAAGTCCCACACGCAATTTGCCTGGGTACGTGTATTCCGGGGTGCGGGGGAAGTCCCACACGCGATTGGCTGGGTACGTGTATTCCGGGGTGTGCGGGAAGTTCCACATGCAAATTGCCTGGGTCCGTGTATTCCGGGGTGCGCGGGAAGTCCCACACGCGATTGGCCTGGGTACGTGTATTCCGGGGTGCACGGGAAGTACTACACGTGAATTGACCGTGTGGGTCCTCCCAGGTGTTCCCTCTACACCCTCCACGGCCCCTGTAGGCAGCCCACACCACAGGGGACTACCCTGCACCCCTGCTCATGTCCCGTAGGCAGCCCATCCACCATGGCCATGCCCCCCAGCCAACCCACATGTCACCTTGCACTACTGATCACCAACACATGTCTCCCAGCACCCCCACCCACCAGCATCCAGGGGCACCCTCCACCAGGCCCCCACTCATGTCCCCCTGCACCCACACCCCCCAGCAGTCAGGGGCACCCTCCACCAGGCCCCCACTCATGTTGCCCTGCACCCCCACCCCCCAGCAGTCAGGTGCACCCTCCACCAGGCCCCCACTCATGTCCCCCTGCACCCACACCCCCCAGCAGTGCGGGGCACCTGCCAGCAGGCCCCCACACATGTCCCCCTGCACCCCCACCCCCCCCAGCAGTGCACGGCACCCTCCACCAGGCCCCCACTCATGTCTCCCAGCACCCCCACCCCCCACCAGTCAGGGGCACCCTCCACCAGGCCCCCACTCATGTCCCCCTGCACCACCACCAGGCCCCCACTCATGTCTCCCAGCACCCCCACCCCCCACCAGTCAGGGGCACCCTCCACCAGGCCCCCACTCATGTCCCCCTGCACCCCCACCCCCCAGCACTGTGGTGCACCCTCCACCAGGCCCCCACGCATGTCCAACTCATGTCTCCCAGCACCCCCAGCAGTGCAGGGCACCCTCCACCAGGCCCCCACTCATGTCCCCCTGCACCCCCACCCCCCAGCAGCCAGGGGAACCCTCCACCAGGACCCAACTCATGTCCCCCTGCACCCCCACCCCCAGCAGTCAGGTGCACCCTCCACCAGGCCCCCACTCATGTCGCCCTGCACCCACACCCCCCAGCAGTGCGGGGCACCTGCCAGCAGGCCCCCACACATGTCCCCCTGCACCCCCACACCCCAGCAGTCAGGGGCAGCCTCCACCAGGCCCCCACTCATGTCCAACTCATGTCCCCCTGCACCCCCATCCCCCAGCAGTCAGGAGCACCCTCCACCAGGCCCCCACTCATGCCCCCCTGCACCCCCACCCCCCAGCAGTCAGGGGCACCCTCCACCAGGCCCCCACTCATGTCCCCCTGCACCCCCACCCCCCAGCAGCCAGGGGCACCCTCCACCAGGCCCCCACTCATGTCCCCCTGCACCCCCACCCCCCAGCAGTCAGGTGCACCCTCCACCAGGCCCCCACTCATGTCGCCCTGCACCCACACCCCCCAGCAGTGCGGGGCACCTTCCAGCAGGCCCCCACACATGTCCCCCTGCACCCCCACCCCCCAGCAGTCAGGGGCAGCCTCCACCAGGCCCCCACTCATGTCCAACTCATGTCCCCCTGCACCCCCACCCCCCAGCAGTCAGGGGCACCCTCCACCAGGCCCCCACTCATGTCCCCCTGTACCCCCACCCCCCAGCACTGTGGTGCACCCTCCACCAGGCCCCCACTCATGTCTCCCAGCACCCCCACCCCCCACCAGTCAGGGGCACCCTCCACCAGGTCCCCACTCATGTGCCCCTGCACCCCCACCCCCCAGCACTGTGGTGCACCCTCCACCAGGCCCCCACTCATGTCCAACTCATGTCTCCCAGCACCCCCACCCCCCAGCAGTGCAGTGCACCCTCCACCAGGCCCCCACTCATGTCCCCCTGCACCCCCACCCCCCAGCAGTGCAGGGCACCCTCCGCCAGGCCACCACTCATGTCGCCCTGCACCCACACCCCCCAGCAGTGCGGGGCACCTGCCAGCAGGCCCCCACACATGTCCCCCTGCACCCCCACCCCCCCAGCAGTCAGGGGCAGCCTCCACCAGGCCCCCACTCATGTCCAACTCATGTCCCCCTGCACCCCCACCCCCCAGCAGTCAGGGGCACCCTCCACCAGTCCCCCACTCATGTCCCCCTGCACCCCCACCCCCCAGCAGTCAGGGGCACCCTCCACCAGGCCCCCACTCATGTTCCCCTGCACTCCCACCCCCCAGCAGCCAGGGACACCCTCCACCAGGCCCCCACTCATGTCCCCCTGCACCCACACCCCCCACCAGTGCGGGGCACCTGCCAGCAGGCCCCCTGCACCCTCACCCCCCAGCAGTCAGAGGCAGCCTCCACCAGGCCCCCACTCATGTCCAACTCATGTCCCCCTGCACCCCCACCCCCCAGCAGTCAGGGGCACCCTCCACCAGGCTCCCACTCATGTCCCCCTGTGCCCCCACCCCCCAGCAGTCAGGGGCACCCTCCACCAGGCCCCCACTCATGTCCCCCTGCACCCCCACCCCCCAGTAGTCAGGGGCACCCTCGACCAGGCCCCCACTCATGTCCCCCTGCACCCCCACCTCCCAGCAGTCAGGTGCACCCTCCACCAGGCCCCCACTCATGTCCCCCTGCACCCACCCCCCCAGCATTGCGGGGCACCTGCCAGCAGGCCCCCACACATGTCCCCCTGCACCCCCACCCCCAGCAGTCAGGGGCACCCTCCACCAGGCCCCCACTCATGTCTCCCAGCACCCCCACCCCCCAGCAGTCAGGGGCACCCTCCACCAGGCCCCCACTCATGTCCCCTTGCACCCCCACCCCCCAGCACTGTGGTGCACCCTCCACCAGGCCCCCACTCATGTCTCCCAGCACCCCCACCCCCCACCAGTCAGGGGCACCTTCCACCAGGCCCCCACTCATGTCCCTCTGCACCCCCACCCCCCAGCACTGTGGTGCACCCTCCACCAGGCCCCCACCCATGTCCAACTCATGTCCCCCTGCACTCCCACCCCAGCAGTCAGGGGCATCCTCCACCAGGCCTGCACTCATGTCCCCCTGCACCCCCACCCCCCAGCAGTCAGGGGCAGCCTCCACCAGGCCCCCACTCATGTCCCCCTGCACCCCCACCCCCCAGCAGTCAGGGGCACCCTCCACCAGGCCCCCACCATGTCCCCCTGCACCCACACCCCCCAGCAGCCAGGGGCACCCTCCACCAGGCCCCCACTCATGTCCCCCTGCACCCACCCCCCCAGCAGTCAGGGGCACCCTCCACCAGGCCCCCACTCATGTCCCCCTGCACCCCCACCCCCCAGCAGTCAGGTGCACCCTCCACCAGGCCCCCACTCATGTCCCCCTGCACCCACACCCCCCAGCAGTGCGGGGCACCTGCCAGCAGGCCCCCACACAAGTCCCCCTGCACCCCCACCCCCCCCAGCAGTGCAGGGCACCCTCCACCAGGCCCCCACTCATGTCTCCCAGCACCCCCACCCCCCACCAGTCAGGGGCACCCTCCACCAGGCCCCCACTCATGTCCCCCTGCACCCCCACCAGGCCCCCACTCATGTCTCCCAGCACCCCCACCCCCCACCAGTCAGGGGCACCCTCCACCAGGCCCCCACTCATGTCCTCCTGCACCCCCACCCCCCAGCACTGTGGTGCACCCTCCACCAGGCTCCCACGCATGTTCAACTCATGTCTCCCAGCACACCCACCCCCCAGCAGTGCAGGGCACCCTCCACCAGGCCCCTACTCATGTCCCCCTGCACCCTCACCCCCCAGCAGCCAGGGGCACCCTCCACCAGGCCCCCACTCATGTCCCCCTGCACCCCGACCCCCCAGCAGTCAGGTGCACCCTCCACCAGGCCCCCACTCATGTCGCCCTGCACCCACACCCCCCAGCAGTGTGGGGCACCTGCCAGCAGGCCCCCACACATGTCCCCCTGCACCCCCACACCCCAGCAGTCAGGGGCAGCCTCCACCAGGCCCCCACTCATGTCCAACTCATGTCCCCCTGGACCCCCATCCCCCAGCAGTCAGGGGCACCCTCCACCAGGCCCCCACTCATGTCCCCCTGCACCCCCACCCCCCAGCAGTCAGGGGCACCCTCCACCAGGGGCCCACTCATGTCCCCCTGCACCCCCACCCCCCAGCAGCCAGGGGCACCCTCCACCAGGCCCCCACTCATGTCCCCCTGCACCCCCACCCACCAGCAGTCAGGTGCACCCTCCACCAGGCCCCCACTCATGTCGCCCTGCACCCACACCCCCTAGCAGTGCGGGGCACCTTCCAGCAGGCCCCCACACATGTCCCCCTGCACCCCCACCCCCCAGCAGTCAGGGGCAGCCTCCACCAGGCCCCCACTCATGTCCAACTCATGTCCCCCTGCACCCCCACCCCCCAGCAGTCAGGGGCACTCTCCACCAGGCCCCCACTCATGTCTCCCAGCACCCCCACCCCCCACCAGTCAGGGGCACCCTCCACCAGGCCCCCACTCATGTCCCCCTGTACCCCCACCCCCAGCACTGTGGTGCACCCTCCACCAGGCCCCCACTCATGTCTCCCAGCACCCCCACCCCCCACCAGTCAGGGGCACCCTCCACCAGGCCCCCACTCATGTGCCCCTGCACCCCCACCCCCCAGCACTGTGGTGCTCCCTCCACCAGGCCCCCACTCATGTCCAACTCATGTCTCCCAGCACCCCCACCCCCAGCAGTGCAGGGCACCCTCCACCAGGCCCCCACTCATGTCCCCCTGCACCCCCACCCCCCAGCAGTGCAGGGCACCCTCCGCCAGGCCACCACTTATGTCGCCCTGCACCCACACCCCCCAGCAGTGCGGGGCACCTGCCAGCAGGCCCCCACACATGTCCCCCTGCACCCCCACCCCCCAGCAGTCAGGGGCAGCCTCCACCAGGCCCCCACTCATGTCCAACTCATGTCCCCCTGCACCCCCACCCCCCAGCAGTCAAGGGCACCCTCCACCAGGCCCCCACACATGTCCCCCTGCACCCCCACCCCCCAGCAGTCAGGGGCAGCCTCCACCAGGCCCCCACTCATGTCCAACTCATGTCCCCCTGCACCCCCACCCCCCAGCAGTCAGGGGCACCCTCCACCAGGCCCCCACTCATGTCCCCCTGTGCCCCCACCCCCCAGCAGTCAGGGGCACCCTCCACCAGGCCCCCACTCATGTCCCCCTGCACCCCCACCCCCCAGTAGTCAGGGGCACCCTCGACCAGGCCCCCACTCATGTCCCCCTGCACCCCCACCTCCCAGCAGTCAGGTGCACCCTCCACCAGGCCCCCACTCATGTCCCCCTGCACCCACCCCCCCAGCAGTGCGGGGCACCTGCCAGCAGGCCCCCACACATGTCCCCCTGCACCCCCACCCCCAGCAGTCAGGGGCACCCTCCACCAGGCCCCCACTCATGTCTCCCAGCACCCCCACCCCCCACCAGTCAGGGGCACCCTCCACCAGGCCCCCACTCATGTCCCCTTGCACCCCCACCCCCCAGCACTGTGGTGCACCCTTCACCAGGCCCCCACTCATGTCTCCCAGCACCCCCACCCCCACCAGTCAGGGGCACCTTCCACCAGGCCCCCACTCATGTCCCTCTGCACCCCCACCCCCCAGCACTGTGGTGCACCCTCCACCAGGCCCCCACCCATGTCCAAATCATGTCTCCCAGCACCCCCACCCCCCAGCAGTGCAGGGCACCCTCCACCAGGCCCCCACTCATGTCCCCCTGCACCCCCACCCCCCAGCAGTGCAGGGCACCTTCCACCAGGCCCCCACTCATGTCGCCCTGCACCCACACCGCCCAGCAGTCAGGGGCAGCCTCCACCAGGCCCCCACTCATGTCCAACTCATGTCCCCCTGCACTCCCACCCCAGCAGTCAGGGGCATCCTCCACCAGGCCTGCACTCATGTCCCCCTGCACTCCCACCCCCCAGCAGTCAGGGGCAGCCTCCACCAGGCCCCCACTCATGTCCCCCTGCACCCCCACCCCCCAACAGTCAGGGGCACCCTCCACCAGGCCCCCACTCATGTCCCCCTGCACCCCTACCCCCCAGCAGTCAGGGGCACCCTCCACCAGACCCCCACTCATGTCCCCCTGCACCCTCACCCCCCAGCAGTCAGGTGCACCCTCCACCAGGCCCCCACTCATGTCCCCCTGCACCCACACCCCCCAGCAGTGCAGGGCACCTGCCAGCAGGCCCCCACACATGTCCCCCAGCCAACACGTCATCACAATCCAGATCCCAGGCTCCTATGCCCACCCAAATTCCACCCCACACCACCCCAGTCCAAACACCCAACCAAGCTTTACATCCATTCAAAATGGAAATACCCATTACATGATAGATAACAAATAAGCAGTGTGCGCATGAGTACAAGTCCGTCAGACCCACACAATGGCAACACATGACTGTGAAAACCCACATTATGGCAGGCATGAAACCAATGAGAGAAGTCCACACATTGAAGTAAGAAACAAAAATGTATTACAGTGTAAATGAAGTGAATGAAATCAAAACAAACAATAATGGCAACAAATATCAAAATGCAGCATGTCCACAAAAATAATAAATAATGAAAATGGGAATCCAAAATAACCGTAAAGAAATTGTCCAAAGTCACTGTCCAACAAAGCAAATCCAAAGGGAAAGTAAAGTGAAAATCCATTACTCCATGGTGAAAAAAATAATAAAAGATGAAGGCCACAAATCCACTGTCAAACTATGTACAAAGAGCAAATCCATGGTCCATGATCCCAACGATGTAAATGAAACCTACAATAAAACCTACCTAACTAATAACTATATACAAAAAAGTGGGGCATAGTCCAAGCGCCCCAATTTAAAAAAAAGAAATAAAACCTAACACTAATTAACTATATACAAAGGCGGCGGGCTAGTCCAGCGGCTCACTCCGTGGTGTCCCGGGCCAGGGCATCATCGAACTCCTGTTCGATGTCCCAGAGGCGGTCCTGTTCCATGGCCCCGAGGGTCAGCAGGGACGCCGACATGTCCTCCTCCAACTCCCTGCGGATTGCCTCAAGGCACTCGGCCTGCCTCAGGGCCCTCCGCATGGAGTTCTCCACCCTGACCATCGTGAGCCGCTCCTCTTCCGCCCGCTGCCGCTCTGCACCCATCTACTGGCCCAACCGCTGCCACACGGAGGACAGTTCCCGTCCTGGGTCCTCCTGCCCTCCGGCCGATGTCTGCCCCTCCGATGTAGATTGCCCCGAGCCATGATGCCTCCCACGTTGACTCCGCTGCTGCCTCCGACGCAACTGCCTCTGCCAGCACGACTGCATCCAGGCTGATGGAATCCACCGACGCCGTCGTGCACGTGCCCTGCCCAATGATGCCGTCACATCCTCCATCTGCTGGGGTCCAGTTGCTGTGGTGTCCACCCCTGCTGGACCTCCGACTCCCGACTGTGGCAGGGATGGGATCCCCACCAAGCTGGCTGCGTTGGTCAGGGCAGGTCCACAGGGGGCCCTGGTGGCATCTGGGCCGGAAGACGGCATGGAGAATGACTGGCTTATAGTCTCCACAGAGGAGGAGAGGGCCGCCAGATTGGCCGACACATGTATGAAACCCCCGACCACGGCCGATCCCAACTGGGCCACGTCGGCACGGTGCTCTTCGTGATGACGTTCAAGCTCCTCCCGGGAAGCATGCACGTCATCACGAATGACACCCGTGCGCAACGCGACACCAATCAGGACCTTCTCCATACGGCCACGGGTCCCCTCGTCCGCAGGTGGAGGGGAGTCAGATGACATGGACATCCCCCCTACCTTCGGACGGGCCTGGGATGGGGCATCCCTGCTGGTGCATGGTGGTGCAGTCACAGTGTCAGGGACAGTGACATGTACAGGCCCCTCCACGGCGACCTGTACTGCCTCCTGCCCCTGGACTGCACCACTTCCACCAGCAGGGATGCCCCCACCAGGCCCCATGTGCGCCTCAGTAGCGGCCTCTTCCTCCTCTGTGGAAACCACCAACCTGGATGGCTCCACACCGTCTTCCGCCATTGCAAGCCCCTGTGGGGGCTCACCCACCCCTTCCGCTGCAGCCGTGGGGGCATCCCCGCCGCTTTGCTCCACAGCGCCGTCTCCGCCTTCTTCTTCACTTGCCGCTGTGTAGAGGGAGACATATAACACAAGCATCAGGGTACTGTACAATGGTCCCCTAGACAGGAAGCAATAGCAGATGAGTGGCACTGTCAAAGATCACTTCCATCATGTCCCTCCACAACACATGGGTCAGTGCAGGCAAAACACACGCAGTAACAGGCATGGCACATGCTATGGACATTTGCATACATGTCCAAGGGACTCTCCAAACATACAATGTTGTTATGGAACTCACATGCATCATGGGTCATGCCTATCACATGCACACACATCACCGTAGTTTCATCCATCTGGCCTTGTACACCCCAGACACAGTGGATACAAGGATAACTAGGCTGCATCTGTGAATCTGTACATTGTCACAGACATGTGTCATGCATCCATGGCATTCACAAGTCACAGACACGCAGGTCAGACACACAGACATGGATACCATACATGTACATGGCATCAGCACCCATCCCTCACCCCCACCCATGTCCAGGAACAGAGACTGGCATGCTCTCATGTGTCCAATCCGCATAGGGCTCCCCATGTTGCATTTAAACACATGCACCAACCGTGTGCTTCACACATTACTGGTCTCACATGCATGACCATGATGCCCCTGCACACATACATGCGTACATGGCCTATGTCACACATACAGGCAAGCATCAGACAACCAGCACACTGCAACATGCCCACTCTCACACAGCAATGCTTGCCCACTTACCGCTCAACTCCAGACGGGTCTGCCTCGCAAGGATCTGGGCGTGGAGCGCTGCGTCTACACGTTCCAGGACCCTCAGCTGGATGGTACTCATGCGGCCCCGGCCCCCCTCCACGAGGCGCCGGGCCTTCAAGAGGGTCCTGGACTTCAAGTCCTCCCAGCGCTTCTTGACTTTCTGGATGTTGCGGGTTGCCACCCCCTCCGCGTTGATGGCAACCACCATGTCGTCCCAGATCCTGTCCCGTCCTTCCTTGTTGGCGCGTGACGATCTGAAGAGGGCATCATACTGCCCCAGGAATTGCTCCACCAGGACACCAACTTCGGTGGCAGTGAAGCTGGTGCCTCTCTGCCTCTCTGGCCAGGGGTTGCCACTGGAGCCAGATGTTGCAGTGCCCGACATGGCAACCCCAGAGGCAGGAGTGGGTTGGCAACTGGGTCCTGGGGCTGGGCTGTGGAGCGATGGTATACCAGTCGGGAGTCTTCTGTTCCAGCAGGGATGGACACAGCAACTGGACCCCTGCAGATGGCAGATGTGCAGGCACAAAATGGCAGGGCACCGTGGCAGCAGGCAGGCAGGCAGCAGCAGATGGCTCATGGGAGGCTGCTCGGGGCTCTGCGGGGCAGTAATTCGGCCTTCTGGGCAGGAGCGTGGTCTTCCGTGTGCTTACGCGTGGCCAGCTTGATACGGAGTGAATTGGCACGTGAAAATCCTGCACGTCAACGTGAAATTCGAGGAAAGGGCCTTAGCGCGTAAGTGCGTCAGCACGCATACGCGATTCCATTGGACCAAAGACCCTCAGCGCGTAAGCGCGTCTGTGACATGATGCGCGCGGGTGTTTCCCTCATAGCACGTGATGACAGAGCACACGTGGAAACACTGCACGTCAGAGTATCATTGCGTGTAACTGGAGGAAAGTGCGTGTACACGCAATTGGCCTGGGTACATGTATTGCAGGGGTGCACGGGAATTCTCACACGCGATTTGCTTCGGTACGTGTATTACAGGGGTGCGCAGGAATTCTCACACGCGATTTGCTTGGGTACGTATATTACAGGGGTGCACAGGAATTCTCACACGCGATTTGCTTGGGTACGTGTATTACAGGGGTGCGCGGGAAGTTTTACACGCTCGCCAACAACACGTATCCATGGAATTGAACGGGGCTAAGGCATGCGCACAAAAAAACTTGCTAATCCGGAAACACGTACGCCAGCAGGAAGCAGGTGTACATCGACCCGCGCAGCATAAAAGTGCGCGCAAACAACAAACAAGCTCAGACGCCAGGATGAATATACCGTTCCTAGCAGCAGTGGCCGTGGGTTACCAAAGGAGGAGGAGGAGGATAGTGAGGGCCCGAATTTTCACACCAAGAACCAGCCTTTTTGGGATGCCTGATGACCAGGTGTATGGGAGGTACAGGTTTCCACCTCACATAATACTGGACCTGGTGAGTGAGTGGGAGGATGACCTCACATCACCCACCCTGTGCTCCCAAGCACTCAGCCCCCTGGAGAAGGTCCTTAATGTACTGCACTTCTTGGCCACTGGATAATTTCAGCGGACAAGTGCCATAGTGGGTGGGGGCTCACAGGCCACGCAGTCACGCTGCCTACACCAGGTCTTGAACATCATCACTACACCCCCATCAGTCCGCAGGCACATATACCTGCCCAGAACACCTGCAGAAAGGCAGGCTTCCGCCCTGGATTTCTACGGTGTGGCACAATTCCCCAAAGTTCTAGGTGCCATTGACTGCACCCATGTGGCACTACGTCCCCCCAGGGCATCTGAGCACATCTATAGGAACCGCAAGCACTGGCATACCATCAACGTGCAGGTAGTATGTAATGCCAAGGGAATCATCACCTCAGTATATGCCAACTATCCAGGGTCCACCCACGACAGCTTCATTTACTGAATGTCTACCCTAAGCCGGGACCTAGAAGCTGGGCGGCATGGCGATACATGGCTGCTTGATGAGTATGAATGCCACTGCACATGCATGCATGTCAGATGCAGAGTTATGTCACTACCCCACTAATGATACCCATCACCTCCTCACCAGGGGACAGTGCCTACCCTCTGAGCACCCACATGATGACGCCAATTCGGAACCCCATCACGCCTCCCGAGGTAAGATACAACACAGCCCATATTGCAACCCGGGGCATAGTGGAGCGCACATTCGGAGTGCTCAAGTCACGCTTTCGCTCCCTTGACCGTTCTGGCGGGCAGCTGTTATATGCGCCCCCAGTAGTGTGCAGGATCATAGTGGCAGCATGTGTCCTGCACAATGTTGCAACATGCCGGGGCCTGGCTGTGGACATGGTGGTGCCCCCACATCCCCAACCACATGCACGCCCGCTGCGCATGGGAGGGGAAAGGGCACGGGGTGAGGCAGCCCGTACGCAGCTGGTGGCTAATTACTTCACATAGAAATCACACCCCTGTGGAGTGCACACAGCCCTGGCACATAACATCTGATAAGCAATGATGACTCGACCTGACAATTATGATGAACAAAGGGACAGTCAACTGTCAGAACCATAGCAGCCTGAGATTGTTCATGTGGAAGTGTCACAATGTGTGCATCCCTACCTACACAAACACCACCAATGCAGTGTCATCAAAAGACACACTTCCATGCAGCAAAAATGAATACCCACTTGCAAAATACGACATGAGAACAGTGCCCTGTCACCCAACCCCTCCCCGGCACGGCCACACAACACACCATGGCATGTCATGCAATCTGAGAGCAAACAAATTAATCCCCACAACATGCCCAAAGGGTCACCAACTACAGTGTCCCTAATGGAAACTGGCCACACATGAAATGCTCACAGTAATGCAGGACCAACAACACACATTACCAAATACTTACCAAGAATACCAATCACCTACACAACTTTCAACCTACCATGAACATGACAGTACAGACTTAAAAAATTGGTAGCCTCACTACCCGATAATGCCAGCACTTCTAACACTTCCAAGTATACAGTGTTAGCGCCACGCAAGAGTGTAGGTGCACTGCTTACAACATGGACTCCAGTCCCAAAGTAGACCGCCTTGTGAAGACATGAGAAATGGACCTGCAAATTAGGAGGATGAGATGGATGCAGAGGCACATATCAATACACCATGCAGTGTACAATACAACAACAATATGCACTAGGAATGTATACACAGTATTGACTACAGACTGCACACACATCAAATGGGAGTCCAACGTCACCGTGTACGTCAATGTCACTTGGGCACACCCTTTGCAAGCCCATGGAAACGGGAAGCAGGAGGGGTGTGTGTCACACAAACCCAAGCATCTGACCCAAATTCAGGACAAGCCTGCATGTGCCCAGCCACAATACAGTGTATGCCCACGGGAGCCACACAAGGCAACACACTGTCCAAAAAATCAAAAATATAAAAAAAAATAATAAAAAATAGAAAATGGCCATTAATGGGCCCGGGGGGGTGGGGGAGGCCACCAAAACCCACCTGTGTGGATCTTGTGAAAAAAAAACACCTCCATGGGCTCATGGCCTGCACGGCTACCCTATTGTGAGAGAATCACTGCTGTCGCTCTCCCCAGACTCTGCAGCTGCCTCAGGAGGTGGTGGCACTATGGGAGGCAGCCCACGCAAAGCCCTAGTCTGGTCCTCCATGGCAGCAAGCATGCAGGTCTGGAAGGTCTGGTTCTGGAGGATAATCGTGCGGAGATCCCCATGCAATAACTCACGGGATGACCGGACCTCCTCACGAGTTATCTCAGCTGAGAGCGTACGTGTGAGACGCTCCAGCTGCTGTTCTGTCCTTGTGTTTGTTGAAGCCTCAAGCTCAACAAGAGTCGTCCTGAGGTGACGGAGTTCCACCCTCAGGGCTTCCCCTGTGGCCCTGGGACTCTATGGAAATGGCTTCCCGTAGAGTCGCGAGTGCCGCCCGCCTGTCCCTGTCGGACGCCAACATGTCCTCCCTGTGTGACTGACAGATGGAGTCTGTTGCCTGCTGTAGTCGCTCCATCAGCCTTTCTGTGGGGACAATGGAAGTGGCCACCCTATCCATGGCCTGAGCCATCATCTCTGATGATGCTGCCTGTTGGGTTGCCATACCGTATATGGATTGCTCCCATGCGGTATTGCCAGGTGGCGTACGGCCAGCACGACGGCGGGCACCACACCTGTCTGGGGCAAGGCGAACTGCGCCTTGCTGTGCCGGCACTGCCTGAGGCTGCAGGACTGCATTCCCCCTCTGATCTGCTGGCCCAGGAACAGGATCAGATGTTGCGGAGTGTGACCCTGCATCCGTAACCACCAAAGGCGGACCTGCCAACACTGACATCCCCATTGAGGGTCCTACCCCTGGTGCAGGTGGGTCGGACAGAACAGAATCCCTCCCAGGAACACTCACCTGCGACAGCACATAGGTCTCATCATCCGAATCTACACCTGAATACAGCTCGGGGGAGATGCACCCAGAGACACCCCTGGAGAGCACGACCTGCAGCAGTTGTGGGTTCTCACCCACCACCACACCACGTCCCTCACTGGTGGTCGGTCGGCCCTGAGACCCCTCCTGGGTCTGCACCATCTCCACAACCCCAGCAGCATCAAGTGCGTCATCCCCTGCAAAGACATGAAAGAAAAGAAATGGAAAAATGCATTAGCACTATGGCACACAATTAGGACTGAGAAGCTACAGAACCAGTACTTGATTGACACATGTCCCACATGACTAAAACCCTCCCATGCGTGCACCGTCAGTGCCTATGAAGGGGAGGCAAATGGCACACATTGATGACACCAAGATGGAAGATCAACACATTTGCTGCATGCTGCCTAGCAGTGGCATCACACATTGGCCTGTGATTGGCAGGTCAAATACACATGCCATCACACAGATGGCATGTACCAGAGCCATGAAGCCATAAAGTGAAGATGGAGAGGAGGGCACCACTTGTTCATTCAGTCTAGTTTGCTCATGAAATTGCTTTTTTAATTGAAATAGTTCAAATGTTTAACCTGGCGCTGCCAGTTCAAAATGGTCCTATAGCACAGGGACATGTCTAAACAAATGATATCCAGGAAACAAAGTCAGTCCACTTTACCATAGCCATGTCAGACATGTGACAATAGGACTGAGAAATGCCTAGTAAAAGTGGTGGAATGCAAACAATCTGCCTGAATAAACAGAGAAAAATAAGCAACAATGTTGTGGCAAGATGACACTTCAAGGGCAACTGGCGTGGTGTTGGGCTAGATGTCTACTGTTGGCAGAAGGGATACTGCTATACCCAAATGCTGGTGCGCAGAATGTATTGGATGAGGCACATGGTTGACCCAAACCACTCAGGCACACACACCCTCACCTGGCACACTAACAGAAGCCCTCACACACACACCATGCACATGGATGACACACACATGCATGTGCACTCACCGGACAATGCCTCGTAATCTGCCAGTTCTCCCACGCCTTGGATCTGTTCCTCCGTGACGTAGGTCCCAGCAACATGCTCATGTGGAGTGAGTTCTATGTCCTCTGCTGGAGACCCACCACTGGGTCCTCCTGCCCTCCGGCCAATGCCTGCCCCTCCGATGTAGATTGCCCCGAGCCATGATGCCTCCCACGTTGACTCCGCTGCTGCCTCCGACGCAACTGCCTCTGCCAGCATGACGGCATCCAGGCTGATGGAATCCACTGACGCCGTCATGCACGTGCCCTGCCCAATGATGCCGTCACATCCTCCATCTGCTGGGGTCCAGTTGCTGTGGTGTCCACCCCTGCTGGACCTCCGACTCCCGACTGTGGCAGGGATGGGATCCCCACCAAGCTGGCTGCGTTGGTCAGGGCAGGTCCATAGGGGGCCCTGGTGGCATCTGGGCCGGAAGACGGCATGGAGAATGACTGGCTTATAGTCTCCACAGAGGAGGAGAGGGCCGCCAGATTGGCCGACACATGTATGAAACCCCCGACCATGGCCGATCCCAACTGGGCCACGTCGGCACGGTGCTCTTCGTGATGACGTGCAAGCTCTTCCCGGGAAGCATGCTCGCCATCATGAATGACACCCGTGCGCAACGCGACCCCAATCAGGACCTTCTCCATACGGCCACGGGTCCCCTCGTCCGCAGGTGGAGGGGAGTCAGATGACATGGACACCCCCCCTACCTGCGGACGGGCCTGGGATGGGGCATCCCTGCTGGTGCATGGTGGAGCAGTCACAGTGTCAGGGACAGTGACATGCACAGGCCCCTCCACGGCGACCTGTGCTGCCCCTGGACTGCACCACTTGCACCAGCAGGGATGCCCCCACCAGGCCCCATGTGCGCCTCAGTAGCGGCCTCCTCCTCCTCTGTGGAAACCACCAACCTGGATGGCTCCACACCGTCTTCCGCCGTTGCAAGCCCCTGTGGGGGCTCACCCACCCCTTCCGCTGTAGCCGTGGGGACATCCCCGCCGCTTTGCTCCACAGCGCCGTCTCTGCCCTCTTCTTCACTTGCCGCTGTGTAGAGGGAGACATATAACACAAGCATCAGGGTACTGTACAATGGTCCCCTAGACAGGAAGCAATAGCAGATGAGTGGCACTGTCAAAGATCACTTCCATCATGTCCCTCCACAACACATGGGTCAGAGCAGGCAAAACACACGCAGTAACAGGCATGGCACATGCTATGGACATTTGCATACATGTCCAAGGGACTCTCCAAACATACAATGTTGTTATGGAACTCACAAGCATCATGGGTCATGCCTATCACATGCACACACATCACCGTAGTTTCATCCATCTGGCCTTGTACACCCCAGACACAGTGGATACAAGGATAACTAGGCTGCATCTGTGAATCTGTACATTGTCACAGACATGTGTCATGCATCCATGGCATTCACAAGTCACAGACACTCAGGTCAGACACACAGACATGGATACCATACATGTACATGGCATCAGCACCCATCCCTCACCCCCACCCATGTCCAGGAACAGAGACTGGCATGCTCTCACGTGTCCAATCCGCATAGGGCTCCCCATGTTGCATTTAAACACATGCACCAACCGTGTGCTTCACACATTACTGGTCTCACATGCATGACCATGATGTCCCTGCACACATACATGCGTACATGGCCTATGTCACACATACAGGCAAGCATCAGACAACCAGCACACTGCAACATGCCCTGTCTCACACAGCAATGCTTGCCCACTTACCGCTCAACTCCAGACGGGTCTGCCTCGCAAGGATCTGGGCGTGGAGCGCTGGGTCTACACGTTCCAGGACCCTCAGCTGGATGGTACTCATGCGGCCCGGCCCCCCTCCACGAGGCGCCGGGCCTTCAAGAGGGTCCTGGACATCAAGTCCTCCCAGCGCTTCTTGACTTTCTGGATGTTGCGGGTTGCCACCCCCTCCGCGTTGATGGCAACCACCAAGTCGTCCCAGATCCTGTCCCGTCCTTCCTTGTTGGCGCGTGACGATCCAAAGAGGGCATCATACTGCCCCAGGAATTGCTCCACCAGGACACCAACTTCGGTGGCAGTGAAGCTGGTGCCTCTCTGCCTCTCTGGCCGGGGGTTGCCACTGGAGCCAGATGTTGCAGTGCCCGACATGGCAACCCCAGAGGCAGGAGTGGGTGGGCAACTGGGTCCTGGGGCTGGGCTGTGGAGCGATGGTATACCAGTCGGGAGTCTTCTGTTCCAGCAGGGGTGGACACAGCAACTGGACCCCTGCAGATGGCAGATGTGCAGGCACAAAATGGCAGGGCACGGTGGCAGCGGACAGGCAGGCAGCAGCAGATGGCTCGTTGGAGGCTGCTCGGGGCTCTGGGGGGCAGTAATTCGGCCTTCTGGGCAGGAGCGTGGTCTTCCGTGTGCTTACGCGTGGCCAGCTTGATACGGAGTGAATTGGCACGTGAAAATCCTGCACGTCAACGTGAAATTCGAGGAAAGGGCCTTAGCGCGTAAGCGCGTCAGCACGCATACGTGATTCCATTGGACCAAAGGCCCTCAGCGCGTAAGCGCGTCTGTGACATGATGCGCGCGGGTGTTTCCCTCATAGCACGTGATGACAGAGCACACGTGGAAACACTGCACGTCAGAGTATCATTGCGTGTAATTGGAGGAAAGTGCGCGTACACGCAATTGGCCTGGGTACGTGTATTGCAGGGGTGCGCGGGAATTCTCACACGCGATTTGCTTGGGTACGTGTATTACAGGGGTGCGCGGGAATTCTCACACACGATTTGCTTGGGTACGTATATTACAGGGGTGCGTGGGAATTCTCACACGCGATTTGCTTGGATACGTGTATTACAGGGGTGCGCGGGAAGTTTTACACGCTCGCCAACAACACGTATCCATGGAATTGAACGGGGCTAAGGCATGCGCACAAAAAAAGTGCTAATCCGGAAACACGTACGCCAGCAGGAAGCAGGCGTACGTCGACCCGCGCAGCATAAAAGTGCACGCAAACAACAAACAAGCTCAGACGCCAGGATGAATATACCGTTCCTAGCAGCAGTGGCCGTGGGTTACCAAAGGAGGAGGAGGAGGATAGTGAGGGCCCGAATTTTCACACCCAGAACCAGCCTTTTTGGCATGCCTGATGATCAGGTGTATGGGAGGTACAGGTTTCCACCTCACATAATACTGGACCTGGTGAGTGAGTGGGAGGATGACCTCACATCACCCACCCTGTGCTCCCAAGCACTCAGCCCCCTGGAGAAGGTCCTTAATGTACTGCACTTCTTGGCCACTGGATAATTTCAGCGGACAAGTGCCATAGTGGGTGGGGGCTCACAGGCCACGCAGTCACGCTGCCTACACCAGGTCTTGAACATCATCACTACACCCCCATCAGTCCGCAGGCACATATACCTGCCCAGAACACCTGCAGAAAGGCAGGCTTCCGCCCTGGATTTCTACGGTGTGGCACAATTCCCCAAAGTTCTAGGTGCCATTGACTGCACCCATGTGGCACTACGTCCCCCCAGGGCATCTGAGCACATCTATAGGAACCGCAAGCACTGGCATACCATCAACGTGCAGGTAGTATGTAATGCCAAGGGAATCATCACCTCAGTATATGCCAACTATCCAGGGTCCACCCACGACAGCTTCATTTACTGAATGTCTACCCTAAGCCGGGACCTAGAAGCTGGGCGGCATGGCGATACATGGCTGCTTGATGAGTATGAATGCCACTGCACATGGATGCATGTCAGATGCAGAGTTATGTCACTACCCCACTAATGATACCCATCACCTCCTCACCAGGGGACAGTGCCTACCCTCTGAGCACCCACATGATGACGCCAATTCGGAACCCCATCACGCCTCCCGAGGTAAGATACAACACAGCCCATATTGCAACCTGGGGCATAGTGGAGCGCACATTCGGAGTGCTCAAGTCACGCTTTCGCTCCCTTGACCGTTCTGGCGGGCAGCTGTTATATGCGCCCCCAGTAGTGTGCAGGATCATAGTGGCAGCATGTGTCCTGCACAATGTTGCAACACGCCGGGGCCTGGCTGTGGACATGGTGGTGCCCCCACATCCCCAACCACATGCACGCCCGCTGCGCATGGGAGGGGAAAGGGCACGGGGTGAGGCAGCCCATACGCAGCTGGTGGCTAATTACTTCACATAGAAATCACACCCCTGTGGAGTGCACACAGCCCTGGCACATAACATCTGATAAGCAATGATGACTCGACCTGACAATTATGATGAACAAAGGGACAGTCAACTGTCAGAACCATAGCAGCCTGAGATTGTTCATGTGGAAGTGTCACAATGTGTGCATCCCTACCTACACAAACACCACCAATGCAGTGTCATCAAAAGACACACTTCCATGCAGCAAAAATGAATACCCACTTGCAAAATACTACATGAGAACAGTGCCCTGTCACCCAACCCCTCCCCGGCACGGCCACACAACACACCATGGCATGTCATGCAATCTGAGAGCAAACAAATTAATCCCCATAACATGCCCAAAGGGTCACCAACTACAGTGTCCCTAATGGAAACTGGCCACACATGAAATGCTCACAGTAATGCAGGACCAACAACACACATTACCAAATACTTACCAAGAATACCAATCACCTACACAACTTCCAACCTACCATGAACATGACAGTACAGACTTAAAAAATTGGTAGCCTCACTACCCGATAATGCCAGCACTTCTAACACTTCCAAGTATACAGTGTTAGCGCCACGCAAGAGTGTAGGTGCACTGCTTACAACATGGACTCCAGTCCTAAAGTAGACCGCCTTGTGAAGACATGAGAAATGGACCTGCAAATTAGGAGGATGAGATGGATGCAGAGGCACATATCAATACACCATGCAGTGTACAATACAACAACAATATGCACTAGGAATGTATACACAGTATTGACTACAGACTGCCCACACATCAAATGGGAGTCCAACGTCACCGTGTACGTCAATGTCAATTGGGCACACCCTTTGCAAGCCCATGGAAACGGGAAGCAGGAGGGGTGTGTGTCACACAAACCCAAGCATCTGACCCAAATTCATTACAAGCCTGCATGTGCCCAGCCACAACACAGTGTATGCCCACGGGAGCCACACAAGGCAACACACTGTCCAAAAAAAAAAAAATACAAACATTTTTTTACAAAAAATCAAAAATGGCCATTAATGGGCCCGGGGGGGTGGGGGAGGCCACCAAAACCCACCTGTGTGGATCTTGCGAGAAAAAAAAACACCTCCATGGGCTCATGGCCTGCACGGCTACCCTATTGTGAGAGAATCACTGCTGTCGCTCTCCCCAGACTCTGCAGCTGCCTCAGGAGGTGGTGGCACTATGGGAGGCAGCCCACGCAAAGCCCTAGTCTGGTCCTCCATGGCAGCAAGCATGCAGGTCTGGAAGGTCTGGTTCTGGAGGATAATCGTGCGGAGGTCCCCATGCAATAACTCACGGGATGACCGGACCTCCTCACGAGTTGCCTGCATCTCAGCTGAGAGCGTACATGTGAGACGCTCCAGCTGCTGTTTTGTCCTTGTGTTTGTTGAAGCCTCAAGCTCAACAAGAGTCGTCCTGAGGTGACGGAGTTCCACCCTCAGGGCTTCCTTGTGGCCCTGGGACTCTATGGAAATGGCTTCCCGCAGAGTCGCCAGTGCCGCCCGCCTGTCCCTTTCGAACGCCAACATGTCCTCCCTGTGTGACTGGCAGATGGAGTCTGTTGCCTGCTGTCGTCGCTCCATCAGCCTTTCTGGGGGGACAATGGAAGTGGCCACCCTATCCATGGCCTGAGCCATCATCTCTGATGATGCTGCCTGTTGGGTTGCCATACCGTATATGGATTGCTCCCATGCGGTATTGCCAGGTGGCGTACGGCCAGCACGTCGGCGGGCACCACACCTGTCTGGGGCAAGGCGAACTGCATCTTGCTGTGCCGGCACTGCCTGAGGCTGCAGGACTGCATTCCCCCTCTGATCTGCTGGCCCAGGAACAGGATCAGATGTTGCGGAGTGTGACCCTGCATCCGTAACCACCAAAGGCGGACCTGCCAACACTGACATCCCCATTGAGGGTTCTACCCCTGGTGCAGGTGGGTCGGACAGAACAGAATCCCTCCCAGGAACGCTCACCTGCGACGGCACATAGGTCTCATCATCCGAATCTACACCTGAATACAGCTCGGGGGAGGTGCACCCAGAGACACCCCTTGAGAGCAAGATCTGCAGCAGTTGTGGGTTCTCACCCACCACCACACCACGCCCCTCACTGGTGGTCGGTCGGCCCTGAGACCCCTCCTGGGTCTGCACCATCTCCACAACCCCAGCAGCATCAAGTGCGTCATCCCCTGCAAAGACATGAAAGAAAAGAAATGGAAAAATGCATTAGCACTATGGCACACAATTAGGGCTGAGAAGCTACAGAACCAGTACTTGATTGACACATGTCCCACATGACTAAAACCCTCCCATGCATGCACCGTCAGTGCCTATGAAGGGGAGGCAAATGGCACACATTGATGACACCAAGATGGAAGATCAACACATTTGCTGCATGCTGCCTAGCAGTGGCATCACACATTGGCCTGTGATTGGCAGGTCAAATACACATGCCATCACACAGATGGCATGTACCATAGCCATAAAGCCATAAAGTGAAGAGGGAGAGGAGGGCATCACTTGTTCATTCAGTCTAGTTTGCTCATGAAATTGCTTTTTTAATTGAAATAGTTCAAATGTTTAACCTGGTGCTGCCAGTCCAAAATGGTCCTATAGCACAGGGACATGTCTAAACAAATGATATCCAGGAAACAAAGTCAGTCCACTTTACCATAGCCATGTCAGACATGTGACAATAGGACTGAGAAATGCCTAGTAAAAGTGGTGGAATGCAAACAATCTGCCTGAATAAACAGAGAAAAATAAGCAACAATGTTGTGGCAAGATGATACTTCAAGGGCAACTGGCGTGGTGTTGGGCTAGATGTCTACTGTTGGCAGAAGGGATACTGCTATACCCAAATGCTGGTGCGCAGAATGTATTGGATGAGGCGCATGGTTGACCCAAACCACTCAGGCACACACACCCTCACCTGGCACCCAAACAGAAGCCCTCACACACACACCATGCACATGGATGACACACACATGCATGTGCACTCACCGGACAATGCCTCGTAATCTGCCAGTTCTCCTACCCCTTGTACCTGTTCCTCCGTGACATAGGTCCCAGCAACATGCTCATGTGGAGTGAGTTCTATGTCCTCTGCTGGAGACCCACCTCCAGTCACTAGAGTAGCGGCATGACTTGAGGCCAGCTTATTCTTTGCCCTGCGCTTCAGGTCACACCAGCGCTTGTAGCATTCAGTAGCTGTGCGCCTCACGATTCCAAGGGCACTTATGATGTCCGCGATGGTCTGCCAGTGTGCCAGACGTTGTGCAGGTGTGGTCTTGGATCCTGCAATAATCACCATTTCGCAGTCATGTGCCGACACATACTCTACAAGTGCATTCAGTCCGGCCTCATTGAAGCTGGGCTTCCTTGACGGGCTGGACTGTGTAGCCGTGTCTGGGGCATCAGCCTCTACTGGACGAGCACTCTTCCTCTTCCGCTTGGAAGGTGGTGGGGATCCTGAGTGTCCTACGCCGCTATGGACACTAGGGGCAGGAGCCCCGGTGGACTCTGTACTAGGAGTGTGGGATTGCACACTCAGCATGGGAGTTGGTGCAGGCATTAGCTCAAGTGTGATGGTGTCCGGGGGAATGTCAGCAGGATGGACTAGGACCGGCACTGTCCTGGTTGGGTGTGTGAGAGGTGGGGTGTATGGAGCCGCAGCTGCCCCTGCAGCCTCCCCACCCTGCCTACTCTGGGCAGCAGATGACCTAGCTGCCCCTGATCCACGTGGCCTGATGACACCAACGTGCACCGGCGCACGTGGCCTAGACCTGCTGACCTGGAAGTCAGCCATGGAGTCAACCTGTGCCAGGTCTGGTGCCACAGTGGGCTGGTCCAACAAGGGCTGAGCATGGATGGTGTCAGCCACGTTACCCTCAACCAGGGGGGGGCATGGGTGTCCCTGACTGGTCCTCCACACATGGGGGGCTAGGGGCACCCTGCAAATCACGGCCACGTCCCCTACCGGATCCACCACGGCCACCTTTGCCACCCTTACGGCTTGGTCGCCTCCCAACCATGGCACTGATGTTATTGTGCGTATGGGGGTCGCTGTGAACTATTGTCCTAGGCAATTGGGGGTCAAAGGGGTTGGGTACCAGATGGTAATCGTACCCTAGTGCTCTAGCAAGGCTGTATGTCACCCCTGGGGAAAGATGACGGGTCATGCAACGCACAGGCACAACAAAAAAGGGAAGTAAGGTGCACGCAACCCCTCCTAGACCACGTGTGTGGAAAAATAAACCTGCACTATGCTGTGGCACCCAGAAACACAAGAATGAACGGATGCGTGTCACACGCAGCCTAGAATGACCTCTGAAGGGGTACGCGACACACGGGGCAAGCACAGATGTTAAATACGTGCGCGACTCACCATCTGCCAGGAAAAAAAGCGTGAAAAAGACGCACGTGTGCGCGTTGGCAACACCCCCGCCAAAAGAAGAATTGTACGCTGTCTGAGGAGACAGGACAACAGTAGAAGGGAACGCTGTTTGAGGAAACAGGCCCAGGAAAAAGAGGAAAAGAGAAAAAGCTGTCAGAGGTAACAGGGAGTACGAACTTGAAACGCTGTGAAGTAAATCGCGTGTGAACCGACAAGAAGTACAGATTTCACCCACTGGCTCTCCACGAAAAGCGCGTACAAGGAAATGGTGTTCTACACGTACCTTTTATACACACGTCACAGACGCGCATACGCGCTGAGGCCATTTCCACCAATTACACGCTTTGACACTCGGACGTGTATTTTTTTTTTTACACGCGCCATTCTCAACGGCCATGCCCGTGACATCATAGACGCACCTGGGGGCCTTTGGGCCAATGAATTAACGTACGTGTGCTGACGCGCTTACGCGCTAAGGGCCTTTCCGCGAATTACACGCAGACGTGCTGGATTTTCACGTGCCAAATCACTCTGTATAAAGCTGGCCACGCGTAAGCACACGGAAGACCACACTCCTGCCCAGAAGGCCGAATTACTGCCCCCCAGAGCCCCGAGCACGCTCCCACCTGCCATCTGCTGCTGCCTGACTGCCTGCTGCCCACGTGTCCTGCCATTTGCTGCCTGCACATCAGCCAGGGGTGCTGTTGCTGTGACCACCCCTGCTGGAACCGAAGACTCCCGACTGGGATACCATCGTTCCACAGCCCAGCCCCAGGACCCAGTTGCCCACCCACTCCTGCCTCTGGGGTTGCCATGTCGGGCACTGCATTATCTGGCACCAGTGGCAACCCACGGCCAGAGAGGCAGAGGGGCACCAGCTTCACTGCCACCGAAGTTGGTGTCCTGGTGAAGCATGTCCTGGGGCAGTATGATGCCCTCTTTGGAAGGTTGCGCGCCGACAAGGAAGGACGGACTCGGATCTGGACAGACATCCTGACTGCCATCAACGCGGAGGGGGTGGCAGTCCGACTATTCCATCATGTGAAGAAGCGCTGGGAGGACTTCAGGTCCAGGACCCTCAAGAAGGCCCGGCGCCTCCTGAAAGCAGCGGATGCTAAGGGGCGCTGGGGCCACTTGTCGGAAGATCAGATGAGGGTCCTGGAACGCATATCTCCAGCGCCCCACGTCCAGGTCCTTGAGAGACAGACCCGTCTGGAGTCGAGCGGTAAGTGTACATGCATACTGATTGTAAGCTGTGCGTGTGGTGGTGTGGCAGGAGTGTGCAGGTTGCACATGTGGTTTTATGTGGCCAAGTATGGGGGGGTACAGGGCCGTGAGGTTGACACATGCGAGGGCTCTCATGTGTGACACATGGATGGTGCTTGTGTGTGTAGGTTTGCATGGCAAAGGATGTGGAAGAATGATTGGCAGGTGTGACATGGATGCCGATCTGAACACTGCGACAGTTGGCGGAGGTGTACACATGCATGAAAGTGTGGTGGTGTGTGTGCATGTGTAGTGCACTCCCTGTGTCGCATGTGATGTCTGGCTCACCTTTGCCTGGTCATGCTGTTGTATGTGTATGGATGGTGCTGGCTGTTGTGATATGGCTGTGGTATAGCTCATGTGCGGAGGGCAGGAGGACCCAGGATGGGAAGTGTCTTCCGTGTGGCAGCGGTTGGGCCACGCCATAGATGCGGAGCGGCAGCAGGCAGAAGAGGCACGGCTCACGATGGTCAGGGCGGAGAACTCCATGCGGAGGGCCCTGAGGCGGGCCGAGTGCCTCGAGGCAATCCGCAGGGAGTTGGAGGAGAACATGTCGTCGTCCCTGCGGACCCTGGGGGCCATGGAACAGGACCGCCTCCGGGACATTGAGCAGGAGTTCGATGATGCCCTGGCCCGCAACATCCAGAAGTGAGCCGTTGGACTAGCCCGCTGCCATTGTATATAGTTAATTAGTGTTCGGTTTTTATTTTATTTTTTTAATTTGGGGCGCTTGGACTATGCCCCACTTTTTTGTATATAGTTATTAGTTAGGTGGGTTTTATTGTAGGTTTCATTTACATCGTTGGGATCATGGACCCTGGATTTGCTCTTTGTACATAGTTTGACAGTGGATTTGTGGCCTTCATCTTTTATTATTTTTTCACCATGGAGCAATGGATTTTCACTTTACTTTCCCTTTGGATTTGCTTTGTTGGACGGTGACTTTGGACACAATTTCATTACGGTTATTTGGAATTCCCATTTTCATTATTTATTATTTTTGTGGACATGCTGCATTTTGATTTTTGTTGCCATTATTGTTTGTTTTGATTTCATTCACTTCATTTACACTGTAATACATTTTTGTTTCTTACTTCAATGTGTGGACTTCTCTCATTGGTTTCATGCCTGCTACAATGTGGGTTTTCACAGTCATGTGTTGCCATTGTGTGGGTCTGACGGACTTGTACTCATGCGCATACTGTATTTTTGTTATCTATCATGTAATGGGTATTTCAATTTTGAATGGATGTAAAGCTTGGTTGGGTGTTTGGACTGAGGTGGCGTGGGGTGTGATTTGGGTGGGCATAGGAGCCTGGGATCTGGATTGTGATGACGTGTTGGCTGGGGGACATGTGTGGGGGCCTGCTGGCAGGTGCCCCGCACTGCTGGGGGGTGGGGGTGCAGGGGGACATGAGTGGGGGCCTGGTGGAGGGTGCCCCTGACTGGTGGGGGGTGGGGTGCTGGGAGACATGAGTGGGGGCCTGGTGGAGGGTGCCCTGCACTGCTGGGGGGTGGGGGTGCAGGGGGACATGTGTGGGGGCCTGCTGGAGGGTGCCCTGCACTGCCTGGGGGTGGGGGTGCAGGGGGACATGAGTGGGGGCCTGGTGGAGGGGGCCCTGCACTGCCGGGGGGTGGGGGTGCAGGGGGACATGAGTGGGGGCCTGGTGGAGGGTGCCCTGCACTGCTGGGGGGTGGGGGAGCAGGGGGACATGTGTGGGGGCCTGCTGGAGGGTGCCCTGCACTGCCTGGGGGTGGGGGTGCAGGGGGACATGAGTGGGGGCCTGGTGGAGGGTGCCCTGCACTGCTGGGGGGTGGGGGTGCAGGGGGACATGAGTGGGGGCCTGGTGGAGGGTGCCCTGCACTGCTGGGGGGTGGGGGTGCAGGGGGACATGCGTTGGTGGGCAGTAGTGCAAGGTGACATGTGGGTTGGCTGGGGGGCATGGGCATGGTGGATGGGCTGCCTGCGGGACATGTGCAGGGTAGTCCCCTGTGGTGTGGGCCGCCTGCAAGGGCCGTGGAGGGTGTAGAGGGAACACCTGGGAGGACCCACACGGGCAATTCACGTGTAGTGCTCCCCGCGCACCCCTGAAATACACGTACCCTGATGGAATCGCATGTGATACTTCCCCCGCACCCCTAAAATACACGTACCCTGATGGAAACGCGTGTGATACTTCCCGCACACCCCTAAAATACACGTACCCTGCTGCTTTTGCGTGTGAAACTTCCCGAGAACCACTGAAATATACGTTCCCCGCTTGGCGTTTACTGTTTGGCAGCCCTGTGAACTGGTCCAGGGTTAGCGCAGCACTTTGCGATGATTTGGGAATTTTGAAGGCTTTTCCTTGCGCGAGGGCGTTCTTGGGGGCGTAACTGGCCCTGCTGCAGGGTCGCTGCGCCACTCTGCGCCACGGCTGGTTTTTGAGGCTAAAATCCATGAATACGCTGTGCGATGAAAAGGATTTTATCGCACGCGGCTGGCGCAGTGTATCGCACGGGGACACTGTGCGCCAGCCGCGTGCGCCACTTTTGTGCGAATTTCTATGAATTACCCTGTATATTTATATGCCAAGGTGGTTTGTGTTGATTCTGATTATGTTACCCTTAGCTGTTAGAAAAACCCCAGTGTCACTCTGCATTCAAACCACCTGATATTGATTTGGGTTGACAGAGTGTGGGGGGAGGTACGGGGGCAGACTATAGTGCCCTCTTATTTTTACTTATGCAGGTGAGATAACAGTACACTTTTCAGCTGGGCCAGTTTGCTCCAACCCCCACGTTCCAAGTTAAATATCTTTCTGTAAAAATGTATTTGTAGATTTAAAAAGTCATTTCCGCGTCTTTATTCCTTCTATACCCTATCACCGAACTGTGTACATTTTAACTATGCTTTAAATATATAAAACCTAGTTAGCTTCGTGCAAGACCTATGTCTGATTGTGGCATAAACCTGTATTATTCCTTGAGCCCTGTCATAGCTGTTAATAAGAGAAACCAGCGTTTGAAAAATGCCTTTGGCGGTGGTAAGGTCGATCTAAAAAACACATTGGGAAACGGGTAAACAAAAAAATATCAAGGTGAGATAGTAGAAAAACAGGGGCATCCTTGCAATGAGGAATGAGGGAATACACCCCTCTCCCCTTAAAGGAGAAGGAGAAAAAGAACAGCACCCACCTCAGCGCGGCCACCTCACTGCATTTGGAGCATTGGCCACAACACATTTTTTTTCAAGGGGATGGGGGGCTGCGGGTCATGGTTTAAAAATACATAATGCATCAAAAAGACCACTGCTACAAGATGGGAACTGGACCAGAATGTATTTATTCATTTGATTTTGTATAGCGCCGAGCGGCCCTTGGGAATCGTAGCGCTTGTTACAGAATGCTTGCTGATTACAGAGATTAGTTACATAGAGGATATGCAGTGTGCTTGGTCTGCTTACATACTGGTGCAGACGTGAAACGCATGTTACAGGTTATTTACAAAGGTTACAGTTGATTCTATTATGCTCAAGAGTACAGGAGTTTATAGCAAACAGACTGGTCCATGATCACCCTATTTCATAATGTTTCTACTTCCTGTTTATGCATTACCCATGAGCATCAGCTTGGTACCCATTCGTTCTCTTCATCGCCACTTCCCTCCTACCCTCAAAAGACTCTCCTCGCCACCAGCCTCAGCCGGCTGCTGAAAAATGGCAATTTCTGCACCTTCAGTACTTCACAAAACACTGAATTAAACTTCAATGAAGACACCATTGCAATGTTTTTGTGCGTAATGTATCGTTATGGCACGGCACTTCAAATCAATAAGTGGTTTCAGTTTGGGGCTGTGATTGGTTTGATAGGCCACAATGCAGAGTGCTTTAAATGGAAAAAAAGAAGGGCAGGTACTTGCCAATCTATGTTTTAAGTAGGCCGGGGATCACACCGGTAACGTCTAAAAACTGCTCTTGTGCCGGGGCCCGGCCTGCTTTCCCTGACCCAGTTCTATGAAATTCCCCCGGTCTTTATCACCAAATCATGTACTTCTCTATTTTTGTCACTTTCTAAGTGTGTCTTGCTCTGTGCGTTTCACTGTCTATTTGTACCACTTCCTATTTGCCTCTCTGCCCACGTTCCACCGCCCCAATCATATGCATCCTATCCTATCTCACCCTGTCTAAGTCCCTTTTTTCAGAGCTTGGCCCTTGGGACTCTGAAACATTACAATCATGGATTCCAAACAAAAACTGAGTTTAATGGGGTACTTGTGAATCATTCTCTGGACATTTGATTCTGTCAGCCTAATGCAGTCACCTCTCAAAATCGTACATCAATCACAGACTGGGTGCGCACTGTTTTGGCCTCAATATCGTGATGCATAACATGTGTGAAGGAAAAGGAGGGTCAGAAAGGAAACTAATACTTTACAAATAGCTATGATCTATGGCTAAACTAAGGCGCTTAAAGAGAAAAGTCGCTGATAAACTCTCACAATCCTCATTGAAACCTGCTGAGGGGCACATGGTTACTGCATAAATTAAACCATAAGCGGATAAGCGTACAGCTGGACTCCAACCCTGATCATCTTAATGAGGTGCACTGCAGACCATTAGATTTGTAACTTGTCTGCAAACCTGACCATCTGAAAGTAGCTCTGCAGATTTGACAGAGGGCAACCTATCACGCCTGCTCCTTGGTTTTCTTCCCTCTGCAAATTGCATAGAGAAGAGCACTCTCCCTAACAACAGTATGTTAGCAGTTCCTAGGCCCTACGGTGACCAGATTTAAAAAGAAAAAACCGGGACAGGGCAACTAACATAAAAGTAGGACTAACCCTTGAAAGTGGCTGTCAAGCCATTACACTTCAGTAGCGTTTGGAGGAGAAGGGGAGAAGGGGGTTTAAGTGTTTCTGTTCAAAGAAACACATATTCTAATTAATTTATCACAAACTATCACTATCTTAAATGGTAAAATGCAGCATTTCTTCTGTGCGAGATTGTGCATTCCTGCCTGCCAGCTATAAAGACCTACAAAAAACCGGGACCACTGCAGTTTCCAATGCGAACATAATCTTGCGAAAAGGGGACAGAGCACCAAATACTGGAACAGTCCCGGCAAAACTGGGACGTCTGCTCACCCTAGCACCCCCCAGCTCCCATGCAATTTCTGCTTGCTTGCACTACAAAGTTCAAATGCATGGAAATTCAGGTGAACCCAAGTTTCAGTGCATTCTTTAAACCGCTTTGTAGTGCAATCGTAAATGCGCTCTGCCATGTATGTGCATGGAATGAGACATTTCCATGAATTCCTATAGAATCTACCAGCTTTTAACAATTGCTAAAAGCTTGCAGATTCCAAAGGGATCTAATGCATATCTGCCATCATCGGAATCAGATGCTGGCAGATATGCGTTGTTTTTGAAAGATGGAGCAGATAGGCTGGTGGACACGTAGGTTTTGTCCTGGGTACCCACCCAAGCCAATCAAAACCTGGAGAGATAAACGAGGGAAAAAAATATGCATATGGTTATTGCTTTTGATTTACCACTCTGCGAGATTGAAACATGACCCCCTAAATCTGGCCCAATTTTTGCAGATAAGGCACAGCAAGAATACATGATTTTGGTCCCAGATCAGACATTTTGCCTAAGTGGTGAAACCAAGATTTGGGACCAGTGAGTGATTTAAGCACTTTGCCACATATCTTCCGAGTAAGTATATGTTGAAGGTTGGCTTTGAAAAGATTAAACAATAGCTGTAGAGCAATGCATTAAAAAGTACACACATTACATAAACAACTTTTGCTCAAGGTCCATTTGTTTGATTTTTTTTGTGTGATTTTTCTAACACAATTTCACTGCAAAAAAAGACGGGGCGGGGAACCCCTTGCAGCCTTCCCAACCCCACCTTAATAAATACCTAAACCCAACTCCCATCTATATTTGCAGCAAAATATGTTCTTTTACCCATCCTGACTAGAAGATCTCATTAAAAGCCTTCAAAAGTGTGTACGCTTTTCAAACTGCTTTCACAGTGAAAGTAAATGTAACACAATGTAAAGTGATCTAGAGTCTACACACATCATGCGATGTTATGCCCTCCTCCCATTTATTATCACCTCCCTTCACACTTCTTATTGGACAACAGTCCTTCCCCTGGCACACCTGCGCCTGGGTTAACAACCTCAAATCGCCCTTATTGTAATGCTTTGCTGACACAGAGCAAAACTTGAGTGGGATCAACTGTGCCAGGCTGTGCGGTACTGTGCTTGGACGTTTTACAGGGCAAAGTGTGAACGCCAAGCAGGAAAAGCTATGGACAGCTGACGTGTGCGGGACGCTTGCATGCACGCATGCTTCAAGAAGTCCTGGCCCTCAATACGACCAAAATAAGTAGTGCAGGTCCTGAGGGCTGATAGATGCGGCCCATTTAAACCACTCACAATGCCCACCATTTACTGCTCCTGACACTGCCGACTAAGGGACTTTCTTGGTCTGCCTGTGTACGAGTGCCCACACTTCTTATGCCACCCTTTTCTACATTTTTCACACTGACCGCCAATCCCATCTGTTCACTGTTTACCAGGGCCATTTTCTTACACTGCCAATCAGTGCCAGCGTCCTCCCCATGCTGCAGTACCAGCTCCGTACACGGCCCACCATTACCACTCGATCTTTTCAGGCGGCTGTGAAGATTGTTGATGCGGCCCTAGATTATTCTTCAGTTCCTCCTTCTCTTCTGATTAAATCACATTGATGTTACTAGTAAGTTGCCATCACTTGTCCGATTCTGACCGATTGCTTTACTCCGCAGGTGGCGCGTCCCAGAGCAGTTCCCAGCAGGAGGAGACTCCGCCGTTCACGGAAACCGTTCCTTGGGTCTTGTTGGAGGGCCAGAGGGTGCCGCTGCAGGAGGCTCTGAAGGTAAGGAATGGGGCCTGTCCTCTGCGGTTTTCTTGAATGGCTCCCTATTCCCCTTCCCCTACCCCCAAGGAAATCCTATAACTGCCCCACCGGTGCCTGTTTCCCTGACCTCTCGGCTTGACTCGCAAGCAGGCCTTTGCTTCAGGCTTGACCTTCCTGGGAATTCCCTGGTATGTCAGCCTTTGAGCAGGCACTTGGTGTGCTCTGACCTCGTCTTCCTATCCGAATCTTTGCTAGTGGTAGTATCTGCATCCTGCTCACCTGCTCACCTGTGATGTGCTGACTGCTGCGTTCCTGGTCATTGAAGTGGGAGGTTTTCTGGTTCATATGGAAGCTCGCCATTCCTCCCTGGTGAACACGCTTCTCGCTTGCTGTAGACCTCCCACCTCTAACCTAGCTTGTTCACCTTTCTGTTTTTGTTATATGTCCAGATAAGGCCAGGAGATACTTGTTGTCTTTGCATGTTCACCTTGCACGTGTCATTCCCATTTTGCCTTAGTTACTTTTCATGGCTCTGGCATCCACAGCCAGTGCTGTCTCTGCCATTAAGATGGCCGCTGGACAGGAAGGAGGATGAGCTGTCGGCACCAGTATGACACTTGAAAGGCAGAAATGTAGTGGCTGAGATTGATCGTTACTCGTAGCTCAGTGGATAGATACCATCAGGCACTTCATACATTATGTTGTGTTTTATTGTTATTTATTGTGTATAGGCAGTAACGTAAACCTCTTTTTGGAATTTAGGAGTAAAACAATTTCTTAGGCAGTAAAAGCGTACTCTTGAATACTGGCTTGCATAATTTATATATTTTAATGTGAAAAAATAGGCATTCTTCTTGCGAGCCAGTATAGAATAGGCCATTTTAGCTAACAAGCTACACGTGCCGCAGAAGCAGCCAGTGGCCATCCGTGGAAGTTCACTTCCACTTTAAAGCCACTGGGGCATACATTGTGGAATGCACATTAACTCAAAAATATATACACACAGGCATAGACAAATACTATTTTGTGGCGATAAGTATATACTTTTGAGCTACTTTACATACCCATAATGTGTTGCTCATTGGCATTTCAGTGCTAGATATTGTGTATTTCTTTGCTTTATTCGACATGATCTGGTCCACTGTGTAGAGTGAGGTGAAAAGAAAGCCCTTAAACCATAGCAAAACCCAGGGGGGTGTGTTCTCTATGAAAAGAGCCATGCATAAGATGGGAAGAGAGCTCTGTGACTTGGGCATGCTCCAATCTCTGTATGTAAACCACAGTCCACAGGTTAGAATTTCACTAAATTAATGGAACGGCTGGATGTGTCTGCTGTAAGATTCGTGGGTAGCCTGCAGCAGACTGGTTTTAATCGTTATGAAATAGCTCAGGGGGTAATATCCGCTAGAGAGATCTGTAACTAATCTAAAGGTAAACGGTTCACATGTATATAAATGGAGCAGAGAAGTCATGAAAAGCAGCAAAGGATGTGATGTTTAAATAACACCAAAGAGAAGAAAAATCTTGAGGTTACCATTTATCTGGCCCCAAAGGCGCCAAAACGTGTGACGTTATGTTAAGGGAGAGCAACAGGGAAAATGATGTTTCAAAGTCAGGGGTCCAAGCAGACACTGGGACCAGCGGCGTGTCCGGGGAGTGGCCTGGGGTGGCGGGTGCTACCCCTGGAATCTGATTGGCCACCCCAGGTGCCAACCCCTTATCCTAAACTATGATAATTATGTGTGTGCGCTTGTACTTCATGCCACCCCTGCATAAGTCAGTGCCCCACTTGGGTCACCCCAGTCAAAAGAGTCAGGTCTGGACAGGCCACTGACAGGGACCTTATGTTAGCACTGTGAGACCTTAACGCTGGTTGTGGTCTCACAGAGCATTGCACCCAGTTCTTACGGTCATACCTGAAGCCTTCCACAGTTCTGCAGGCCATGTGTGAGGTGTTGTACCCTGTTCTGGGCTGTGTTCGTTCTGAAGGCCATCTTTAGAGTATTTTCCAGTGATGAAGTGTTTTGTCCTGTTCTGGTGCCCGTATCTGGTGCCTTGTCCATTTCCGGTGGAATATCTGCAGTTCCATACCTACCTCTGAAGGCTATCTTCGGTCTATTGTTCAGTTCTGGAGGCCATCTGAAGAGTATTGTGCCCAGTTTTACAGGCCACATCAGTAGTATTGAGTCAGTTCCAGAAGCCGTATCTCAAGTATTATCACCTGTTCTAAAGGTGTATTGTTCTGTTCTGGAGGGCAGTGGGGTATTCAAGAGCCCAATTCTGTTAGCCGCATATTTTTCAGTTATGTAGTCCACATCTATTGTCTAGTTCTTGAGGCCACATTCTGAGTATACTTGGGCGGCCATATCTATTGTACTGTGCTGCTCTGGAGGCAGTATGTGAAGTATTGGGTCCCATTCTGGAGGCATCAGCTCCTGTTAGTTGAATTGGAATATGTCTTTTGGTCGAATTGCGACTGGTCAAATTATTTTACAGAATTTTCTTACTGTTTATTTACCGCATAGAGGTAGATTCGGGGTTGGGATTACGAAAAATAATGTGGTTAAAGAAGATTGAGGTATTCAGAAATTCGACCAAAACACACAGATCCCAGTCTTGTGTCCAATTTTGGAGTGTTGCCCAGTTCAGAAGGCCACATCTGAAATATTCAATCTCGGTCTGGGGCATTATTTGCTGTTTTGTGCAGTTCTGCAGGTCAAATGTATTTGCATGTATTTGGTTGTTTGTCAGACACTTTGTACCATAAAGGTTGTGCAAAGGACAGCAGTGCAGGTAGCTGAGGCAGTTATAATTGGCCGTTTCTTTACATGGTTACATGAGTGTACTTGCAAGAGCAGATGGTTGTTGGATGGGTGGAGTAGTGGACCATAAAAAGGAGATATTTAATAACCGTAAACACGAAATAGGCATTGAGCCAGTTATTTACACAGCTGCAATTTACATATGTGCTATGTGGGTGGGGCAGTCAGAGGGAGAGGGATTCTAGATAGGAGCTTGAGGACGTCCCTTCGCAGGTGAGCAAATGAGGTTTGAACCTGGGTTTGAATATTTTCGCAGTTTCGATTGCTTAGATGTCCAGGGGGAGAGCATTCCAGCAATGGAGACTAATCATGAGGAGGAGTGTGTGTGGGAGGTGGATTATAGAGGTCGGAGGAATGATTGGTTATTGCGAGTTGAGGAGTGTGGGGCTGTTGGGGGGATTGTAAATACAGATGCAATCAGTATGCTAGTGGGGCGAATGCCATAACTTGATTTGAAGACGAAAAGTAGAAACTTCAAAGGGAGTGATTTTATATTCAAAGCCAACGGGAAAGGATCTGAGAAGATTGGAAAGGGCCTGTGTGGAAAAGTGTAAGAACTTTGTTGAGTATAGTGAAGCAGTCGAGGGGAAGGCCCAGGATTCGGCTACAGGTATAATCAAGATGACTTGGGACCAGGGTAGAGGCCAGTGTTTTTGGCTGCATAGTGAGTGAGGTGCAGACAGATGTTCTTGATGTTCAGAAGGTTAATCCTGGCAGCAGTGGCAGTGATTGCATTTGAGTTTGCTGCCAAAGAGGACTCAGATGTGAAGCGGTCCTGAGGAAAAGAGATGGGGGATGGGAGAGTATGATTGACCTGGAGAAAGAGGACTTATATCTTGAAAGTGTTAAGCTTCAGTCATTGGGCAGCCATACAGTGATGGATTGTGGAGAGGCAGTTGCTTTCTGATGCGCTCCAAGATGTCAAGGGTGAAGGAAGGAAAGGAGAAGTAATCTGTGTGTAATTGACGAGCAGGTGGTAGTTGTATCCAAAAGAGGACATTAATTAACAAGGGATGAGGTATAGCAGGAGGAGAGGAGTGGGCCCACGGCTGATCCTTGTATGACCTGCCCTGCCTGAACGGGGGGGGGGGGGGGGAGAGAAGCTCAGGAGATGGAGAAGAAATGGTTGGAGGGATGTGAGGCCAGTCACGTGAGCATGGTGTCGTTAAAGCCAAGGCAGTGTTTGAAGAACGCAGATGATTCACAGTATCAAAGGCTCTAGAGATTGAGTAGAATGAGGTTGGATGAGAGGTGGGTGTATAGGGCAGAGGTAAGAACGTTTGGGACTTGTATAAGGTCAGATTAGTGGAATATTGAATCTGAAAACATAGATTGGGTGGAAAGGGTTTTTTCTTGAGTACTGTATCCAATCCTGGAGGCGCTATCAGGAGTATTGTCAGTTGTGGAGATCCTAGCTCCTGAAGAGTATGACCAGACTGTAGGCTAGCATTCCATAGGCGGGTGACCTGCTGGTAATGGCTAAGCAAGTCCTAGTATCTGAATCCAAAAGAGAGTACACTGAAGAGACAGAAGGGAGGGGACAAGATAGAGGTGCTCAGATGCAGGAAGGTACAGGAGATTGCATTTTCCAGCAGCAGAGAGGAGCCTTGAATCGATGGTCATGATGTGAACCTTGCAGTGTGCGGCATAGCAGATATGAGACAGGAGGGATATCATTGGGAGTCACACTGGAACATATTTTGCCATGTTAGGGGTGTAAAATGCATAAGCAGTTTCCAGCAAAATTGATGTTTAAAAATTAGCAAAAGAAAGGAGCAGTGATCCCAGAAACATGCAATTAAAGCATGATAGGCCTGCATGTGAAAGTAGCAAAGACATGTGCAGTGCTGACTGGCGCCGTTCTTTGCGACAAAGTGAGTAGGCGGAATGGGCCTGTGGTCCTTCTCTGGCACAGTGAAGGGCATTTAGCCCTATTCCTATGGATGGGCCTCAGGGTCCTTATTCAATCTTCCGATGTTCAAACTATTCTACAGCCCGCCAGTGAATAGTATGACAATGTGTTCTCACTGCAGAGGGCCCCCACTGGCCAGGAAGTGCTGTCTAGGGCTCAGCAGCTGCCAAAATGGAGTCTGCATTGAATCTGGGAGCCATGTTCAGCCTTGACCTTCCAGTGATGTTTAAGAACCAACCTTAAACTATCAGCAATGTCTAGGGCGTGGTAGTAGTCTGGTAGTGACCTCTAGAGCCTTAAACTAGCCTGGTGCCAATGTTTAGACCCTGGCAATGATGTTTATGTCTGACACCAGCTTGGCAATGCTATCGGCTGGTGTACAATGATCTTGCAATCATTTTTACAGCCTGACCCCCATGCAGTAGCAACTGCATTGGGTGGCACTAGATATAAAGCTATTGTTTTGGTATTGCAGCCTACATGCCTCGCCCGATTTAAGTACCAAATGGGAGCGCACTAGTGGGACTGCAGCAGAGACAATCACACTGTGAAAACTACACAGTTAAAAAGCCACATGTAAATTGGCCGCGATGAAAAGCGCGGTAAGTGACCTCAGCACCATCAGCCTTACCATATGCCAAAAAGAGTGGCATCCATTGGCTGATGGCCAGTAAGGCACCTCTGATCACATAGGTGCCTTGGGTATTTTAATAGATGTCACGAGGAGTTTAGTGCCAGCAGAAGCATCTATAGGCTATACTTTTTTGGTGAACAGTTCTTTTTATTAAAAGTTTGAAGCCATCATATAATGTTACAAACAAATTACCCCCACCTTCTCTCCCTTCAACCACACACACCAAACAAAAACAGGTTCAATGCAAGTCCAAGAATCTCCCCCCCCTATCTCATCAAAAAGCTTGGTCTTCCTTTGTCGATGGTAAATAACCCTTTCAGTCAATAACATTTTCCAAAGATCATGAGACCACTCATCAAACGTTGGGTGTTTCACCAATTTCCAATCTCGCAAGAACACTTTTTTGGCAACTCGCCCTGCTCTGAAAAGCCGACATTTGTGAGGGTAGGACAGATCCCCCAAAAGTGTTTCCTCCCCTAGAATCAATGTCCCATAATCAAAGTCCAGGTTTATTCTTAACACTTGGTTAAAAATCTTTGTTATTTCAGCCCAGAAGTGTCTAACCTTATTGCACCCCCAAAGCATGTGCTCCATCGAACCCACTGCTTACAACCCCAGCAAGCCTCAGAGTCTGTAATACCCCGTTTGAATAATCTCTGTGGAGTCCAGTACACACTATGATTTTAATTTGTCTGACCCTCTCGCCCAGGTTCAGATATGTTAAGGGAATGCTCTTACAAATGTCCTCCCACCTACTTTCAGTCATTCCGGAGTCTGATTTACTCACCCAGGTATTGATCAAGTCAACATTTTGCTCTCTGCTACTCTTTAAAAAGGTATACAATTTTGAAGCCAGGTGATCTGTTCTTTCGAAGTTTAGGATATGTGCACCCACATTGTTTGCATTCATGGGTTTTTGGGGATCCAACAATGTCTTTAACAAATGGAATTCAGCCAATGTGCCCTCCCTAATATCCTTCTCTGATTGCAGTTTCTTAAACGTTATCCACTTCTTGTCCTCCAATAGATCCCACAGCTAACTCACTCCACCCATGAACCAGCGAGGCCAAAAGATCATCTTCTCATTGTGTTTCACTTCAGGCTTAAACCCTATAGACGGGTCCTCTGAGTGGAGAGGCGCAAGACCAAGTCATTCTGACATTTTAGTCCAGCAGTCCCTCTAGAATTCTATCTGAGGTGATTTCCCATTCATTTTAGGATTTATTTGGTAAATCCTCAAGGAAAGGTAGCATGTGTCTACCTGTAAATGCAAGGTGGAAAGAGGAATAATTGGGAACATTCATTCCAGTTGTAACTTCTGTAACTTCAAGGGTGGTGGTTTTCTAGTTTGCAACGTCCTGTCCATATCATTCCATGTGCTCTGTCTTGTAGGTTAGGGGTTCATGCTCAGGAGGTAGTAAATCAGTGGTGTTATATTCATCTTTATGGCATTCACATTGCTTCATAGCAAGAGTTTCATAACACTAAATATATCTTCAGATCAGATATCAACTCCTTTGCATTCTCCTTCATCAAATGGTTCACATCATTTGTTAACCATATACCAAGTGAGTTCATTCTTTTAGGACACCACTGAAATACAAGGCCTGATACATCATTTGCTTTTGTTTCCTGTGAAGCAGCCATGGCCTCAGATTTTTACCAATTTATATTGTACCCAGAAATCCTTTCAAAGTCGTCTATTTGTTCCATGAGTGATGGTTATGATGACTTGAAATCTTGACGTACCATTAGAAGATCATCGACATACAGCCACAGCTTTTGTTCCAGCCCTCCATATTTTATACCAAATTTCATGATTTCCTAAGGAGCTCGCCAGGGGTTCCATAGCTATTACGAACAATAAAGGTGAGAGAGGAAAGCTTTGTGTAGTACCCCTTCCCAATTCAAATGGCCCAGAGATAAGCCTGTTTGTATTCATCACCACTGAAGGTTTGGTATATAACGGTTTGATCCAATTCATATAGTTCGAGCCAAATCCCAGTCTTCTCGTTTTGACAAAAAGTTAGTTCCATTCAATGCGATCAAATGCTTTCTCTTCATCCAGGGATAACGTAACCACCTTGGTCTTCAGCTTACAACTCTCAAGCAACCTTAGGAGCAGGTTCCTCATGTTCACTGTAGCATGTTGATTGATGTATATCAATTTTGGTAGAACTAATTCCAATCGTCGGGCTAAGCATGTAGCCAGTATTTTGTTGTCCAAATGATGGATCTGTAGCTACTCGGGTGGTTTACACTTTTCCAGTAATACCAAGATTGTTGCGTGACAAACAGAGTTCGATAAGAGGCCTTCATCATGATAGGATTGAAACATATCCTTCATAAGGTGCAACACACATTCTGGCATAACCCGGTATAATTCTACAGGTAAACCATCTGGACCTGGGCACTTCCCTGTGTTTATGTAGAAAGCCTCTTTCCTCAAGTCCTTCTTTGATACTTCCGACTCCAAGGACACCACTCAGTATCTGTCAACGTTGGAGTCCGTGCAAACTCAAGAAAGACTGCTAAATGCTCGGTGTCATCTGTTTTTTAAAGAGTATAGATGACTAGAAAAACTCTTTAAATACCAGCAAAATAAACAATGAAGGTCGCGACTCGGAAATTAAACTGCGCTTCTCTGAAAATTAGTATCTATGTAAGAATCAGATTAAACAAATCTAATTTGTGAGATGTTGATCTCTTTAATGATAGCCGACAAGTGCGCTATAGTCATAAGCCAAAAAATTATAAAAATCATATTACAAACAGCATATGTCATTTTCAATTGTTATGAGGGTGGTCCAAACAACCCATAAACACAATCAAAGCATTAATATTGTCCAATTACAAATATATACATTATTAAATCAACATGTCATATTGTTGATAAAGAAGATCAACCGCTTGTAACATAAAATTAAGTATAAATAAATCATCATGCATACCAAAATAAAGATAAAAATTGAAAATGTTAAAATTAAAAAGAAAAAGGGAGAGAGAGAAAAGCTAATTAAGAATAAGCACAGCTTTGCTACTAATTTGATTAGACCATCGTACAGAATGAAATGAGACCTTGTTGATGGGTTTTTAAGAAATTAAGAAAAGATAATGCTAATGTTATTGTGTAATGGGACAATGATGTTCTTGTACTAAATTAGTTTTTCTCTCCCTTTTTATTTTAACATTTTCAATTCATATCTTTATTTCGGTATGTATGATCATTTCTGTATACTTCATTTTATGTTACAAACGGTTGATCTTTGACAACAATATGACATGTTGATTTAATAATTTATATATTTGTAATTGGACAATATTAATGCTTTGATTGTGTTTATGGGTTGTTTTGACTACCTCATAATAATAGAAAATGAAATATACAGTTGCAATATGATTTTTATTATTTTTTGGCTTATGACTATAGTGCACTTATTAAGCCTTGATAACGACCTGGGGTCGGCTTAGCGCTATCATTAAAGAGATCAATATCTTACAACTTAGATTTGTTTAATCTGATTCTTATATAGATACTAATTTTCGGAGAAGCGCAGTTTAATTTCTGAGTTGCGACCTACATTGTTTATTTAGTTTATATTAGTGGATGGGGCAGAAACACTGCCCCCATAGACTGCAGCTATCCAGCATTTTCATGTTACGTAGCTAACTTTGACTATAACCCGAGCGCACCAGTCCCAGGCAAGCCCCAGACGATATACACTGTATTTCTCCTGGAGTACTGCAGCTAGTTTCAGATTTACAACTAAAATTATGACAGATTACCTCTTGAATAGAGAGGAGGACAGGGTACCACTTTTCTCCCCAGGAGGTAGTACCGCTAACGCTTTTAGAACAGGGACAAAACAAATGTAAGAAGCACAGTTTGATTTCTGAGTGGCGGTCTAAATTATTTATTTTGTTTGAATTAGGGTATAGGGGCAGAATCCCCATCACCCGTAGATTGCAGATATCCAGCATTCTCATATAACGTAGCTAACTTGACTATAACACGAGCGCACCGGACCCAGGCAAGCCCCTGACGATATCCACTCTTTAAATTCCAGGTTGATCATCGCCGGATCATACATGATCTTTCCAGAAGTATCTCTAATTGCACAAATCACCCTCTAATTGTCTTGCATTCGCAAACGATGAGCAAGCAGATGGTAACGTTTCTCCTTCTTGATAGGTGCAGCCTGTCCGAAACAGAGCCTTTTCAACGTTCTCCGACAGGAATTTATCAAATTCATATTTTTGTTTCAACCGCAATGTTTTCTTTCCTTCTGTCGGGCTGATCATTATTTCCTTATCCAGATCTGCGATGGTGTCCCCCAAGTTTTTTATCTCTTTTTCTTTAGACATTCTCTTGCTGCACGAGAGGCCAATCAGTATACCTCGCCTATAACACTTGAAAGTTTCCCATGTAGTCGCTATACTTTTCTTTCCATTCTTGTTTGTTTTTATGAAAAATTCTTCTCTGCAAGTTTCGTAATTACGTCGTCGTCTTCCAATAAGGATGTATTCATTCTCCAAATGTTGGATTGCCTAATAGTAAAATCACGTGAGATATCGAGTATGACAGGAGTGTGGTCAGAGATGTGAATATCCCCTATCCCCCTGATGCGAAAGAACTGGTTAATCGCCCGTCATGAGTATCATGTCTATATGAGATTATGTACCATAGGACCCGGAGTGAAAGCTTTATTCCTTGTCTGTTGGATGTTAAGATCTCCAGAGATCCATCAGCTGATACTCATCCATCAAGTTTCTAAGGCCAATCGATTCCCTTCTCCATTACTTGTCCATCTGTTGTTGTCCTTATCAACGAGTATGTCCAAAAACTGATTAAAGTCTCCTCCTAGAGCGATATTATTCTGCTTTAAGGACTGAACACCCTGTGCCACACGTTTAAAAAAAAATAAAATAAAAAAAATACCATTACCATTGGTAGGAGCATAAATGTTGCAGATGGTAAGCTTTAGTCTTGCAATCTAGCCACAATAGAAATCACCCGGCCCTCTTTGCCATTAACATGCGAGATAACTGATACCGGTAACTTTTTATGAAACATTGTGTAGGCACTCCTGGAACATGAGTTGTATGATGAGCCAAAAGCCTGGCCTACCCATCCCTTATTCAGCTTCTCTTCCTCAACCTCAGTTAAATGGGTCTCCTGTAGTAAGACAATATCGCTTTCAAGCTTTCTAAGTGAGAAAGGACTTCCTTTTTCTTCATAGGGTCATTCATGCCATTAACATTCCAGGAAATTGTCAGATTCCCTTTCAGTTTCCCTGCCATAGCCAGCCATTTACAAGGTGTAATCATTCACATAGAAAATACAGTGTGTGGCTAGGGAAGGGCGAAATGTGAAAAGTTAAAAACAACTAGTACTAGAAACAAAAGGATAACAATAAAAAAAGAATAAAAAACAGTAAACATCTCTTGTTGTCCTGACCAGGTGCTTGTGAGCATCAATAATTAATGTACTTCGCTGCCAGTGCCCTCTCTCCCCAATCCATCGCCCACTTCAATTATGAATCTTGTACAATCAGCATATCCTAAACCAGAAATGTAAAGATACCCAACTAATCGCAATAGTAATCGGGTGAACCATCAAAGTAACTCACAATAATCCTATTCTGATATTGTAATATATACAATACCTCCTCAACCACTGTCTCCTTAGTGAACAGATTACAAATCAACATAAAATGGGGTAAATCTTCAATAGCCCCAGATCCACAGGAGCAGCGCCTATTTTTAGACAGCCATGACATTCGTTCCCTTAAAGGTAAAACATGAAGTCTTTAAATTACAATAATTTGCCTCTGTTCGGGAGATCTTATTTTACATATTGCATTTCCTACCAGAGCTAAACTGCGGGAGACGGCAAAACATTTCAGGAGACTTAGCTTCATAATACAGCTGATTGCATGGTCATATTCCAACACCTTAGCTCTGACTTGTTTATACCTCCTTTCCTAAGCTGCATAAAATCGACGCCCCAATTCTTGCACAAGGAGGCACGCCACATAGCATTTATAATGTTTGGGTTTTGTAGGCTCTTAGCAGATGTTTTGAGGCAGAATTCTAAAAATAATTTGTTCCACACTATCCAAACGGGAGACATTCCCTGTGAAATCCAAAAGACTAGATATCATTTGTGCCACATTGTGGGTGACCTTCTGTCATGAATCGGAGATGATTCCCCCAGAAAACCTGGCTTAGGTCCCTTCTCATGGGGCCAGAGAAAGGCAGACGCTTTTTGATCCTGACCCTGGGGGTGCTGCGGGATGATCACATGAGGTGGGGAGAGCAGGTCAGGAGGAATGGGAAACCCCCTTTTATAACTTCCCCAGAGACCCCACCCTTCTAATGGCCTATTGTAAAATAGAAGGTTAGAAAAGCTGATTTTGACATTGTGGACTCCAAGTCCCACAATTCCCAAAGTACTGGGACGAAGAAGAGGGCTGCAGAGGCACAAAACTGCAAAGTGCAGTTATTGGTGTAAATGGCCCACACCTGAGGGAGACTGGGAGGCTTAAAATGCCCCCTTAGGTGCAGGACATGAAAAAGGAGAAGGAGAAGAGTAGCAGCAGGAGGTGGAGTATCCGTAGTCTCTCTGGGTTACAGCCGAAGCAGAAACTGGAGGAAAGCAGAGATTCTGCGACCACTGTTGGGGGTCGAACAGTTGCCGCTCATGAGAGGGTCTCTTCCTCTAGGAAACCTAAGTGCAGAGGTTGCGTGGTGGGAAGCGTACACTTTGAAAGCTTTACCCAAAGTGAGGAGGTCTCCAGTCGTAAAGCGAGCACCGGAGACCCTCTGGAGCAGAGAACGCTCCATTTGCGTGTGGCACAAGCCGCAGGAAGCCGAAAGAAGGTGGTTATCGGGGCGCGCAAAGAAGCAGAAGACTTGGAGGCAGCGGAGCAAGTGGACGTGCACGCCAGACCTGGTGAGTTCTCTATGATGTTGTGACCCCGGAGCGCTCCGAAATCGCCAACATGTCGATCCAGGGTGCCCTAAGCCAAAACCTGTTGTGAAGCGAGTGAAGGGGCAAAACAAAACAGAACACTAATCTATTTAAAAACCAAGCTGATGTAAAGAGTAGGAGGTGGCAGAATTTGAAAAACAGACTAGAAAGATGTGGCAGTATGGGTCAGAATAAAAGCAAGCAACAAGAGAGGGCAATATTTAAAGAAACCAATATGAACAACTATTGCCAAAGTCAAAAGAGAAATACATTTATGCAAAGAAAAAGGAACTAGCATTGTCAGAGCCAAGGCAATTCATACATCATACATACATACATCTAATGATTGTAAAATCTATTGTCCATATTTACAGAAGCCCATAGAAGGAACTGGCTTAAATCCACATTGCCAAAGAATTGTTGAAGTTAGACTGAATCATTGTCAGCATTTTGTTAATACGGAAGTGGAGAAACGAGAGTAGCAGGAAGACTCTTCTTTTGACAGAAGATATTCAGAGGGAGTGGAGCGTAATCTGCCTTGTGTGTGGCAATCACAAGTGAGTAACAAACAGCACCAGTGTGGTTCATGTTTCCCCAGAAGAAATTCTTAAACTTAATGTTGTTAAGCAGGAGACCTTGCTAACCACAGAAGCACTTATGTTTACTAGTTTATCCTGTTCTGCCAGAAGAGTACACCAGAGCTGAGAACATTTTAGAAGGTAGAAGGGCTGGCAGGTAAGTGGACCAGGTGAATGTTGATGAAGTACTGTGGTGTGGTGGTGAAAAGTCATAAAGAAGAATTGGTAGAACTACTGAGATGTGTTTGTGAAGTATTACAGAATCATCCTGACAAATTTACATTGCTGAAGCAAGCATTATGTTAACTGCTGCAGAATTATCTAACATTGTCAAAGCAAGCGTTTTGTTGCAGAATAATCCCGACAAAGACAGTTTCTGTTGATCCTAATGAACTAAGGAAGTGTTCCTGTTTATTGAGAAGAAGCTGTTTTGAGTTCTTTGTGCCACAAGTGGAAAGAGGAAAAACCTTGTTGAACAATTTTGAAGTATTGGAACGTTTATTGTCAAGTGTGAATCAAAACAACTGCACTGGAATTTTGTTACAAGACAGGATTTCCTTATTCTTCTGGAACTGTTGAACAGAATCCTGCTTGAATCTGGGAAGGGGAATTCACCCAGATTATAAGGAGAGACAGTTATGATGCAAACCTTACTGTTATATTTATTTGTTTTGTTCTGCCATATATTAGATTGTTGTGTTGTTGTATGTAGAAGTGTGAGGGACAGAAACCCTTTGGTGGTTCCTTTAGTTTATTTTATGCAGGGAAATCCTTGTCAGGGTAGTCATAGTGAGGCGTTTATCCAACCTTTTGAGTTAATAAAATGAAATCTTTTGAAACATCTTCACTAACTTCACCTCGCATCTGACCCCTCACACTTCATCAGCAGAGAATACATGTCATTGGAGCTTGGCCTTCACCATCTCGCTCAAGTCCTTGTTTAGGCTTCTTTGGTATGGGATTCTCAGCGGTTTCAATTTTCTTCTTGGTGTTGCGCATTGTCATATCATTGTAAAAACAGAGTTGAATATATGCTTTGTCAGATGAGTAGAGTCGGGAGAGCAGGAGCTTAGGTCTTAAGCTGCTGCCAGATCAACTGACATTCCAGTTTTCCCAACAGAGGCTATACCTAAACAAAAATTCAATTGAAGCAACCCCTTTTTCTGATAGGCTGCATCTCTGTTTGCATTAACTGGCTTTATGTGCTTTCAGTTAACATACATTGATTGGGACTTTCTCCATTCCGAAGTGTTCCCAATTTTGGCAGGTATTGGAAATGTCATGAAGTGAATTTTGCCATGACCTCAACATGTGGCCAAATGAGGGGCCAGGATAGAACCACGGTCACCTAACAAAAAATGTGTCATCTTAGTTGCTAGATGACGCCTCCTTCCAATCAGAGTCTTGCTGGAGTATACAGAAAGCAAGAGAATGCCTAACCCGCCTGAACATCTAAAATGCGGTAGAACTAGTCATGAGTGAATCGCACTTTTGCTTCTCTATAGTGGAAAGGAGGGCACTATGAACGCAGTGGGCCAGCTCCCTCCCCTGACTGGGCCTGCTGCCCTTCTAGGAAGAATTGGAAGAATTGGAAGAATTGTTTGAGCACCTGGGAAAATGATATCAATGCTTGGCAAATGGTGGATATATGTGGGCATATTATTCCGATGCTTGGCAAATGATGTGGACACCTGGGCAAATGATTGCAATAGATGTCAAATGTTGTTGAGCACCTGGCTGTGTTACGTTGATAGTATACTATGGAAGTCTGATTGCCGTATATTGGCAATACCGTAAATGGTGGTTTTAATTGAAATATGATGACAGTACATTAACATGGTATGGCCATACCTTGGAAATGATGGCAGCACCTGACATGAAATACCAATGCCTCGCACATGGTGTGAGTACAATGGCACATGTAGGACCAACCACATCTCCAGCCGAATGCCACAAGAGGCTCATCTGGCAACACCAATCTGGAAGAAATCACCTAATCCGAGCAACAACAGGGACAATACCAGAGAGACCCACCACTGATGGACTAGGCGATCAGTTGACAAGAGCGTGTGTCATTCCTTCTGTTTTTTTGGCTTCACTTTCTGTCTTCAACGTGACAGCCAGTGGCCATCTTGGAATGGTCACTGACATCACTGCTAGCTGGGATCTTGGTAGTGTGACATCACTTCCGGTTGCCATCTTGGATCAGCGACATCACATCCGGTGGCCAGCATGGATACGTCAGGTCACTTCCTGTGGCCATCTCTCCAGCCGAAAGCCACAAGAGGCTCCTCTGGCAACACCAATCAGGAAGAAATCACCTCATCCTAGCACAGCCGGGATAATATCAGAGAGACCCACCACTGATGGACTAGGCGATCAGGTGACAAGAATGTGTGTCGTCCCTACTGAACTTCTTAGACGTGTACAGCCAGGGGCATCCCAGTTAAGAGCGGAATAGTGAAGGGTGAAGACCAGCCCTTGACCAGCCTCTTTGCCTTTCAGCTTTTGGTTTTGCCTTTCTTTTTGCTGCACCTGTGAGTACCTGAAGCTTCCTAATTACTATACTGTCCACACTGTGCTACTATCCTATAATGCTTTCTCTCCTGATCCTCCTGCTGCTGCTCCTACTCATCTGTCCCTACGCTTTCTCTAATCATGCTTCATCTTCCTCCTTTCCTATCCTTATTATAAAACTCACAACTCAAAACTCCCACTACTCCATTTCTCGTCCACCTCCTTCCCGCTGAAGAGCTAACCATACTTCCTCTCCACCTATACACCTCGCCACTCTTCCTCTGAGACTCAACTTCTCTTCTCTTCCTTAACTCATCAAATGAACACTGCACTCAGAATGCTCAGTCTGTATGTAACAGAACATCCTTTATCACTGACTACTTTCACTCCAGCTCTCCTCTCCTAGAACCTCTTGCTATCATAGAAATCTCGATTTCTCCATCTGACACTGACACTCTGGCAGCCTTACAAGACTCCAAACTATCCTTCGTTCACTCTCCTCCAGTGACTGGCAGAGGTGGAGGCGTTGGACACCTACTCTCTTCCTGCCCCAATGCCTCACAAATCTCCAATGCCACATCTTCTCCTACCTCTTTTGAATTCACCATATATACTATTGGTCTGCCTGACTTAGTTCACATCATCAGCATCTATCACCCTCTTGGTTCCACTGGACCATTCTTCGATGATCTTGGGCAACTCCTTTATTCTCTTTCCACTAAATATCAACTAATTCTCTTGGGTGACTTAAACCTTCCCTCTCCAACAACTTCTCAGAAATCTGAACTACAGTCTTTTCTTGGTGACCACGCCCTTCACCCTATCCTTAACCTACCTACACAGACAGGCAGTAACTCTTTGGATTATTCATATCCACCTCTCTCAGCCACTAATACTACTGTCACACCATTCATATCTGAGCACTCAATTGTTTCCACCACCATCTCCTTTCCACACTTTGATCTTTCCTCACCACTTGCTTTACCTATTACTAAGAGGACATGTAAACCTTCTGCCATTCCCCCATCGCTCCGACCTACAGTTCTCACTCTCCTCCTTCACACCCGATAACTCTTCCACCAACACAGCCTTCTCCAGATGCCAATCCCTACTATATGACACATTATCCTCTCACTTCCCACTGCATACTTTCACCCCTATCTCTCAGCATCCTCAACCATGGGTCACCCCATCCATACGGTCTCTCTGCACAAACATGCGTTGGCTGCTGGGCAAATGGAGGCATACCCACTCGACTGAGGACCTGCAACTCTACCTCTCTGCCCTGAACTCTCTCAATTCCACTCTTGATATAGCTAAAAGGGAATTCTACCTAACCCCATTGACTCTCACTCCAACCATCCTTGTTGGCTAGAGGGCACCCTAAACTCACTCCTCACTCCTCCTAAATCTATGACTATCAACTCCACTCTCAGAGTTTATGACCTAGCTGAATACTTCGCTGCAAAAAAATCCAAAATTAGAGACTCTCTCCTGACCTTCCTCACACTCTCGCCTCCTACAGTATACACTCCCACCTACTCTACCATCATCTTTTGCCTCCATCTCCCACTTTAGTTACACTAATACTGACAAATTGCTATGTCTATTGATGAAGGCGAATGTGAAAAATCAACTTCCAGGGCACCAGTGGTCCAGGGAGGAATATTGGTTTCCAAACCATTAATCAGCCTCACACCTCTAGTACACCAGAAGGCATCCAAACAGATTGGAACACAAGTCATTTATAAACCTCCCTGTCCAATTTTGGTAACATGAACTGAACAGCAGGCTTATCTCTGAAAGGTTGTGGATCATTGGTTAGTTGAAAATGCTATTATTACCCAATGATTAAAGGGACTGTCCAGTCAAGGTTGTATACAAATATCTATTTTATTATTATCCCAACAGACAGTTCTAGCACACTACAAAATACAACCTATCCTGTAAAGGAATGCAGCGGACACAGTTTCAAAGAAGGAAAAGGGATACACTCTGGATACTGACCGGAGGGTAGTCGGTAAAGTAATTAATCGCAATGGTTCAGTTCAAGGATACTTGGTTTCAACACTAAGGGAGCAATCGGTTGTAAAATGTCACTAGGGCCCTCGGAAAAGGACCAGGGGGACAGAACCACAATGTATCTTGCGCTTGTAGAAGTTCTTTGTGCTTGATAGTGTAGAGTCTGTTTCAGGACGCTTTGCAACTTCTGCGACAGAGTTCAAGACAGGCGACAGCTGCGGGTATCAGGCGGCAGGCAGTTTGGCGAGCGAGGTTGGATGGATGGCTGCAGGCTGGCCAACACGGCAGCTCGGGTCAAGAAACGCTGTCTCAGTGCTGGTTGGCGGGTCTGAAGCACTGGTCGAGGCATCTCGGACTGCGTTAGCGACTGCGGCGTAACAACAGACAGAGTTCAGTCGGTTGCAGCTTGAGGGGCTCATCTGGCTCATAAATTTCCATTAAGGTGGATGTCGGTGGATGCTCGTTGATGCACTCCTCCTATGTTCTTCACCGGGCTTGTGTCGTCTTTTAACGCGGACGGACCAAAGCTGAGGAGAGTGCTGCAGGTAGCTTCTTTGTCCTTATTTTGGTTCAGAGACTCTCTGGTCCTTCCCACCTAGGAAGCTTGCTGCAGAGCCTAGCAGGGCACGTGGTGTGCTGGCTGGGTACCAGTTGTAGAGCTACTGGAGGGTCTTCTGGATTCAGTATCTCCCTCTGCTCCCTAGGAGATGTTAGGGGTGGGGTCCTGCTTCCCTCTTGGAGGTCCTGGCCTTCCTTCACTGGTGGAAGATGTAAGGCAGACTGTACCTTCAGCCAGGGTCCAATGCTGAGTTCTTCTTGTTACTCCTTGCGAAGTCTGCAAATGATCTGCCCAAAAGAGGGTCTCAGCCCTCTTTTAAAGCCAAATGGGCCACAGTAATTGGTGTATGCTAAGCCTACTTTAATTAACCAATGCTGGGTCCCCACGAACAATCTCCTGTATGTCTGAGGTCATAACCAGAGTGCTTTGCAACAGAAAAGGTAAAGGGGTGAAAACATGTAATACTAAGTCTCACCCATCTTCCTGTCTGTTGTGGATCAAATGATATCTCTGGTTAATTGAGCTCTCTGTGGTTCCTGATTAAAGCGGCAGGTCTCCCTTGAACTGCAGCGAGAACATAATTTCTGTCTCCTGCAAACCACATTTTCATACCTTCTGAATGGGGTCCTCCTACGGGGGTTGCCTACTGTAAACACATATTCCCAGACATGACAACTCATTGTCATTGATACTTTCGGTTGAGAGCTGGCTTCAGGTTGACACAGTGCATATGAAAGGGGTGTTGAGGTTTCCTGTTTCTTTTGTTTAGCCTCTGCAGCCAGGCCCCATGTGGGTCTGTTTGAATTGAACTTTGATTAGTATGCAAAGCTGCTGCCAGCAGCAGAGCTTAAACAAAGGGAAAGGGTGGATCCATGGAGACCTTGTTAGTTAATAAGGCTGGCCATGGCAGGGGGGAAGGTTTTGCCCTCCCCCTTCTGAGATGCCTTTAATTACTCTTGGCTGTCATATCCCAACTGAATATTACAGGGGGGGGCGGAGCCTGTAGGCTCTGTCCACCCTGAGTACACAGGTCTATGTATATGTCGTGCAGTGACCAGAGGAAAATGTGTGCGGATTAGCCCCACACATTTTCCGGAGGTTCATCTACCATCATTCAATTTCTTTTAAAGTTCAAAAAGCTCAGGCGAGCGCACCCTCACTGTGCGGATGGTGGAATTCCTCATAGCTGTGCCCCATCAGACCCTCTTGGTCCTCAGCTAGTCAAGCCTATTGCCCCTATAGTGGCCTCTCACCCTGTCCTTCGACTCTGCTTGCTGTCCTTTGACTAACCAACTGGCTAACTATTGCCCCGTGTCTCTCTTCCGCACTACTTTAAAGTGCTCAAAAGGGTTGCATTCAACGGTCTTACCAATTTGTTAGACATCCGCAACCGTCGAGGCCCCCTACAAGCAGGTTTCCGCTCCTGTCACTCCACGGAAACTGCTCTCATGAATATGTCCAACTTCATCGCATCTGCTAAGACCTCAAACATATCCTGTGTCCTAATTCTCCTTGACCTGTCTGCTGCCTTTGACACTGTCGATCACTCTGATTTCTTTAATACTATTTCTTCTTGGAATTTGCGATCAAGCCCTTGCCTGGATTGAATCCTACCTTGCACCTCATCAATTCTGACTCCTGGAGCAACAACACCTTTCAACTCACTCATCTAAATGTTGGTGTTCCACAAAGCTCTGTCTTGGATCCGCTCCTTTTACACTCTATACTTCTGCTCCTGGGGCACTAATCTACCAACTATTCGCAGGCAACACCCAAATCTTCTATTTTCTTCTTCTCCTTTCCTGAACTCTACTCTGATCTCTCTATCAAAATTTCCAACTGTCTCTCTGCTATTAAATATTGATTGCCTTTGCACGCTCTGGTCTTAAACTATACCAAAACACAGGTACTCTTCTTCCTGGCCAAATGCTCTCTCTCATCTCTTCATCTGCCTTTACAGTTCCCATATGACTCTCCCTTACTCTTCTTCAGCTAGTAGCCTCTGCGTCATCTATGACCCTTCTCACACCTTCTCTACTTTCATCTCCAAAACTGTAACACCAGCTCCCCTCAGCTTCTTAAATATTAGGAAAACCAGGCACCTCCTTCCTTTCAACAGTGCCAAGTATCTCTTAACCACTGTTGTCTTCTCTAAACTGGACTACTGTACCAGTATCCTCTTTGGTCTCCCCAACTGTGCTTTCTGTCCTCTTGACAAGATCATTAACTTTGTTACCATGACTCCCTTTGAACTCTCTCACGTCACACCTACCTCTTCATACCGTCACCAGGCTGGATGGCTGATGATGCAAAACAGGGCCAGATTTAAGTCTTCTCCTGGTTCACAAATCTATCCCTGGTAAGGCAGCACTGTATCTATACTCCTCTATCCAACTCTGTAAGCCTTTTCGTAATCCCTGCTCTGCCTCCCTGAATACCCTTATGGCTCCTCATCCTCCCCGTGCTTCCTCTTGATTCTGCTCTTTCTCTCTTCTTGCTGCACTTGCATGGAATTCTGTTCCCCCATACATCTGAGAAACAGTCCACACAGATTTGTTCAAAACCAAACTAAAAGCTTACCTCCTAGCCTCTAAGTTGCCCTCTTAACCTACCTCTCATCTGCCTGCTAGCTAACATGTTTCCCTCGCCTCTAACTTGCCTCTGTCTCTCACTTCCTCTGCCTCCACTCTAGCACTTCATCCATCATGGTCCCGTCCCAAGCATAGCTGGCCGTACCGCCTACCTGCCCTTAAACATGTCCAATGTTGGTTGTCCTTAATCTATCTATGTCCACTTATGTATTGTCCCCAGTGACTGTTACATTTACTTCCCTCCACAAACTGGTCAGAATGTGCCTCAAACTTACCCCATTGTAAGAAGCTCACTGCTTCCCGTCAAATCTGATTGTACGTTCTTTTGTGATGAAAAGAGCATTGTTCCTCCTGTATATAAATGAACATGCTCTCATTAACTGGTAACACACCACACAGTCTGAAGGTATTTGCTTTGCCAATGCTTGTTGGAAGTACACATGTTATCCTGGCCGGTCGGGATATGGGTATTCGTGTAGAATCAAGGCACAGCTGGGTCTCGCAAGGGCTTTGTGTGCCAAAGTCTGTCCTGATAGGCGGTGTGATCCGTTCTCATGCTTTACTGTCCTCGGACACGCATTGCTCATAGAAATTAGCCTCCCGCTGCTAAGGCTCGATGCCTCCTGGTGCTATGTATCCCAATAAAGCACCAGCTCCGGGGACAGATGTTTCTCCTGCTGTGCGCACTCTAGGGCCAAACTAAAAATATTGGCATGTTTAGTTTTTGCCTTCCTGAGAATGGCGGGAAGCCAGCACGCTTGCTGTCTTTTGCACGATAGAGGGCTCGCCTGGCACGTGAAAGCTCCACACTTTCTGCATTTCAGATGCGCGACTGCATCTTCCCAGCCCGTTGCACCTTTTAAAGCGCAGTAGCAACAGGTATGTGAGGCAGTCCTTTCAGAGTTGAGCCTGACAAAGTGACTCTATTAGTTTCAGGCACAGACGCACCCTGCCCCAGCTCTAACAGCCTTTCAGAAGCAGTGGTCGAAGTGGATGGGAGCGCTGCTCCTCTACTTTGTTCCTCTACTTTTTTAAAATTTAAGTTTCACTGTTCCTTTACTTTTATTTTGAAAAGAAACCGTTCTGGAACGGTTTCGTTTTAAAATAAAAGTGTAGGAAGAAGCCGACACTTGAAGTCCACTGCACTGAACGTTCCCTTAAACAGCAGCTGCATTTGTTAAGCAGGTTGTATGGCGCATGGGAGAGGGAGTGGCCATGGGGTTTGTGGGGAGTGGGGACAGTCCAGCACGGGATATAGCACCAACCTGCCTTGAAGTCTTCAGATAAACGCAGATTCATGGGTGCCTAGCTACCAAAGCTAAGGGATATTTGGGACATCCAGGAGGGGCTACCTGACTTCAAAGACTTGGCTAACATGTGTTTTAGGCACTGCCCACTTCATGTATTGGGGTCTTCTTGAGCTTCCAATCCTTTCTAGGGATTTCACAGGTATAACCATACTATGCAAGGATCTCAATTAAGGATAACAAGGGGTATCAGCTACTACCCTGGCAATTTCCTTGGTACCCCTGGTACTGCGTTGGTCACCCCTGGTCTATTGGCCCGCGTACATTTAGTTCCCTGACAAAACATTGTTGGCCTGAAATAAATAACTTTTTTGCTCTCCAAGGCCCTCATTACGAGTTTGGTGGTAGTTTGGCAGTAAATCTACTAAACGATCGCCAAATTCTGTTACTGGTACCGCCACTTGGTCCGTCGGTTACAGCTGGATTACAAGTGGCGACATGACAGTGTTAGTCCCAATTTATGGAGTCGATACCACTCTGTGCGATTTTCTGCGGAATTACCGCTGATGTTAGTTCTGCCGCGGTAATTCCACTCAAAATTGGTGCTAGGGTGGCAGATTCACCCCCAGCTATGTGCTGGAGGTAAATCCTCCACCTCACAGCCAATCTCGGTGTTGCAGGAATGCGACAGGAATCCAGCAGTAATGGAATTACTGCCCCATTCCCGCCAATTTTTCCCACACTACCGAACTTCTAATGAGGTCCTTAAGTGTACTTGGTTCAATGCACTTTTTCAGAGTAACGACTGCTTGTATAGTGGGAGCCACTCCCACAGGTAATTAATTCCTCAAGAAGTGCATGCTCTGTCCATTGGCATCAAAGCATTTTCACAGTGGCACATGCCATGGCATCTTCACAATTATTATTATTATTGTGTAGGACCTGTATTTCCCTGTAAGCATTTTCTGTGTGCATGCCACTTCATGGTAAATGTTCAAAGCAATTATCTCAAACTACTTTGTTCTTTTTATTTAGTATGTAGATAGAATTGGAGATCACTCGGTGGATTAAGTACTTGCCTCTAGGAACCATGTTCATCCTGCATCCCATCATAATAAATCATAATTGTTTTACTCAACAGGTTTTAATAAAGATGTCTGGTCTATTTTCCCATTGATTTAGAATATTGTTTGGTGCTTTGCATAACTTCTTTATTAACCACAAACAACTGTTATGATCATGAAAGAACACAATGCAGAAGTCTTAGTACGCTGATGCAAAAGAAAAGATGGGATTGTAGGAGATGTGGTCTACTGGGTAAATTGGGGAGAGGTCCACTGAGAACTAATCCCCTGTCTTCTCCCCTTGACCAACATGCATCATACTGGTCAAATCACTTTATCTCACAAAACCCCCTTATTATTGTCCTGCTCCTCCACCCCTAAAAACCTTCCCCAACATATTTTAGGTCCTAAAATATTTGGAGAAAATGCTTGATTTTCTTGTTGAGTGCACATTTGGGGAAATGTTGCCCCCTGGTGACCTTTACCTCTGCGACTTTATCACTGGATACCCTCAAATTGAGATCAACTAAAAGTAATTAAGTTCAGTGTGCATCATAAAAAAGCAAGATGAGCCATGCATCTACCATATTCGCGTTTATCCTATCGCGCTTTACTCCGGTGCTCTGAAACTACCATGGTGGTCGATTTGCAGCAGTATGTATTTATGTTTCCATTTATAGGGTGCACTAAACCCAAAGACATCGAGGCACTTGTTACAAAAGTTACATCATAATGTGCAGCACATAGGGCAATGCTCAATCTTGCTGCATCAAGGCGCTAGTTAGAAAATGTACATCAACATGGAAATTAATTAGGGCAATGATAGATTTTTAGGGTAAGGGACAAACAATGAGTTGACCTTTTGTAAATAGAGTCCTACAATGAACGCATCCCAGGCAAATAGCAGAGCCTTGCGGTGCTTACAGAAGGCCCAGAAAGATTGTTGCAATCTTAGATCAAGTGGTAAGGCACTTCAATTCGTAGAGGCAATGCCTGGGAAGCTCTCCCCATCTGCCCCCCCCCCCCCGATCTCTGTATCTTGAAATGCTAAGACAGTACAAAATGGAGGATTGAGTGGGTCTCAAGAGTGCGCTTTCATTCAATTTTTGTGATCGATAACTTGGGGAAGTGTTCGAAAGGCATTTGTGGGTGATGGCCAATGTTTTAAAGATAATATGCTTGCGAATCAGAGGGCCAGTGCACACTTCTTCTTGTGGCTGAGATATGCTCTTATCTTGGGATGTTCCAGACAGCCCGAAGCGCATTATTTTGTATGACTTGCAGCTTGCTGATGTTTCGTGTGGAGGTGCCTGCAAACAGGACATTGCCGTAATCCAATCTGGAGCCGAGGAGCACACGGTCAATGGTGAGGCGGCTGTCAGTAGAAAGGAAAGGCCTGCATGCATTGATTCATTTTGTGGTATAGGCAGCGGAAGAGGAGATGGCATTGATCTGCCTTGATAGCGACAACGTGGAATGTAGGTAAATACCTAAAGTCTTTACATCCTCTGTGACTGGGATAGTGATGCCGTCAATGACAAAGGATTTGTAAGCTGTGAGTTTATTTAGTGAAGTTTTCAAACCAACTACGAGAATTTCCATCTTATCATCGAGGCATAGCATGTGGGCGGCTATCCAGACATGGATAGTTTGGTAGACTGATTGCAAAGTGTTTGAGTCGGTGTTGTAGTTGCCAGTGATGGGTAGGATCAATTACGCATCATCAGCGTAGTTTGTGTAAGATATGCCCTAGGAGGTCAAAAAGGGGATTAGTAAAGATATTGTACAGGGTATGTGACATAAATGAGCTTTGGGGGACTCTGCAGGTGACAGGGGCTGGGGGGCCGAGGCGGTTGCTGAGAAAACCGTCATGGATCTGTTTGTTAGGAAGGAGGAAATCGAGGCGATGGCTTCGGCCAAGAAGTGTGTCGCTAAGTGGAGGTGTTGACACAAGGTTTGATGCTCCATGAGATCAAAGGCGGCTAACAGATCCAACAAGAGGAGGAGGGCTATCTTGCTAGTATCAATTCGTCCCGTTTATTTTAAGTCTAGTAATGCCGTTTCAGTACCATAGCATGGTCTCCACCCAGATTGCCGCAAACCCAGTAGGTTGTTGGATTTGAGTATAGGGAAAAGCTGTAACGCAGCCCAGCCAGAACTCCAGGACGGTTGGAGGTGATGTCCCCGTCCTTGGGCACCCATCCCCCATGTGGGTCGACCATCTCCCAGCACAGCGGTAGTCCCAGGGTACCCTGGCAGGGTCTCCATCTTTTCCCAGAGGGAAAAGCTGTGCCACAGGCCAGCCAGAGCTCCAGGATAGTCAGGGGTGGGGGGGTTATGTCCCCGGCCCTGGGCGGCTGTCTCTCATGTGGTTTGACCATCCCCAAGTGCAACAACAGTCTCAGGGTGCACCGTAAGGGTCCCCATCCAGTAATGCAGTCCAGCCAGAGCTCCAGGATGGTCAGGGGTGATTTCCCTGGCCTTGGGCAGCTGTCCCACATGTGGGTTGACCATCCACAAACCCAGCAGTGGCTCTAGGGAGCCTCTGTAGGGTCCCCGTCCTTCCCCAGAGGGCGAAGCTTTAACGCAAACCAGCCATAGCTTCAGGGTGGTCGGGGTAATGTCCCTGGCCTTGGGCGCCGGTCTCCCATGTGGGTTGATCATCCCCAAGCACAGGTACAGTCCTAGGACGCCCGGGCAGGGTCCCCATCCATTCCCAGAGGGAAATTCAGCAACACAGCACAGCCAGCGATCCTGGATGGTTGGATATGATGTCCTAGGGCCTTGAGCACCCGTCTCCCATGTGAGTTGACCATCCCCAAGCCGAGCCTGGAGCTCTGGCTGGGCTGTGTTATAGCCTTTCCCTCTGGGTAAGAATGGGGACCCTGCCGAAATCCCTGGAACTGCCCCTGGACTTGGGGACGGTCGACTCACATGGGAGACAGGTGCCCAAGGCCGGCGACAACACCTCCGACCATCCTGGAATTCTGGCTGGCCTGCGTTACAGCTTTTCTCTCTGGGAAAGGACGGGGACCCTGCCAGGGCTCACTGGAACCACTGCTGGGCTTGGGGATGGTCACCCCACATGGAAGACACCCACCCAAGGCCAGGGATCTCACCCCCAACCATTCTGGAGTTCTGGCTTGCCTGTGTTTCAGCTTTTCCCTCCGGGAAAGGACAGGCACCCTGCCGGGGCTCCCTCGGACTGCTGCTGTGCTTGTGGACGATAGAACCTTCATGGGAAACGAATGCCAAAGGTCGGGGACATCACCCCTATTACTGCACAATATTGTAGCTGGATTTGAAACTAGAGGAAACTCTGCTTTGACAATATTATTAAGGGGGTGGAGAGCCTGAATAAATCTCCATGACCATCCTTTCTATTTCTTCAGAGGGTACGCAGCCGTGTTACATGGAGAGTCTGATGGCACCAATATTCCTTGCTACATTAGAGCAGAAATGGTATTGAATATACCCTCATCAGCTACTCCGGACATGGGATACTGTTTTGCTCGTATCAAGATAGCTCTAGGCTTGAGCTTTTTTTTAACTGCTCCTACTCCACAAAGTAGGTCTACGTTATAAGGACTACTAGTCCACAAGCTGCTTTGAACTTTCTCTGAGTCTTCCTGAAAGTATGTTGGTTTTTGTCTCACTAATGCCTTTCCCCGTGGCATGTCTCTGTCTCTATTTTAATCCAATAAGTAAGACTTATAAAAAATACCAATTCATCATCTGAATAATCATATCTGAACAATTCCTTGTCTATCATTTCTTTCAGTCTATACCCTTCACCAAGGGCTATCACTGCTCTCCATCCTCTTCCCTCATCGTCTGTTCCACGCACAACCACCCTTTCCTCTCTGACTACTGATACTTGTAACTCTAAGGGAATTACTTGTCCATCTTGATCATCCATAGGTATTTCTGGTCTAAACAAATATTCATCAGGTATTCTCAATATTTTACCTACTAGTTTGGGGAGCCATGTTAACAAAATCGTTACTTCATACAAAAATACTTCTGTATCTAGAGGAACCCCTTGTAATGCTTTATGTTTGGCAAATGCTAGTATAAGCTCTCTTACATTCAGCAAATGTATTCCTGGAGTGGAACACACAATCCCATTGTCAGTAAAAGATTTTGTCATGTTTAGTTTTGTCATTAAGTCATGCCCTATGTTCACTGGCGTCTGTCGAGAGAACAATAGTGGCATAGATAAATCATGCTCTCCTATAGAAATTGGTAGCTCACAGATAAAAGGAACAAAAGTCATTGCCCCAAAGAATCTCTGTGCGCTCATGGCAATGCCAGACATTGGGTACTTTCCCTCTATGACACAGGAACGAGTCGCTCCAGTGTCTACAAGAAACACAAATGTCTTGCTTCCTATCGTTACCCTGACCTTTTGTTCCTCTTGGGGGTCTGGTGTCACTGATAGTACTGAACATTTCTGGTTGCTGTGTGGGCTGTCCTATTGCAGATATAAATTCATTCTAGTACCAGTTGTGAGAAACCTGAGGCATTTCACCCAGGCTATTGTCAGGGATCCCTGACTCAGGTGGCCAGGGGATCCTAATCCTGGGGCTGGACGAGCGAGGGAGGATCACCTGGGCTGGGGGTCCTTGGACACTGCGGGAGGAGTGCCCACGGGCGAGACGCAGTATCCCTTTTTCCCAACATAACCCCACCCTACATTCCCTCATTTGAAATAGGATACTTTCAACAAAGTCCCATTATGCCCAAATACCTTTCTGTAAAAACACAAAAACCCATATAACCCCCATCATACACTTATCCCCTTCACCTTGATAAAAAACCCACATAGTTATTCCATAATCACTCGGAGAAACAACAACTTCCACAATCCTTCCACACTGTCTTCCAAAAACTACTGGAACGAGGAAGAGGAAACCCCCGAGCCACGAAGATTACCCATAGGAACCAATGCACCATGAGTTCCTATGGGCAGTCTCCATCTTGTCCCGCTAAAAAAGCCAGGCGAGGTCAGACCTCCCTTTTCAACCACTCACACCTGATGTTAGATGACTCTTCTAGGGAGTATAACAGGTGGAACACACAGGTACACTCTGAGCGAGCTGGGGAGGCTGAGAGGATGGTGCTGTCCAGAGGAGCCAAGGAGAAGCTGCAGAGACCCTGGGAAGGAACCCTGAGACGGAGGACAGGCTGCCAAGTCACTGGGCCTGTGAGTGCAGGAGAGGCTGTGGTGTGACAAGAGAACTGTGCTTCCAGGCAGCCAGACCAGGGGCAGCTGGCGTCATCAGACAGTGCCCAAGCCAAGGCTCATCCCCTTGGTGTAACATTAAAACCCAGGCCTCTGAGGGGCAGGTGAGACGAACCTGACCCCAGAAAAGCCCCATTGGAAACCCCACAACTTCCAGAACCTGCAGAATGCCGTTTTGGGGAGCTGGCGAAGTGGGAGCGAAATAGAGACTGATGAATTGTAGACCTTGACGTCCAGAGAGATTTTCTTTTATCTAACTTTTCTGCAAGGTGAGAGGGTCTGAGCCCGACTGAGGGAGACCCATGTGAGAAGCTAAAGGAGGGTTCTGAGCCCGACTGAGGGAGACCCTTGAGAATTGAAGCAGGTTGAAACACGAGAAGGAGCAGATCTTGTGGGGCAAAGGTGAACCCACTGGAGCAGAATGACCGACCAACGCACCAGAGCAAAGGGTTGGTAAACCCTGAAGTTCCCTGTAGGAGGTCGTTGCCTCTGAAAAACTGGGAGAGAGCCAAATCCCAGACAAGAAGACTGCATTGTGTTTCAAGGACGCCAGCGACCCTCCCGGGTGAACGACAGAGTTGGGGAGGCGAGGCCAAGCCTGTGGTATTAACTTTGACTCCTGAATTGAAGCCACAAAGTGAATGAACTCTGAACAGCGTAATGGTCAAGATTAAAAGGGGAAGTGAAAAGGGGACTGCTTGAAGAGGAAGATTTCTTTGAACTTTTTGCTTATGGTACAGAACTACCAAGACCAAGAGACACTGGGGCAAATAACACAAAAGGAGATTGGAAGTGAAAGTCGAAGTGGTCCTGCGGAGGTCCATAGTAAAAGTCTTGCACAGACGAAAGTCTTCGACATCGGTGAAAGGACCGAGCCCGACTGAGGGCGACCTGGAATTTGAAATAAGTTTGGGGAAGGGAATCCATGCAAGTGCTGTGATTGCAATTTCTGAGCCCGGCTGAGGGAGATCTACGTTGAATCGGGTACTTTTTGCTTTGAGAAGTCCGATGTCATGACCACTGTTGTGCCACAAGCAGACTCCCACCAGAACCCTGAGGGCCTTAAAACCACTGCAAAAGGGCTCCTGGAGCCAGTCCTGGCGCCTTTGGCACCAGGCTCATATGTAGGAAGGAAGGGCTGTTCAAACTAGGTCCCATTTAGTCCCATTTATGTACATGGGCCTTTAAATCCAACCTGGAAGCACCCACACAGTCTAGTTCTAAGAACCAAGCCATGCGCTCTAGTGTTTTGGGTGTGGCAGGCCTGGAACTACTTTCCCTGGTACTACTTTACCTGGGCTATATAAACCACACCCTGACTGCAGAACACGCTTCGTGTTATTCTGCAACCAGCAGCATGACGCTCACCGTGTCCAGCTCCTGGTCTTCAGCATCTTCCTGTAATCCTGCAAAAACAAGAACAAGATTATTCTGTTTTACCTGAGAAAACACCATCCAGCACTCAGCATCTCAACTGGGCTGCAATCTGTGGAAACCGAGAGAAGAAGAAACATTACTTACCTGTGAGTACTAGCTTAAGGACTTCCGGCGAACCTCTACCACAGCTGCTGTTTGAACATTGCGACCTGCAGTAACGAGAAAGAAAAAAACAATATTAGAACGCGCGCTTCCAAAACATCGAATTCCACCAGTCTTACCTGAATTCCATCGCGCTACGCCACACTTCCATCCAGAGCACCACAGCAACATCTGCAAAGCAGAAGAGACATATTCAGGTTCGCTTTCAATATTAAACAACTGCACAGCGCTGTACTTACCTTAACGGATTCCGGGGGCCTATTTTTCATCGCGCTCTCATCCACTCGCAGCACCACAGTGGCCTGTGAGGAGAAGAAGAAGAAAACACAGGTTAGCTTTAAAAGGCAATAAAGGCGCTGCGCTTCGCGCTTTCTCTTACCTAGAAAACGTGCCTCTCTATCCGGCACGTCAGCATCAAGACCTTCACACCTGAAAAGAAGGAGATAAAGACATTAACGAATTCCCATCATAAACAGAACAAAGACTTACAATTAACAAACCTACCTGCCTGCCAGCAGATTCGGGGTCACAGCAGGCCTGGGCCCAAGGAAGGCGTACTGCACCAGTGAAGCAACCCGGGCAGCTCGCCAACAAACGTCAAGCGCCCCTGCACAAGAAACGCAGGACAGATAGCTCACCCTACAAATAACTAAGGTGAGAAAAGAACCCAGTGGGAAGGGAATCGGTCATAGGGAGGTGGGAGATTCACCCATTAGAGACAGTTATCACAAATCCTCCCTTCTGTAATTGCAGATTCATTATTCAGCACTAGGCAACTACGCATCCAGGGTTCCATATCTCAGAGCCTTCCAGACGCCCACGGGGATATCAGGTGAGCGTAACATCCGACCCCGACAGAGGGAGATCTATGTGAACTTTTTATTGAACAGTGAAAGAACTTTTGTGAACTGGATAACCAGTGACTTTAACGTGAAAGGCCAGGCGGGCCTCGCTCAATGTTTTTAAGGGCTTTGTTTTGAGAACCTGAGCCAGAGTGTGGTTTAGAGCCTGAGTGTGCCACCTTGTGCCGTGCTGAAAACGTGGGGAAGAGAACCTTAATACTCAGTCATTCTGATGTATTATTTTTGGACACTGTTTTCTTTTACATACATATTTTTCCAGCACATTTTTTTTGTAGTAGTCTAAGGGCAGGCAATTGGTTTTCTTAGTATAGGCCATTTTGTTTTGATAGACATCACAAGGACTGTTATTAGTTTATGGTTGAGCGTGCTCCCATCTTTAGATATAGGGCCAGATAGGCGTTTTTCTAACCCATACTGTTCAATAAACACCCTTGAACTGTACATTTGTGTCTTTCTTCACTATTGATTCCATGTCTTCCTTACACTGTGAAAGGATTTCCTCCTACTACGGTCACACTGGGTATAGATGCTTGTGGAGCCCATGGATTCGTGCTCCATTGTGGTGTTGCTGCTTGCTGAGTCTGTACTTGCTGTGCTTGTATAGGCACTAGCTGCAGATACCCATGCAGCATCTGCACTTGTGGTGGATTTTGCTGCGCTTGCTGTTTTTGCGGCGCCTTTGTCTGATTCTGTCTGTGATCTTGGGCAAAGCACTCCTGTGGTTCTGCATTATACAGTGGAGAGTAGCCTATCCCCTCTAGAAGCTTGCCAGTTCTGCTGCATACCTCCTCTACTTCGAATTGTTCAGGCTATATGTCCCCTTCCCCCACAATTCCAACATTGCTGTGGCTGTCCTCCATTAAAGCCTCCTCCTCCTCCTCCATGGGAGTTCTGAAATCACCCTCGTCCTCCTCTAGGTGCATTCCCTCTGCCTAGTGGTCAAAAGTTATATTCACCTTGATCTGCAGGGCTGTATTGGCTGCACCCGTTGTGTTACCACACTTTCACCACTTGGCAATACCACTCCTTCTGTAGCAAACCTCGACAATTTTTTCAGAACTAACTTTGCATCCTCTTGCTTTCTACCGTCAGCTTTTTTTAAATTCTTCTCTTGCAACAGTCGACAATGATGTACTATAGTCAAATGTATTTCTGGACAGTGCTTCGCTTCCATTCCCACCTGTTTCTTCATCTGCCTTTAGCACTGGCTAGGGCAGCCCTTGTAACAAAATGTGGTAAAATAATGCCACAGTTTTGTCCCAAGGCTCTCTTGTCTTGAGCCTCCAGTGCTCTTGAATCTCTCGAATAAAGGCAACAGGGTCTTCATCCTTCTCATTTTCCTTGTCATAATTGCACCCATGTCTGATGTGTTGGGGTACTGTACTCTAAGCGCTCTCCGTACGTCTGCTCTACAGGTATTGAATGGCGCTCCATCATGTGTCGAGTTTTGTTCTGTTACTTGCATACTCTGCTTGTCTCCAAATGTTGTCAGCTCTTTGCCCTATGATGGTTGCTAGTAGGCCTTTTACGTCTCCCACTGCTAACGACATTCCCGCTGTCATTCGTTCTAACTCATGAATCCATTTTCTTGCACCCTCAGTCAAACTAGGCAATTTACACTTCTTCCTCCATCTATGGTCACAGAACATATTGTGGTCTTCCTCTGGGAGTTGCATATACCCTTGCCCATGATCATACCACCTACATTTCTCGTTTTTCAGGTAGGACTAGTTTCGGCCATCTGTCTTCGGCCTGGCATTGACCTTAATCGACTTGCATATGGCGGTGATATATCCCTTGCACTGTGTGATTGTGCTGGTGGTCGTTCAGGATATGGTGTTGGTTCCATTGTTTTTTTCTATAGGGTCTTCTAAATCTGACAATTTTACCCATTTTTCTATGCCTGGATCTATTGAAAAACGACATGCGCCCGCTCTTTGTTCCTTCTCGTTTTGTTCCCTTTCTTCGTCTGACATCATTATACCCCAGCTTGTTTGGCTATCGTCCCTTTCCTCGGCATCAAGATCCAACCCGCTTAAGGACAATACTCTTATGTTCATCTGCTATTATATCACCCAATCTGCTTCCTGTTCCTTCTAATAAAGAAGCTTAATTGTCCCTTTAACTGTATAGCCATCCTTGTCTCTCATTTGCCTATATAGATCCCCAATCCTTTTCCTTATACCTTCTGCCTCATGCTCATCGGCCCATGTCTGTGTTCTCGGTATTCCCTGCAGCTTCCTACGGGGCTGCTGTGACCCTCTCTCTTCTTCCTATCATTGCCGTGCTTCGTCTAGCACCATGAATCTGTTAACAAGATAATCTATCTCATCATCCTTTTGTTACATACTTCTAACTTCTTCCCTTCTCCTCATCTCCCTATTCTCTTCTTCCTATCGCCTTCTTTGCAACCTACATTATTTTATTCTCCTGGCTTCTATTTCACTGTATTTCCTGTTCTCTATTCTTTCTTTCCCTTTCTTTTGTTCCTCGTACCATCGTTGTTCTTCCCTTTTGTTTCCTCTCTTTCTCCTTCTCTTCTTTGTATGCTCTTTCCTGTTCCTTTGCTTTCTCTTCCCGTTCTTCTCTTTCTTCCTTCGCTCGAAGCCCATGAATGCCCTTTCTGTCTAACCTAAGTAATATCTGTCCTCCCATCCATTGTTGTTGTGTTCTGTGCCTTGTTAACTGTATTGACTTTGTGTTTGCTCTCTAAGGTTCTTGATATTGTGTTGCTAGCCACGGTTTGTGGCATCACATTTCAAATGCCTGCATTCTTCACTTCTAGGTTCCCTGCTGACCTCTGTGTTTTGATATTGGTCCTGTATTGCATCTGCATTCTTTACTTCCAGGTTCCTCCCTGTTGAGCTTTGTGCTTTGCCTTGGTTCTGTACTACATCTGCATTTTCTACTTCTAGGTTCCCTGTTGTGCTCTTTTCTTTCTGATGGTTCTGTACTACATCTGATTTGTATGTCTGTTGTTCTTGTTCTTTGTTGTTCCCCTGTCTTTCGTGTCCCCCCTGTGCTACACTCCTGGCTGCCCCCTGACCACCCTGCACCACCTCCTCTCCCCAGACACCTCTCTCCTTACCCCCTTCTTTCCTCCCTTCACCCCTATGTTGCTCTCTGTCTCACCTATCTTTTCTAACTGCTATTCTATCGACAATCCTATCCCTCTCATTAAGTCTGGCAGGAAGAGGTTCAAAAGGGACATCCTGGTCTCTAACCCAGGCCTCTCTATCACTGATACCTACACCAGTGCTTCCTCCAGACAGACCCTTACCGACATACTCTTTGTCATTCCTTCTCCAGGCCTATGGTCCCCCATATGGTCTCTGTTCTCTCTCCTTTTTCCTCTTCTCTCATTAATAGTGACACCCAGTGGGAAGCCCTCCTGGCCCCCTTCCACTCCTCTTAAGACCATCATTAATGTCTACTTAAATGGCACTGTCTTGGTTTAGGGCCCTCAGGCCAATCTCCTCTTCTTTGAAAGACGCTTCCCGCACCTTATCAACTTCCTCTCCTCTGCTGCTATCCCTTCCTACCCCTCTCTGGCTCCTCTGCCACCTCCTTCCTCTGCCACTTCTTCAGCACCCCCTGCTACTTCTCTGGCCACCCTGTTGCCTCCCTCCTCTGCCACCCCTCTGGCACGCCCCTCTCCCTCTCTGACTACCCTGCTTTCTCTTCCTTCCTCCTCAATGTTTCTAGACAAATCTGATCTATAGAAGACTTGTCAAAGCAGGTTCTCCCCTGCTCATCCAGAACCCTCAAGGACCATATCGACCTCTGTTAATGACTCCAATCAAGCATTCCCACTAAGTCAGTGCCTTGTCTGGGATTGCTCAAGGGAAGCCCTTATTTATATATTTTTATGACAAGTTATAATCTGGATGATGAACCCTTGTATAACGCCCCTCTCTTAGAATCCCCCTGACCCCACTGAGCCAAGAAGTAGGTTTGTTTTGCAAATTGAAAAGGTTTATTTGAAAAATTAAACAATAGATATATATCACACTTTTATAATAAATTAATATTTGATATCACACTTAGACATATGACAGTGAGTGATCAACAATGGATGATGTTATACTAGCACACTGGTTTAATTACTTAGGAGTAGTATAGAGGATAAGGTAGCTGAGATTGCTTTATATGGTACAAGGAAATGCAAGGTGGAAAAGAAGCAACACAGGAATACATTTGATATGATTTCAGCAAAAGGTAATAGAATCACTTTTCCCCTTTTGGCAACTCACCCCCCCCCCCCTATGCAATAGAAGATGGAAGGGAGAGCACACAGTTCTCAGGAATACAATCACAGTACAATACACATTCAATTTCCCCCTAGCAAGCTTAGAGAAACAGGGATGATTTTAAACACAGGCAAAGTACTTTAAAGGTGGTATGCAAAGAAGGGAAAATATGCTAAAAATGATTTTAATTACCTATAGAGGTTCAGGGTGAGTGAGAGATACTTTAAATCAGTTCAGGATCACCTTAGCAATGCTCTATGAATGATTGCCAGGTTGCAAACGAATTTCAGCAAAGGAAACAAAAGACAAATATTTTTACACGTGGCTGAGATGAAGCAAAATGTCAAATCGCTGCAATTTAGTCGAGTGCGTCGAGCGCAATTACGAAGGAACTATAAGGAGTAGCAAGTCGGTTTAGAGCTTGTTAGAAAGCTTAATCTCAGCTTTAAAATAAAAGTTAAATCACGCTTCTATCACAAACGATTCAAGAGATACGGACGATTTTGTGAAGGTAGATTCTCGAAATTAAAATAAAGCTCTGAATGACAAATGACAGTTTTGCAGCTTTAGAATGACAGAATGACACGATTTCTAGGATGCAGTTCTCAATAGGTTAAAATAGTTTGAATTAGATTATTTTAAACTAAGAGATTGGTTTTGCACAGTTCTGGCTGAGTACTCACACTATATTTTGAACAGGAATGCGACTTTGTCACGGATCGGGTCAGGATTGGCTGTGGTTCTCTCGCCACTGGGTACTGGTTCTCTGGTTCTGCTCACAGCGATCTGGGTCAGCTCTCAGCACTGCACAGCGATCTGGTCTCTCTGGATCTCTGGTCTCTCTGGATCTCTGGTCTCTCTGGATCTCTGGTCTCTGGAGATTGATGGATTTGAAGTCTGGAGTCTCCCGGCAAAGCGTCCCGCAAGAAAGTGGAAAGTGAATGTCCCTGTCTGGCTTCCAGTGGCTCTTTTTATGTCTTTAGAAAGTGGGTTTGTGCGTAGCATAACTGAGCCTGCCCCTCTCAACTTATCATTGGCCCAGTTCTCCTCTCTCCCTTGATTGGGGGAACTGAGTTGTGAGTCAGAACTGAGTTGTGAGTCAGAGTGATGAGGTAGGTTTATGGTCAGAGGATCCTCCCCTTGTCAAATTGCACACAAATCTATTTCTGATCCAAATACATATTTCCCAGATACACAAGTGGTTGACATTACATGTACATATTACAGATTACTTATGGTACATTCTGTTCCAACTCTGATGTTTCTAAGAGCTTGCATTCAAAAATGACAACTTATTTTTGTTTTTAGTTGGTTTACCAATATCGGACGTTTACCAAAAATGGCACACATGTACACCGCCTTTCTACACTTATTCCAGTAAATTTGCATTTTTCTAGCGTGAACCCCGTGTCTGCAATCTCCATAATTCATGGGGTTTTGCCTCAGAACATGGTACAGAGTTCTAACACTTCTTGAAATGTGCACAGAAAAATCACAAGAATGATGATGTTATTTATATAATTTTTACACGTCCGCACTATGAATTATCCATCTTTTTAAAATTATGCTCTGGCCCCTAGGGGTGTGGTTTTCCAAAGCACATGGTGGAATTTCTGGTTTATCCACTTCCCCCAAGCTCAGCTTGCTCACAGATGCAGTGCCCCTCTCCGTTTCCTTCCAAGAGGAAGCCATTTACGACCCCCCTAATTTAACATTTGCCTGGGCCAAGGAAGGCTCATTGTTTAGTTTCCTGCAGTCCCCAGGTGCCACTCCCCTAATTCAATCAGAGAGGTGTCATCTCCTTTTGGCAGGGGCAGCAGAATGCAGCCAGGCCTGGGAACACAGCTGCTGATCAAGTTTCAACTCCTGTCTGGGGTAGTTGTCAGGCAGAATTCACTCTTTTCAAGCCAGGCTTCAGCCAAATGTCACTTTGGTTCCCAGTTTTCTACATTCAAACCAAACTTGCAATTTTTACACATGCAGCTAGAACACTGATTCTAAATTCAAAACTATGACATTTAAACAATTTCAACCTATGTGACACTCAAAAGTAGGTCACTCATTTATTCTAAACATTTCGATTTTAGTGGCTTTAAACCCAAATTCACTTAAGCTGCTGGCATCCCCAGCTATTTCCAATACATACATTAGACAATTACTTCCTTCAAGTCATTTCAGAATATAGTTTTACATTGTATCCACCTCTTAGTAAGTCTTTCTTTGGCCTGGTTTGGTTCATTTGTTCAGTTTTACACAAGTGTCTGGTGGTTTTAAAACGCCGGCTTTCTGGTAGTGGTGAGCACCAGTATTGCATCCATTTTTGACATTAATAACAACAGATATTGAACAGCACCACATTCCTTAGCACTGATGGGTGGCAGGCCAGGGGACCATTTTGCTGTGCGCAAAACTGCACAGTTCTCCAGGATTCTGGCGCAAATGTGGGCTTTTCCGCCCTCTTGGATTTCCTAAACCCACAGCACCAGGTGTTGCAGCATAATAGTCCAAATGTGAGTCATGACACCCAACACACCCTTGTTCCAGCTTTGGCCAATTTCTTCAATCGCTCCTTTGCCACTGGAACTTTTCCCTCCCCCTTAAGCACTCTTTTGTACACCTCCTTCTAAAGAAGCCCTCAGCCGATCCTTCCTATCCGGTTAACTTTTGCCCGATCTCCATCACTTCTTTGCTGGAAAAGCTAGCCATCTCCTAGCTTAATCTACATACTGAATCTGTTGGTTGCTACCATGACCACCAGTCTGGCTTCAGTGCTGCAAGAAGCACGGAAACTGCTCTTCTGAACACCCATGAAGACTTGCTCTCAAATCTTAACTCTAATCTCCCTTCTGTCCTCATTCTACTCAATCTATCCTCTGCTTTTGACATGGTCAACCATGCCATCCAAATCGCCTCTGTGACAACCTTGGTATTACTGATCAGGCCCAGGCATGGTTAACGTCCTTTCTCACAGATGCACCCACTCAGGTCCAACTGGGGTCTTTCCTCTCTTCTATCTCTTTCTCTACTTATGGTGTTCCCCAGGAGTCCAACTTCTCCCCCTGGCTCTTCAACAACTACCTCGCACCTATTGCCCACAGCATCTCTACTTTCTGCTCCAATTTTCAATGTTATGTGGATGACACTCAGCTCTCTTTCAGGCTCCCCTCAGCCACATTGCTTCTTTTCTCATATCAGACTGTCTGGCCGCAATTCAGAAATGGTGTGCTCCAATGACCTCTGCCTTAATGCCAGTAAGACTGAGATCCTCCTCATTGGAACACCTGCTCCCTCCTTTCTTCTCTGGCCGCCCACTTTGGGCCCTCTTCCTGCTCCTTCCTGTGAGGCTAAGAACCTTGGTGTCATCTTCGACTCCACCCTCTCCTTCTCTCCTCACATCTCTGACCTCTCTGAGAGGTCAAACTATGAGCTGCACTTCCTCAGAGGTATTCTTCCTTTTCTCACTTTCCTCCAGAAGCTCACTGTTTCTAGAGCTCTGGTCCTCTCTAGGCTGGACTATTGCAACGGCCTCTTTCTAAATCTTCCTGCCTATAGTCTTCGACCTTTACAACTTACGCAGAACAGGACTGCAAGACTTGTCATTGGCCTCAAGCCCAGGGATTGCTTCTCTCCAGCTCTGAAATCTCTTCACTGGCTCCCCGTTGCTGCAAGGATCAACTTCAAGACCCTCTGCATCGCCCACATGGCTTTCTGGGGCCTGGACCCCTCTACCCCCAACATTCTCTTCCAAAACATCTTCCTTCTCCAGTTCTCTGCTCATCCACCTCCAACTCTCTGAGGGTCAGACTCTTCTCCAAGCAGAGAGTTGGGGTCAGATCTATCTCCTCAGCAGGGGCCTCCCTCTGGAACAGCCTCCCTGCCTCTCTCAAACTTGAGCAGAACCACCTCTGGTTCCAGAAGCAACTCAAGACATTTCTTTTCGCTTCCACTTTCTCTCTTTCTCTCCCCTGCTTATGCACCTGACTGCTCCGCGCACTGGTCACCCTCTGAACTCAGGCCCAGGCTTGTGCATGTGCAGTTGCCTTTGCACTGCCTCCAGGCTCCCCAGTACTTAAGGGTCTGTATTTGCAACCCTACAGTCCCTTCTCTCTGCACTTATGAGCCACCCGCTGGCTTCACTTGTGAGTTAACTGCACTTGCCCCTTCCCCTCCGCCCTGGCACTTCTCCCCTTCCCAGCACTTGCGCGATCTGAATGACACAAGGCCTAGTAAGATCGTTATTTTGTCCTCCCTTTCCTTTGTTTCCCCCTCCTTGTTTTGTCGCGCCTAGAAACACTTGTGTACAGGGGCGTTAAAAATGACACATCATATCATATCATTTGTTTTGCACTATGGTTCCTTCCTTGGCTTTGTCCTTTCCTTCTTTTTGTCTTTTAGCTTCCTCCTCTATTTCTATCTGTCTACTTCTTCGTTCATCACACCCTTTATATTCATTCCTTAATCTTACTTGCTTCCATACTATCTCCACTTTTATATGCAGGAGGTGCGTTTGGTGGATTAACATAGCCCGCTGCTGCCTTTAGTTCCTTTTATAGGATAAATTTGTTATTTATCTTCCGTTCTGTCATCTTTTTTTGGGAGGAGTGAGAGGAGCTGAGGGCGTTACGTCCTCCTCTTTATGCTGATTAAGCACCCACTTCTTCTCAGGCGGGTATTCTTTCTCATTTTGATACATCTTCCTTAATTCTAAAAAAGCAAGCCTTTTTTCTAACTTCTTCTCGGTGTATGTAGCATATAAATACGTTGTCATGTGTCGCAATACTGTTTTTGACAACAAGCCTTCTTGAGGCCACGGCATAAGTGTTTCGTTAGTCGTTTCCTTCACCCACTCCGCCGGATACTGTCTAATTTTAGGTGTGTATCCTGGTAATGTCCTGCATAGATGTAAAAGGGGAGTGTCTCACATGATGACAAGTCCATTTCAACTGTCAATATTTACTGGTTTCTTAAAGATATTCACAACACAAAAAATTGATTTGGGCGAGTATTATCAATCGTTGCCCTTTACCACAACAGACAAATATTTCAAATAATGTTTAAATCTCTTAAATATTGTTTCTATTTATTTCTTTGTTTTTAGTTCTATCTATTCTTGCCGGCCTATTGTTGCTGTTGCACAAACCTTTAGTTTAACTTTACTACTTTTTCTCTTTTATCTTTTCTCAGATTGATTTCAGTCACTTGATCTTAATGCCTGATAATCAGCTGATTTTATTACTATTGTTTTATTCTTCTTAGTTTATACACAATACAAATTTTACACTGACATATTTATAACCCCAAATAGACGTGCACTCTTTTCTTTTTCTGTGATCACCTTCCTTTACTATCCCTTAGTAAATGTATCTCATCTCACTATTTACCCCATTTTGGAGTGTAATACGCATTTTCTCTTTTTGGCACTTGCCTCAGGAATCCTTACCATATAATCTACTTAGAGTTTAATGCATATTCTTTGGTCGCCTTGAAATCCGAAATCGAGGTATCTAGCTCTTTAAAAACAAATCCTGTTACCCTATATACACTTTATACTATAGCCCCTCCTCTTCTTTATTTGCCACCTTCAATGATCTACTTATGTCTGTGGCTCAGCTGGAGGCCCTCGGCATCGACTCTTCCCCAATCGACCAGTTTGCCTTCAGTCCGTGGGGCACCTGTGGACCACTTCTTTGCACACTTGTGTATTGTGTGTATTGTGCGCTGCTTTCCACAGGAAACTCCACGATCTTCTGGCTAATGGTGGAAGACGTTGATCGTCCAAAAGTCTGGATCTGGGTCCAGGTCGACTGGCTCTTGAGCCATCCCCACAGCTACCAAATAGCACATTGAAGCATCTCATGTGGCCGATGGAATTACCAATAATGATCTCAGACCAAAGAAAAACGGACAGACTCAAGGAATATGGCAAAATACTACTTTATTATCGGTTCAAATAAATTAGGGCAGCGAACAACTAATTGTAGCCCACACAGTCACACTTAAGTTTCGATTACACAAAGGTTTAATACCTCAATGTGCATCATTTAGGATGTCATCCTACATGGCAAACTTAAAAACCTTTTGAAGGGAGGAATTAGTTAAAGGGACATGTGTACCTATATATCATGTAAGTATTAATAACATTACTGGATGCCACTTATCTAGTAGGCGCGCCTTTAACCACCTCTAAATAAGTATAATACAGATTAAAGCAGAAAAACAGTAGCAAATTGCTTGTGGAACACTGTATAGCATGTTGCTACATAGACCCCTATAATTGGTTAACATTCTCTCCCAACCTTGGACTTTCAGCTTGTTGGCAGCACACGAGCAAAATGAAACTTGGGCGCATAGAACAATGTCAGACTACTACCCACTTGCCCAATTAGTTCATCATCTCTCATCGGTCAGGCCCTAAGCCAAGGCTTCTTCTTTATAGTTGATCTTGCAGCCTGTTCTCTGTTCTGGGACTTTTAAGGGAGTGTAGGCACACCATTATCTTTGTCTGGAGCTTAATGAATAGCCCCTGTTTTCGCCTTCTGAGTCACGTGTCAGGAGACCATGATCTTGTCCATCTCATACTCTTATTTGCTGCTATTTGTTTTAATTATGCTGGGTGCTATTACTCCTCTTGTCCTCTGGAGACTCGATCACTCCATCGTACATATACTTTTTCTGTCTTGATTGTCCAATACTTGGCACTTGCAGATGTTTTCTTCTTTGCTTAATCTAAGAGAAATATGTCTTACGTACATAGCTCACCCACTTGACTCCCTTTGTGCCTTGCAATTATTCCTCGATGTGGCATCCTAGATCCCAGGGCAACAGACTCCTCTTTATTCTTCACACAAAGCAGTTTTTCCAGTGTCTCCTTACTCTGCAGCCTTGGTCTGTCCCTGGGATAGCTTGATTGGTTTCAACATGAGTCCAACATCCATCTTTTTCTCATGGCCGCTTTAGTCACAGTGGGCCTCATCACGAGTTGGGTGGTAACGCCGGCTGTATTACCGCCGGCGCTATTAGCCCTACTGCCAAACCCCCCGGCGCTGTTAACGACGGATCGCGGGTTTGGCGGAACGGTTAGTGACCATTCCCCATTGGGCCAATTCGTGAATTTCCCATTCCCCATTGGTCCCAAATTTCGCGCTATTACCGCTGGCGGGAAATCCGCTGGCGGTATTAGCGCCGAAAATCGGCAAAATTGCCACGGATTTGCCCCCAGCTCAGAGCTGGGTGGAAATCCACCAAGGCCGTGATTTGGCGGACCCTTAAATGCAGCGGTAATAGCATTACCACCGCATTTAAGGGTTACTGCCAAACTCGTGATGAGGCCCATTATGTTTTCTTCTGCAGTAAGATTCTATATGTCTCAACCACCTTGCATTTCTGCATATATACAAGTTTCTCTTATTACTTCAGTTACATCTTTATTCTTTAAGTATTTGAATATCGTTTCAGTGCGTCCTTGTGTCTTTTCTTCATGACGTCACCCTGCAGCTGTCAGTTTGCACTGACAGCTCTTCTGTGTCCAAAGGTGTATGCCGACATCCTCCTACCAACTTAATGCGAGGGTACATTCGATATGGTTGTCTGAGTGCATAACATCTCTCCTACACTTGGTGCGGTATTGGGACAATACCTGGTGTCACACATAGGGCTGAGTGGTGGGCCTGGTGCCCGCTAAACCACATGAATAGTTACTGTAGAGGTGTTTGATCGTGTTAGCTTAACCGACAGGAGCTCACCTATTGGGAAGGTGGAGTTACTAATTTCTCTCATGTGGAGCGTATCTCTGGCTATGAGAGCAATCCTCCCTACCCTCACTTCTGGTATCTAACTTGTCCTTTCGATAGATTACATAGTATGGGGGGACAGCTGGGGAGAGGGTTGGGCCTGAGGCAGCGTGCAGCCAAGTTTCAGATATGGCTAGCAGGGTGAGCTTGTTAGAGGAAATGATTTCTGCAATGTCCAAAGCGTGGGCTAGTATGGATCTTGCGTTAACTAGAGCTCCCTTCAATGTTGAGGCAGTAAGGTTTGTGGGAGGTTTGTTGCCTGTGGAGCGTCTCTTATCAAGCATGCTGATGGGGCGACACTTAGAATCGTGGGGAGGGTATTGTGGAACCCCTGCATGGTTAGGTAATTGAGCTACTGGAGGTCGTGTAAGTAGAAACATAGCTTAGTTTTAAGCTGATATGGTTATGTGGATTGGGCAGGGAATTGGCCAAGGAGGTGGCATCAGGTATTGTCTTGATGCTGGTGGTTGATACGGCACAGATCATTCGAGGTAGCTGGCATGGTGGTAAAGTGCTGTTGGTATTAGCAGGATAAGTGATGATGCGATGCCCCGTCTGGTAGTGTTAGGCTCTATTTTGGTGCTGAACCTTTAGCAGTCTTGGAATGGGTGCACAGTGCATTCTTGGAGGTAGGATGCTCTTGTTTACCATCTAGCGGAGCTGAAAGGGGGTCAGTCTGGTGGGCAGGGACTTTGATCATACACGCTCGGAGATGCTTCCTGCATATAATAGTTGTTGGCCTTCCTAACAGGTGCGGGGGCTGAGAGGTGCATGTGGAAAGGCTTGTGCGCCTCGCTTAGCCGAGGCATCGTAATGATGGGGTGCGCGTTGCACATACAGACAGGGTGTTGGTACGTGGACCTCTAGCGCACACACAGGCATCATAGCTAGGGCATGGAGGGGAGGGGAGAAGGCACCAGGAGGGAGCAAGGTTGATGGTGGGATGGTAGAGTAGTGTGGTAGACTTTTGGACATTGACAGGGTTACCTTGGGCCCAAATAAACTGAGTAATAAGTACCTTTAATGAGATGCTAGCAGGCGTCCTTCCATGGCCTGACGGGGCCAGACAGAGTAAATGAACGAAGGCCTTAGCAGTGGGCCTTTGTTTGGGGCCGGCGTGCCTGCATCGGAAATAAATTATCATTGGGCATCCAATAGGATGTGGTCAGGGGGGGCAGAATTCCATTAACAAAGTCTGTATAGCAGAAACGGTATCATGGCAGCCATATATAAATGGCTTGTCGTTGATTCAATTTTGATTTCATCAAGTGTCTTCATTGCATTATTATGCAGCTCATCACAGTCTTTTATCACATTAACATTAAGCCCAAGGTGGCTTATCTTACTTCCGAATTCCGAAGAATGTACGCTGGTTGCACCGATGCGTGCCGCGATGTATTGGCAAACCTCATGCTCCACGATGGATTCAGCACAGGACCAGACAGGGGAAGTGAACGAAGGCCTTAGTAGTGGGCATTTGTAGGAGTCTTGCGTCGCCTGCTGGCGCCCTGCATCGGAAAGGGTGATGTATGAAAAGGTATTAACTTAACAACATAACATAAGATAACAATACGTTGGCAATTTAAGCTGCCCTTTGCATAGGGTCACGGCACTTGACCTTGTGAGGCTTTAGCTTGCAGATGACTCTAAATGGGCTATGAGGCTTAACCTGTCACTATAGTAGTGCTTGTCATGTAAGGCAGTATTTATCTTATTATGAATATAAATGGGATGTGAAGTTTTAACAGATGAAATGGTTACATGCAATTATAACTAATGAAATAATAACAAATACAAAATAACTAATTCCAAAATAACTAATACATTCAGTATTTTTTGGAGGGGGCTTTCCCCCACCCCCAAAACCACTATTCCCTTTCACAACCACATTTTTTGTATACACATTGCATACCGATAAAATGGCAGTATCTAGCTATATGAGGCAGTAGTAGCACAAGGAAACAGTACTCCTGACCTACAGTAGGGCTGTTGAGCGTGCCCCCAGCATATCATGAAGGCAGGCATTACATATTGAGACAGCACTATAGTTAATAAATGGTTGAAATCTCAAATGCCGGTGTATTTGATTTTGTACTATTTGTTTCTTGATTACTCTTCATTTGATGTCACCAGGACCAATACCATTACCCTCCTGTGCAGCAAGAAACCTTGGTGTCATGTTCGACTCCTCTCCCTCCTCACATCACAGACCTTGCCAAGAAGGCCCAATTTCAGCTGCACCTCCTCAGAGGCATTCTCCCTTTCCTCATCTTCCCCCAGAAAATCAATGTCTCTAGAGCTCACGTCCTCTCCAGGCTGGATTACTGCAACAGCCGCTTCCTCAATCTGCCAAACTCCTCCCTCCTCCCCCTTCAACTAATCCAGAATAGGACTACGAGACTTGTCCTTGGCCTCAAGCCTAGGGACCCCATCTATCCAGCCTTAAAATCTCTCCATTGGCTCCTGGTTGCTGTGAGGATCAAGTTCAAGAGCCTCTGCATCATCCACAAGGCTTTTTGGGACCTGGGACCCCGCTACATCCAACTCTCTCTCCCGCAATATCTCCCTGCTAGAGCCCTTCAGTCTTCTATCTCCAACTCTCTGCAGATCAGATGCTTTTCCAAGCAGAGAGTGGGGAGTAGATCTCTCTCCTCTGCTGGTGCCTCCCTCTGGAATGGCCTCCATGCCCCTCTCAGACTTGAGCCAGATCTCCTTAAGTTCCGGAAGCTTCTCAAGACCCTCCTTTTCTCTCCCTCCTTCCCGCTCCCCTTCTCCTGGTAATGCCCCCTCTGCCTCTTGACTGGCTACCTGGTTCCTGGAGATTCTTACCGGGCACCAAGCGCCTCCTTGACTAGTCTACCCCTGCACTTGTTCTCCCCTGACCTCCCTCCGGCAACTTGCACTGCCCTGCGGGCTCCCTCCCCCTGCACTAGCCTTGCTAGGCCTGCCCCCCTGAGCCCTTCCAGCCCCGTCCCTCGCACTTAGCACGTGGACCTTCTCTCACCTGCAGTTCTGCATCCCCTGGCACTGTCCACCTGGCCTCCCATGGCACTCACTTCACCCACAGGCCCTTTCGCACTTCACACCTTCCCCTCTCCCCCGCACTTCTTGCTACTGCACTGGCGCAATCCGATTGTCACAAGTAGGACCTTTTTTTTGTTTTTGTTCATCCCTGTTCCCCCCTTCCCATCTTGTTGCACCTTGAAACATCTTGTGTAGAAGCGCATTATAAATACCTAATAAAAATTCATATGGTATGATATCAACTGCAAAGGCCGTGTCATGTCTCTTATTGGGATGTCACCTGGTATGTGGTGTCACTTCTACTACCCCTGGTAATTTTGTTAATTGACGTCCCTGATAGTATGCACGTGAGTGGGAACGGTCTGCACTATGCAAGGGAAGGCGTTTGATCCTGTGTTAGATCCTCGCCCAAACAGATAGACTTACACAACAATATATCTCAATTGCAATTGAGGACTGTCAAACCCCAGGCAGATTGCGGATTTCAATTGCATCATTGTGCGAATCAATCCCCTTGGAGTACAACAGGCGTTCTTCTGCAGAGACAGGGTGATGATCAGAGCCTGTGAGGGGTTAGTTTGCCTGTGCTGGTGGCCGGCGGCAGGGGGCGGGGTTGGTACCCTATGTTTATGGGTAGCGTCGAAAGCGGAATCCCTTGATGGGACTAAACCTGAGCTCATCACCATGTTGTTAGTAGTTATTTGGACTGGTCGGCCGCTCAGAAACCAAGTAACCAGAAGTTGCTGATCTGGTTCAGTCAACAAGACGTGTGCACAGCCCTCAAATAATGAGGTATTTCTCAAATTGCTTGAAAGAAAGTAACAGAAAAATGTAAATAAATTAACAAATGTCGGGGACTATATGTATTTCCCCACAAGTATTCTTGAACCAATTGTCTTGATGGGTGCCCAACATAACACATGTTCTCTGTATACATCATGTTCGTATGTTTTAATAGAAAAATAAAATCCAATATACCAAAAAGAAAGTGTGTCCAGTGGCTATGTGAACACAGTTTGGTATTTCCCTGTGGTTTTCTCTGGCTCGTGGCCACATTGCCGCTGGCACTTGGATGATATACTGCTTTCCTCTGTTATCAGTGCAGGGCATAGACCTTCCCCGCCCCTGGAACTCTGTGTCGGGTGCGACCGAGGGAAGCACTTATCAGGACAAAGCCTTGACCACTTGTACTTTAAACGGCAATCCGTGCAGGGGGGTAACGGGGCTTTCTGCCAGGAAATGAGCAGGAGCTGACAGCATGGGGACAGGAAGTTCCTCCCCGGCCCCTCCTAGCACTCTGAAGCCGTGGGTTCCTCTGAAGTCGGAGTCATGCCTACGCTGCCAGCCTACAACGCCTTCCTTGCAGGAGCTTTCCACAGTCCAGGCACATTTTCGAGATGCCTTGCAGAGAAACCTTTCTAGGAAACCGAGGCATCCATCTTGCAACTCTGACCAGGGGTGGACTGGCCTATAGGGAACTCTAGAGATTTCCTGGCAGGCCTCTGCACCCTCGGCCTCTTTTGTGTGGTATTTCCAAATGTTTTCATAGGAAAGGGGTTGGGTTTGCCGAAAATGTGTAATATGGGGACACTTCGAAAATTATTTCCAGAGCCTCTTTTGGCTCCCAGTCTACCTCTGACTCGGAGCTCAATAATATAGCCTTATAGACCAAGGGAGGGGGCTTTGCATCGGGACGTAAATTGGGTAAGGGTCATTATCCCAAGCATTAATGACCCCTCCAGAAGTCTTTAAGGCTATTAGAAGATCGTCCTAGAAGCAATATGCTTTGAAGTTTAGGAGGTGAAGTAATATTACTTTAAGAGCAAAGGAAGTAAACAGACGCAGTTAGTAAATTAAATGTGGATTATTTTGTAGTATTTAAAAAACACTGTCTTCATAAGTTAAGCATTTTAATTGCAATTCGGTTGAAGTGGAAGACAGTGTTATTTAAAATTAGCATGCATTCAGGTGTCATGTGAAAGTAAATGGTTTCTCCATAAAAAAGAGAAAGCATTTTCCAATGTCTTCCTCTTTCTTGTGTTAAATAGCATGTTGCAGAAACAACAAATAGGCCCTCAGGAAAGGGGAGTGCCTTGTTGGGAAACCTCTTGCCTGGAAATTGCATTGTTGTTTCTCTATCTGCTTTTGAAGACAGAATGTTCAAAATGCAGTTAACACCAGTAGTTATTGACTGCACTCTAAACATTCTGATTGGCTGAGGGGAGTTCAATAACCATCTAGAAATGCCAATCCGCATTAATCCGAATCTGCTATTTAGAGGTCATGCAGATGCCCACCATGCAGCATCTATAACTGGTGACAAGGTTTTCTTAAGTTTGGGGTATCAAAAACACTTCCTGTCTAAACATCGTATTGAATGACCAAGTACACTGGGGCTCTCTGGCTTATCCACGGCAAAATGCTAAAAATTATTAAAACCCACAAACAATTCAAATCACACTAAAAGATTCTGCTTAAACCTATAAAGCCGTGCACTATCACACCCGACTTCAACGCCGCATTGGCTTGGGTTTGGACACAGGGGTAAGTTTAGAACCCTCAACACACTTTCCAAAGCTTGTTTGTGTAAAGTGTGGAGCTACCTTGAAAAGAATAGTACACGAGATGCCACTGCCGTTGCCATGCTTCAGCGTCTGCAGTAGCTTGTGCCAATTGACTTTGAATATGCTTAAACATGGAGAAAAAGAAGCCACCAAAATAAAAGCTCCTTCCCCAGCCTGCACTCCCTCCAAGAAAAGACTGAAAAAGGCTCTATTCAGGGCAGCCTTATAATTGTATGCCTGCCTTCTACAGACTGGCCCTCGCCCCATCAGAGCCTGACCCTGCCAGGATACACAAGCAGTGGCAAAGCCAACAGTTTGGGATTTTGTATAGTTGTGGGATAGCCATTTGCCAGGCACTGCCATAATGATGCTACCAGCCATGAAATGGCAAACGCTGAAACATTATGTGGTTACTTGGGCATATGACAGCAGTACATGGCAAATGCCTTGCAAATACCTACGCACAAGCCAAAACTGTTGGCTTTGTCAGCACTTGCCTTTTGTGTATGGTACATATATAAATCACGTGGTTGAAAGTGACTGCATTTTTATTACACCAGTAACTCATATACAGCGGAAACTACGCCATTACCTCTCAGAAGGCTGCTTTTCTATAATACTGGCAGGCCAAAGTTTGATGTTACTGCTGGACAGTGCTATCTCAAAGTGGTCCTATGATGGTTTGTTTTAAACCCCGAGGGGCAGGTATTGTCATGATACCTACCCCCGGAGCACCAGGCCAGGCCCAGCACCCCCGGGAGCAGGCATCATGCCCCTGGGTAAAAGCCCAGCGGCCCCTTATAGGGGCTCTTTGGACTCTGTCCTGGCGGCTTTGGCGCCAGGCTCATGTTGGACATCAGTCCTGGCGCCATAGGCGCCATGCTCATAAAGGAAGGTGTTTTGTGCACTTATCTGATGCAGACCATGCTGCAAGATTCAGGCCTCCCTGAGACCTGAAAGGGACTATTTTTTCATTGGGACTATTTTGCCACTCGGGCATGTCCAGGGAAGGATACTTACCTGGAACTACTTTGGGGGCTATTTAAACCACGCCCAGACAGTAGCTCACGCTTCGCGTTGTTCTGTATCCAAGCAGCTGAACGCTCACCGTGTCTGCTCCTGCATCTGGTCTCCAGCCTCGCCCGCCTCGATCCTGGAAAACCATAACACTTACCGGTCTTCTGTTGGTGGATCATTCCTCATTTCGGGTCGGCGCCGCTACGTTGGCAGGTACCGCACCCCGGCCCCTAATGGGAAAGGACAAAAGACATTACTGGAGGAATATAAAGACATTAAGAGGGATTGCCCCCATCGCTAACTCACCTGAGTTTACCATCGGCAAGTCAATCCCTCAACGCATCGCCTTCATTCTGCACCTGAAATAAAGGACAGATCACAGGTTAGGAAGGCAACAGAAAAGGAGGCTCAACACTTGAACTTTTGTAATCTTCATACTTACCGCATTCCGCTCGGAAAAGTCAAGTGGATTTTGCCAGCGCCATTCTGAAAACCAGTGAAGTAACTGGACAAACACGCGCCCCTGCACCAGAAGCAGGATGGAGAGTTCAACCTTTCAAACCATAAGGTGAGCTTCAAACGGGGATTTCGGAGGAAGTTAGAGAAGAACGAAGGGGGGAAAGGGGGAGCAAGCACACTATTCTGCAGACTGTTAATCCCCTTTCTCATCTGCAGAAGGATATTCCTACGGGCCAGACAAGCAAGATTTAAGGGTCCTGTTCAGTCGGTGTTCCGAGTTCTGCGGATCACGCTCGAAGAGGCCACAGCAACCCAGACTAGACCAGCACCTCTGTGGGAGTCAGGTGAGTGTTACAGGTATTGGGTGGGAATGGGCATAGGGATTAGCACGGCAATTGGCAGTATATGGTTGGGTAAAGAAGCAAACGCCCACATGCTATGTCCCCCTCACATTTCACACCCCCACCCCCTCAACTTTATCCCAATGCAATAGTTTCAATTTATAAATGCTGCTTAAGCATGACCTAGTAGATAAAAACAAAAAAGAACCCAGTACATGACCCATGAGGGACTTCCTGATCGCACCCTACCTGGGAACTTGATCCAAGCTGACTCACAACCAGGTACTCTACATCAGGCCGATCCCTCCCTTTAACGAGGGGCCCTACTAATATCCCATGAATCCTTGATAATTTTTTGGTTTACTGAGATAGAAGTAACCATTTGCTGGGAGGACATCATTTATCGGCTGAGCTGCACAGCCACGAGAAGCAAATGGATTGCTGTAAAGGGGCTGCAAGGCTTACTTTACAAGACTGCTTGCTGCATCATTTTAATAACATTCTTGATTCTAAAAATATTGAGTTGCTGTGCTCCCAAACTATAATGGCTGATTCTTGCATCATATAAAATAGAGGGTGTGGCATTAATGTGGCCTTTGAGGCAAAAAGCACCCCCAGGAGAAGGGCTTGGATATTTGTAGCCGCATAGCGAGTGCTACATAAGTGTTTTGATCCATCCATTCAGCTAGAAAGACATTGGGTCCGCAATGTAGGGAAGGACACCAACATTTCAGTACATTGGACAGGTCTGCAGTCAAGATCACAGTGACTATTTTTAAAAAGGAAATAGTTGGACCATGAGGTCCTTCTCCAGCGGTGATCGTTGATCACCTCAGTGTACTCCCTGTCCAAGAGATGGTGTCAGTCCTTTCTTCCCTATATCGCCAACAATTTGTCAACCCGGGAGCTTTCCGGACTTCCTTAGTTCATGTCACCTTTGGCATCTCCCATGGGTCTTCAGTATCCCCTGTGCTTTTTAATAATTAGCTGACCCTATTATTTGCCATCCGGGTGGCTGTGACAGTTTTGTTCGGGCTTATGCAGATCTCTCTCTCTCTCTCTCTCTCTCTCTCTCTCTCTCTCTCTCTCTCTCTCTCTCTCTCTGTCTCTCTCTCTAGCTTTCTCTCTCTCTCTCTCTCTCTCTCTCGCGCACACTCCCCCTGTGCCCCCTTATGCTGGCTTACTAGAATACCTTATAACTAACTCAAATGCATCTAGAGCATGGGAAGCCACCTATCCTGGGCACTGGAGATTTTGAGCAAGAATTTGAGTCCAGACGATCCCTCTGGTGGCTACCAGGCAAATACATGTTCAGGTTTAAGACAGCTTGCCTCTGTTTCTTTTGAAATGGCCACACCAATGGCCAACCTCTCCTCCAAAAGCGACACATGCCTTGTGGTACAGGCAGCTCCGGATTGGAATGCTGTATCGCAGGGGGTCTGCAGAACTTCCTCCCCAGCGGTTTTCAAGGCTCTCTGGAGGTTTTCTAGTTCACCGTTCTCCTATCCCCACAGTATTTGTGAGCTATACCCTCAGCACTTGGGAATTTCACCTCATATAAATGCACTCAACAACTTAGCTCATGCGAGCCTTGCCTCTAAACGCTGCAGTTAAAAGGCCCAGTAGGGGTTTCTCTGGTAATTTCCACATTGAAAAGGGGAAGGTTTTAAACTCTGATATTCAAGTTCATGTTCTTTCCAAAGTTCTTCTTTGGAAACACTGACATGGGTAGCATGTGGGGGGAAAACACGTATTGCATTGTAAAAACCATTGTTACATACATCAGGGCAGTCCGACATGCATGTTGTGAAAAGTGCTTGCACTAACATCTTTACTCTTTGATGATTATGCTGAAAGCCAATTTATGCCAGACCTTGCAAAAATCCACATAAAGTGCTCTGTCAGAACATTCTTATTATAGTGCTGGTTTTCCATTACATGTTGTATGATTGACTATTGGGGACTTGCAAGAACAAGGGGTGGGGCAGAGCAAAAGTTGCTATTTGATTGACGTAGCAATGTAGCCTGGGGCTTAATGGTGCCTGCGAGCATTGTGCCTGTGCTGTGTGAGTGGTATGTGTCTGCGTTTTCCCATTTCAGTCGGTCAGTGCCAATGTGACTTTGTGTGGGTGATGGTGCGGTGCGTACGGTCACATCATTTGGTGTAAATGCTGGGCAGGCTACAGACTGTTGCCTGTGTTCTGGTTGGTATAAGCAGCCTGGCAAGGTGGTAGCAGTCAGTGGTAGGTGGCGGCAGATGTACTTGGCAAATGCGTGCTTGATTTGTGTGACACAAGTTGGGTGAAAACGAGAAGGCAGATAGGTGCTAGTGCAAAGTTTTGTGGGCGTAGGTTATGGTGCGAGATTGAGAAGTATCAGTCAGTCACATACCTGGCATTACACGACATGGCGGGTCACTAGCATTGCAAAAGCATGAACCGGGATCACAATTAAGATTGGATAAGCAGGAGCTAAAGGCAGCTCCTGGGTATCTGGCATTAATCGGTGATGAGGAGCTACCCCTGGAGAACGAAGAGCTAGTGCATAGTGTTCCTGCAAATCGAACTTCCACAATAATTGCAAACTTAACATTTTGCCCATTATGTATAACTCTGTATGCTTTAAATGTCATATAGATGTGGCCTAAAGCTCATTTATTGATCGTCTCAAATACACAAAATGATTGTTGCATAGGTGTGTTTGTTCAGCATCAGTTGGCCCTGGGAGCCAAGATTAGCTCTTGGTAGAGCCGTTACTGTCAAGCTAACCAGGCTTTGTTACAAGCAGGGGCTAAATAGCTCCCAGATCCCCTCAGTTAGGAACCCTGATAAACCAGCAGCCTTTGGTCCCTCCAAACAAGACGTCAATGCATATCACTGTATATCTTGATGCAGCTGATAACAGCACTGCATGATGTGACATTTATAAAGGGCCTTGCCCTATCATTTAGTTGTCCTCCTGGCACTAGTGACCAGCACTGGCCATTGGGCCAGATTTCCCGAGATCAACGATTTGGCAACCGTCTCGGAAAACTATTTGTGGCCAATAACTTTGTGGGCAATCTTCTTTTGCTTCCAAGACCAGGATTCGAACTTGGTCATCAGGACCAAAGTCGAGTGACTTACCCACTAGACTCATGAGATCTCTGGTCAGACAGCTTGTCAATATTCCGGATAGGACTGTACTCTTTAGAAAATATTCAAGGACAGCTTTGTAAAGATGTGCACCTTTTCTAATTTGCTTGCAACATTACAGGAAACTCTCCACCTTTCTTTAATAATTTATTATTCTCCTGAAATGTAAATGTTTGTTTATGGGGGTAGAGGGGACTGAGAAAAATCTCCCGCGTTTTCCCTTGCCCTCATTTTCAATCCACCCTCCTAACCTTCACATCCTCCCTCCGCCCCTAGTTAATAATTTCCATTCCCAGCACTGCTAGTTACTGTTGCAGAACAGTGACAGGTTGTCCTTTGCCGGTTGCAGACTACCCAATGAGGCAGGCCACAGGGAGGAAGAGGTTACTGTGGGACTTGTGACCTACCTCCAACACTCTAGTTTACCAGTTATGGTATGCAATATTTGTAAAGCTCAACATTTGCCTTTTCTATGGCCTGTTGGTGCTGACGTCTGTCTCGGTGGGCTAGAAGATGTTTTGGCTAGAGTATATCACTCCAACGTTGCGATATTTGCTCTGACTGCCAGTACAGATAAGAGTTGAGTTCAATGCACTTTGCCTTGTCTACATAGCAATTAATAAACGGAACCCCCACTTCGTTCAAGAAAAAAATAAAACCTATTCTTCCACTCACCTGCTTATATCTAGCCATCAATCTTCAGCATTCCTTCCTAGATGTCAGAAGGCCATGCTGTAGTTACTCGTTCCATTGCATCTGACCTACAGAGCAACTGACCAATCAGAAGCCTTTAAACGCCATCTAAAGGCACACTTCTTCCCTATCGATTTTCAGTAGATTTCCATGGAATTTCCTCTCCCTCTTACTGGAGTAAATTCTGATTAGCTTGTTTTAATAAGTGCTAAATTGCGCTCTACAACATTAAACATAACATGGAAGTTTCCAAGGGCGTGGGTGATGCAAGTATGCTGGTTTCCCAACTCCCTAGAAAAGACGGTGAGTATTGCTTTTTGGACGAGGGTGGTTCGGTTTGAAGCCTTGCACGACACCTTGGTGTCAGTGTGGTAGGCGAGAGCAGTCTCTTGGTTGAAGGTAGCCAGGCTATGAGGCCTTGGGTGATGCCTTGGTGTCACTGTATAGTGTTATAGATTCATAAAGCCTCAGAAGGGACATGGCTAGATCCCTCACAAAGTCGTTGGTGGTCATAGTTCACTTCTGGGTGGATATAATGCATCAAAACAGAAAGCATTTGAAGCAACATATAAATGTGCCTAAGGGAACAGGAGAGTCTCTTCTCTTCACACCCTTCTGCTATTCCTCCACTTTTCCCCTCCCACCGGTCACTGTAGACAGCTCCCAATTTCACTGTCTTGCTCTGCCACTATTTCTCGATCTTCCTTCCGCAATAGATACACAATGTTCAACAAGAATTGGGAGGGAGTGTACGATTTGGGAATGCCCCTATGTGCTAGCGGTCCTGAGAAATTAACTTTAATGGTTTATAGGTAGCACTCTGTGGGATATGAAAACACAGGGCCACATTTCTCCTTTCTTGGTATGCAGGGAGCAGGCTGAAAACAGTCTCTGATGTCTACTTTGCAGTGGTGATGTGCGAGAAGGGGCTCTGGGACATTTTGCCAGCAATAACTTTTGGGCAAAGGATATTGATTGTCAGATGATCACAGCTTGGGCCAAAAGCTCTAATGGCAGTCAGATGCCAGTTGCAAGCTCCAAGGCCTCGAGAGCCCAGAGCAGAGGTATTCAAACTGTGGGTTATAGCCTCCTGGGGTGGGCATGGCTGCATTCCCTGGGAGGGTGCGAGACCCCCGCCTGAAAAGTATTAAACAATTTATTTTTTTGAATTTTCTTTTAGGGAGGAAAGAAAAAGCAGAGCTGCGAGAGACCTGGACAGGTGTGGCTCATCCATAATGGGTGAGGGGGCATCAACCCAGTAGTCCCCTCACCCATTATGGAGGAGCTAGCCCAGTGAAACACTGAGCGTTTCCTCAGCTGCTTTTTCCATCTGAGGGAGTGCTCCTTGGCTGGATGAACTGTCAAAGGGAGTTCCCCAGTCACACATGGTCAATGAGCCATACAAGACTCTGGGCCCTTTGTTTTGCCAGCCCTGCATAGCTCATTGGATATGTTGTCTGGGGAACTGCATGTTTGTATTTCGCAAGGGGGAGCTCCTCGCACATTCCAACAGGACAGGCTGGATCAGGGCGTTTCAGCACCAACACTCAGGCCCGTGCACGCAAGTGCAGGAACCAGGAAGCTTTTGCTTCCCGATTCCTGTTCATGATGCAGGAGCTGGAGCGTTGGGGAGGAAACTTCAGGATGGTAAGGAAGGTAAGTCTATGTGCATTTATTTCTTATTTATTTATGTGTATGGATGCGTGTATGCTTGTGTTATGAGTGAGTGTATGATGATGGATACTCGTGTGAAAGAGTGCAAGCTGCGTGAATGCTGTGTGAAAGCGTGTGTGTTTAAAAATGCCTTTGTTGCACAATCCCTTTACCCACCTGCCAAACTCGGGCCTCCTTCTGAGGCAATGTGGAGCCCAGGGGACAAGGATGGTATTTTTTACTGGACATTATCATAGATATCCAATAAAAAATACCATGCTTTCCTCTGGGCCCTCCAGCGCCTTCCACACACACATAATCAATGTGTGTGTGTCTTAGGTGCTGTGAGGCCCTGGGGACATGGGATGATATCTTTTTACTGGACATTTATCATAGATGTTCAGTAAAAAATACCATGCCTGCCCCTAGGCCTTCCAGCACCAATTACAAACTGTTTGGCTTTTTACCCAATGTTTTTTTAAAGTATGCTCTAAAATGCAACATTTTAATCCATTATTTAAAAAAAGAAAAATCCTGAACCCTATTGATTGGCTCAGGCTCCCTTGCTATGCTCTGCTGCTGTGGCATATCTGGGAGAAATTATATGACAGGTTATTTATAGCGCGCGTAATACCCAGATGTTTTGAAGTGCGACACTGGGATCGAACCTGAGTTGCTCCGTGTCCTCTTGCTTCCAAAGCGAGCATGTTGCCCCTGAGCTATCCTACCAAGCTAAATAATTATGCCCTTCCAATTAAATAATTCACCAGCCGCCACTGTCCCTGGGAGCGGGAGGGGCGAGCCAAGGGACTGTGGTGGGAGCAGGATGGGGGAGCCATGGCATAGTGGTGGGAGCAGGATCGGGGAGCCATGGCATAGTGGTGAGAGCATGGTGGGGAGAGCCCACGGACATTGGTTGGAGCAGGGTGGGTTGAGGCCCTGGGCGGGAGTTAGGAGTGGGATTAGGGAGCCCAGAGACTGAAATGGGAGCAGGTGGGGGAGCACAAGCACTATACTGGGAGTAAGGTGCGGTGACGGCGGGCAATAGTTCATAGCCATTTGGATTTACTGTCAATTTGGCATTTTTGGGGGGGGCTGCGTCTGCCCATATTTTCCTCAAGGGGACCGAGACCAAAAAGGTTTGAAGACCACTGGCCTTGAGAAACCCTAGCCTTTTGCTTGACCACACCAATCGGGAAACGCGCAATCAGTAATACAGCACCTCAACAAACATTACCGACCCCACAGACCGTTACCCTGACATCCATACAGTAGTGCAGTACATCAGCAAACAATCGGGACGGTCAACAGTGATATAAGCTACACCTTATATATTTCACATAAAGGACTCTGATAACCAAGCATTGTCTTCACAAGGAGCGTTTGACGCCAAGATCCCCATTTGTAATCTGCAATTTGCTGACCATTTGTCAATGCATATATAATACAACACTGACTTACTGCTCACCTTGTTAAGCATACATGAAGTGCTTAGATTCCCAGACCACTTGTTAAGCCCAAGCCCTGGAATAGCTCGATTGATAGCACTGGGTGTATTTGGCTCTGTGGGAAAAAAAAACTAAAATGGTATGGTTAAAATGCAGACACTTTGCACGTTTTAGTTTAAAACGACGTCAATAGAGAAAGGAGTCCTGAGTGTTGCAGAGCATTCAGTAGTGTGGGGGTGGGATGGGGGGGGTACTGAAATATCAGTTAGAAGCGGCTACTGATCTTGAACTCTGCTCATTGTGTAATAACCCCCCTATTTGTGGGTTGATATGCTATCACGGCTACCGGGATTTTCACTTATGGTCCCAGTAGAGGAAACGCAGGGGGAAGGACACATCCGATGACAAGTTCGTACATTACAAGACTTTCATCCCCAGAAGGCCGTCTCTGCTCCCTGGCCCGCCTTGGCCTATGCTTCTCTAAAGCGCCCTCCACCCCCGACCCCTACAGTCACCTGCTTCCGGTGCCAAGGGAGGGACGTCCCTCCCCGGTGAAGTCATCGCTCTGCGGCAGATTTCAACCGCTGTTCCTCTTTCTTCTCACCCCCCCCCCCTTCCCCTCCCCTCCAAGAGCACCTCTCCCAGTCAGCGCAGATTAAAAGGAAGTGCCTCGGCCCTTCTCAGGGGCTCTGCGGAGGCGACGTGGGAGAATGCAGGGCAGGCCCTTTCCGACAGGGGAAGATTAGTGCGCCTTGGTGCGCCCCCCATGGTGATGTCATGCATTGAGGCGATAACAAAAGAGTCAGGATAATGTAGAGGAAATGACTAGGGCTGGGCCACCTGGCACTTCTACCTTGGGGACTGATGTATATACCAGCAGGGCTCAACCCAGGGAGTGGGCAGACCTGCCTACATTTGAAAATCAAAAACCCTCATATTTTTTCCCTTTCCTATCAGCCTCTCTCATTTATTTCCACCTGAGTGAATTTAAATATTCTTGTTTTGTTAACAGTTGAACACAATTGCACTGGTGTGTTCTGTTTAATTATTAAATCATCTATTCAGGGCAGAAATGAGGGTTTTCACATTTTTCATCAAAAATCTGCAGATAAGGCACAGTGAGAAAACATGATTTGCCCAGGATCACACACTTTAGCTAAGTCATGAAACCGGAATATGAGACCAGTCTGCAATGTAAGCACTTAGCTGCATATCTTCTCACTTGTAGTTGGTAGGGGCACGTGTTAGTGTTTGGCTTTTAAGAGTTCTCTGTTTTATCAAAAGAAATTACCAGCAAAACAGAAATCCGAATAAAACAGCATGACAAATATACATTGGGATAGAAACATGTTTACCGAAAACAGTATAGCTGCCACTTTCCCCCTTCCCTTTGAAGAGAATGCAAGTTTCAGAATGCAGAGTAATACAAGTTTAAAGAATGACTTTAATCTACATAGCAAAGGATACTGTGATAAGTTTGACTCCTTGTTAACCAAGGGATCCTTATTATTGATATTAAATGTGAAGAACATGTCAAATTGGGCATAAATGCAAACCCTCCTTTATGTGTGTCAAAATAAGAAAGCATAATGGAAATGCAAGGCAGTTTAAATGTTTTTGTCTTGTAATAAGGGCCAGATTAGGATGTTTGTGGAGATTTATTTGGCCATCTTGATGCAAAATAGCTAATGCCCCACTCGGTTCTTATCACTGGCTATTAACAAACAGGGGTTCATTGTTTAAAAGCCCCTGTGGACTTTGACCCCCACTCCCTTGTTCCCCCAGCAGCCAGCAATGTATAGGCCAGGCAATTCCAGATGTTTCAATGCTCTTCCCTGGAGACCCAGCGAAGAGCATGAAAACCTGGAGGCTCTGGGAAAAACCCGGAGGTTAGGCAGGTCTCGTGCTATGGGTGGGCCTGGCAGCAGGGCATACTTACACATGGATAGGTGTGCGCTCTTGGGCCTTCTTCTTTAGCTGCCTTTTAACCGAGCTATGCAGAGTTTCATGAGAGCTCCATTTTCGAAGAAGTCCCTCACATTGCAGTGGGTGTGGAAAAAATAAATAAAGATAACCAGAGCGATGTGTAGAGCTCGCTGGTTAGGCCACTCTGTGCACCACAAGTAAGGGCTCACTGTGTCTCGTTCCGGATAATCCCTAAGGCGCTTGCATTCAGTTCTGAGGCCAAATGCTCAGTTCTGGAGGTTGTATCTGGCATGCTGTGTTAATTTCCACAGGCCATGTATCCTAATGTATATGTGTTCAACGTTTCACTACTTTTCCCTTTTGCGCCACCCTGTAACTAAGCTCCTTGCAAGTAACAGCGCCTCGATGCCCAAGGGCTGCTGTGCGCTACACAAATGTAATTAATAAATAAATACTGCTGTGTGGTTTCCGGTCTTGAGGCCATATGCACATTATTGGGTCTAGTTCTTGAGGCCTGCTCCAGACTATCAGGTCCAGTTTTGGAGGCCTAATTTGGGGTATTTGATGATGTTCTTAATATTGTCTTGCATTCAGATTTGGGGACGTCAGAAAATGACTATTCTGTCCTCTTCACAAAAGCCATACCTGAAGTATTCTGCCCGGCTTTGAACTCCGTATCAGAAGTACTGTTCATTTCTGGGGGGCAGCATCTGCTATATTGTCCAGCTCTGGGAGCCACTTTTGGAGTGTTGTGCCATGTCCACAAGGACTCTGCTGCTATTAGTACCCGGCAAGGGGCGTGTGGCAACCTCCCAGCCAATCAGGAAGCTCAGAATGGGGGCTTTACCACATGGTAAAACCCTGCTCCGAGCCTCCTGAGATCTGGAGTCTGCCATCTTCCCCTGCCGGGTCAGAGGTAAGTGCGCCCCATTTAGGCCTCTTCCAGCTTTCAAACACAAAACATAATCACAGTTCCTTCTTTATTGCACAGGATGCCCTTCCCCAGGTTTAGGCCCCTCTAATTTAAAACACAAATTCTGCTTGTCAAGATATACCTTTTTCTTACTGACACTCTTTTCCCGATATCTTCCTTTCATGGGCTAGAACCAGAGGCTTTCGAAAACGCCAGGCTTTTTTCTTTTCCTCAGTGCGACCACTCTGATTCTTTGCCCCTCTTTATTTTCTTAGTCCTACTTTTCTTGATACCTTTTCCCCTTCAGATGCTTCCTGCACCCCATTACTTCTTCTTTCCTTACTGTGCACACTTGCACTGTTTATTCTTTCTTTTCTTATTGTGCCACTGGCACTTGTCCTTTACTCTTCTTGTGCTACCTTGCACCCTCTTTTCTGTTTTCCTCTTTATCGTGCCCTTGGCACCTTTTCTTGACTCTTCTCGTGCCCCTCTCTTTTCTGTTATGGGCCACTCGAACCCTTGTGCTTTTTTTTCTCTTATTTTCACTTTCTGCTGCGATCAGTATTTTGGTCGCTTTCCGTTCCGATCTGCTTTTCTTTCTTTCTGCTTCACTTTTGCTTTTGGCTGTGCATTTAGCCTTTACACTTTCTGCTTCACTCTTGCTTGCAGCCTTTTCAATTTATGCTTTGTTCTTGCTTTCAGTTGTGCTTTTAACCTCTACACTTTCTGCTTTGCTCTTGCTTTTAACCTCTACACTATCTGCTTTGCTCTTGCTTTCAGCTTTTACACTTTACTTTCAATTTCGTGCCACTTTACTGTCTGCCTTTCTGCAGTTCCGCTCTCATCCAATGCACGCTCCTGAGTTTCTCTCACATTCTCCATGAAATTCACCGGGCAGTGTCACGTTGAGATGCGGTTCCTCCAGGAAATGCGGGATTGCGGTCAGGGTATCACCACCTGCCTCTCAGGCACCCTTGGGGTCAGCACAGGCCACAAGTGAACAAGCACTCTCCTGAACCTGGCCAACAGAATGAAGGCTGCGCTTCACTGGTTTCCTGGAGGCATAGTTCCCTTTGCCACACTGCAGCCCTTAATCCACGCCGGACCAGCGTCTCTGCACGCCGTCCTCCTCCAGCCTGCAGCTCCTGCTTCTCTTTGCTCCTGGGCTCCTCCGGTCCAGACTCCATCCCCAGCTCGCTCATTGTGTGCACGACCCCACCCTTTTTTAGTGAACCAACCAGTGCAGTGGAGTCAGGTGTGAGTATTTACTATTAAATGCCTGACCCTATTAGTGGGACAACCTTAGTTCTTTCTAGGGTAGGTTGCCCTTACTTTCCCCATGTTATTCCTATGGGTAATCTTTACTGATCTTAGTGGTCTCCTCCTCCTCTCATTATTTGTTGGAAATGGGGATTGGGAGATAGGGTGAGATTGTAAATATCCCCTTGAGGTTAAGGGTAAGATATTAGAAGTGGAACAAGATTTAGGTTGAGTTCTGATCATCTTATCGGGGTATTGACAGGAGGTATAAGAGAATCTCCTGATTCGCTCTTCCTCTACAGAGGAAGTTGTCCCCTTTTTTACTTCTGCTGATGGCTTATGTGTATAGTGTTCTGGGTGGTATTCTCTATAGTTCGGAGAGGATGAATAGCTCTTGTTATCAGTGCTCTGATCTTGTGTTACTTGCACCTTCCTCCATCTCCCTCTTGGGTAAACAACTCTTTTCGTTCTTGCTCTGGGGTCATAAATAATGGGTCTTGAGGAAGGAAAGACACTGTTACGGTCAAGAGTTGTAAAAAGGGATGGACTCAGGTGACAAGATGCCATGAACAACGAGGATGGGTAGGATGGTTTGGGGCAAGGAATGGGGGATACCATGTCTCGGCTTCGGATGCCCTCCCTGTAGTCCCCGAAGACCCCCCTGCCCTGGTGTTCCTCCCTCGCTGGTCCGCCCCCAGGGTTGGGATCCAAGAGCAATTGCCCTTCCCTGGCCACCTGAGCAATGGATCCCCAGGGAATACTTGTGAGAACACCCTCAGGTTTCTCACAAAACATAAACCATGGTAAGAGGCTGCAGGGTGAGGCCCATTAGTCACATTTAGAAACATGTATTTGCAAAGAGGTGGTTTAATGGAACCACCTTGAGCAGAAGAAAACTGTAAATTAATTCGGAAAAGGTCATGAGACCAAAACGGGGGACCATGAGAATAAGCAGGGGTAGACGTGGCAAGCAAGTTTAGAAGTTCAGCAAGCATGCTGTAACTCATGTAGAAAAAGTATCCTGCAGCCCACATAGTGTAAGAACACTGGAGTCATTAATGGGTAAACCTGCTGGTGTACAGAAATTGGGACTGACATAGGACAATCACGCTGAGGCCTACTTGGGGTAAGCATGGTGTAGCCAATATAGGGAAAACTTTCTGGTGCCCACATAGGGTAAGGCTGCTCGGGCCGGGTAGGGCAAGCATCTGGGGGCCCTAAAGGGTAAGCCTGCTAGTGCCAAGGTATGTAGGCATGCTGGTGCCCAGGTAAGATACACATCTGGCACCCCCATTTAGGGTAAGTATGCTACAGCATGTGCAGGGTTAGCAGGCTGGTACCCTTTTAGAGAACTCGTGCCATTTCCCTTCTAGGGGAAGCATGTTGTTGCCAATGTAGGCTAAGTCTGCCCTTGCCCATGTGTTACTCAGCAGATGTGGTGGTCTTGGGAATATATGTGCCCTTGCAGTCCATGCACGTACCTCTATACATTCCAGATGTCCTGCCAGGTGGCTTATGTTCCTTCTTCTCTGATGCTTTTCTGGCTGTTATGATTCAGTTGCTTTTTTTACAGGATTGTGAGGTTGTGTGTAACTATAGTGCAATGCTCTTGCGCAAGGTTTCCAACCCCATCGATATTTGGTTGCCAGGATAGGATACATTTGAAAGAAAAGATGCACATTTTAAAGTATACGCGAAAAAAGGCCTCCCTAATCCCTCCACTGATCGGTATCTAAATTTTTTGTTGTGCACAGCGTTCTATCCATATGAGTAATGCTCCCCAGCACCTCTGTCCTTTTTGGAGGGTGTATCCTTCATACTTTGATCTGAGACCATAATCAAATTGGTAATACAGCTAAAAGGCACCAAATATTTTGATGAAATACTGTTTTTTATGTATGTATATTTGACGCTGTTAGCAATGTTTTCTCTTTGTAGCAACTTTCCCTCCATTTCTGTGGACCCCCAAACTTGTTCCTTTTGTTTTTTAACTGTGTCCTGGCTTTTTCCAGTGAAGCCTTCAGCTTCACTCGCCTGCACATTTGCTCATTGTTCTGGGGAAACTGGCGAGTCCTTAAGTCTGTTGGTACATGGAAACTGTTTCCTTTTTCTTTTTACATGCTGTTTCTTTTTTTGGTAAGTTTTTATCATTGCACAATGCATATTACAATGCAGTGCAATGGGGTTTCTTTAGTATGACCCTAGACTACACTGAAAAGGATTTTTTGGTTACTTTCGATGTGCCTAAAGACAAGCTGGTGGCATCAGTTGCTTTTTTCTTAGCCTTGCTACGTTTACAGCGTTTGGCTACTAACTGTGGCTAGCGTCCCAACATGGCCGTCCCACAGGGTTTTTGCTTGTTCTGTTGGCCATCTTGTCTTGTGGCCTTCTTCCTGCCGTGCCAGGTCAGGAAAATCCTTTTATGGTCATGCACTTGCCTGGGAAAGGCTTGCTTTTCATGGGCTAGTGCAGGGCCATGTGTGTGTGTTCCCAGGAAGTGGGCTGGGACTGTCTGGTCCCATTCCACAAACTTGTTTCTGTATGTCTTGAGCGTATGCACAAGTTTGACCATGAGTGGTCGTCATTGGATCACTGCTGCAGTGTGTGTGAGGGGCAGATCTTCCATTGGGTGTGCTGAGTTTCTGTCTCACCTCGGTTGTTGGATAAGAAAAGGAGTCCTGCAGTCATGCCCCAGAGATCCTGTAGAAATCCTGCAAGGAGCCAAGTATCCTGCCCAGCTGTGAAGACCGTGTAAGGGTACCATTAAGTTGGGTAACAATAAACATATGTTATTAGCGCTAAGATGCCCCTTTGGGGGTGAACGTGCGCTTTACAAATACGCCTGTTAGGTTATGTTTTTAAGACCCGGGGACCTGTCGTAAGAAGGGCTGGCGACCAACTTTTGCTGCAGTCTCAGTGGAGTCCTGTCTGATTGGTGATCTTCAGAATGCCTTCGGTGGTACTTCGACCATTGGACTGGTGGGACCAACTATTCCAGGCATCTGCACAGTGCCCAGCTGTCTGGAGTCTTCAGAAGTGTTCCTGGAGCCATCTTGTGGACTGACCAACTCCATTTGGGGCTACTGCGGTAGAGGCGTCTTGGTTCTGTGTTTCATCTCAGAACTTTGGGCAACCCCTATCTTGTTCTACAGGAGTCCCACCTGTGTATTTTCAGCGGTTCAGCCTCATCGCGACCCAGGATAGTAGGCCGACTCTGACCGTGACAGCTGTGTCACTTTGTGTCACTATGCATGGGTGACGTTTATCGAAACCGGCTTCCCCCGTGTCTGGTCACTGCCCAGAAGAGTGCTGCATCAGTGAGAGTACCATTCATTGACAGGAACAGGCTGCACCAGCTTCTGTATCTAACCGGGACATCCCTTGCACACGCTACTCCTGGTCTACGGTGACCAGAACCAACAGCGGCAAAAACAAGCTCTGACGACCCTCTGTCAACCTGCCAAGCCTGAAGAGAAACCAGAGTATGGGGGTGAGCCACAGCAATACTTACCTGTCCACGTATCTCCACCTGTAAATGTTTTGTAATACTTTGAAAAGTTTTACATTTGTTTGGCTTTGGTCAAACTTGTTGCCGAAAGCCCTCCGCAAGCTGGGGACAGGTTTATTTACTAGAATACATCCTTTCCTCTCCATAAGACCCTCCTCCTAACTTTTCCCTGCTCACAAAACCTCTGGAAACTTTGTGAACCTTTGGAGCAGAATGTCCCAGTCAACTTAGGTTAGGGTTGTATTCTTGGGGACTGCTATTGCAAGTAATAATCATTATCTTCCCTTTCAGTATTGTGAGGGTAGGGGTATTATGATTTTATTGCACTGGCTAGTTGGGCTGTATATATGTATTTAATTATGCGTGTTGTGTGATAGTATTACTTGCTTATAGTCATTTTTATAGTGTTTGCTTGGCCATAAATATAGTATTTTTATAACTATCTCTCTAAGTGTAATCTTTGATTACTTAACACGTGGACTCACTGTGGACCCTTTACCAGTCTCACCCCTTCCTGAGACTTGGCCTTCACCTCTCTTCATACTACCTTGTTTGGTTTGGCTAGAGCTCCCTGAGTTTTCCCTGTTCACTAACTAGGTTGGCTTCCTACACATCTGTCCCCCATGCAAGAGGGTAGGAATCAATTCTAACACTGTAGCTAGCACACTTCATTTATGTTAGTTATTTAGTGTGTTATAATTCTCCACATGTATACAGGTTACATCAGGGCACCTGCTTAGCACATCATTGCCGATTAACATAAGACCTAGTTAGCACATTGTTAATGGTTCCGAACAAATCCACTTGCATTACATGGGTTTTGTATAGCACACCTTTGCCATTTGCACAGCTCATGGTGCTGAGCGTCTCCACATCGGATAGACACCTGAGCTCTGTTGGGCACACCTGTGTACCTGGTGGAGACACAGGGGTCCTCACTGTCCCCCTCAGTCTGGGTTTGATGAGGTGGCCTATGTGCGTTCCTGTCTGGTGGTGTCATGGGATTAAGATACTGTTGGGGGCCCCCAGCTCCTCAAAGGAGTGTGGTGGTGTGTGCCACTGGGGTCGAAGCAAGCTGTTTACGGCGGCAGGGAGAAGAGCGCTTGTGTAATGTATGGTACTAATTCTTTGCACAATAAGTGGTATTGAGTGGGACATTGCAAAAGGTTATCATATGTTTATGTAGAAGATATGGGACCTGCTGGAGCAACTTCCATGTCATTATTTTCCTGGTATTGCAGTTAACACAAATATTTTCATGAATACATTTCACAAGTTATAAACTCTAGCAATTTCAAATCCGTTCAATTAGCTTAATTTGATATATTTTCCATCAAGTGTTAACAGTAAAATAACATTTCATTAGATATTTAAAAAATGGTATAAGTAGTATACATAATTTCCATTATAAAGTGCATTTTCAGTTGTCAGCTTACTCTATTCTGTGTCTCAAGACAATTTACAATGATCTGTTGAGAAGGAAATCCTGGCCCTTATCTAATCTTGGTGAGGTTATCTGAATGTTTAAGGACTACCCACAGGGCTCTAGACAATAGATCCGACTCCTAACTATTTGTATTTGTCCATTGTACAAAGGGACTGCTCATTGCCAACACATGGAAACAAAAACCTGCCATTGGGATTCTCTCATATGATTTGGTTATCCATAAAAAAAGGCTTCAATTCAACTGGTTTTACTATTACTCACTGGGCCCTATTTTGGGGAATTATTAGCTCTTTGCCTTCTCTTAGCACTGAGTAAGGATAACAGTTAAATTACTCTTGCTTTTGTTTTTGTGTAACAGTATGAGGAATTTCTACTAGCATTAATAGGCAGGAGAGCGGGAACCAAAGTGAGCTGTGGAAGGTGCAGTTCATTGGAACAGAAGACATGGAATGAAAGTGAAGCAGATAGTAGAACAGTAAGAAGAATGCAAACTGGAGATACACAAAGAAGGGACCAGGGCAAAAGAAAGGAGAACACAACTAGAACATATGTGTGAAAGAGATTACACAAAATCAAGGCAACACAACACTTGAGAAGTATGTGAGGAGACAGAAGCAAGGCTCAATAGGACAAAAGAACGGCCAGCATGTTCTACAGAAGTGACAGTGGGAGACAAAGCACAAGAACTGGGACAAGGCATCAAGAGGGATACAGGACAAAAGCAAGAGGGAGCAAAAAACTAATAGAAAATATCATAAAGGGAAAAATACAAAATACAGGGAAAAGGAGTGATTGGGTGGGAATTGTAAAAACGATAGTAGACATGAACAGATAAAATAGGATGGTGGGCTGGATCAAAGAAAGAGAAAAGTGCCCATACGGAAAAAAGAAAGAACTGCTGTAATTAAAGCAATATAGACCAGGACAAGATGCACAGAGGACGGCAGCATGGGGAAATCACACAAGGGGGAACTGCAAGTAGCAACAAAACATGGCCTTGTGATGAGAAAGCGTCAGCTTCCTTTGATGAAAAGGATACTTTTGTGAACAGGAAACCGAGGAAAGCTGCAGACAGAAGACATTCTATGGGTGAGCAGATTTTGATACCCAATCCCAACACATCCCATGTGCGTTGTGCAGGATTCCCAGTAGCCTGATCTGGCTGGTGCTGCCACAGCTGATCAGAGCACACAATGATGTATAGTAAAAAGGCACAGAAGAGGGATTGATTCTAAGCCTCTAAGTGATGTCCTAAGCAAACGGGTAGCCGTGTCACTTTTAAAAACATCTTGTTAAATGGATATGAATCATTGGAAAATGTTCTGATGCCTACAGACACTGGCTTTATATCATTAGGAACCTTAGGGGAGGCAAACCTTCCTAAACCAGCTGCATTTCCCCTGAATACGAATGATTGGTACCAGCAGAGGACTGTTTCATTTGGTTCTGTGCTGAAGGTAACTGATGACAGCAGTCTGGCCTTGCAGCATGCCTCATTGTCTGCGTGCCATCTTCGAGCCAGTATTCCATTTGAAACCTGTATGCAAGCTACCCGAATTGTATTTCACCTGATTGTGGTCCCAAATGTTATCCGCTTGTTCCCTGCCAGCAATTGCCCTGCAATAACTCAAGAATTGGGGACAAAAACACCGGAAGGATAAGGAGGTTAAAATCTGGAACTTTCGCAGAAAATCCGATGGCATCTAGTAAGCTTAACATTGCAGAATGGTGGGAATTTGGCACATACATAACTTTGCGTGCTGAATAGAATACCATAATGGTATGGTAGCCTCTCCCTTACCAGCCCCTGCTAGCATGGTAATGATGCAGTTGTGATATAGTTTGCTATGTCAGTTGCTAGTGCAAAGTGTGTGTCTGGCAGCACTGTATTAATTCGCATGGCTGAATTCACGTCCTGGCACAGAGTGACTGTGACAGTCATCTGTGAGGGTGGTAAAACCTGAGTTTTTTTTATTTGTATTATTACAATGATGCGTAGAGCTCTGAATGTGAGGTCTGCTAATCAGACCTCCCTTTCATAATGCTTCGTGCTAGAGTGCACACATGTGATTTTTGCTGAGCTTCTCTGCTGATACCTCTCAGCTGCTGCCTTGGGATTTGGTAACCTGGCAGTCACAAGGTGACTTTCATTACAGTCAACAGCTGTTCGAACCAAAGGTCCATTATTACAGCATCTGCCTCTAATTGTGGGCAATCCTAAACTTAATCGATACAATTGTTGGCCCCATGCTATGGTGGTAGATGACAAATCTAAATGCAAGCCATATCTGGGTATGACATGGTAATCTCTGGAAATCCACAATTATACTGGCAGAACCAGTTGATGCCATTTTATCATCATCTTAGTTTTTATAGACTCTTCTTGTTAGGGCTTCCTACTGTTTGGGGCAGGGTTTCGCCCAAAACAAGCCATTTGCGCTCAGTCCCAGCAAAAGCATTGGTCTTCCCAGAAAAAGCGTTGTCCTCTCCCAGAAAGGCAAGAACTTCCGCGATGGGGCAGGGAACACTCATGTGCTTCAAGGGACAGGCTCTGCCAGTCAACAGGAATTCACACTAGGGAGTATAAAAAACAGAGACCCTTTGATGTGGGCAGACAGAGGAAGTGGTGCAGTAGAGTAGCCCAGGAGAGGTCTTTCCAGTTAGAGAGGGGTCCACTGTCTTGGATTTCTCTTAAGACTCCCAAACGTCATGCCTACTTCCCCATTAATTGCAGATGAAGCACTCTGGGCCCTACCTCAACAGGCAAGATGATACTGAAACAGCAGTCAGGATGGGACCCCTTACAGAAGAATAGAAGATAAACCATCTGCTGCGGCCTTTTGCGTATATATGTGGACATTCCCCATCTTTTTAGACTCAAAGGAGAAGGATTCTTGTGGAACATGTTTGAAAGTACAGTTTGCTCATTATCCTCAGCCATAGAGGTGAAGATCAAGGTCTCCAAAGAAGAGGCCAGCTCTTCCCTCTAATCATCCTAAGGGAATGTCCGGGTTGACCAGCTGGCTGCAAAAGGCCTACTGCAGTAAAGACTATTTGTCCCCCGTACCCTGACCAAGAAATGCTAGTGCTCTCTATACTGGTTGGGAATCGCAGAAGAAAGGGTCCTCCCAGCAAGCTGGAGTCAAGCACCAGCTCTGAACCATGTTTTCCACCTTCCATCCATCTTCAACCAGGGTACGCCACTTCAAGATGCTTTTCGAGCCTCTCTACAAGCACCAGAGCTGTTTTTGCTAATCGCCACTTTTTCAAACCCCTGAGCTGCTGACTCGACCCATTGCTTGCCTGTGCCGTAGCATCTTCGAGCCCATCGTGATTAAAGAACCGCATAGTGTTGTTGGACCTCTTCGAGCTGGCTTGAGCAATTCAAGACGCTGGTTCGACCAATTCCCACTTGGTTTCCTTACTTGATTCGATCCTGTCACTGCTGCAGGACTGCACTTTATCAGTGTGCCTTCTTTAGACGACTCAACTGCCTCAACACATATGATCCGGTGGGAATCTCTGCCACAAAATGTCTCTATGTGAACTCCACACCCTGAAAGCACAGAGAAGGCTGACTCAATGCTGTTCAGCCCAAAGACAAGCATTTCAAGTTATTTAAAGTGTCTCTGTACCTTTGGGCCACCTTAAGGGGCCCTTGTAACTTGTAAGAACCCCCGCTATTCTTTTTTTGAAAGACCTATTTAGTTACTTTGGCATTGCTACTGGAAATATTGACTGTGCACCTCATCTGGAAAAGTAGTCTTCATTCTCTGGATTTCATTTATAGGGCAGGTTATAGTGGGTTTTTTCAATTTTATTTTTGTATCATTTTTTATTAAGTAAAGAACATAACCAGTAAAACCAACACAGCAGAATCACATAGTATGACAGATTCTGCTCAGCATCAAGTTCACAATCGTTTTGCCCCGACCTTCCGTGGCCCTCCTTCCCTTTCTCATAACCTCCCACATTGGCAATAGCTCCTGCCCATCAACCCAACTCATCCCCTTTCCCACAGATCGTGTACAATTTCCTAGGATTGCTTCTATGCCTTTACACTGTCTCTTCTAGGGATCTGCAAGGGTCCATGCCCTCTCTCCATTGAGCCACTGTTGGCATATCACGTGACTCCCACTTGGTAGCCAGGTCCCTCCTTGCCAGGGCTAGGCCTGTGTAGATCAGTTGTTTTGTTCCTCCTGCACTCAATGCGACATCCAGAATATGGAATATGGTGACTTTGGGACACCTCAGGATCTCACTCAATACCAGTCTAGATAGTATGTGCAGAATCGTTCCCCAGTATGCCCTGACCCTGATGCAGGTCCATATTATGTGGAGAAAGGACCCATCCACACCCTTGCACTGTTTCTTTCCACCCTCCCCATCCTGTATAGGAATGGTGACAAGAGAGACACATACTCAGAAAGTAAGATTTCAAAACCTTTATTTAAAGTTTCAGGGTTGGTGTAATACCCAACTAGTCTTAACTGTAAACGGATGTTTCCCTGAAATGATGCTTCTAAGGGCCGTCTCTGTCTCAAAGGCCAAATAAAAAGTCTGTCTGTGTCTAAACCTATGCTTGCCCGCACTCTATACAAAAAATGTTTAGGGGGTCTTTTGTCAAAAATGAAAAGTAGTGGTTCAACAGAAAAATGGCAAACCAGGGTTGGTTTCTGGTGACCTTCTTGCCAGGCATGGCTTTAAGCTCACCAAAAAATGAGTTCATTCTAACAGGGTTGCCTGCAAGACCTTTGCCACAGGGTCCTTGCAGAGAATTAAAATACCTTCAGTGTATTTGAGTTCCTTGGGGTTCCCTTCCCCAAGCTTTAAGTATTCAAGTTTCAAATGCCACAAAAGAAATCTATCACAGTTCCTTTTGAAGATTCTCGGGGCTCCCTTCCCCACGCTTCAGTCCTTTCAACACTATAAAGCAAACCAATAAGTCTCCAACTTGGCCGGGCCTCTTAGGGTTCTCTTCCCCAAGCTCAGGCCCCTTCCAGCTTTCAAACACAATGCATTTTTATCAGGATACACTTGATTTCTTAAGTAGGCCTCTGAGTATTCCCTTCCTCAAGTTTAGGTCTCTTCCAGCTTTTAACACACAAGATATATCCCAGTTCCTTTTAGGTTTATCAGGGAGCCCTTCCCCAAGTCAAGGCCGCTTTAGTTCCAATCACGAATTCAGCTGGTAAGGATATGCCTTTTCCTTATTTACAGCTTTTCTTATATAAAATCCTCTCATGGGTTAGAAACAGAGGCTTTCGAAAAACGCCAGGCTCTTTGCTTTCTCCTAATCACGACCACTCTGATTCTTTGCCCCTCTCTTCATTTCCTACTTGCGCTTTCTTTTGTACCTTTTTTATTCAGGTGCTTTTTGTGCATACTTGCACTATCTTTTATTCCTTTGACTTTGTTGTGCACACTTGCGCTGTTCTTTTTCACTCTATAATTCCTCTGTGCCTCTTGCACCTTCCTGCTTTATTGTGCGTCTTGCATGCTTCTGTTTCACTCACTTCTGTCTTTGGTCGTGCACAATTGCACTTTCTTTGCTTTTCCAATGCGTCCCTGCATCTTTAAACTGTCACTTTCCTGCTCCCTGCCCTGCATCTTTAAACTGTCACTTTCCTGCTCTGTGCCTACTCACACCTTTTCCTTACTTTACTTTCAGGCCGCTTGCTCTCTATTGACTTTATGGTGCGCCCTCACACTTTCCTCTTGCTTTGCTTCAGTCCACTTTAACTTTGCATTCGGACCGCTTGCCTTGTCTTTCAAATCTATTTGCTTTCTGTCTTTTATTTCTGTGCTGCTTGAACGCTCTGTTTCTCTTTTGTTACTTTCTTTCACTGGCTTTCTCCCTTTTTTACTTTTCTGTTTCTTAAAACTGTCCTTGCTTTCTGCTTCGTGCCGTTTTACCAATCCTGCTTTTTTCTCCCTTTCCCGCTCCAGCCAAACGCTCGCTTCCGAGTTTCTCTCTCTGTCATGCAAAACTCCTCGGGTAGCGTAGTGCTGGAGTACAGTTTCTCCGGGATGCTTTGTGTCGAGGTCAGGGTCTCACCACCAGTCCCTCAGACGCCCTTGGGACTGGCACACAGCCAAAGGGAATGAGAAATTGCACAGACTCTGTCAGCAGTGTCCCAGCTGCCTCACTCCGTGTCTCAGGAGACACGGCTCCCCATCCACTCTGCAGCCCTCTGTACACATCAGGCTAGCGTTGCAGTACGCCGCTCTCCTCCGGATTCTCCTTTTTGCATCTCCCAGCTTCGTTGCTTCTCTGGTCCAAAATGCCTCTCCAGCTCGCTCATTCAACTGTGAGAAGTCACGCCTTTCATAGCTGAACACACAGTCAAGTGGCGTCAGGTTTGAATGGTTACTTACAAATACCTGACTCATTCTGACTCTATTAGTGGGACAGTGGTTTTCTCTAAAGTAGGTTTCCCTTACTTTCCCCATGTAATTCCTGTGAGTAATTATTATTGCTTCTAGTCGCCTCTTCTTCGTCCCAGTGTTATGGGGAGATGGAAGGGGTGTTGAGATAGCCCATAAAAACTGAGGGAGGGGGCTTGAGGTGTGATGAGATAAGGGGGAGTACCATGTGTCGCCCTTGGGTGTTCTCCACCCAATCCATTGTGACCCTCCACTCAGGTGATCTTCCCTCGCTAGTTCACCTCCAGGGTCGGGATCCAAAAGCGATGGCCCTTCCCTGGCCACCTGAATAGAGGATTCCAGGGCAGTAGGCGGGAGAACACTGTCTGGTTTCGCACAGCTCTTTCTGGAATAGTAAACGTGTTAGAAAACCTTTTAGTTGACCAATCGGAGTCTGGTGGACATATTAATTTGCCTGACAGCCACCTGTGCCACTCTTCCTCTTCCAACTCCCCTACATTGGGCTCCCACCTGGATTGGACCCTGTCCAGTCATTGTGCTGTAAAGTTGTTAATTGCCTGGTATATTATAGGGATTGCCTTTTTTTATATGCAGCCTGAGACTAGGTTAATCTCCAAGGGGGTGTAGTCTGCGTTATTGATTCTGCTCCCAGTTGACTATCTAGTGCGTGATGTAGGCGTATGTACGTATACCGATCCTTCTCCTCTAATCCGTGATCTCTGCAGAGGTTGAGGAATGGCACCATCCGGTCCTCTTTAATGACATCCCCTACTGTAACAATGCCCTTATCTATCCATCTATCCATCTAGAGTGCTTTCAAAGCTTGTGTACCTCAGGTATGTGTGTATTTGTTCAGAGTGGCATAAGTTCTGTGATCACTCGTTTGTACCCCATGGCTTCGGCATCAGCTGCTCTGACTTTTATACTCCTTCTTGCTTGCGACAGAAGATCCTGACTCCTGGTTTTGGTTTGTTTTTTGTATTGTTAGTTTAAAGTCCTATTTGGGCATAGGTTATAGAACATTGGTTGCATATTCTAGATATGCGGTTCGCCTGCAAGGATTCCCCTAACCAGGAATCCCATGCATTTGAGGATGTTATATATTTTCCTGCTGATCTGCGCAAATTAACATTACAATATTTTGAAATACCAAGCCTCCAAAGACATACCACTCGCCACACCAGTCACAATTGCAGGGTTCGAAATTGAGGGGAGCTGGCAGCTATTTAGTGCCTGCTTCTAGCCCTGTAGAGCCTGGTTAGCTTGCAACAAACAGCTACCAGGAGCTAAATTTTGGCTCCTAAGGTCAACTGGTGCCTTCCAAACATGTAAATGTGACTGAGTATTTGAGAACGTTGATAAAGGATAATTAGAACACATCTAATAGACATTTAAACACAATGGTTCATACAAATTGGATAAAGAGTTAAAGCAGCATCGCTGGTAGCTCCTGGTTCCCCTACGGTAGCTCCTGCCTGCAGGGTGATGTGCGACACCCATGAGCTGGTTTTAGCTCCTGCTCATCGAATCTCAATTTCGAACACTGCAACTGACTTAACATTGATATTCCTTCTCCTTCAGAAGAATTCGTTAAGGCACATGGGGACATTTAAATAGCGAACATAGCATTGAGAAAGACTTACAGCCTCATCACGAGTTTGGCGGTAACCCTTAAATGCGGCAGTAATGCTATTACCGCTGCATTTAAGGGTCTGCCAAATCACGGGCTTGCCTGCATTTACCCCGAGGTCTCAGCTGGGGGTAAATGTGCCGGGAAAATTCCCATTTCCGGTGCAATTAGCGCTGCGCTATTAGCGCGCGCTAATTGAGCCGAAAATTCCCCATTGGGACTGTTACCGCCAAACCGATGATCCGGAGCTAATACCGACAGAGGGTTTGACGGTAAAGCTATTAGCCTGGGCGATACCCAGCGTAATACTGCCAGGATACTGCCCAACTCGTGATGAGGCCCTTAGTGTCGAAACACGTGTTGGCTGTTTTTTCCTTGAGTGAACCCCAATAAATCATAAACACTGGATATATTTAATTTGCAATCATTTGTTGGGGCGAGCGCGACTATCTAGCACAATTTGTTAATTACTATTGTTGTTTGGTCTGCTTCTATACTAGCTCACAGTGTATAGCCTGCCCTCTGAAAGAAGTATAACTGCTGGGAAGTGTTTTCACCTTCATGATTAAGGTCACTGCTGATTTAATAGTAGTGTAGGCTGAGTAGGAGCGTTATTCATACTCAGACTTGCACTCCTGCAGCGCAGTAGTCCTTTTGTCACACTTGTGTGCAGCGATTGGACCCGGTGCAGAGTGTGCCTAGAGCTTAGTCAGCCACCGTCCAGACTGTGCAGGCAACACTAGAAACACTACTAGGTATTTTTTGATTTTTGCACAAAGGAACTGAATAAGGATACAGCGAAGGGCCTGAAGTCCAGCGCCCTTCACGGCCCATTTCAGGAAGGGGGCTTACCCATGACAGTTCCCCATGGCAGTAAGGTTAGCAAACCCAAAATGCTGAAAAGACTCCATGCTTTTGTAAGAAGCAAGGGTTGCAGAGGAGACCTACGGGGTGGGTAGTGATCTTGAGGACCCAATACAGGTGCTCATTCTAGTTGGGAATGTAGTGGATGGGGACAGCAACACCAATGGTGATAGCTGTTCACACCATTCTTCTCAATGGGTGGATACTGTAATATCCCGAACATCCTAAGTCTCAGTTGGGTCCCAAGTTTCGGTTTGGTCCCACGTTTCAGCCAGGTCTCGGGGTTGTTTCACTGGGGAGGGGATGGATGCTAGATTGCTCCTTAAAGCCCAAAGGAAGGTGGCCATAGCGGAACAAAAGCAGAGTGTTCTGTAATGCGAGAACTTTGCATGGTAGAATGTGAGGAGAAAAGGGAGACCTGCAGGCAATCTTCTGAGGGGGAGGGAAGTGTTTCAAGTGGTGGCACCCAAGGAAAGGCTAGGTGCCAGATCCCCAGGGACTTTGCCCAGCTGTAAACATGTTTTATTAGTTTAAAGTACTTCAGTTAGCCTTCCATCTTAGGAGATTGTGGGGTACAGCCCCCACGAGTCGCTTACCAACACAGGGTACTGATGCCCTCATTCAGTTCGCTTCTGAGAGTCCCAGTAATTCCAAAATGAAGGCCACCATCATCTGGAGCGTGTACAAGACTTTAGAACTATAATTTTGTCGTTTTATAGAACTCTCACAAAGGGGAACCCAAGCATTTAAGGTGCTACACATCTGTCCTTGAAGTATCTGAGTGGGTGAGGCACTGATAACAAAGTTGATGCATTTGAAGGAATATATTGTTAGCATGCAGGCATACTCTTAAAAATTGTAAGTCAGAGTTACACCAGGATCTAATGCACAAGAATATGATAAGGTTGCAAACGCTGCTGATTTGCATGTGAGCACTGAAGTCCAGAAAAATGCTCAGCCGAGCACATCCAAAGCAGTAGGAAAAGCATCTGATAAAAAGAGTGAGATGAACAAAGTTCTCACCCTTCTTCGAAGAAAGGTCCTCAAAATGAGATGGGGAATCCCCAGCCACATGGCTCGTCAGTGTAATAGAAAAGAAGATTGATTGGATCTTCTAAAACAGGGGTACCAACATGATCAACACCCAAAGGATGTTTGTAAGGGATTGTACCTTTTTTTCCGACAATAAAGGTCCGCAAGGACCAAAAGTTCTAAAAATGCTAACACCAAAGGTTCAAACACCAAAAGTTCGAACCTTTGGTGGTAGCATTGCAGGTAAGTTAAAAAAAAAAGAAAAGACTGCGGGGGCCCTGGGTGAGTCCCCCGCAACACCCCGCTTACTATTCTGTGTGGTGTATAGTGAGCGGGGTATTGCGGGGGACACTGGCCAATGGTAGAGGTTTACTGGAAGAGAGAAACCTCTGAGTGCCACGTAGCAGTACAAGTCTCCATTCCTGTAGACCTTTGGTTGGGGAATGATCTCCCTGATCCCAAAATATTTGCGGGGCCACTAGATACAAGCCTATGAAAGCAACCAGAAAGGAAGCGATTGACCCATGGGCCCGAGGTTGTTCTTGCTGGAGAATGCGAGATACTGCAGACACCAGTAGAGTCGCATCCCAAGCCCACTGAGATGGCTGTACCTGCAGGAGAGGGCCCTGTGTCCACTGATGTGCCTAGTGCAGAAGCACAGGATGCAGATGTCTTTACCGGCACAGTTTCCGCCGGATCCGTACTGAGGGCAATAGTGTGAACTATATTTAATTGTGTACAGAAAGGTTCATCATATTAACAAGCATGAGAGAACACTTTTTTTTAAATTGTCTTTATTTGCATTTTACAACATACAATAAACATTACGCAACAACATACAAACGAGGAACCCCCTCAACTAAATACCACAGAGAAACAAAACCCCCCTGGAGCCCACCCCCCCTCCTCACCCTCTCCCCAAGCATATTGTCAGCAAATTACTTTAGCACCAAGGGAAGGAGAGCCATTTAACTAAGAACAGATATAGACAGAAATGTAATCCAGTCACCGTACCACCGTCCTTAAATTGCGACCATAACATTGCACAGCCCATGTAGAGTAGGACACACCTCAGGATCACCACTCCATCGACTACAAGTCTGTGTCCGCTTCCGAGTCCTCCTTCCTAGCCATATAGCTCCTGAAAGGGCCCCAATAGTCCTTAGGTTTGCTGGTAGTTGGAAGCGTTAAATTGTACTGAGTCTCTCTGTGTTCACAGCACGCCATAAGATTGAGCCAGTGCTGGAACGAGGGTGGTGCCGGGGCTCCCCACTTTCGTGCCAATAGCGACCTAGCCACAACTGAAGCCATGCCAACAAGGCATCTCTGGCAAACGGAGCCAAAATCCATCCGTGCCAGCAACCAGCATTCGGGGGTAAGGGGAATAGCAATATCAATCATACTCGACATAGCCTCTGCTATACTCGACCAGAGATCCTAAACCAAAGGGCACAACCACACCACATGAAGGAAGCCAGCAGGGGTTTGACATCCCTTAGACATTTACACTCCGGGGGCTGAAGAGGAAACATCTTGTGTATTCTTACAGGGGAAAGATATTTTTGATGTAAAAATTTAAAGTGTATCAAGCGAAATCTACAGTGCATGAGAGAACACTTTTGAATATGTACATGATCACACAGCTGAATGAAAAACCTAGTTCTGTGACGTGTTGGTTGCTTATAACCATACACTTTTCTTAGTCTCCAGATCTCCCTTTGCTCTTCGATTATGACTGCATTATATATGAGCACCCTGGGCAGAGGCGCTGGCCAATCAGGAGGCAGCCAATGCAGGCAGAATTCTCAAGTTACAACCCACGTTCCATGCCGGAACCCTGCTCCAGTCCCTGGCCATCCTCTTGGTGAAGGTTAGCCAAGCTGGGTCTTCACTGGAGTCCCGCACTTCGACCTCCCTCTTCCCCCACTGGAATCCCCCAGCGCCCCACCACTCACCTGCACACGTCCTGGGTAGCCTCGAGGATCTGGAACAACCTATTTCCATTCTCAGATATATTTGTTTGCAGTTTGATTTTGTGGAAAGCACGCACATGAATTGTGCAAAGCCTGATTCCCATAAAAACAAAAGAAAAGTATCAGGACCTGGTTTGCTAATTGCAATAAATACAACTTTCAGGAGCGGCCAGGGCTCTACCGCTGAACTCGTATCTACCTGGTTTACTGCTTCCAGGGGCAGGCCTTGTCCTCCCTCACCCCCGAACGCGGTATGTATTGCTATATTGGGATTAGCTGAAATCAGTAACAGACAAAGGCCATCTTTTCCATCTTAAGTTTCCAATTACCCTTCCTGCCTGAATAGCACACTCCATGCATAGTCTCCCTTTTTAACTTTCCCCTAACATTATGAATTCTTTGATTTTTGACATTTCTCAATTTTTTTTCCTTACACAGCACATGAGGGCAGTCATAACGTTTACAGAGACACTGCCCTGTAGGACACTGACTGTACCCAGCTGCACAGAGCCTTACACTGAAAACTGTTTTCAGAACCTTTTAATCATATTTATCTAGTGGGGTTTTTGTGTCTGTCGATGTAGCTAAACTTTACGTTTTAGAGACCTTCATCTCACTCATGTGTTAATTCAGAAGTACACAGAAATGCTGTATTATTGCTCATTGGGGTCAAATATAATTTACTTGCAATAAAATATTTGGTACAAAATTGCCAAAAAGTTTCATTTGTTATAAAAAATAAAATTCATTAGCAAACACTGCTAATCAATGTTCGAAATTTAAAGTATGCCTTGATCTGGTTCATCTTATTCGTTTGGCATATTACTTAAAGGTTACAGCTAACAGGTGGCCTGTTAGTACTGGCCTCTGAGTGGCGTACAAATCGAGGAATGTGTGTGCTCCTGTCATACTTGCCAAGCTTCTGGTAAGTCGGTGGGGTGACGGAGATCCCCATTCATTCTGATGCTAGTGGTTGGGGGTTGTTCTAGAAGACAGGGTTGGACATGTGGATCACTGTATACAATTCCAGTATTCTCTTCACTCAATTTGCAATGCTACAATACCAGTGCTACAAAACTCATTGCCCAGTTCCACTATGCTCCAAGTTCGCAAACTTCTAGTATATTCCCAGTTAAAAATCTCAATATTCGTTTCCAAGTTTGTTAAAATTCTAACACAATCCACACCTAGTTTGCACAATGCCATTATAATTCCAGTTGAACAATTCCTCTTTGCACCAATACAACATCCCAAATCCATCCTTCATATCATGAAGTCACAAAGACACAACCCACATCCTAACCTCCCATAGATCAGAATGGCGAGCAGCGTCACACAGTTTAGGACCCATCATACTGGCTTTCTAGTTACCCCGGGAATACACAGATTACTTGTAAACATCTGAAGGGGCAACTGCTGCATTATTGAAAACGAAAATTAGGGAAATCCTTAAACTTCCTGAAATCTCATCCAGATAACTTCCTCAAATATGAGAATTCATCTTACCACATGGTGCTCAAAATATGATATATAATCAAATATAAACTACATTTGTTTAGCGATAAAACCCTACTGGAACAGCAAGGTGTTTTTGTGCATAGGGGCTTCTGAGTTGTGCGTAGATTTTGCAGTGTTTGGGAATAGGTGATTTATTGCTCGTGTACTTCAAGGAAAGGCCAGAGCTCCAGATATGCTGTAGACCTGCCCATTTTACTTCTTAAAATAAGGCTAATTCTCCCAAAAACGAAATGGAGGGAGTAACAGGAACGCATGTCCAAAACAGAACTAAGATTCAGAAACGCTTATACCAAGCTGTTCACATCTCATTGGGCCCAATCTCCTTATCTAAAGGGAGGGTGTTTCTGGTCACAAGAGCATCCATTTCCTGTTTTGTTCTGTCACAGGTCCCCTGCCCCTTATCATTAGGACTACCAATGCATCTTCATCAATGTATCTGAAGCAAGGAATGAGCATGGACCCCTTTTGTTTGGTTCTGATAGTGCCTAGAAACCAAGACCCCTTTACACCTCCAGTTAGTCTCTGCTAACATATTCATGTGCACAAACGACCCACCCATAATCAACCCCACTATCTCAAACAGTCCTACGCACATCACATTTGTTACAAGTCATAGCCCACCCACACAGCAGATACTCGATCAGGCATTGCATACAGTTTTGATCATAGACCTGGTGCCTGCCCCTTCAGCTCACATCCTTGACATCCTTATCCCACAAGATACAGTGTTCAGCGCATCAAGCACAAAGAATGGAGGAAGACTTGCAGTCAGGCACAAGTCCTCGTGGCCAGGGGCAGCTCAGGAAACTTCAACCCATTGGATATCCTCAGATTGCACTTCCTTCTACTGCCTCCTCGATGGCCGCCTTCAGCTTAATCTATAGACCACGAGGAACTAACGCATCTTTTCCCAAGTAAAGCATCTAAATCGACATCTCCACATTGTTAATCAACAATTACGACAGTATCTTTCTCAGGGACTACACCATTCGAGGGGAATTTTCCACCAAAAAAGAAACAAAACAAGCAAACCTTCACTAACCTCCTTAACAACCTGAAAGCCAAACATCAAACATCAGAACCATATCCTGCAGACCCTTGACTTGATTGTCACCTCTGTGTCTCTTTTGAAAACCACTCCCCATTTATAGATGCCCATGTCCTGTCCACACGTCCATCACATTCCACCTTCTCACCATGACCATGCCAAACCCACCAAGCCAAATTATTGGGTTTGGATTGACCGAGGTTGGTAAGTGGAATGTGATCGATGACATCCTCCCATGATACTTCTGACAGCTCTATATACTCAGCGAGACCCCCACTGAACATACACTACTGAATAAACCAGACCGATTTACTAGTATGCTCTCCACCTCCCAACGATTGCCCTTCTCTTCTAGCACTACTGGGGCTCTCTAGCATTTGACACAGTTAATCATGACCCCTAATGAACATGTTGCAAAATGCATAGGATTTCATGACACTAGGCAAACTGATCCACCCCATACCATTTCGTCTGTCACCATCTCATCCAGACCGCAAATTACAAATCCCTGGGGCAAACGGTGGCTTGATGAGTAGCCCTAGGGGCAATCTTTGCATGGAGCCTCTTGGAGGAATCTAGATTCATCAGTATGGCAGCAAAACTTGACTCTTTTTAAAAATCTCCCCATTCAAGGACACCACGTGTCTAATCAGGGTTCCAGATAAGATTTTGAAATGGGGGTATTTTACTTACTATTTTTTCAAGTTAGGAGTACCATTTTGTACAAAAATGATTTCCTTTCTAAATGATAGTATTTATTATGCAATATAAAATATACTGTAACTTTAAAATAGATATCTTTTCCAATCCATACATGTTTGCACATAGCAGTAAATAAAAATTAAAAGGTGCATTTTTACCCTAAAGTTCTACTTTAGGGTACCCAGACCCTGCATCCAGATTTCTGATTGTACTGTAAATAGACCACATTGTAATACTATATCCTGTAATTTTGTAATTATAACATGCTGTATATTGTAATTTATGTAACCTGTTTGCTGTAACTTGGAACCCCATTTGTATTCAAGCAAAAGCTCCCAGATACCCCTGGGTTATGTGCGCTATATCAAGTAATAAACTAAACTAAACTTCAGATCCGAAAGCTCTATTATGTTGCACTGCTTGAAATGTATCCACAAAATTGGAACCAGGTTGAGGGATCTGTAGCTCGAATCTTCCCTATTATCATAGCACAGTATGATTTGGGTAAATTCTTTTCAAATATTACCTCTGTTTCGGACTTGATCCATAGTATTGGGTTCCTGTTTATTTCATCCTTCAATAAATAATAATAATAATTTCACATTTATATAGCGCTACAAACCCTCAGGTATGTGAGCGCTGCTTATTATTACCCACGGTGCGTGGTGCTCATTTATCGACCTCGGAAGGATGAAAGGCTGAGTTTGGCCCCGCTGGGATTCGAACCTGCGTTAGCAAGCTCTGCACAGATGTCAAAGCGAGCGCTCTACTCGCTGTGCCACTTGACCGAGAAGATTCCCGATTCCATACACACTAACCAGTGTTGGTCTCTCTAGCCCTGTAGAAAGTGGTCCCAGCAACCCCTACACCACTGAAACCGGTCGGCTTTTGTGTGACCTGACTAGACAAGATACAGATCAGAGAGATCCTCGAGCCAGGCCACATTTCAATCCCAATAATAGGAGGGATTGTGTATTTAAAACCTTGGGAACGGCGTTTATAACAAGATATGCATCTCCGAACATAAAGAAATAGGAGTTGTCTCAAACTATCTTTGGACCAACACTCCAAATATGTTACTTTTGATGTCAATAAATATTCTGTGAAGTGAATTCACGTGACACAATTTTTGCCTCTCGACTTATATAATAAAAAGGTCTTTTTTCAGCCGAGAGACACAAAACCTTCACCTCTATTTTTAATCCGTTGCATTACAAAAAACGAAATAAAATTTGATGTTTATTTGGGAAACAACAATATAAAAAACCATAATGTGCGGAATCTTGAAGGATGAAATAAACAGGAACCCAATACTATGGATCAAGTCCGAAAAAGAATTAATATTTGAACAGAATTTACTCAAATCATACTGTGTTATGACTGCTTGAAATGTACCACTGATCAGAACACATCTGCAGAGCTGTATGGGTTGAAACAGAGGGCTGGCTTCTGTGTTTCTGTTACCTATTTTTGGGAGAGTGAGTACTTGTACTCGCTGTAGTGTTATTGTAGCTTTCCAGCTCTGCATCTTTCACTTGGTGCAGCCATGTATAAGGTAAAACGAAAATCTTCAGAAGAGCTCTAGATCTCCATGGCATTTGTCTATGCAGAACTAGTGTTCAATTTATCAAGGCCCCAAATGTAGGACTTTATTATGCATGCGTCTACAACTCTCTCCCCTGCCCCAAGCAGTTTCTTTTGTTCAAATAAGTTTTCTACAGTATGTTGAAGTCCAACTGATGCCATGCGTGGGTCTTCAGTCCTCTGCACGTTCGGGAATCAAAATGGAGGGCTTATCCTTATCGGAAACATTTATAAAGTCATAGTAAATGGCTTTCAGTTGTCATTCAGTGTTTGATTTGTGAATTCCGGAGGTGGTCTTCCAATGTTTTCAAAAGAATTTGTGATCTGTGTTTATCAGAGTTAATCTATTTTTCCTTTTATTAATAATGGGCAACAGTGTTTGTCCTGGGTTTAGAGACTGTATTGCTTTTACTTCCTTGACGGGTGACCCCCAAGTTGAATGCTTGTCTCAGACACGGGGCAAGCCTGCACATCTCCAGGAGCAAACTATGCCCTTCCTCCTTCACCTTCCGAGGTTGATCCAGTGAGCGCCATTAAATTGGGCAATGAGAACCGCTATCTTAGATCACCTGGGAGGGATCAGTCATGAAGTGCCACATTATGACAATATGATTTTTCTTATTGTTATTGTACAGTTTTTAATCATCCATTGTGCAAAAAAATAATTATCCCTCGCCAACCAAGAAACCCCATGGGCCTCAGTAGGATCTTTGTTCCCCCTTCCACACGTACGCCTAGGCAATGGAAGATGAGTGATGCTTTACAATCTATCTGCGGTAGCTACACAGCCTACAATTCACTCTTCCAAATCTCCCAAGCAAGCCAAGAGAGGTAGTTGAATGCAAATGGTGGCGTGGTGATATTCAGAGTTGTTCGCGTATTAGGAACATGCTTCCCAGTTCCCTGTGCTGGTTTTAAGACAAAATTGGATGACAATGGATCAGACTGGCCGGTTAGACGCCCTCATACGTTCCAGGAGCGGCGATGCAGTGATCGGTCCAGGAAGGACGTAACTGAGCTGGGAGATTACACAGCGCAGATTTCACTCAATGGAACAGCTCCTCAGCTATTTAGTTTGAAGAAATACTAAGTGCACATTATTTCAGGTGTCAGGCACGGGACCCGAGCGACAGCCTGAACATCGTCCTTTACCTCAGCAACTACAATATAGAGACATCCAAATTGACAACTGGCAACACACACCAAAGTGACCCCAAATGGGGTTCTTGTATGTCCTGAAGATGGCTCGGGTACGGAAACCATGGACACTACCAAGCCCAAACTCGAGTCGACACTTGTTTGTTTCATTTCCACCATACTACAAAAATCAGGCAGTCATTATGATTGCCATGGAGAATGTTATCAAAACTAGATCATTGATCTGTGCCAGCATTGTAATGGATCGGTGCATTTAATGTGAAAATAGCACTTTGCACTTTTGGGTCGAGTTGTAAGACCCTCTTTTTTTCAGATAAAACGGTTTACTTTGTGTTCTTTGCACTGTATGAATGGACCATGAATGAATGAATGATGTAGGTTGTATGAATTACAGAATGGGTCATAGTTGGTGTTGCTGTGTGGTTTTGCGTAAATTGTGATGAATTGTTAACATAGATTGAATTCATGTAATTTTAATGAATGAGGGTATTTTTTTTATATATTGTGATTTCACCTTCCTTCCATGAATGATATAAAATAAAGAATATTTTTTTGGTAATCAAATTTTATGTGTTCTATGTAAGGAGATCGTTCTAATTAGAATAGTTACTAAATGCCTATGACAGTTGGTATATACCCTCGGGTCTATACATTTTGTGAAGAGGGGTAGTCCCGCCAAACCACGTACCCCTTCACTGGACCCGATTGCTCATTTCCGTCATTAATGTAGGGTTTAGCAAAAGTTAAGACATTTAACCATTGCAGCAGAAGCACGAAGAGCATAGACGGCATGCTCGTCGCCAGTACAAGAGCTAACTAAACATGTTGTCCTTGGCCGTCGGGCCAGTATGCATATTTAAGTCACACACTCTGGAGTTATCTATTCAGCGAATTATTTTATACGTTGGCATAGCCCTTCCAAAAAAAACCTAGCACGGACAGGCATTCGTCCAATATGATTCTAAATTCACCTGCACCCCACATTGCACGTGGAGCAAAATTAGGATTGAATAAGAAGGAGCTAAGACTAGGTCCTGGGTATGCATCACTAACCGGTGGCCAGGAGCTAAAACTGGGGAACGGGGAGCTAGTGCATAGCGTTTCTCATATGTAACTGTCACATAAGATGCAAATATATAATTTTGTCCATTATTTATGACCCCTAATGCTTTAAATGTTGTATAGACGAATCTTAATGTTCCTTTATCGCAGGTCTACCCAACTTCAGGCTGCAAGGGCTGGAAACCTGTTGGATTTTTAGGATATTTCTAAATAATATTCACGAGGTAAACTTGCATACATTGATTCTAAATGTATGCAAATTTATATCATGAATATTAATGAGGGATATCCCAAAAATCCATCACGTCTGCATGCCTCGATTTATAGATTGTCCCAGATTCATAGAGTTAAATTCACATGTAGAGTTAAATTCACGTAGGTGTGTTTGTTTGGCATCAGTTGGCCTGGGGAGCCAAAAGTAGCTCCTGGTAGCTGTTGGTGTCAAGCAAACCAGGCTCTTCTAGGCTACAAAGAAACAAGGGGAGTGGCCCTATACCACAGAGAAAACTTGGACCAATGCTAATGTAGTACAAAAGGCTACACACAGGAGCTAAATAGATCCCAGCTCCCCTTAGTTTCAAACCCTGTGATATTTCAACCTTATCAATATCATGTTCATGCAATATCTGTGGGGTGTTGCAAATCTTTTACAGATGTTTCAATATGATGTGTTTACATTTTGTATTTATAGAAACTTGGTCTGTGGAGCACTTTTTCATGCCGATGGGTATCTGGTAATTCAAACACCAATTTTCCTATTGCTGCCACCTTTCTGTTGTTCCCCTGTGTTACTGTCCTGAACCCAAATGTGTATTTAGTATCAAATCCCACTGCCGAGTCACATTCCGCACTGCCAGTGCAGGAAATGGGCCGGAACAACACAGAGCAGCGCTCTGGCAAACATCTTGCCGGAGCCTTCCTTCATCTAAAAACAGTCTGCTTTATGAGCGTTCAGAACCCACACACAGAAACTGCCAAGCCTCATATACACTTTTGCAGCTGTCGGCGCTTCTTCTTCTTCTTACTGACAGATTTGTATCCATCAGCAGTGATTTTTGGATACTGAGGCTTGAGCCTCATTAGTCCATCTTCTCGTGGTGAGTATGTAGTTGGGGTAGGGATTCTACTTGGTCTGTGTGGTCTTGTCACAGTAGAGCTGGTTTCACAGGGTCTTCGCAGTGATGGGCCGCGGGTAGTGGTTGAAGGGGTTTGGAGTGGTGGCAGCACTGAGTCTTCTGATCAGAGGATTCAGGTTCTGATCCAGCCCTTGGCAGAAGTTATTACTCAGCTTTGCTAGATGTTCGTCCAACATCTCAATGTCCAGGTCTCTGTGAAGGTCTGCTATCCTTGTGAAGATTGGAGCTCCAGACAAATTCCGCAGGGCCTTGTTCTGGACTATCTGAAGACTCTTCCGGTGTCGCTCATGGCAGGTCATTCAAGCTGGGGAGCAGGGTTGCAGCTGTTCACACTGGTATATATGTCCTACATTTTAAACACACTCTTTATTAGGGTGAATATTATGACCAATCAAAACTGAAGAGTCCATTATGCGCTTAAAATGTTTTCTTAATGAATCACTATGAAACATGTTTAACATTTAATATTGTGCACATTATGTTGTTCCCAAAATGCTCTTTGCTTTTATGCAAATTGCCAGGATTGGGTTCTATATAGAGATATGGTGTTGTGCAATCTGACAATGTTGGGCAATGCCCCTTGGCTCCGCCCCTCCTAAGAAGTGACGGTTCCCCAATAAATGTTTTCCATTTTCAGCACTGCTGTGAATTCATGTAATTTGATGCATGTATAATGTGCATATTCCTTTGAAAGCAGAAATATCATAGGGTAAATACAGTTCTATTTGTGGTCGAAATATGACATCATCTATTGGATTGCGAGAAAGAAAAGAACGATAGGTGGCATCGGGAAGTCTGGAAAGAGAGAGAGAGGGAGAAAGAAAGGCGGGGTTTTTGCTAGATCGCTCAATGTCAAAGGTATGCCACATTTCCAGTTGTGTGCTTACCTTTTACTAATTACTGTTATCAGATGCTTCAATTGAAGTGAGCCAACTCCTTAAAAGTGTTTTTGTTAAAACAAAGGCCAAGTTTGGAAAAAATGCGTTGAATGATTCGGTTACCTCATGCCACAACATAAATAATCTCGTCTGAGTGAACTGAGCATCCACCGCCACTTGTCCACCCTCCTATCCATGCATACAGTAGTGCATTCCCACACCTGCAGAGGACCAGGCAAGGATGCGTGCCTCTGGGAATGATGAAGGGGCAATGGAAACGTGATGGCAGTGGTCGGTCGAAGTGTAAAAAGAAAAGTAGTGGAAGTATGTTCCCTCGCCTGCCCCCTTTTCTGCCCACTCCGACCATACTCACCATCACCTCCCCTCCCTTTTAACCCCATTCTTGGGTCTTTCCTTTCCTACACTGCACCCTGCAACATTGTGTTTTACAACAGTTCTAGTAAAACTGAATGAAAGAAAATGGATTTAAATGACCACCATTAGTGCGTCATTGGGGGTTATAACGAGGTGGGCAGTAAGGGTTTACGGGCACCGGTAAGGATGCCGGTGCCGGTAAACCCTTACCACCCTATTCCGAGGTCCCTTAGCGGGTCCCAGCAGGAACGGCTGGTCTGACCAGCCGTTCTCTGCGGGTCCCGTTGAGGGACCTTGGAGCTAATAACAGGCCCTCAATTTGCTGGCCCGTTATTTGCGCCTTCCCCATTCCCATTGAGCCCTATGGGGGCTCAAATGGGAATGGAGAATGGTTAACTGAATGGGGACTTACCGGGTCCGCATACGTCGGAATATCCCGGTAACTCCCCATTTAGCCAGACTGGACCCAGACTCGGGTTTGGGGGCAGCCATGGCGCTAATAGTGCCATGGCTACCTCCAAACTCGTAATGACCCCCATTGTCCCACTCAGCATGCACCGTTCACACCTCTTAAAGAACATGGCCAGCCACAGACGCAGCCCTCCCATTGCCAACATACAAGCCTGAGCCTACAGCCATTCATAGGCAGATCCAGATCATCGTCAAGTTGGGCATTTTGGCTGTTTGGGAACGGGTTGTACATCCCAAACAGTCTATTCAAATAAATAATCTCCTTCAAGCACTTGAGAGATAGCGCAGTGCAATGTTACTCTGTTATTCTGTCCTGATATCAGTATGGCTCAGGTTTATGTCCCCCTAGTAAGGATTAAGTTTAAGACGAAAAGGATTTTTAAAAAGATGCTCTCCTGGAACGGTATTCTGGGTCGCATAAAGTAAGGGAGCGATGACGGGTTGCCCCGAAACTAAGGGAACAGCGTACCCTTTAGTTCCTGCCCATTTTGACCTCTGCATGATGGAGAGGAGCTAGCAGTGCTAGGCAACCAGTAAAAATGGAGATGATGCATTCCTGTTTCCCACCCATTTATATACACGCGCAGGGGGTGGGGGGCAAGTATGTTGAGGAGTAGAGGGGATCCAGGAAGGCTTCTTTAAGTAAAAAAAAAAATATAGAATGCTGCGCCCTGCGTTTTTACCAGCACATTCACCTGCATGAGCCATAAGCGTGTCCAGCGATGCCGATGGCAAACCAAGTCCCGTGTCTGACTGCAAGTAACCCCAAAGTTGCTGAAAAAATACAGTCTAGCTCATGCCACCCATATCCAACTCCCCGGGGCTCTGCTCATTTTATCAGCCATACCAGACTTCTAACATGTTGTATGCATATATCAGCTCAGATTGCATGGGTTGGCATTCATCACACCTAGAAATGCTGTAAGTAGTTAATATTCACGCATTTTCATTGTTACCCAGTTTATCGACCTTGAACGGGAACTTCAGTTGACAACGGAGCAATTCTGTGGTCATGGTGTTGCAAAAGAGATAACCAATGAATAGTCCATTGAAACCCCTAACCATCAATAGCCTTATTAATACTGAGCATTTTTGCTTTGCGTGGAGAAAGCCCCAATTTAGTCGGCTACGTTTTATTTCCTTCTTTCGTACATGCTCGTCAGCTTAAAAGACACAAACAAAACTAGGGAAACTGAATTTGAATTAAAATGGGGTTCATCTTCTCTTTTTTTTTCCTCGGAGAGCGCCTTTGTTTATGACAATAACAGGCCGATTCATGTAATTCCTCACAAAAGTGTTGCACGCGGCTGGCGCACAGCGTGTCCATGCGAATGTCTGCGCAAGCCGCGTGCGATAAAATCCATTTCCGCGCACAGCGTATTCATGGATTCTCGCCTCCAAAAGCAGACGTGGCGCAGAGTGGCGCAGCGAGCCTGCAGCAGCGCCAGTTACGCCCCCAAGAACGCCATCGCGCAAGGAAAAGCCATCAAGATCGCAAAACCATCGCCAAGGGCTGCGCCAACACTGGACCAGTTCACCGGACTGTCAAACAGCAAACGCAAAGCGGGGAACGTGCATTACGGGTCTCGGGAACATGCGTGCGCGAGAAGTTTCACACGCGATCGGGCCTGGGGGAGCGTGTATTTCAGAGGTGCATGAGAAGTTTCACACGCGATTGTGCTGGGTACGTGTATTTCAGGGGTGCGCGAGAAGTTTCACATGCGATCGGGCCTGGGTGAGCGTGTGCGTGTAATTCAGGGGTGCGTGAGAAGTTTCACACGCGATTGGGCTGGGTACGTGTATTTCAGGGGTGCGCGGGAAGTTTTACACGCGATTGGGCTGGGTGTGGGTATTTCAGGGGTGCGCGAGAAGTTCTACACACGATTGGGCTCGGTGCGGGTATTTCAGGGGTGCGCGGGAAGTTTCACACGTGATTGGGCTGGGTGTGGGTATTTCAGGGGTGCGCGAGAAGATTTACACGCGATTGGGCTGGGTATGTGTATTTCAGAGGTGCGTCAGAAGTTTCACACGCGATCGGGCCTGGGGGAGCGTGTGCGTGTATTTCAGGGGTGCGTGAGAAGTTTCACATGCAATTGGGCTGGGTACGTGTATTTCAGGGGTGCGTGAGAAGTTTCACACGCGATTGGGCTGGGTACGTGTATTTCAGGGGTGCGCAGGAAGTCTTACACGCGATTGGGCTGGGTGCGGGTATTTCAGGGGTGCGGGTACAGGTTTCCACCTCACATAATACTCGACCTGGTCAGTGAGTGGGAGGATGACCTCACATCAACCACCCTGTGCTCCCAAGCACTCAGCCCCCTGGAGAAGGTCCTTAATGTACTGCACTTCTTGGCCACTGGATCATTTCAGCGGACAAGTGCCATAGTGGGGGGGTGTCACAGGCCACGCAGTCACGCTGCCTACACCAGGTCTTGGCCATCATCACTGCATGCCCATCAGTCCAAAGGCACATATACCTTCCCAGAACACCTGCAGAAAGGCAGGCTGTCGCCTAGGATTTCTACAGGGTGGCACGATTCCCCAAAGTGCTAGGTGCCATTGATTGCACCCATGTGGCTCTACGTCCCCCCAGGGCAACTGAGCACATCTATCGAACCGCAAGCACTGGCATTCCATCAACGTCCAGGTAGTATGTGATGCCAAGGGAATCATCACCTCAGTATACGCCAACTATCCAGGCTCCACTCACGACAGTTTCATCTACAGAATGTCTACCCTAAACTGGGACATAGAAGCTGGGCGGCATGGCGATACATGGCTGCTCGGTGAGTATATATGCCACTGCGCATGCATGCATGTCAGATACTGAGTAATGTCACAACCCCACTAATGATACCCATCACCACCTCCCCAGGGGACAGTGCCTACCCTCTCAGCACCCACATGATGACGCCAATTCGGAACCCCACCACGCCACCCCAGGTAAGATACAACACAGCCCACATTGCAACCCGGGGCATCGTGGAGCGCACATTCGGAGTGCTCAAGTCACGCTTCCGCTCCCTTGACCGTTCTGGCGGGCAGCTGTTATACGCTCCCCCAGTAGTGTGCAGGATCATAGTGGCAGCATGTGTCCTGCACAACGTTGCAACACACGCCGGGGACTGGCCGTGGACATGGTCGTGCCCCCACATCCCCAACCACATGCATGCACGCTGCGCATGGGAGGGGAAAGGGCACGGGGTGAGGCAGCCCGTACGCAGCTCGTGGCTAATTACTTCACATAAAATCACACCCCTGTGGAGTGCACACAGCCCTGGCACATACCAGCTGACAATCAATGATGATTGTAACTGACAATTATGATGTGTCAATGGACAGTCAACTGTCACAACCATACCAGCCTGAGATTGTACATCTGGAAGTGTTCCATTGTGTGCTTCCCTACCTACACAAACACCACCAATGCTGTGTTCAAAAGACACACTTCTATGCTGCTAAAATCATGACCCCCTTGCAAGATACAACATGACAACAGTGCCATGTCACCCAACCCCTCCCCAGCACCGCCACCCAACACACCGTGGCATGACATGCCATGTGAGAGCAAACAAAGTCATCCCCCAAACATGACACGTGTCACAAAGTACAGTGTCCCTAATGGAAACTGGCCACACACAATATGCCCACATAAATATAGAAATAACAACACACATGACCAAATACTTACCACAATACAATCGACATAGCATAAACATGACAGTACTAAGGTAAAGGATACGTAGTCTTACAACATGAGAATGCCAGCACATCCACCACCTCCAACTGTACAGTATTGTTGCCACACACATCTGGAAGTCCACTGCTCACAACATGAACTCCATCTCCAAAGTGGACGGCCTTGTGAAGACATGAGGAATGAACCTGCAAATTAGGAGGGAGACATGGATGCACAAGCACACATCAATACACCATGCAGTGCACAATACAACAACAATATGCACTAGGAATGTATACACAGCATTGACTACAGACTGCCCACACATGTCGTGGGAGTCCAACGTCACTGTGTAAGTCACTGTCACTTGGGCACACCCTTTGCAAGCCCATGGAAACGGGAAGCAGGAGGGGTGTGTGTCTCACAAACCCAAGCATCTAACCCAAACTTAGGACAAGCCTGCATGTGCCCAGCCGGAATACAGTGGATGCCCACGGGAGCCACACAAGGCAACACACTGCAACAAAAAATCAAAAATCAAAAATCAAAAATGGCCATGTGTGGGCCAGGGGGGGGGGGGGTTGGGGGAGGCCACCCAGGAGGTCCGAGGACAGGGTGCCCACCAACAGCCACCTGTGTGAATGTTGGGAAAAAAAAACACCTCCATGGGCTCATGGCCTGCACGGCTACTAAATCATGGGAGATTCACTGCTGGATTCGCTCTCCTCAATCTCTGCTGCTGCTGCCACAGGAGGTGGTGGTGCTATGGGAGGCAGCCCACGCAAAGCCCTAGTTTGGTCCTCCATGGCAGCAAGCATGCGGGTGTGGAAGGCCTCGTTCTGGAGGGATATGGTGCGGAGATCCCCATGCAACACCGACGTTTTGCCCGGACCTCCGCCCGAGTTGCCCGGGCCTCCGCCCGAGTTGCCTGCATCTCTGCTGAGAGCGTACGGGTGACGCGCTCCAGCAGCTGTTCCGTCCTGGTGACATTGGAAGCCTCAAGCTCCACAGGAGTCTGCCTGAGGTGCCGGACCTCGCCCCTCAGGGCTTCCCTCTGTCCCTGGGCATCTAGAGAAATTGATTCACTCAGATTGTCCAGGGCCGCCTGTCTGTCCCTGTTGGATGCCAACATGTCCTCCCTGACTGATTGGCAAATGGAGTCTGTTGCCTGCTGTAGTAGCTCCATCTGCCTTCCTCGGGGGACAATGGAAGTGGCCACCCTCTCCATGGCTTGAGCAATCATTTCTGATGATGCTGCCTGTTGGTTAGCCATACCGTACATGGATTGCTCCCATGCGGTATTGCCCGGTGGCGGACGGCCACCGCGTTGGCGGGCACCACACCTGTCTGGGGCAAGGCGAACTGCGCCTTGCTGTGTCGGCACTGCCTGAGGCTGCAGGACTGCATTTCCCCTCTGATCTGCTGGCCCAGGAACAGGATCAGATGTTGTGAAGTGTGGCCCTGCATCCGTAACCACCACAGGCGCACCTACCAACACTGACATCCCCATAGTGGGCTCTACCCCTGGTGCAGGTGGGTCGGACAGAACAGTATCTCTTCCATGAACACATACCTGCGAATCCACATAGGTCTCATCCGAATCAACACCTGAAAAGAGTTCTGGGGAGGTGCAGCCAGGGACACCCCTGGACAGTATGGCCTGCAGCAAGAGACGGTTCTCCCCCACCACCAAACCACGTCCCCCACTGGTGCCTGGTCGTGCTTCAGATCCCTCCTGGGCCTGCACCATCTCCTCACCCTCAACAGCATCAAGTGCGTCATCCTCTGCAAAAACATGAAAGACAAAAAATGGAAACAGGCATTAGCACCATGGCACGCAATTAGGCCAGACAAGCTACAGTACCAGTACTTGATTTACACATGTCCCACATGACTATAACCCTCCCATGCATGCACTGTCCATGAGTTGGAAGGGGAGGAAAATGTCAGACACTGATGACACCAAGATGGAAGAGCAACACATTAGCTCCATGCTGGCTAGCAGTGCCATCACACATTGGCCTGGGAGTGGCATGTCCAATACACATACATGACACATGCCATCACACAGATGGCATGTACCATAGGCATGTCATATATGTGACAATAGGGCAGAGTGATGCGCAGTAGAACTGGGTGAATTTCAACAATCAGCCTGAATGAACACAGCTAAATACGGAACAATGTTGTTGCAAGATGCCACTTCAAGGGCAATTGGCGCGATGTAGTGCAAAATGCCTACTGTGGGCAGAAGGGATACTGTAATACCCAAATCCCGGGGCGCCGAATGCATTGGATGAAGCACATGGTTGGCCCAAAACACTGAGGCACACACACCCTGACCTGGCACTCAACCAGAACCCCTCCCACAAACAACATACACATGGATCACACACACATGCATTTGCACTCACTGGACAATGCCTCGTAATCTGGCAGTTCTCCCACACCTTGGATCTGCTCCTCTGTGACGTAGGTCCCAGCAACATGCTCATGTAGAGTGAGTTCAATGTCCTCTTGTGGAGACCCACCTCCAGTCACCAGAGTTGTGGCATGACTTGGGGCCAGCTTTTTCTTTGCCCTGCACTTAAGGTCGTTCCAGCGCTTGTAGTACTCAACAGCTGTGCGCCTCACAAACCCAAGGGCACTTATGCTGTCCGCGATGGACTGCCAGTGTTACTGACGTCGAGCAGGTGTGATCCTACACCCTGAAGTGACCAACATTTCGGCGTCATGTTCGGACACATACTGCACAAGTGCATCCAGTTCGGCATCATTGAAGCTAGGCTTCCTTGGCGTGCCAGACTGTGTAGCCGTGTCGGGGTCATCAGCCTGTACTGGACGAGCACTCTTCCTCTTTCTTTTTGTGGGTGGTGGGGATCCGGAGTGCCCTACGCCGCTCTGGACACTAGAGGCAGGAGCACCGGTGGACTGTGTAGTAGTAGTGTGCGATGGCACACTGACCACATGACTTTCTGCAGGCATTAGCTGAAGTGTGATGATGGCAGGGGGAACCTCAGTCTGATGTACCGGGACCAACACTGTCCTGGCTGGGAGAGTCAGAGCTGGGGTGGACGGAGCTGCAGCTGCCCCTGCAGCCTCCCCACCCCGCCTACTCGGGGCAGCAGATAACATGGCTGCCCCTGTACCACGTGGCCTGGTGACACTGGCTTGCGCCACCACCCGTGGCCAAGACTTGGCGACCTGGAAGTCAGCCTTGGAGTCACCCTGTGCTAGGTCAGGTGCCACAACGGGCCGGTCCAACAAGGGCTGAGCAGGGATGGTGTCAGCCACGTTTCCCTCAAACATGGGGGGGATGTGTGTCCCTGACTGGTCCTCCACACGTGGGGGGCTAGGGGTAGTCTGCAAATCCTGGCCACGTCCCCTACCGCGCCCACCACGCCCACCTCTCGAGGCTCGGCCACCTTTGCCACCCTTACCGCTTGCTCGCCTCCCAGCCATGGCACTGATGGAGTTGTGCGTATGGGAGTTGCAGTAGACAATTGTCCTGGGCAATTGGGGGTCAAAGGGGTAGGGTACTATATGGAATTCGTACCCAAGTGCTCTAGCAAGGCTGTATGGAACCCCTGGGGAAAGATGACGGGTCACGCAATGCACAGGCACCCCTAAAACAGAAAATGACGTGCACGCGACCCCTCGTAGACCACGTGCGTGGGAAAAGGAACCCGCACTACGCTGTGGCACCCAGAAACACAAAAATGAACGTATGCGTGTCACACGCAGCCTACAATGACCTCTGATGGGGCACGCTACACACGGGGCTAGCACAGTTGGTAAATACGTGCGCGACTCACCGTCTGCCTGGGAAAAGAGCGTGAAAAATATGCGCGTGTGCGCGTTGGCAACACCCCCGCCAAAAGAAGATTTGTACACTGTCTGAGGAGACAGGACAAAAGGAGATGTCAACGCTGTTTGAGGAAACAGGTCGAAGAGAAAATCAGAAAAATACTGACAGAGGTAACAGGGAGTACGAACTAGAAACGCTGTGAAGTAAATCGCGTGTGAACCGACAAGAAGTACAGATTTCACCCACTCGCTCTCCACGAGAAGCAGGTACAAGGAAATGACGTACTACACGTACCTTTTAAACCGCACCACACGTCCAAAGTCACTTCTGCGTATACGCACTGAGGCCCTATCCTCCAATTACGCGAGCTGACACTCGGACGTGCAGTTTTTGGTCTTGTAACATTCCCCTGGGTACAGGGAAACGCCCGCGCGTGTCACGACACAGACACGCCTGCGCTGTCAGGGCCTTTGGTCCAATGGAATCGCGTACACAGGCCAATCGCGTGTGGAACTTCTCCCGCACCCCTGAAATACACGTACCCAGCCCAATCGCGTGTGGGACTTCTCGCGCACCTCTGAAATACACGCGCGCAGGCCAATCGCGTGTGGAACTTCTCGCGCACCTCTGAAATACACGCACCCAGGCCAATCGCGTGTGAAACTTCTCGCGCACCTCTGAAATACACACACACGCTCCCCCAGGCCTGATCGCATGTGAAACTTCTTGTGCACCTCTGAAATACACGCGCCCAGGCCAATCGCGTGTGAAACTTTGCGCGCACCTCTGAAATACACGCAAACGCTCCCCCAGGCCTGATCGCGTGTGGAACTTCTCACGCACCACTGAAATACACGCGCACAGGCCAATCGCGTGTGAAACTTCTCGCGCACCTCTGAAATACACGCGCCCAGGCCTATCGCGTGTGAAACTTCTCGCGCACCTCTGAGATACACGCACAGGCTCCCCCAGGCCCGATCGCGTGTGGAACTTCTCGCGCACCCCTAAAATACATGCGCACAGGCCAATCGCGTGTGAAACTTCTCGCGCACCTCTGAAATACACGCACACGCTCCCCCAGGCCCGATCGCGTGTGGGACTTCTCGCGCACCCCTGAAATACACGCACACGCTCCCCCAGGCCCGATCGCATGTGGAACTTCTCGCGCACCCCTGAAATACACGTACCCAGCACAATCGCATGTAGAACTTTGGCACACAATTTTTTCCTGCGCAGGGACGCTACCGCCTGCTTTCGTGTGGCGGACATGTATGGGCCTGTGCGCGTCTTTGGCCGTGCGCTGTTTTTCCCTATTCCTTTCCATGAATACGTGTTGTAGGCGAGCGTGTGGGCGTTCCGCGCACTTGCCTCCTGTACTTCCCCCGTGACGCCCACATTTTCACGAGTTGTTCCCCATTCTGCGTGTAACGCCCCGTGTTACGCCTACTTTTGTTATGTGCGCTGCGCTATGTGCAAATTCGCTGTGGCCTTATCGCACGGCGTTCGATGACCTGTGCGCCAGCGTGCGCCGTGCACTTTTTCAGCGCACATCTCACATTTTGCGCGTGCACGGACTTCCATGAATAGATGTGCACTGTTTTCTATGCGATACTCGCACTTGCACTGCGATTTTTGCTATTTCACTGCGAATCGCACGTTTTCGCACACGTGTGCCGTTTTTTCAGCGCACATTCATTCCATGAATCGGCCTGTAAATATGTATTTTGGCCTTGACACCAGAACTCTCCTAAACAGTATTTATTTTCCATTTAGACAGGCATACCCCCCAGGGCCGGCCTTAACACTGTAAGCGCCCGAGACGAGTCAACCGAATTTGGTGCTCCCACCCCTCCCCCGTCACCCACCACGAGGGGGTGGGGGCGTGCCAAATGTTTTGTTTCTGTATTTAATTCAATGCTTAACGCCCACTCCCATGCAGGAGCGGGGAGGAAAGCACTTTAATACAGCGCGACTGTGAAACCAGCCTGGGGCCTGCTGCTTTGACAGCCGCGCTGTTTTGTAATAAAAAGCACCCGCCCTCGTGCTGGCGCACACAGCACAAGCAGGCGAGCGGGGTGCCCTTTTATTAAAATAGGGTGCATGCCGCACCTTCACCCACCACGCCAGCTAGGGGCAGCCCTTGAAAGACTCCCCTGAGCTGGCGTGGCAGGCGGGCTAATATGGCGCCTTGGTCAGTCGGCCGGGCGGCCTTGCCCTAATGCCAGTACTGCTTACCCCTATGAGCTCAATAACTCCCTAGCGAGACCAGGGCCGGGGCATTTTTACTGCAAGTTATGCATCAGGGCCTTTCAACTCTTTCAGGTGAAAAGGTCCTCAAGCCTCAGGGGGGCCCCAGCAACTGCCTCCATGTTGGCAGTCAGCTTTCTTGCTGTCATTCAGGTCTTAAAACGTTCTGTTTTGCAGTATGCGCGCCACAAGCTGAATTTGCTAGGGCCCTTCAGTGCGTCACCTACCTGGAGCCTCTGTGGTACCATTTTACTCCAGCTTCTCAGGATTGGCACCTTGCTGACAAAGGATTTATTGTTCATTGGTGGAAGTTTAGTGTTTCGGCTTGGCCAGCTTGTCATATTTGGTGGTTATTAAGCCCCTGGCTCCACTTCTTTGTCCCCATTGTAATGAATGCACCGTGCTGGGGGCTCAGACTATCCTGAGCTCTCACCAAGGATGGGGGGGGGCTGGTGGAGCAAGCCATCGTGCTGAAATGCGACCCCACGAGCCGTGACACCTGTTCAGCCGGCCCTGCAAGACACTGCCTCCCTGAGAACATTTCTAATGCACAGGGATGTTGCTAGGTCTGGAAAAGATGCGGGGCTAAGCTAATGTCCGTCCTGTCAGGACTCGGGGCTAGCTAGCCTGTTGGTTGTAGCTGGCCCCATAGCTTCTATCCGGGGCTACAACCTAGGCTAATGCATGCCAGAAGGACTTGAGTGCTGTGGTGCTGGTTCCTAGGGCGTGACACCAAAGCAAGAGCAACGTGATGTGAGCAGCGGGCAGGGCCTGCTCAAGAGACAACACTGAGAAGCATCTCCGTCCTCGAGCCTGCTCCTGGGCATTGTTTATATGCAGCGTTGGTCAATGGGCTGGCTCTTGCCGGTCCGACACCCGACATCACGTGGTGATGATATGATGTGGCATTTATACCGCCCCTGCACACGAGTGTTTCTAGGTGCGGATGTCTCCCCGGATCTCGGACTGGGCCTGCTTCAGCCCTGACAAGGGGCTCGGTGATCTAATCTGATATGTGCTCCTTTCTCCAGCCGGCATTTGTGCGATTCCATGTCTTTCTTCTGCCCTGAAAGCACCACCACGGGAATCAATGGGCCATGACTATCACTGGGGTGGGGCCATCACTGTTAAAAGCAGGCTTTCCACATGCTGGGCACACTATTGTTGAACAAATGTGCATTTTATACCTTCATAGAAAAAAAAAAGTAATTTCCAAACTAAAAAATGCTGCTTAATCTTGCATTCACTAGTTTTCTTTGAAATGTGTTTTTTTTGGTCCGGCTACTTCACACATACCGTCATTTTTGAGCCCCTTCCTTTGTGTTTTATCACAGGTTACATTTATAAAGATGTTTTATGCTTGTCAAACTGCTTAATCACAAATAAATGCTTCTGTTGTGCTGACGGCAGTTATTAGGAAATTAACCTATGGGTTCATGGGTGGAGACTTTTGATTTTCATTTCAGGGTCAGAAATACCTCAACCTCTGCTGCCCTGAATATAAGCAAGCAACCAGCTCAACCCATCTGCTGGCCAAACACATTTTATAGCACTTATTATTTTTAATAAGGGATTTCAAAAAGTCATATGATTAACAAGCAATGTTTAATATATAACGTCTCAGCAACGTTCTCTGAACCTTCTGAGCTACCCAGGGAGTCTTCTACTGTAGAGCATGTCTATGGACCCCTTACTGTTCTAAAAATCACTGCATTACCAACAGTATTTTGAGTGCATCACTGCCATGGAAGTGATTTAACGTGAAAATGGTGTGCAGTATGGAGTTTGGAAACGAGCAGCATGAAAGAGGTTGCGCCATTTTAAAACTATTATTTTGAACATTTCCTTTTAGCAGAGATCAAGTACCAGCTCTGCCTCCTCGGAACTCCGCCCCCACCCTGGCCCGTGTGGGATCCACTTTCCATTTTTTCCATTTCTACCACTGGGTATATGCCCTTGTTTATGCTTATGCCTGAACATTTACATGAATGTCTTTCAAGTCTTTCATCATTTCTCCCAGTTAACTTTCCTGCCTGCCGTATACTGGCACCACATTGGCAATGAAGAATGGCACGGCCTTCAAGCGACACCCATCAAATTGCAATGCCGCTGCCTCAATTTTTCGAGTCACTGAACGAATCATCTGATCCTTGGACCCAATGGCTACTACTGTTTGTGACATACGTCATTACAATAGTCAGAATGGATTTTGCCCCTCAACACAAAAAGGCCATGTTGTTAAATGCCTTGGGGGTAGAGAGAGACACGATCAAATGTGCAGGCTTGAATGAGAACCCACCCGGGCGCAGCCGATGAAGGTGCAGTATATGGCAGGCCCTGAGAGGAGGATGGAACGTCGCTAGGTCAACGAGAAAAACGTAATCCTTCACAAGATAAAGTTTATTCAGGGGCTCAAGCACATAATGAACCAGTAGACAGCCATGTGGAACAGGTTTGAGGGATGTCATTATACTGTCATTTTGGAGCTAGAATCCCAGAGAAAGACACCCTCCCTCCCCCACCCTAGATAAAGCGGTAAGAGTAGTCGGAAGACTTGAAGAAACAGTGTTGAGAAGGAAAAACATGACTTCGCAGTCGCATGCTATTTCCTGGCCATGCTCTCAAAACCCAAACATGGCAGGGCCCTCCAGATAGGTGTGAACCCAGAGGAATCAAGCCATTTATGCCACAGATCCAGCAGTGAACACGACCTCGTCAGTGACCCATGTGACCTGCCATGAACAAGGACTGCACGTCATGCAGACTTGCCAGCCACTTTGCAGACAGACAAGCAACAGGCCAGCATCCAGAATGGAAAATGCTCCTGATGACCGAACGGATTGAAGCGATGAGGGTTGGCTCCCTATTAGCCGCTGACCTCAAAATGCAAAGAAGGGAGAAGGACCACTCCACGGTCTGTGTGGACTATCAACATGTGAATCTGATGGTGGCTACAGGGTAAGACTTTGCATTCATTCCAGTTCAAACCTGCAAGAAGATGGAATGAGGAGTTCATTAGAGTCAAAAATGTAAGCGTGAAGCCCACAGCAGGTGGAAGGCACACAGGTAAATTTACTGGCATGCAAAACATGTTTACTAAAATTAAGGATGCCAAGCTAACAAGAACGTGTACTTTGCGGGACATGGACTCGCAGCCAAAGGCTGCCATGATCAAGCCAAATTAGATATTTTCCTTTATCCTAATAGCAAGGACCAAGTGCTCTTTGTGAACAGCACAGCTAAGGAAATACAGTGGAACAACACAAGTATGTGCACAACATTACACTACGTTCAGGAGCAGGCCCAGTGAAATACATAGTGCATCCATTACCAGTCACAACAGGACAAGCACTCAAGGATCTCTTACAGAAATTACAAAACAACAAAACCCATAGAGTCTTCCCAGTTATTAAGCTCACTGATACTTACTAAAAAACCCAGCACTAACAGTTTCTGTCTATATGTTGACCTGAGTAGTCTCAACCAAGTAAAAAACAATAACTACCCTTTGCCAAGCCTCTCTAAATGGATCCTGGTGGCAAAGATTGCCAGTGCTTTCTGGAAATTGGCCATGAGAGACTCTGACAATCAACTAGGATTGCATAGTGACTTGAAATCCATCACTCCATGAATCACCCTACTTGGTATGTATAGATCAACTGGAAATACTTTTGGGGTCTCCTCAGTCTTTCAAATAATGATGGATTCATAATCAAAGACATTCCAAATATAGCACTTTTCCCTGATGATAATCTCATTTACAGGCAGACCTGTCCAGACCACACTACTAAGAATGTTACCAACGGCTAGCATTACAATGTGCAAAGCAAAATGTATATTTCACACAGAAGCTGTGGAGTACGTGGCCCAAGTAAGACTCTCAAAAGCCATTGTAGACGCTCTTGTACCCACCTGCAAAGAAGAATTAAATGAGTACCTCGGTCAGAGTATTGTGCTAAATTTATCCCGTACTTTTCAGAGAAGAAAGTACCCTTGCACTCTGAAGAAAGGCACCTAGTTCCCGTGGTAAAATACTCAACAGAAGGCTAAATTGAACTGCTAAAGATGCACGTTCTGAAGGTACCTTGTCTCAAACCCGTCGACCAACAATTGGAAATGTGCATCATAGTTTTGACGCCAGCACCTATAGTTTAGGAGCAAACCTTGCACAGAGGACTCACAAGGTGGAACGTATAATGGCGTTTGCTTCAAAATCCCAGCCGGCAACAGAACAAACCTACTCTGTTATTGAGAAGGAGAGATGGGCCAACTATTATTTTCACATCTGCAGATGGGGAAATAAGTTTAACCTCTTTACTGACCGCAAATCATTGGTTTATGTGTTGAGCCCCAGTGGAACAAAGTAATCGATCCCACGACCTGCCAGGCATGCCGCATATACTTTCTCCATGCATCATCTAACTGCCTGTGACAATAACCATGCCGACTGCATGTCCAGGCTCTCCAAGAAAGGCAAGGGAATCAAAGCCTTTCTATGGGATACACTAGAAAACTCTTGATCGATGACTACAGATTCAGAACATGTAGTAGGATAACTCACCTTTTCATGTTCAGGCCGGAACAAGAGCATGTAAGAGATGCCCAAAAACAGGCCCGGGGACAGAGATGCTGGTCTTTTCCAGCCGGAAAGGAAACATGTCTCTACTTCATTATCACAAAACCTACAAGTACGGTAATTTCTCAAAACATTTTCCCTAGCACCCATCACCTCTCTAGTAGGGAGTACATTTAGTTTAAATCGCAACATGTCTTGTCTACATTTTCTAGATGGGAGCTTTTGTAAGTAAAAATGGTAGAGCATTATAGGTTTTAATTTCATATTTTAAATGATAAAAGGTGGGAATCCATAGCTAAGGCCCGATTTTTTTTTTATCAAACCCAAAGATTTCTATGTTCATTCTATTTGAAAAAGAAAAAAGATCCTCCACTATAATGTCATAAGCACCTAATGATTTGGTAGTTAAAAGATACCACTCAGTCAAAACCTTACAGGACTTTTGAGCCAATTCAAGTCTTAAAGCAGCAAATGCAGAATTTTGTCGAGGCAATAAAAGAGATCTAAACAACTGGTATCTTTTCTAGTCTACATGAGCATCAAGTGAGATTAAACCTACCTCGTGTCTTCCATTGGGGTCCCTTGCGGTAGGATTAAAGCCCTTTTCCAGAAAAGTGCTTGAAACCTTTCCCAAACATTTATCAACGGGCCCCTTTCGGTACCATAAAGCAAACGAGGCACTGTCTTTTGATGGTAAAATTTGATCAAATGAATTGCAGAAAAACGTCCACTTTTCATATAAAAAACTGCTATCTCTGAGCCGTTCATCCTAGTTTTCTTCATCATGATATCCAAATCATGTTGATTCGTTCTGTTTGCGGTAATCACAACTCCCAAGTATTTAAAATTTTGGACCACCTCCAAATGTACTATGTCCAAAAACCAGTCAAAATGTATCTTCCTTATTTTATTATAATTTATCATTAAAATCTTTGATTTATGTACATTTAGATGCAGGTCCAAGGATAAAAAATAGGCATTTGTAACCGTCAGTGCTCTTTGTAAACCTATGGGTGTTAGAGAAAACAGAACAACATCGTCTGCGTAGACCAAGTGGTTTATTTGTAGGCTGCCCAGTTTGGGTGGATTATATATTTAAAATGTTCCCAAAAATATCACCAAAGTCATTAATATATAAATTAAATTAAAACAGTGCTAAAACACAGCCTTGGCGTAAACCACAACAGGATTATGAGGTTTTAATCCACCCAGTTGAATTACCACTCTGATCTAGTCGTACCTTAACTTCACTGTTTGAATGAAATGCGATCAGCATACTAATAATATCATTAGGACAGCCTAACTTGTATAATATTGCCCAGAGTATAGCCCTGTTTACACGATCGAAGGCCTGTGAAATATCTAAAAAAGCCCAGTAAAGTACTTGAGGCCTCCAATAGTGATAATGGGTGGTAGAATTTAGGGAGTTGACTGTCACCATTTTTAAAGATAACAAAAATCAAGGCTTTTTTCCAAGATATCGGCAGCTAACTTTCCCTCAAAATATTTTGAAATAGACTCCACAGAATAGCTGCTCGTAGGTTAGCATTTGATTTTAGAGTTGTATTTGCTAGGCCATCTGGGCCTGGGGCATATGAGGTTTTGCTTTTTTTTTTTAGAAGCATCTGAACCATGTCTAAATCAACAGTCATATAGTCATACAACACACAACTATGCTCAGCCCCACTTTCGTCGGATCAGGCCCACTGTATAATCTGGAGAATTGGGACTCCTAGATCTCTGCCTGAATAGGCTGCAGTTGAAGTGAGCTCTGAAGTGCGGGTTCCCAAACCAACCTCCAGAAGGCACGTGTGTTTTTTCGGATAATCGTGGCAAGCATGACTTCAGCGTCTGCCATATGTAGGCAGATGCTGAGTTTATGGCCCTTAAGTAACGTGCATGCAATGGATGGGATCGCAGAGTAATTCTGAGTCCAAATAACTGAACCAACTCAGAAAGATGGCAAATATACTGTTTTATTAACAATGATCTAAAACAGGTGTTAGGAAAGATTTCGTAATTGTAGGGAATTTTCCTTCCATGTGGCAACCCCTAAACTTTTTGCTATTGTTTTTAACCTTGTTCTTGACTTTGCCAGAGAAGTACAGCCTTCTGCCGCACTTCTCTGGGCTTTCGCTCCTTTCTTACGGGGAAACTGACATGCCCTTAAGACAGTCAGTACCGGGGAACGTGGTTTCCCGTAGTTTCTTTTATCGTGTCGCAGCTTTAGTGCAACACGACACAAGAGGGCACTGTAAGCTAAGTTACAGCTCTCTTGGGTCTCTAGCCTTCTACAGGCCCTAGATACTCTTTTAGGATGGTATTTGATCGGTGCAAGTCATTCAGGGACTCGAATGGTGGCAGCGATCGTTTTGTTTATTTTGAGCTCCTTTTGGCGTTCTGAGCACGTTTTTGCACTGAACCCAAAATGGTGGCCTGGCTCCCAAAATGGCCAGGCCGCGAGGCTCCTTTGTCTTGTCCACTGACCGTCTTGCTCCCTTCACCTTCCCCAGGTCCGGCGACCCGGGGCCTTCCTTATTTGGGCATGTACTTTCCCGCGAAACGTGGTTGCTTTCGCGGGCTTCTACATGTCGTTTGTGTGCCTCCAGGGTGTGGGCTGGGATGTCTGGTCCCAATACACATCCTGGGTGCCAGAGAGTCTAGGGTGGTGTGAATGCCTGGGACCACCGTGGTCCGTGATTGGTCCACGTATGGTATGTGTTTTGATGAGCGGATCTCCCATTGGCTCCCCTCCGTTTTGGCGCGAAGGGAACCGTGGATAAGAGGGGGCTGGAAACACCACTACCATGTCGATCTCCTGAGTTCTCACGAACGAAGGAATACAGGAGCCAAGTATCCTGCAACTACGAGGCTGGACCGAGGAATCGCTGGTGACCCGCTGAAGGAATCCTCCTTTGCACTGCTGTCGTCCGGAGAGCCCCTGTCCTCCTTTGATCGAACCAGAAGGCCTGTACTGGTGCTTCGACCTTTGGAATAGCAGGAACAGCTATTCCCGGCATCTTCAACCATCTCCTGCCAAGTAAGCCTTCGGAAGCGTCTCTGGGCCATCCAGTTGACTGACCAGCTTACCAAGGAGTTTGGCTCTGCAACCGCCGCCAGGTTGTGTTGTATTGCGAGTCCTTGTCCCTCTCCCACGCTTCGTACGCTTGGCGTCCCCAGGTCTGAAGGGAGGAGGGTTCATTTGGCTCGAATACACACGGCCGCTCCGTTGTCCTGTGCGGCAACAAAACTGTGCCGGTTTCGTCGATTGGGACGTCTTTTTGCTCTACACGACTACAAAGCGTTCCCTGCTCTTCTGAACCTGCCAGCTGCTGAAACTATCGTGGAGAAGCCTGGGTCTGCTTGCTTCGGGGACCGGTGAGTAGTATATCTAGGATCTGGTCGCCCTCCTGCAGTATCCCATTGCTTTCCCCTGCTGTGTAAAAACAGCACCCTTTTGCCGCGCTCGCGCTCTGCTTCTGCCCGCTGTGGAGGCTGCGCTTGAGTTGCGGAACCTGTTCTTCTTCTGCTGTGCACTAACGTGAACCGCCTGACTTCCTCCGAAGAGCTTCCCCTTGTGCCCGTCGGCACCGGCGTGGCAGGTACTTTGAGCACAAGGCTCCACTCTTCGCAGGGCTCGGACTTCCATCTAGTTAGGTGCCTATGAAGGCGAACTGAGTCGAAAGCATTATCGCACTGCCTGTTTTCCTTTCCTTTCAGGTGGACTACATATTTCGTGCTTTAAACGCTTGCGACTGTGTATTTGTATATATATTGTGTTGATATGGTATGTGTTGGTTTAATATTGTGATATTGTGATTTTCTCGCTACGGTCATTGTTTTAAAGGCCTTAAAATAAATGTGTATCTATTTTTGATATAACAACTGTTTGGAGTAGTTTGTAAGCGCTCTTGCTTTGTGTGCTCACTGCGGGCTTTCAGTCACCCTCACCCCTCTTGAGACCTAGTCTTGACCGCCGCGATCGCTACCTTGATTGGTCTGGCTTGTCCAGAGGTTACCCTGTTCCAAGTAATTAGGTTGGCCTTCTGAACTTCTGCGCCACCAGGACAGAGTTCAGAAATCCGTCTTAACAACAGGTAGTTTACAACAATCATCAACGGATGTACACTCATACTCTGAATGATTTCTTCGCAAAGTGTAAATTATATTCTAAAAATACATCAGCGGTGACATCATACTACGTGACAAATAATGAAAAACCTACGGGGGATTGTAATTGGTTCAAGTGGAGCATGTAAGTTTCTCCAGCATGGGGTCTGGCATGGATTCTCATGAATATTCCCCGTCGTCAGGCCGAGAATCCTTGGTAAAAGAAAAATCACGTTCACTTACTTTCACCTATAAACCAATCACTGAGCTCTGGGTCATACTGCCCCCAGCCAATGACTGCCCTCTTCCTTAGACCCTCCTCTGGCAGCCATCTTCAGATTTTTACCGCACGTTCAAGTGTTGGAGTCCTCGTTTTTTACTCCAAGAGCTTTTCTACATTTTGACACTTTTTTGATAAAAAAGTGTCTATTTTTCTCTCCTCTTTGCCCGGCTCGTCCCTTCCCACTCTAGCACTTTGCATTCATGCCGACCGGCACGGACCCCCTCTCCCTCGCACTTCATTTTACTACACTTGCACGATCCGAATCTCACAAGGCCTAGTAGGAATGTTATTGTTATCTATCTCCCTTGTCTCCCCCCCACCGCCCTTTTTGCCTTGTGGCACCTTGAAACACCATTTGTTGTATAGGCGCCTTACAAATATCCAGTAAATAAATACAAATAAATACAATATGGATCAGGGTGTTAACGGCTGAGGGGAACAAACTGGAGATTGGAGAGCAGAAGGACTAACTTACGCAGAGGGAAGATCTGTCTATTGTCCATGCAGAGACGAGAAAGCCCATAGAAGGATGACCAGTCTGCACAGGGGAATCCGAATAAACCACCTGAATTGAGCATTTGCTGACAGAATGATGCTTGCCTGACCGGGTCCCTAGTTGGTCCACCCAAATCAGAAGCTTCATCTTAAAAGTTAAAAAGAAACCTATACCAATTCCCTAAATTGGGCATTTTGATTAGGGTGAAATCCAGGAAGGCAATAGGACTCGGAATGTAGAGAGGTGCATTTCAAATCAGGGACACCGTGGCAAATATCCAAATGTTCTGTGTTCATTATATATATCAAATACAACGCCAGATGTGGTTTCTTTAAGGCCCAGTCCACTTAGAAGTAAAAAACGAAATCCAAATCTTAAAGCATTTCGGCTGCCTCTTTAAAGTGTGATTTTCTTTGTAAAGTGAAGCATTATTTGCAAATATATTTAGTGGTTGAAGCTGGCGTTGAGTCATTTAGATCATAGTTGAACCACTATAGCTTACGAAACATACTGTAGTTAATGCCGTTTGTGGAGACCATAGTCTAGACTGGATGGGTGCTCAACAAAATGTGTGCTGAAATAAATAATTGTATTCATTAATAACTGTGCAAAGTACAAATAATCTGCATTCTGTCATTCAATGCAAAGGTGTAATGTGGGATGGAAAGAGGTTTTCAAATAAGCATCTATTAGCGGAGAATGGTTCTTCAGCAGCCCGGAAATCTTAAGGAATCTGAAAACATTACAAGCAAGGCCTTTTAAAACTGCATACATCTGGATTGAAAGGAATACATTCATGTTCAAGGAAAGGCACACACATAAACACTGATGGATGAAAGGACAAATCTGTGTTTAATGAAAGTCACATACACATGTCGATAGAGAACGGCACCCACATTTTTATAAAACGTAGGATACATGTGGGTTCAGAACAGAACATATAGATTCCCGAGAATATTGCCTGTGAATTTAAACTTAAGTGAGCCAATGCAAACATGTCACCTTTTGCACAAATACAGCTTAACAAATAGTCCTATACTAGCCAGTCATTGTGTATTTGTCAAATGGCCTCTACATAGCTAGTACATTCACTATTTCATGCCAGGAGTAGAGAAATCTCTGTTTTCTATTTTGTTTCTTTAACATTCTCCGGTACCATACATGTCTTCATGTTGGAGAAAATGAAATTTGTAATCATATTTGCATTATGTACAGTGTTCTAGTGAGATAATATTGATGTTGACCAAATAGTTAATGCTGGGGAGAAATGCTAGAATGCTTCTATGTATAGGAAGATCTTGTGATTGAAATTGAATGTATGTGTGGACATATAATAGTGAGATTCATATAGGCACGTCAAATGTTTATCTAAGCATTTTTTTTAATAAATACATATTGTAGTGATTCCCAGGGTAATCCTGGAGACCCACAGGGTAATTCATAGATTTCAGCGCAGAGGCAGCGCACGCGAGCAGCGCAGAGAGGGAGCGTGCGCCAGCATGCGCCACCATGTGCACTAAACAGCATTCTGGCGCACCACGTATTTATGGAATTGCCAAGCCATTTTGAGTGCTGGCGCAGAGAACATCCCACAGCGCCAGTTACGCCCCCAACACCTCTTGCGCCCCCAACATCCCTTGCACAAGGAAAAACCATTGAAATCCCCAATGCAGCGCAAAGGGCCGCGCTAACCCTGGACCAGCTAACCGGGCCACTATACTGCAATCGCGCAAGTGGGGTACGTGTATTTCTGGGGTGCGCGGGAAGTTTCACACTGAATTTCGCTTGCAGAGCAGGGTACGTGTATTCTGAGGGGTGCGTGGGTACTTTCACACGGTATTCCGCTTGCAGAGCGGGGTACTTGTATTCTGAGGGGTGCGCGGATACTTTTACACGCAATTTCGCTGTCTGACTGGGGTACGTGTATTCTGAGGGGTGCGTGGGTACTTTCACACGCGATTCCACTTGCAGAGCGGGGTGCGTGTATTCTGAGGGTTGCGCGGTACTTTCACACGCGATTTCGCTTGCAGAGCAGGGTACGTGTATCCAGTGGGGCGCGGGGGGAGTCTCACACGCGATAGGCCTTGGGCGAGCGGGGTACTTCTATTTCTGGGGTGCGCGGGGAGTTTCACACGCAATTCCGCTTGCAGAGCGGGGTACGTGTATCCAGTGGGGTGCGCAGGGAGTTTCACATGCGATAGGCCTTGGGCGAGCAGGGTAAGTGTATTTCTGGGGTGCGCAGGGAGTTTCACATGCGATTTTGCTTGAAGAGCGGGTTACATGTATCCAGTGGGGTGCACGGATAGTTTCCCCTGCGATAGGCCTTGGGCGAGCGGGGTACGTGTATTTCTGGGGTGCACTGGGAGTTTCACACGCGATTTCGCTTGCAGGGCGGGGTACGTGTATCCAGTGGGGTGCGTGGGAAGTTTCACACGCGATATGCCTTGGGCGAGCGGGCTACGTGTATTTCTGGGGTGCGCGGGCCCCGACTCATGTCCCCCTGTACCCCCACCCACCCAGCATTGACGGGCACCTGCCAGCAGACCCCGACTCATGTCCCCCTGAACCCCCACCCACCCAGCATTGAGGGTCACCTGCCAGCAGGCCCCGACTCATGTCCCCCTGCACCCCCACCCACCCAGCATTGACGGTTAAGGCCCGACTCATGTCCCCCTGCAGCCCCACCCACCCAGCATTGACGGGCACCTGCCAGCAGGAGCCGACTCATGTTCCCCTGTACCCCCACCCAACCAGCATTGACGGGCACCTGCCAGCAGGCCCCGACTCATGTCCCCCTGCACTCCCACCCACCCAGCATTGACGGGCACCTGCCAGCAGGCCCCGACTCATGTCCCCCTGCACTCCCACCCACCCAGCATTGACGGGCACCTGCCAGCAGGCCCAGACTCATGTCCCCCTGCATGCCCACCCACCCAGCATTGACGGTTAGGGCCCGACTCATGTCCCCCTGCACCCCCACCCACCCAGCATTGACGTGCACCTGCCAGCAGGCCCCGACTCATGTCCCCCTGTACCCCCACCCACCCAGCATTGACGGTTAGGGCCCGACTCATGTCCCTCTGCACCCCCACCCACCCAGCATTGACGGGCACCTGTCAGCAGGCCCCAACACCTCATAAAGGTGCACAATCATGGGCCTCATGTCCACCAAAATCCCACAGCACGTCACCCCAGTTTTGAGAGGCAATCAAGTCCTCAATCCACCCCACACTGAAATGCCTATTTCATGACACAATACTACGTACATCAATACATGTCCCTCACACACACACACTGGGTGCCAGTGATTGTGTAAATCCACATTTTCACATGTAGTATCCCAATGAGCAAATACCACACATGGAAGTAATCAATCAAAATGTATTATGAAATAAATGAAATGAAAGCATGACAAATATTTGAAACATGAAATGAAATGCATGTCCAAAACAGAATTAAAAAAATATGAAGAACCAATCCAAAGTAATCCAAAAGAAGATTTGTCCAAACTCTCGGTCCACCAAAGCAAATCCAAAGGAAACGCAAAATGTAAAATCCATTGATCCATGGTGAGTAAAAAAATAAAATTATCTCATAAATCCACTGTTCAACTATGTACAACCATTTCATCCAGGGTCCATGAGCCCAACGAAAGAAATTAAACCTATCAAAAAAACTACCTAGGAAATAACTATATACAAAAGTGTGGGGCATAGTCCAATCACCCCAAAATAAAGCAAAACAAAAATGAAACCTAACACTACAAACTATATACAATGGCGGCGGGCTAGTCCGACGGCTCATTTTTCGATTTCCTGGGCCAGGGCATCATCGAACTCCTCGTCTGTGTTCTGGAGGCGGGCCTCTTCCATGGCCCTGAGGTTTCGCAGGGACAATGCCATGTCCAACTCCAACTCCCTGCGAATTGCCTCGAGGCACTCGGCCCGCCTCAGCGCCCTCTGCATGGAGTTCTCCGCCCTGACCATTGTGAGCCATGCCTCTTCCTCCCGCTGCCGCTCCGCTTCTATCTGCTGGCCCAAACGATGCCACATGGAAGACACTCCCAATCCAGGGTACTCCTGCCCTACGGCCGATGCCTTCCCCTCTGATGTTGTTGGCCCCGAGACATGATCGATCCCACCTTCAGCCTGCTGCTGCCGTGCATGTGCCCTGCCTGTTGTTGCCTGCATGTCATCCTCCTGCTGGGGTCCAGTTGTTGGGGTGGCCACCCCTGCTGGACCTCGGACTCCCGACTGTGGCAGGGATGTGTCCTCCACCAGCCTGGCTGCTGGGTCAGGGACAGCTCCACAGGGTGCCCGGGTGACACTTGGGCAGGAAGATGGCACGGAGGACGACCGGCGCATAGGGTGTTCAGTTGAGGAGGGGGTCGGCAGAAGCTCCAGCACACGGAGGAACCCAGCACTGGTGACCCCGCCCAGTAGGTTGACGCGGTCTTCGCGACATTCGAAATGACGTGCGATGTCCTTGCGAGAACCCCGCACGTCATCCCGTATGTCATGAACACGTAAAGCCACCCCACCCAAGACAGGCTTAAGCCGGTCCCGGATTGGCATGTCCGCAGGGAGAGGAAGGCCAGTTGTTCTGCGGTTATCCCCTCCCTGAAAACGGGTCTGGACGAAGGCATCCCTGCTGGTGCCGGATGATGCAGTCACAGGATCGGGAACAGGATTACACACAGGCACCTCCGCGGTGGCCTGTGCTGCCTCCTGTCCCTGCCCCTGGACTGCACCACTGGCACCAGTGGAATCCCCCCCTCCAGGCCCGGTGTGTGTGACTTCCACGGCCTCCTCCTCAACCAAACCCCCAACCAACCTGGATGACTCCGTGCCATCTTCCTCCGTAGGCCCCTGTGGGGTCTTAGCTGCCCCTTCTGCTGCCGAGGAGTCCACCTCTGACCTCTGCCTCTTGGACCTACCCCTGACAGCTGCGGCCGCGTAGGCGGCACCAGACTCCTCACTCCCCGACGAGATGGCAACCTGGGAGGGGAGCTGGGCCTTGCCTCTCCGGCTGGCGGTGGTATCCCTGCCTGTGTGCTCCACAGCACCGCCTCTGCCTTCTTCATCAGTTGACGCTGCAGACAGGGAGAGACAGAAGAGACAGAAGACAGGCATCAGGGCACTGTACAATGGTCTGATACACACATGACAGTTGCAGATGAGTGGCAGTCTCAAACTTCACACATGGCATCACACTCCCCAACACACATATCATTTCAAGCGACACACATGCGGAAATGAACAGGAATGTTGCAGCAGCCAGCACCATCCATACACATACAACATCATGACCATCCGAAGGTTAGCCTGACGTCACATGCAACACGGGGATTGGCAAACACATGCACACACGCCACCAGACATATATGCATCTGTACATCTACACCACCTGTTGCAGTCAAATCCTCGGCATCCATGTCACATCTGCCAATCAGCCTCCTACATGTCAGTGTCACATGCATTCCTGGTGTATCACAGTGGCACACATGTCAAATACCCTCACATGTACACCATGCATGTACATGAAGGTGGACCCGCATCCTTGTGTCACACCCCAACCATGCCATGGTACATACACAGATATGTAAACATGTGTGCACCCCAACATGCATTTGCCCATAATGCTTTTGTACTCATACACCTTTGATGTGCCTCACACATCACTGGACTCTCATGCGGCAGGCTCATGTCCCTGTACATACACATCCATACATGGGCCTTCCAAGACATTTGTGCAACCTGCACACACCTGCCACACCTCAACATGCACAGCATCCAATCAGTATGCATGCACACTTACCTCTCGACTCCGGACGGGTCTGCCTCCCAAGGACCTGGAGGTGGAGCACTGGGTGTATGCGTTCCAGGACCCTCATCTGCATGTTGGTAAGGTGGACCCGGCGCCCCTTTGCATGCTTTGCCTTCAGGAGACGCCGGGCCTTGCCGAGAGTCCTAGACCTGAAGTCCTCTCAGCGCTTCCGGACGTGTTGCAAGTCGCGGGCTGCCACCTCCTCCACGTTGAAGGCAGCCACGATGTCCATCCAGATCCTCTTCCGTCCTTCATTGTCGGTGCGTGAACTTCCAAAGAGGGCATAATAATGCCCCAGGACTTGCTCCACCAGGATACCAACTTCTGCAGCACTGAAGCTGGTAGCCCTCTGCCTCTCTGGCTGGGGGTTGCCAGTGGTGCCGGATGGTGTTGTGTCCGACATGGCAACCCCCGAGGCAGGTGTGGGTGGGCAACTGGGTACTGGGGCTGGGCTGTGGAGCAAGATGGTACTTCAGTCAGGAGTCTTCTGTTCCAGCAGGGGTGGTCACACCAACTGGACCCCTGCAGATGGTTGACGTGTAGGCACCAAATAGCAGGGCACGTGGCCAGCAGGCAGGCAGCAGCAAATGGCAGGTGGGAGCGTGCTCGGGGCTCTGGGGGGCAGTAATTCGGCCGTCTGGGCAGGGGCGTGGTCTTCTGTGTGTTGTTGCGTAGCCAGCTTGATACGGAGTGATTTGGCATGTGAAAAAACTGCACGTTACCGTGTAATTCGAGGAAAGGCCCTTAGCCCGTAAGCGCGTCTGTGACGTTATATGCACGAGCGTTTCCCACAACACGGGTGCATACTGAATCAGCATGTGAGCAAACTGCACATCAGCGTGCTATTGGAGGAAAGGGCCTTAGCGCGTACGCACGTAAGTGACGTTACACGTGTGGGCTGGCTCAAAAGGCACACGTATGACGCCATTTTCTCGTAGGTGCTATTTGCGGTGAGCGAGCGGGTGATTCTTGTACTTCTTGTCGGTTCACACGTGATTACTTCACAACGGTTCCAGTTCGTACTCCCTGTTTCCTCAGACTGCGATCATTTCTTCTTTTGGCGGGGGTGTTGCCAACACGCACACGTATGTCTTTTTCACATTCTTTTTCCAGGCAGACAGTGAGTCGTGCACGTTTTTTCCAACTGTGGTTGCCCCCGTGTGCCGCGTACCCCTTCAGAGGTCATTGTAGGCTGCGTGTATCACGCGTACGCTTATTTTTGTGTTTCTGGGTGCCACAGCGTAGTGCAGGTTCATTTTTCCACACACGTGGTCTACCAAGGGTTGCGTGCACGTTTGATATTGTTTTTGGGGTGCCTGTGCGTTGCGTGACCTGTCATCTTCCCCCAGGGGTCACAGACAGCCTTGCTAGAGCACTAGGGTACGAATACCATCTAGTACCCTACCTCTTTCACCCCAATTGCCCAGGACAATTGTTTACTGCAACTCCCATATGCAAAACAACATCAGTGCCATGGTTGGGAGCGACCAAGCAGTAAGGGAGGCAAAGGTGGTCGACCTCCAAAAGGTGGGTGCGTTAGGGGACGTGGCCAGGATGTGCAGGGTGGCCCAAGCAGGCAGTGTGTGGAGGACCAATCGGGGCCACCTATGCCCCCCCACCCCCAAAATGGTTGTGGGAAATGTAGCTGACACCATCCCAGCTCAGCCCTTGTTAAACCGGCCCATATTGTCAACTGAACCGGCACAGGATGACTCCCAGGCTGACTTCCAGGTCACCAAGTCTAAGCCACGTGTGGCGGTGAAGGTTGCTGTCACCAGGCCACGTGGATCTGGGGCAGCAATGTCATCTGCTGCCCCAAGTAGCCAGGGTGAGGAGGCTCAATCCACCCCAGCTCCAAGTCTCCCAGCCAGGACAGTGTCGGTCCAAGTCCATCACACCAACGTTGGTCCTGCCAACATCACCCTGCAGCCAATGCCTGCACTGAGACCTTTGGTCATTGTGCCTTCGCAAACTTACAGTACCCAGTCCACCTGCACTTCTGCCCCTACCAACCAGAGCGGCGTAAGCCACTCACGATCCGCACCACCTCTCAAGAGGAAGAAGGGTGCTCTTGCGGTACAGGCTGGGACCCCAGACACGGCTACACACTCCGCCACGTCAAGGAAGCCTAGCTTCAATGACGCCGAACTAGATGCGCTTGTGGCCTATGTGTTGGCACATAGCCGCGAAATGGTGGTGACTGCAGGGTGCAAGACTACGCCTGCTCAACGTAGGGCCCACTGGCAGACCATTGCGGACCACATTAGTGCCCTTGGATTTGTGAGGCGCACAGCTGATGATTGCTACAAGCGGTGCAAGGACCTGAAACGCAGAGCAAAGAACAAGCTGGCTTCCAATCATGCCTCTACTCTGGTGACTGGTGGTGGGTCTCCACCAGAGGACGACCAACTCACTGAACACGAGTCTGTCGCTGGAACCTTCGTCACAGAGGAACAGATCCGAGGCGTGGGAGACCTACCAGATCTTGAAGCATTGTCCGGTCAGTGCCCATGCATGTGTGTGTAATCCATGTGTATGTTGCTTGGGTGATGTGTTCTCATTCAGTGCCAGGTGAGGGTGTGTAGTCATGACTGGTATGGGTCAACCATGTGGTTCCTCCAAACCATTCCCCGGCCTTTGGTTTGGGTATGACAGTATCCCTTCTGACCACAGTAGCCAATTTTCACCATATTACTGCAGTTGCCCTTCAACTGTCATCTTGCAACAACATTGTTCAAAATGTTTTCCTGTTCATTCAGCCTGATTGTTTCAATCCTTGCCATTTTTATGACACATTTTTCTGCCCTACTGCCACAAATGTGACATGCTTCTGTCATAGATTACACCCCACAATGGCCCACATTTATTACCTTGTTATGGGAATGATTTAACCATTCAGGCTGATTGAGTAATGGCCTGCACACAATCATTTTTGGGCCCTGTTTGAATGTTGAACATGACTGTTGTCTTCTGTCATGTTGAAGTGACCAACCATTGATGCATCCATCTGCCTGCCATCACTGTATAATTGAACACTGGATCTGTAGCAGCGTGTGGCACATGCGTGTTTTGTCACACTATTTTGCATGTTGTATCTCATGATGTCCATCTCACATGGATGGGTGACAGTACTTATTTCCTACCATGTGGCTGTACTTGTCAAATGTACCATGGCTATGCTATGTGCCATCTGTGTGCTGGCATGTGTCATGTATGTGTATTGGACATGCCACTCTCAGGCTAATGTGTGATGCCAGTGCTATCCAGCATGCAGCACATGTGTTGCTTTTCCATCTTGGAGTCCTCAGTGTCTGCTTCTTGCCTCCCCTTCCAAATCATTGACAGTTCATGCATGCCATGGTTATAGTCATGTGGGACATGTGTAATTTATGTACTGAATCTCTGCCTCGTCAGGCCTATGTGTGTGCTATGGGACTCATGCCTGTTTCCATTTGTTATCTTTCATGTTTTTGCAGGTGATGAGGCACTTGATGCTGTTGAGGAGGAGGAGATGGTGCAGACCCAGGAGGAATCACAGCCACAACCGGGCACCACTGGAGGACGTGGGGTGGTGGTGGGTGAAAACCCATTTGTCCTACAAACCAAGCTGTCCAGGGGTGTCTCTGGGTGCACCTCCGCAGACCTCTATGAATCAGGTGCTGAATCGGACAGTGAGACATATGTGCTGTCGCAGGTGAGTGTTTCTGGCAGGGATGCTGTTCTGTCCAACCCACCTGCACCGGGGGTATACCCCTCTATGAGGATTTCAGTGTTGGTAAGTCTGCCTTTGGCGGTTACGGATGCATGGTCACACTCCACAATATTTGCTCCTGTTCCTGGGCCAGCAGATCAAAGGAGGAATGCAGTCCTGCAGCCTCAGGCAGTGCCAGCACAGCAAGGTGCAGATCGCCTTGCCCCAAACAGGTGTGGTGCCCGTCAACGCTGTGGCCGTGTGCCACCAGGCAATACAGTGTGGGAGAACTCCATGTACAGTATTGCAGCACAACAGGGAGCATCGTGTGAAATGATGGCTCAGGCAATGGATAGGGTGGCCACTTCCATTCTCTCCCCTGAAAGGCAGACGGAGCTTCAGCAGCAGGCAACAGACTCCATTTGCCACTCACACAGGGAGGACATGTTGGCGTCCAACAGGGACCGACGGGCTGGACTGGAGGCTCTGCGCGAAGCCATATCTGTAGAGTCACAGGCCCACAGGGAAGCCCTGAGGTTAGAACGCGGGTTCCTCAGAGATATTCTGGGTGAACTTGAGGCTTCCCGGAATTTTATGTCAGAATAGCAGCTGGAGCAGCTCACATGTTCACTCTCGGCTGAGCTCCAGGCAACCCGTGTGGAGATCCGGGCATCACGCGAGGCCATGCAGGCAGAAATGCGGGCAACCCGTGAGGTGCTGCATGGGGATCTCCGTACCATCATCCTGCTGAACCAAACCTTCCAGACCGCATGCTTGCTGCCATGGAGGACCATACCAGGGCTTTGCGTGGGCTGCCTCCCATATCACGGCCACCTCCTGATGTAGCAGCAGAGGGTGAAGAGAGCGAACGCAGTTCTCCCACTGTAGCGCAGCCGTGCAGGCCATGAGCCCATGGATGTATTTATTTTCTCAACATCCACGCATGTGGGTGTTGGAGTGCACCCTGTACCTCGAACCTCCTTGGTGCCCCCCCCCCCGGTCCACACATGGGCATTTTTGATATTTTTTTTATATATTTTTTTTACAGTGTGTTGCTTTGTGTGGCTCCCGTGGGCATCCACTGTGTATTCCAGCTGGGCACATGCAGGCTTGTCCTGTCTTTGGGTTAGATGCTTGGTTTCCTGACACACACACCCCTCCTGCTTCCCCTTTCCATGGGCTTGCAAAGGGTGTGACCAAGTGACAGTAACTTACACAGTGACATTGGGCTCCCATGAGTTGTGTGGGCAGTCTGTAGTCAAAACTGTGTGTACATCCCTAGTGGGGATTGTTGTTGGATTCTACACTGCATGGTGTATTGATATGTGCTTGTGCATCCATGTCTGTCTCCTTATTTACATGTAGGTTCTTCATGTCTTCACGAGGCCATCTCCTTTGCAGATGCAGTTCATGTTGTATGCAGTACACTGAGACATTTGCCTGACAGCAACACTCTGCAGTTGGAAGGGGTCGATGTGCTGCCTTAGTCAGGTTGTGAGACTTGCACTACTTCAATTTTTTACTATCATATATTGACACGGTTTCATACTGAACTGATGTTTTGTGTTGTTGGTAAGTATTTGTTCATGTGTGCTGTTTCTTATTGATTGCTGAGCGCATATTGTCTGTGGCCTGTTTACATTATGGACAGACACTTTGTGACACTTGTGTCATGTGTTGTGCATTCATTTGGTTGCTTTCACATTGCATGCCATGGCATGGTGTGTTGGGTCGCTGAGATGGGGAGGGATTGGGTGACATGGTACTATTTTGATGTGGTATTTTGCAAGGGGGTAGTTATTCCTGCTGCATGAATGTGTGTCTTTTTGTGAAACAGCATTGGGTGTTTTTAAGTAGGTAGGGATGCACACAATGTAACACTTCCAGGTGAACAATCTCAGGCTGGTAGGGTTGTGACAGCTGACTGTCCCTTTTGTCATCATCATTGATTGTCAGCTGGTATGTGCCAGGCCTGTGTGCACTCCGCAGGGGTGGGATTTTAGGTGAAGTAATTTGCCACAAGCTGGGTACGGGCTGCCTCACCACGTGCCCTTTCACCTCCCATGCGCAGCGGCCGTGCATGTGGTTGCGGATGTGGGGGCACCGCCATGTCCACCGGCACGCCCCTGCGGGTTGCAACGTTGGGCAGGACACATGCTGCCACTATGATCCTGCACACTAGTGGGGGCGCATATAGCAGCTGCCCACCAGAGCGGTCAAGGGAGCGAAAATGTGACTTGAGCACTCCGAATGTGCGCTCCACTATGCCCAGGGTTGCAATAGGGGCTGTGTTGTATCTTACCTCGGGTGGTGTCGTGGGGTTCCGAATTGGCGTCATCATGTAGGTGCTCAGAGGGTAGGCACTGTCCCCTAGGGCGGTGATAATGGTTGTCATTAGTGGGGTTTTCTTATTTCTCAGTTTCAGACATGCATGCATGTAGAGATGCATTTATACTCACCAATTAGCCATGTGTCGCTATGCCGGCCAGCTTCCAGGTCCCGGTTTAGGGGTGACATTCTGAATATGAAACTATCATGGCTGGACCCTGGATAGTTGGCATATACTGAGGTGATGATTACCTTGGCATCACATACAACCTGCACGTTGTTGGAATGCCAGTGCTTGCGGTTCCGATAGATGTGCTCAGTGGCCCTGGGTGGACGTAAAGCCACATGGGTGCAATCGATGGCACCTAGGACTTTGGGGAAGTGTGCCACCCTGTAAAATTGCTGGACAACAGCCTGCCTTTCGGCAGGTGTTCTGGGCATGTATATGTGCCTGCGGACTGAGGGGCGCGCAGTGATGATTGCCAACACCTGGTGTAGGCAGCGTGACTGCATGGCCCGTGAGACCCCCCCCCACTAAGGCACTTGTCCGCTGAAATGAACCAGTAGCCAAGAAGTGCAGTACATTGAGCACCTTTTCGAAGGGGCTCAGTGCTTGTGAGCACAGGGTGGGTGATGTGAGGTCATCCTCCCACTCCCTCACCAGGTCTAGGATTATGTGTGGTTGAAACCTGTACCTCCCATACACCTGGTCATCAGGCATCCCAAAAAGACTGGTCCTGGGTAAAAAAATGCGGGGCCTGGCTATCCTCCTCCTCCTGCGGTGTCCCATGACTACTGCTGCGAGGAACGGTACATTCATCGTAGCGTCTGAGCTTGTTTGTTGTTTGCGCGCACTTCGCGGGGCCGCTTACGCCTGCTTTTCCATTGGCAATTTCCTGCAGAAATATTCCTCCGGGGCTCAAGCGCTGGCGATCCATAGTACAGGCAAGATTCTCGCAGGAATGCAAAGTGTTTTTATTCTTGCAGTAAAACGAAAACGCCTTAAAAATAAAAAACATTTTTAAGCCCCCTTATTACTCTACATATGCAGCATTCATCATTTGTGGTCCTCCCCGCACCCCTCTCTGAAATCAGTCTGCCTGCAGCCCCTATCCTTATATCGTTTTGCCCCTGGTTCTTCCTGTGGCGCATTTGACTTACTGCGGCTCTTCACCGGGGTGGTGGGGGGATCCTGTGACGTTCCTTCACCGAGACTAAAACGATCTCACTGAAAAAGGTCTCTTTAGCACTTCCCAAAGTGTCAGCTCACCAGCTTGTCCTCTTTCACCCTTCCCATCCCTAACCTGATATGAAACCTCCCCTTCTTACCTTCTATGTGTCATTTATTGCGAACCAGCAGGATTATCGCGGGGACATCTTGTATTGAGCAAAAGAAAAGGTGCTTTTCATGTCTGAAAAGCCGGATTTTTCATGTCTGAAAAGCCTCAGTGCCACAGTGCACCGGGAAAGTATATGAAACGTTTTTGGTCCTGAGGGCACCCGTCTTTGCCATCACATTTCTTAAGAAACATCTAGACGGATTTACACCCAACTCCAAAAAAGGAATATCTGCAGTGCTTTTTGTGAACTTGTTTCTTATTTGGCAGAACTCTGCCAAGGCATTGCCACTGTCCACCAATCCAAAGGTACACCTTTTTCTCTTTGGGTATAGCAATAGTGTTCACAAAAGTCAGTGGTTCTTAAGTTTCACCTTAACAACAACATATATATATATATATATATATATATATATATCTAATTTGAGTTTACTGTTCCTAAAATTCTGGAGGTAATAACTTTTGACTCACAGGATGGATTTCGATGAAATCGTCACCTCCATCTGCCCCCCACCCCCTCCCAAAATAAAGTCTGGGACAGGCCTCTCCAAATTGGAAAATGTGGGGATAGTTCCTTAAACTGTTTAAATGTTATTAGACCAAGACCACACGCTGTTTTCAGCCTTCTCCCATTAATTTTACTATGGAGATAAAGGTGCTTCCTTTTAACATGTGTAGTGTGGAAAACCACTGGATGGACTTGCAGCATATAAAAAACAGGTTGGGCATAAAGTGTTTCTGATATTGCTCTTTTGTAGTATGGTGTAAGTTTATGCAGTAGCTTTTTTTTAAACAATGGACGCATTGCAAGTGCGAAAAACACATCATGGGTTTGAGGCGGGAAAGGGGATAATAGGAGCAGGACAGGGGATATATAACCAGTGTGGTGGGGTTTGGTAGGGACCAAAAAAAGTGAAGGGGTGCACATGGCGAGTGGAAGTGAGCATGGGGAAGATTTCCTAATTTTCAAACATCTTCCCTTTACCATGGTAATCTGCAATTGCTGTGGGAATGATTATTGCGGCAATACAAAGAGGCGTCACAGTGATCAGGGTTTTATTTCTGTGGGAAATGTTTTGATGAAACACTGCCCCCCCACCCCCCGAATGAAACTAGGGGTGGAAATAAGGACCCACTTGGGCCATGGCTAGTTGCCCATGGTGTTTTGTCTTAGCCTAATTGTTCCAAAATGGCATGATCGGTTGGATCTGGTTATTTATTTGATAGAGGGATAGAGTACACATGCTTCTTCCATGGTTCTACGAGTGGACCACAGCCTTTTTTGATTATTGTGGCAATGTGTACAGTCAAAGACAGTGGGTGGCCAGTGGGATCTGGTGGTTTACTAGTCAGGGCAATATGGGCCCCGGCCAAAGGCCATGTCCTGCGGGCCACAGTGTTTTTTTCTAATTGTTGCAGATTGGGCAGTGGCCACGGCAAGTAGGCCTTGAGAAAGATATAGTATCACAAAAAACCTAAAATCAGTGAAAAAACATTAAGGCAGAGGTGAGGTGATCCTACTCGTTGCAACAAAACTCAGGAAATACTGGAGGTGTGGGAACTAAGAGAAGTGCTACAAAGCAACCCTGCCGGGGTCCCTCGCTGATGCCTGACAAATATGTGTTTTTTCAACAACTGTTTGCATTGAGCCTTGCAGCAGCAGTACAGTAAAGATATGTGCTTTTCTGTTTACCCCAAAAATAGAACATTTAATTTCTTTGATTTTTTGGGAAATGTTTTCAGTGTAAACTGAAACCCAGAATGTATACATGTACTTAATGACACCATGTCAAAGGGTTGTTGATTCCGTTTTTTCAAAGGCTCAATTTGTTCTTAAGTAACAAGCACGTTCGTCTTTCCATATCCTGGTTTATTGATTTTGTTGTGATATAGGTATTGGGTAAGGAACAGAATTAGAAACTGGGACACTTGTGGCTCTTTTTCACTGTTTCAGCTGCTGATCTAAACAAAAGTTGTTTGTAATATGAGTGAGTGTTCTGAACTGGGTCTTACGTTGTCCTCCCACTCCTGAATTATTCTTAGCGCATCATTACAAATACGGTGGTGCAGTAAAAAAACAGCAGTAATGTGGCAGTAATTCAGTTACCATTGTTTTACCGCACCACCGTACTACAGGTTTGGCAGTGAGGTGGAAAAATGTTTTCCTGCAATAGGAGAATCCACCATGTTACCACCAAACAAATAAGGGGAATTACCGCCAGTGGTAATTCTGCCAAAATCCCCATGGAGTCCAGTGGACTCCAAAGAATGGGGACATACACTGACTACCACCACTTGTAATCCAGCGGTAAATTCGTTGGGCCAAGTGGCCGTAACAGTAATTCTCTTTGGTGGTTTTCTGGTGGATTTACTGCCAGAATACTGCCACACTTGTAATTAGGCCCGAAGTCTTTGTGTCACGGTTTCCCTTCATGGATTGCTTTACATATCTACCAGCATAATCTACCAATATCTAACTCTTTCCTTCTTGTGTTTGATTGCAGGTGGGTCACCCTTCCCAGCTATTTATTGTGTTGGAAATCGAAGGTGATGATTACGAGATTGAGCTGAAACAAAACAAGTAAGTTGTACAAGATAATTGGACGTGGTTTGTGAGTGGAAGGGGTAAGTGCTATTTTGGTGGACCTCATTCTGAAGATTGTATTGTGAGAAGCCTGGTTGGGTTGGTTAAGTGTTTATGGGTCAGGTGCAGGTTGTTTGATGAGAGAATCCAATTGAATTGTTGGGGCTAGGAGGGGAACTATGTTCGACTAGTATGTCATTTGTTAGCCAAACAGCATCATTAGTTTTGGCTATTAGGTGGCAGTGAAAGCGCTACCAAAAAAGCCAAAACTATTGTCATTAAAATAAGAGCTTTAACATGAGAGCTTGAAGTAGGTGCTTTGAATGCAGGTTTGTAATGCTTTTCAATGCAGATTGACACATGAGGATTGATATATGTAGTTTGACTATGTCCCACCCATTTAATGGCCATTGCTAAGTGAGATCTATAGCGTTTTGACCATCGTGAAAAGAATGGGCAGAAAACTTGAAAGAAAGTGGCGCAAATCTAACACTTTTTGCGATACAGTACTTTTCAAGAGCCATACCTGTGACTGTCACGGGGCAACATAATCCACTGCTGTATGGCAGACCCCACAAACCAAGGAACTGTACAAAATACCTAGGGAACTCACTAATCCTGAGCAGTCAAGCTGCGCCGTCAGCCCTTTCCAGCCTTTGTGTGTGAACTGGCCTTCTTTGTCGTTAATGTTAATGTCAATTTTAAAGGACATTTGTACCACGCACTATCACCACCGGAGTGGTCCCCTGAGAAAAATGTAAGAAATTAACAATGAACATCCACACCCTGATAAAATTCCCCCCGCCCTCTGCCACCACTTGGACTCCTTTTAGAGCCTGTAAATTCTTCTAGCTTCACATTCTTTAACCTAGCATTTGAAGACAACTTCACCAGATGAGTGAAAAATATGAAGGCCTCCTCAGCTTCACACCACCCAGGCTCAACCACCACCTAAGAGGACCAGATCTGTACCGAAGCTCTCTGCATAACTAAACAGAGAAATTATGCCCCTTACCCTCATAGTGCAGTGGTGCCCAAACAACTGAATAAAAGTGTCCCGCTTAAGAAACTAATTGCTGTCCCTAACCAATAAGACCACTTTCATTTAATATTAAATCTTCCTTTTCTGGTCAAAATCTTAGAGAGAATCGCTCTAGTGCAACTTGAAAACCACAGCAAGAGCGCAGGCCTTCTTCATGACAGACCATCATGGTTTCAGTCAGGTATGAGCACAAACTACACTGATGGATAAGGGGAGGAGATTATAAAAGCATCTGACGCCAGACAACGGGTAGCCCTCATATAACTGGACTTATTGGCAGCAAACAAATCGGTTGACCTTAAAACCCTAAATGACTGCATACAGGAAACCCTGAGGAAGGACTTTTTTATTTTGTTCCTCATGCTCAGTCCAAGCGTGGGACCAGGTATAAAACCCATGCTGTTCAGTATTGTCTTGCTTTCAAGACAAGCATGTGTCCCCTGGGCTACCCTTTTAGTAACACACTTAAATGTGTACACTCCTTTGTGACAGATCACTCTACTTAAGTCATACTGTGTCACTTCCTCTTCAATTCCAACTCATCTCTCTTAACCGGGCTCTGCATTGCATATATGCGCACCTGCTTTACCCAGAGGATGTGTAACTGAACTTTGAGACAAGTGATCACCTAAAAGCATAACTGAAAAATAGCTATTCAAGATGGGACGATCACGAGCAGCCTCTGCATCAATGTGTGCAAATAAGGGGAAACATAACTGTGAGCACACTCGACAATGCCTCCATCCCATCAGAAAATACATGAAGTTTAAGCCAACCATATCTAATGTTATAACCATCACTTCTCCCGATTCAGTGAAAGGGGTGCAATGCCAAGGACGAGGCTAGCCAAACTGGGCAAAGTCAAGGTGTAGAGAACATGAGCAGCCCAGCTTGGAGTTGCAAATAACCATCTTCTATTTAGAAAGCACTTAAAGACACTACTCTTCCCACAATGAATAATCGTGTGGAACAGTCATGTTTAAGTTGTGTTACTGCTATATAGCGCCTGAAGCACATTTGAAGTAAGAGTGGGTATGGGCAGACCAACTCGTTTGCCGTTTGGCACAGAGGGAATTATCGGAATAGGGCGATTATGGGATGTTTGAGCAATGTAGTTGGGTGCTTGGAGTCCTCTTGTAAAGAGTAGCAATAGAGTGAGGAAGAAGAGGATAAGGATGAGCAGGATAATTCTGTAGAGGTGTGAGGAATTCGACCATCCGTACGGTGGGTGTGCACTCCCCTGGACTTTTTTGAAATGTTATATGAAGTTGAATGATGGCAGATCAACCTCTGGAAAATGTGTGGGGCTAATCCGCACACATGTTCCAATGCGCACCACATGACAAACACATAGACCCATGTACACTGGGTGGACACAGTCTACAGGCGTCACCGCCCAGTCACATTTAGTTGGAATGTGACAGTCAGGAGTACATCCAGACATCACAATAAGGGAGGACAAAACCTTCCTCCTGCCATTGCTAGTCTGATTAAATGGCAAAGGCCACATGGATCCGCCCTGTCCTTTGTTGGCCCTGCGCGTGCCAGCTATGCATACTGATGAGAGTTAATTCAAGCAGGTCCATGAGAGGCCTAGTCGCAGGGCTAACAAAAGACAAGAAACCCCAACACCTTTGATATGCATTTTTGTCAACCTGAAGCCACCTTCTGCCTCTTATTATCAAGGGCAGTGAAATGTCATGTCTGGGACAGCTGTTTACAGTAATCATCCCCACAGCGGACCCATTCAGAAGGTACGAGTATGTGGTTGGCAGCAAACGAAAGTCGAGTCTGGCTGCGGCTTCAAGGGAGACCTGCCGCCTTAATCAGGAATCACAGAGAGTTCAATTAACCAGAGAGGCCCTTTGATCCACAACAGACAGGAAGATCGGTGGGACTTAGTAGTACTTGTTTTCACCCCTTCACCTTTCCTGTTGCAAAGCACTCTGGTTATGACCTCACGCATACAGGAGATTGTTGGTAGGGACCCATGATTGATTCTAGTTAGGCTTAGCCTACACCAGTCACTGGGGCCCATGTGGCTTTAAAAGCGGGTTGAGCCCCTCTTTTGGCAGATCATCTGAGGACCTGCCTTACAGCTTCCACCAATGAAGGAGGGCCAGGATTTCCAAAGAGGGAAGCAAGATCCCTTCCCTAAACATCTCCCAGTGAACAGAGGGAAATACTGAACCCAAAGGAACCTTACAGCAGCTGCAGAACCGGAACCCAGCCAGCACACAGATTGCCATGCTAGTATCTTCAATCAAGCTTTTTGGGTGGGAAGGGCCAGAGAGTTCCTGAACCAAACCCAGCACAAGGCAGGTGCCTACAACGCTCCTCAGCTTTGGGCCATCTGCCTAAAAGGACGACAGAAGCCCAGTGAAGAAGCTAGGAGGAGTGTATCAACAAGCATCAACCAGCGTCTGCCTTAAAGGACATTATTAAGACAGTCGAGCCCCTCGAGCTGCAACCGACTGCACCACTGACTGTTGTCATGGCGGTGTCGCTAACGTCGTCCGAGACGCCTCGATCAATGCTTTGATCCGCCAACCAGCACAAAGATAATGATTCCTGACCCCAAGCCGCCGTGTAGGCCAGCCTGCAGCTGTCCGTCCAGTCTCGTTTGCCGAACTGCCTGACGCCTGATACCTCTAGCTTTCTCCCGCCTTGAACTCTTTCGCAGAAGCTGCAAAGTGCCCTGAAACCAACTCGACCCTGTCGAGCCCCAAAGCACAAGGTACATTGCATGACGCAATCTGGGTCCCAGCCTCATAAACCAAGTTACAGGAGATACGGTACAGTCTCAGGTCACACGTAACAGTGTAACCCTGTATCTGTTTTATTTGTAAAACAGCTAGTGCCCCACCAAGATTGAGGGTGCAGCATATCAAAAGGTGCCCCTTTGAGCTGCCCAGGCTCCCTAGCATCACAGTTATGTACTTGCCCTGTTTTGCAGTGTTGAGATGCAGAGGTGCTGACTTCTTTAAGATGGGACCTCTTTCAGTGGATTCAATAATGTATGGAACCTGCATCTGGAGTAGCCTGGGCACATGGCTCACAGAAGTGCAAAGCTCCTCAAACCGTAAATCGCAAGAGCGGATTCCTCCAGGAGCAGGCAGTCCACAACAGTAATGATCAGGGAGGTGAAGTGTGCTTCTAAGGAGTGAACCCTGTCAAGTCCTCACGCTCACTACATAGATGCTTCTCCTTTCCCTAGAGCCATTGCTGCCAGGTGAGAGCCAATGGGTGAGGTAGAGGTGAGGCCAAGTGGCCAGTCAGGGGATGATTGCCAGACAAGTTCACAGTGACAGACTATTGCAATTCCCAATCAGTGTCCTTATTTATTTGTTTTTTATTCAGAACATTTGATAATGCCCACGCCCCATGCAGAATAAACTGCATCTGCATGCAGATGTGAAAATCATTTCCAAAGCTATAGTTGGAGTAAGGCAATTCCCAAGAAAAGGAAGTCTTCAAAGCTTTCTGGAAGGAAGTCAGAGTGATGGGACAACATGTAACTCACCAGTTAGAAAGAGTCCCAGAGATGATGAACTGCTACTAAAATCTTCGGTCCCCTCTATTCTTGCATCTAGGTTTTAGAATCATCAACATACAGGTATCATAAGATCGGAGTAGCTGCTTCGGTTCATATGGCCAGATTTTCCAGAAGATGCTCAGGGGCCAGGCCATGAAGCCACTTTAAAACTAAACAAAGGATTTAAATTGAATCATCTGTTGAACTGCAAGCCAATGAAGTGCTTGAGACTGAGTGGAACTTAAATAGGCCATAAATAAGGTGAACTTCAGAACTGTGAACTGCCTGAAGCCATTCTAATCGGTACTTTAGGATCCCAACATAAAGTATGTTAGAGTAGTCCAGTTTAGAATTGATAAATTAACCCAGAATCTGTGCGAAATCAGCTTTGTGGCCATATAAATAAATAAATAAATAAGGACCTGAAAATTTGACAGTTTGAAAAAATCACTTTTTACCACCTTGCTTATATGTTTGCTCACACCCAATTCTGCCTTCCTGAATGCCTTAAGATCTTTTACTGATTTTACAAACACAGTATCAGAAACCTGCAGCTTAAGGGAAAGGCAAAGCCACGCTAGATCAGATAATACATGCTTAGAACTTAGACTCATAGTTTTATATGGGGTTAGCTGCAATACCATCCAAGAAATGACTTCACCTGTTCTGTGAAGCTGTGCCTCGGCTCAAAATGGCAACATATCTAGAGAGTGGGTCACCTTACCATAGAGACCCTCTTATGGATCCGAAATAAAAGCCAGGCACAAAGTTGGCATATTTTGGCTAAAGACTTTTACACAACTTAAATGGGTTGGGAAAATGCCTCTCTGATCCTATTCTGAAGAGGAGCTTCCATACCTTAAAAACCAAAAATTAAGGATCTGTCTGTGTCAGGATGGCATACATTAAAAGCCGTCCTTGGGTCCAAATGTTCTTTCCTGACCCTCACACTATAAACAAAATAACAAAGTGAGAAGTGAAAATGTCTTTAACCTGGCTTTGGCAAAAAGTGTTCATAAATGAAAAAAATAGAAAAGCTCCAGCGTAAATGTTCTCCAATGGATTCTTCAATGGGATGGCATTGTCTCTTCTAACAGATCTTTTGTGTCTCCTCTGGACTCACAATACTCCTGTTGGGTAAACAGTGCTGTAGTGATCCTTCATTAACACAGGTTCCTTCTTTATTGTCTTTCTTTGACATTTATTGTAGATTTGTAATTTTCCTGGTGTACTCCCCTGCCAGGACTTCTCTTGTATTTCCAGTTGCCTGGTATACTTCCCTTGCCAGGACTTTTCATATCGTTTCAACTTCCTAGTATTCCTCTCTGCCAGGACTTCATATGTAGTTTCAACTGCCTGGTATCCTTCCCTTGCCAGGACTTCTCCTTCTTTTACTACAGTTCCTCTTTATAACCAAGACTGCATATACCGTTCTTTACTCGGTATATCGGTCTGCTTCAATGTTCGTTCAAGCTTTTCCCCACATTTGCATCTCATGCACTCGTATGTTATTGGAGTTTGGGTCTGCACTTTGCCTTTTCTGCTTTCAAACAATCTTCTTATTGTTTCTGTATTGGCAATCTTATAACATTCAAATTGTCCTTGGTGCAGTCTCTGAAATGCCCTGTTGTCCCTACTTGCTTTGGGCTTATTCACCGGCTCTATGTAGAGTCTACAGTCTTGTTTGCGCTTCCGTGGTGTAACTCTGCTGCGTGCCCACTCTGGGTTGCTCAGACGTCTCGGTAAGGAGAACGCTGCCTCTTCGAGCTGCCGAGCGCCCAGGAACTCTCTGGTGACTCCTGGTGTCTCCATGGCACGCCCTGATCACACACTGCATCTCTCCATCTCTGCAGGCGAGCCCCACTGCTCCGCCACACCAGCTTGTGGCTCCAGCATTTGCACGCCTCTGCGGAAGAACCAATGTCTTCTCCTGAACAACTTCTCATTTTGTGGTTGCCATCTTTAAATCTCCAGCGCTCAGGTGTTTTCATCAAACAACTAGTACGCACATTGAGCTTGAGGCTCTTCTTGCTTTGCACCAATTCCTTCATCCTCCTCATCTCCGTAGTTGGTTTTCGGAGTTGAGTCCATTGAAGCCAATTGATACACAGCCTCTGGGGAGTTTCTCTCAATTATTCCACATGAAGGTGAACCAAAAGTGAAAGGGGTTTTGTTGGAGCTTTTATACTTCAGGTCATAGATGGGAGTTTGACTTAAAGAATTTTGGGGAGAAGTTTCTTTACTTTTTCTACAGGGGGGAACAAACACTTGGCAATAGGCCATATTGGTATTTGGTATAAGGTTGTCTTCCTTGTGGATAAAGGGGGGGTATACCGTGTCTCATCCAATGAAGTCATGTCATCTCCCCGGTAGTTGTCTCCTCCCATGTGATCCTCCCTCATATAGCGGCCCCCAGGGTTAGGATTAGGTAGCGACTGCCGTCCCCTGGCCACATGGAAGGAGGTCACTGCTGGGATCTGTGAGGGCTCCATTGGATTCATCACAATCCTCACCTATGCTCACCTAAAGGAGTCGGTCAGGTCGTCCAGGACTCCTACAGCCAGAGGGACTGAGCATCGCCGGCCTCTAACACTGCAGTTCTTGGGTTTGGGGATGATGACGGTGGATGTATCTGAACAAAGTCAGGAACAGGGCTGGCTTCACAGGGACGTTTGGAAGCAGGACTGCCTCTCCAGCACCTCTTCGAAACAGGTTTTGCTCACAGATGGAACACAAGACTGGCTCCCCAAACCAGGAGCAAAAACAAAGAGATGATGGCTGGAAGGTTTAGACTGAATCTTAACCACTCGCATTGCTCTGGGCAACCCTCCAGACCATCGTTCTTCGCCTACCAAGCCATTACAGAAGGGGAAGGACCATATGCAAATCAGGCTTGATCCCACCCCAAAAGGGGCAGTCCAGCCCGAACTGCTAGGTCACATCCCTTATGCACGAGCCACAAACATCCCCAAACATGTTTCGGCCTTGTTGGGCCTCATCAGTGAGGAGTAGCTTGGGTCTCTAGGGCCAGCAGGCACGGGACCCACGTCTGGGCATACCCTTCCCACTCGGGGAGACAAAGCAAAAACAAAGAGGTGATGGCTGGAAGGTTTAGACTGAATCTTAACCACTGGCATTGCTCTGGGCAACCCTCCAGACCATCGTCCTTCGCCTGCCAAGCCATTACAGAAGGAGAAGACCATATGCAAATCAGGCTTCGTCCCACCCCAAAAGGGGCAGTCCAGCCCGAGCTGCTTGTTCACATCCCCTCTGCACGAGACCACAAGCATCCCCAAACATGTTTCGGCCTTGTTGGGCCTCATCAGTGAGGAGTAGCTTGGGTCTCTAGGCCCAGCAGGCACGGGACCCAGGTCTGGGCGTACCCGTCCCACTCGGGTAACAAAGCAAAAACAAAGAGATGATGGCTGGAAGGTTTAGACTGAATCTTAACCACTGGCATTGCTCTGGGCAACCCTCCTGACCATTGTTCTTCGCCTGCCAAGCCATTACAGAAGGGGAAAGACCATATGCAAATCAGGCTTGGTCCCACCCCAAAAGGGGCAGTCCAGCCCGAACTGCTAGGTCACATCCCTTCTGCACAAGACCACAAGCAGCCCCAAACATGTTTCGGCCTTGTTGGGCCTCATCAGTGAGGAGTAGCTTGAGTCTCTAGGCCCAGCAGGCACGGGACCCACGTCTGGGCATACCCGTCCCACTTGGGGTGACAAAGCAAAAAAAAAAGAGGTGATGGCTGGAAGGTTTAGACTGAATCTTAACCACTGGCATTGCTCTGGGCAACCCTCCAGATCATCGTTCTTCGCCTGCCGAGCCATTACAGAAGGGGAAAGACCATATGCAAATCAGGCTTGGTCCCACCCCAAAAGGGGCAGTCCAGCCCGAACTGCTAGGTCACATCCCTTCTGCACGAGACCACAAGCATCCCCAAACATGTTTCGGCCTCGTTGGGCCTCATCAGTGAGGAGTAGCTTGGGTCTCTAGCCCCAGCAGGCATGGGACCCACGTCTGGGCATACCCGTCCCACTCGGGGCGACAAAGCAAAAACAAAGAGGTGATGGCTGGAAGGTTTAGACTGAATCTTAACCACTGGCATTGCTCTGGGCAACCCTCCAGACCATTGTTCTTCGCCTGCCAAGCCATTACAGAAGGGGAAATACCATATGCAAATCAGGCTTGGTGTCACCCCAAAAGGGGCAGTCCAGCCCGAACTGCTAGGTTCCAGGATCCTGCTGGAGCCAGCAACCGAAAAGTAACTGACCCAACATGGCGGGCAGGACCAGCATCGGAACAAGGACGCGTGGAGCAGAGGCCACCATAGAGGCACGTATCAAGAAGGAAACACTGAGTGATATGCCGCCTCAGGGAGGTTGCCCTTGCCTACAGTTGGTGAACTGTCTGAGGGGGCATAGAATATTTGGAATCCGGAAGAATTGATGGATTTAAAAGGGCGCTGTGCTTTGAATGATGGTGTGTGTCCTTCCTGTTGCAGACTGATGAAAGTGAGGAAGAAGAGACAATAGCATACGCCTTGGCCTATTGGCTTAAGGGAAGCCCGAATAACCACAGACTGGCTGAAGTACCGACCAGGAATGAACCAGACACATTGCTGTAAATCAATGCTATGATGAAGAAATTGTGGCAAGCTTGAGAAATCGAAATAAAGACAATTACCAATTCTACTACAAAGTATAGAGTAGTCCTTGGGGTATAAACCCCGTCACATAGGCATGTTTCTGTTGAGAAAAATCCGCTGATGGAGAAGAGGTCTTGAGATAGATCTAGGTGTCATCAACATAGGAATGATTACTCTAGTCGGAATTGTCAATAATAATAAACAAAGGATGGCTATAAATATTAAATAATAAAGGGGAAAGAGGAGGCCCTTGAAGTGCTCCACATACAACCAGAACTGATACTGACAAATGGGACTAATCTCACTCGTTGAAGCATGTCCGACAGAAATGATCAACAACCCAAAGGCAGTCTCGGAAACCCTAGCCAGGTCAGAAAAACTGGGCAATGAAAATCTTGTGATCCAACATGTCGAGCGCTGCAGAGAGGTCTAAAATCATCAACAGGTTGAGGCTCCCCTCATCAGTGCATTACAGGTTATCATCCAAGACGGCAGGCAATCTGTGTTCTGTGGCAAGGGCAAATACCAAAGTGAAGGTAATCTTATAATTTGAGGTTTTCACCGTGCAGCTGGCATGTTAGAATCTTATCGAGAATTTAACAAGCCATCTTTTCAAGAATTTAACAGACCAGCATTTTGCGAATTGTTTGTTTAAAGATTTGCATTTTTCAGCAATGGGGGTAATGCTAGCCTCTTTCAATGACGGAGGCACAACTGCCCGCTGAATTGAAGGAATAACAAACTTCTCAATAAATGGTGCTAAAAGACCAGCAGGCGAGGGGGCAACTAAAGCTGGAAGAAAGTTTTCCAGTGGACAGGTAGGCTTGACAATGTCTAGTAAGTGGGATTTTACTTCAGTTGAGCTAGGCTTGCAATTAAAACAGGAAGTCATCGGAGGAAGACGATACGAGGTATGAGCAGGTGGTATATTATTTTTAGAGCATAGGTCTAGCTGAATCTGAGTACTGTTAAGAGGAAAACGTTATAAATATCATTGGCTTGCATAAATGAAGGTGTAACAGAACCCACATCGTATAAAGGTCCTTTACTTTATTATTCGCCTCTCAGCTATGACACAGTCAAAAGGGGCATGTAGCATCAACAATAGCTTTTAAAAAATACATTCCTATTCTAATTTAGGGTTTCATTGTTTGGGGGATCAGCGTTGCATTGATGTGCCCCGCTTAGCAAACTTGAACATCGCTCTGCTCTGTAGCCAGAAAGTTGATATTCTAGTGCCGAGAGGCTTTGTTATACACTTTAGTGGTGCTGGAAATTATTGCCTGTCTGAGGTGGTGGCCTCCACGCGTGAAAGTAAGTAATGGGTTGAGAAAGGAAGATGTGGAGGGTATGAAGATTAGTGGTAAGTACTTTTTGATTTTGACTTATTTCTAGGGGTAGGTTTGTCCCTTCAGGGTTGCATGGTTCTCAATCATAATAGGATTTGAAACGTGTGTTGCCGATAGAAACGTTATACTCGGCGGTGGGATTATAGGGCCTGTTGTCTGTGTACGTAACGGGTGTGCTTGGTTGCCATAGCTCCGCTGAACTGCTGGGATGCACATCAGTGCCTAGAGGAAACCGGAAGAGGATGTGGCTGATTGGCTAATGCTTTCTTCGTGGTTTGGAGATTAGCACAATGGGAAGTGGGCTTCCAACCACAATGTGTCGGCGCATCGGTGTCATTGCGTCTGGAGAAGAGGCACGGGAAGGGGGTGGCGTTGTGTTATTCAGGATATCCACGTTTGCATTGTGAAGAAGGGAAACGATGTCAGGATCAGAATGGGGCAAAGAAGACTTTGGACCATATTCCCACCTTAATTCGTGAGTTTCCAAGAAAAGCTGTTCCTGGGTGGTGCCTTTACACTCCCAGCTGAACAAGTACCGCATCTTTAACGTGTCGCACATGGCACGCTCCATTAACGTTCCTGGTTTAACTGGAGCGCAATGTTTACCCGGACTAGCTTATGCACACTATCTGCTCGTCTTTTATCCTTGTTGTTATATCTTCACACGTTTAATCCTCCCCACAGCCTACGGTCTGGAGAATCCTGACGGGGAAATGTATTTATTTATTGTTCGAACGCACTAAGCCCGTGGGCAACTAGTCGCTGGTTACAGTAGGGGAATATGCCCTATGCCAATAGGATTGTGAATTGGCACAGTACAAAATCGCTGTGAAATGATACAATTTAATAACCCCATACTGGACTGCTGGCAGGCCCAGCAACCAGTCTGAGCCTGGAGACGGGCTTAAAGTACTTATGATGTTGTAATGGTGGCAAAAGAGTTGGCAGGTAATCTACCGGAAGCACATCCAGTGTCCAGGCAAAGAATGTTGCAGGCTTGCTTTTGTAATTGAATCGGGCTATCAGGGCATAGACATATTGTGGAATCCCACGATTACCCTCTGACCGTTGCTTCTGTTTAGGTAACAATGATAATCCGTGGTGTTTTTGGGACAGGAGTGGGGTGGGAGTTATTGAGGCACCTGTATGATTGTACGCAGTGGTGGGAATGGAAAAAATGTGGTGGGGGACCCCACAACAAAAGGGCAGGGGGGAAGAATTTTGTTGGGGGGGGGCATGGCCGAGGGTGCGTGGTCTAGAGGGGGCGGGGCACGTGGTGGTCATCCAGCAATGGTGGAATACATTAAAAAATAAAAAGAATTTTAAAAAACGCCTGCGACGGCAGCATTGCGTTTTACCGCCGGCTTTGGCACTGGTGTGTAATGCTCACTACATGCACAAATGAAAGGAATCAGTTGTACACACCAGTGCTTAAGCCGCGGTAAAAGGCAATGCTGCTGGCGCGGCCGTTTTTTTTTCTTTTTTATGTATTCCAGCACTGTTCATGTGCTTGGGTGGCTGACTCTGGCCGGATACTGGCCCTGAAGAGGTTTAGGGGGATTATCAAGGGCCGGGCAGTGCTTGCCAGGATGAACAACACCACGGCCATGGCTTACGTAAACCATCAAGGGAGTTCTGGATCTCGATCACTGAATGTACATATCTGGAGCCGGGTCTCGGATCCGCCGAGAGCCGGCCCAATGACCAGCACTGATTGTACGGCAATGTTTTAAATGGGAACCTGAGTGTGTTGTAAGGCTCCGATTACTTACTGATAATCTTCATTACTCATAATCGTACTCTTCCTCGTCAGAGGCTCCCACCTCCCTCACTGGGACCCTTTTTTTCCTTCTAGAGGTACAATCATTCCACTTACCCACAGTGCCTTGATTACAAATTTCCCAAGTGGATCATGGGAATGTCCACACCTAGGACAGGAGAGGAGGTTATCAGTACTTTGACAAGCAACATTAGGACTAGGAGTAATGAAGAATACTGGTAAGTAATCAGAGCATTACCTACACATCTTTCTTTCTCATCCGAGTATTAACCTCTGAAATATACCCAGGCAGTAGACTGGAACAGTCCCAATGACAAACAACAAGCCAGCTGTTGTGGTATCCCAAGACCAATTTTATTATGCCATCAAGACATTCAGATCTTGCCAACAGAAAGCACCCTCACCCCAAACAAAACATCCCTGGGATTAGCCATGTTCAATCTATAGTGACGAGTGAACGTGTTCTAATCAGCCCATATGGCTACTCTACATTTCTCTTGTAGCAAAGCACACTGGGCGTCCACCCAGGAGTTAGCCATACCCCTAGTGCAGTGACTCTGCACATGATCAGGAATGGGTAACTCAGTCGTCACGCAGGCCATGGAGATAAACGTCTGTATCCAGCGACCGATGGACACCACTGAGTCCCTGCTGGGCCAAACGCCACCAAAAGACTATCCGTTTTTCCAAAATGTTCAGTTTTAGAGAGATATTATAGGACCTCCCTCCTCACGTCGTTGGAATGCCATGCCTCCTCCGCTAGAGTTTGAGGTTCCTGAAAAAAAAGACTGGAGAACCAACGCTTGAGAAGTGTGAAAATTAGAAACTATTTTAGGAAGGAACTTAGGATCGCAACACAATACCGCAGCTTCAGGGAGAACTCAAAGACACAACAAAGCTCCAATTTCACCCAACATTTAGGCTGAGGTAATAGCAATAAAAAATGCTGTTTTGTGGGTAAATTGTTTGATATCAATAAGCACAATCGGTTCAAAGGGAGGACGATGGAGACATTTTAGAACCAGTGGGAGATCCCAAGGAGGTTAAGCCCTTATAGGTGAGAGGTTGAGAGGAGGCAAGACCAGAGGCGTAGGCAGGGTAGGGCCTGAGGGGCAAGGCCCACCCAAAATCTGTGGGCATGTACAGATATTTATGTCAGTGCAGTGGGCCCAACTCCATTAGCTTCAGGCCCCATTTGCTAGACAATCCTGGCTACGCCTCTGGGCAAGACTCTTAAGAAATCTTCCGACCAGTGTTTCACCCACCAACTTCCCCTCCGGACCCCTTTTTAGAGCACTAAGAGCCACCCACTGAGAGCGAAGAGTAGAAACAGCCAAACTCCTATCAAACCCTTCCTGAAGGAATTGTATCACAGCTGAGATACCACAGAGAAGAGGTGAAATACGTAATCCCCTCACACTACTTTTCACAATTACTCCAACACTTCTCAAAGGCTTTTAAAGTTGAAGGGTGCTTAGAGTGGAGGATGGGATCCACCACTTAATCCGCCAAAAGGCCTTGACTCTTTAGACTCTCTCTTTCAATTTCCTGCCCGCCCGTTGTATCAATAGTTTTCCAGACCCACTTGTACAGGGCAAGACCACTTGGGGATCTTCCAAGCTGCCTGTAACTGGATATCCAGAACGGAAGGGAACTGCCCCCTCAAGGCCAAAAGGGAACTACCAAGATCACTGTTGCCCTGTTCTGTTTGATCTTTCCTTGTTAGTACCATGGGCAGATCTCTGCGAAGGTCCTGCCTGACGGAACCAACCCCTGAGTGCTGAGGCGGTGTGCCTCAAGATTTTCCACCCCTTTGATATGGGCTGGTTCCAAGGGCAGAAGGAGGCCCCTGCCCAAGACCCCATTTCCGTGGCAAGGACATTCCGTGATCGAGATCCAGAACGCCCTTGATGGTTTACGTAAGACATGGCCGTGGTGTTGTTCATCCTGGCAAGCACTGCCCGGCCCTTGATAATCTCCCTAAACCTCTTCAGGGCCAGTATATGGCTGACAATCCTCTCCAATTTGAGTATCTCAGAGAACCCTCCTGACTCAATTTTTCCTGTACATCCATGGACCCCAGAGTAGTACCTAAGATGAAGCTGATGGCCTCTGTGGTAAGGAAGATCCTCATGGGGCAATCCAACCCTTGGTCTGGAGACTATTCACCCTTTCCCAAGGGAGAAAGACCTTTCCCTGCTTGGTACAAAACTGGGCACCAATGAAGATTATATTCTGGGAGGGAACCAGCTGGGATTTCTGCCTTATTGATTGGGGTTCTCTGGTTCCGAAGGACCAGATGTAGATGAGCCTGTATTGATCCCCTCTTCTATGCCTTGATTAACAAATCATCTAGACATATGCTTAATTGAATCACCTGCAGATGAAGGTGAGCCACCAGGGGAGCTACCACTTTTTTGAAGACCCTTAGAGCAGTCTTTCCCCCAAAGGAGGGAGCTATGAAGTGGATATAACGGCACCTTAGTGCAAACCTTAGATACCTCCTTTGGGGGTGGGGTGCATGGCCACATGGTAGTAGGCATCCTGGAGATCCATGGATACCAACCAATCCCCCCTCCTATTATTTTTGAAGTGTTTCCAATTTGATCAGTTCCCCCTCTTAAATAGGCATGTTCAGGGCTTTCAGATGCACGATCAGCCTGGATTTGGGTATCGGGAATACTCAGGAATAGATCTCCTGGCCATGTTGGCTGGAGGAAGCCTAGAAATCGCTTTCTTGACCAATCACTCCCGGATAGCCTTGGACATGGCAGTCCTCCGGCTCTAGTTCCTTGGAATAGAAGCTATGGTCAGGAGCAACTGCATAGATGAGTCAGCATTTCTATCACTACATAAACTTGTGTATAGGCACGTTATAAATACCATATCATATCAGATAGTCTGCCTGGACCGTCCACAGAGCCCAGGCATCTGAAGGCTGCCTGTCCCAAACTGGGAAAAAGTGCCAGAGCCTTCCAACCACCACCAGCAGTCTGTAGCTGTCCTGAAGGTTTCAGAGGCCCTGCTCTAGCCGAAAGTCCTGCGATTGCAGAAAGGACTTGATTTTGGTAGTAGTAGAGTGATCCTGAATCTTTCACTCCGATGATTTGTGCCCACAGCTTGAAGGAGCATTGCCCCTTAACATGCTAGCATGTTTATCTGCCTGAAAGACTTTAAGGACTTTGTCTTCTAAGGAGTTTCCGAAAAGCATACTTCCTTCGAAGGCAAGCTTCACAGCAGTGGATTTCAGGAAGTCTTTGGTCTTCCAATCCTTTACATGAGTATGGCGTCTAGTCGAAATGCTGGTGTCAAAATGTACACTTCTTGAGACAGCAGGTGACCACACATCATCACAGGCATCACAGGCCCAGCAGCTAGACCATCTGTGCCGTGGGTACATTCAGACTCACTGCAGTAGGCATAAAGGCACCCTTGGGTGGCAACAGGCAGCATTTAACTTAGTAATTCTCTGCCCTGGACAGGACAGGAAGGCTCACCTTCACACTTCAGCCTGGATGGTGGGATCATGCCTTGTGGGGGGCAGTGTGACTCCTCCTTTTCCTTAGCTCCTTCCTGCTGCATCAGTCCTTCCTCTTCATCAGGTTCCTGGCATCTTCAAATTCCTCCTGTGTCCAAGTAGAAAGCCAACTCGTTGCCACTGTTAAAAAGTACACTTCTTGAGACAGCAGGTGAGGTTGAATATAAGTTTCTTTATTCAGGTTTTCAGGTATCTCAGTTTAGGAATAGAGTAGGACAGGAGTTTAGAGTAAAGCTGGAAATGAGCCCCCTAGCTCCCACCACCCAGGATACATCATTCTAACTGCCTGGGCTGGAACTGAACTCTTCAAATGAACACAGACCAACATTCCAAACACTCGGGGAACATTCTCTCCATGACATCAGACCATGACATCACCAGGCACAGAAACAGGATATAACACATCTCCCCTTCTTGCACCTAATAAGCAAGGGCAAAGAAGGCACAACATAACAGCTTGCTCCCAGCGCCATGGCTTTGCGCATGGAGTAAACTCCATCATACCACAAATCCAACAACAGTTCCAGGCGCTTTTGAATCTCCATAAGAATGGGACCACAACTGGAACCGACCTCCATGGCTTTGCGCAATTTCTTAAACACTCCAAGAACATTCTCAGCCCTATAGGACCTGTAGATATTCTCTTTAAGGGCCAGATGTGCCACTGAATGGACCTTCTTAAGTGCTGCATTGGCCTTTCAGGCGACTGGGACCCGGACCACTGTTTCTTCAGCTGTCATTGATATCTCCCCACCAAACTGACCAGAAAGTCATCCACATCCACAGTTTCTGGGAGAAAGGATTCTGTGCCTTTGAGAGGGTATAATTTCGACATGAACTACAACATAGCGATATGCTCTGGGTCATTCCACTCCTTCAGTAGTTTGTCCTTTATATCAGAAATCACTGGCAGACCCATTTTAGGTGTATGTTTATGCCGCCTGATCTTCGTATCGGCTGATCCTCCCTGGACATGCTTTCTCCTCCCTGGGTGTCTACTGCCCCAACCTCCTCTATCCAGATATTTCCCCTAAGCCTCATCCTCAGAGACTGAAACCACAGACGAGGAGCAGCAAGTCATGTCCAATGTTGAAGAAGAGCTTCAGGGGCAATTTTTTTTTCCTTTCTTCCTTCCTTCCTTTTCTTGAATCATCTGCCTCATCATCTTCTTAATTTACATTTGACAAAGAGAAAATCTTAACTGTTTTCCTTTTAGTTGCCTTCTTTTTACTGGATTTCTTCTCGGGGCTAGAAGAATCCTCTGACCGCTCTAATGTTTCTTCTTTTCCTAATGTTTCCCTAATATAGCTATGGAAAGCTGGCCTCTGTAATCTACAGAGTTCTGTATTAAAGTGAGGAAAATCAAGAAGACGCGGCAACCAGTAAACAAGACAACCGGGACAATCCGCCTAAATGCTTCCTGACTGCCACGCCAGTAAAGCAGCCAACCAGGTCCTTTTTTACTGGAAGACGCTCCCCTGCTAGGGAGCAAATGTCTGGAAGTGTCCCAGGTTGCTAAGATTCCATTGGGGGCACTCGAATATTCCCTCCAGTTTAGATAGGCAGAGCTTGCCATTCATTTCACTGCACCAACCATGCCCGGATGGAACCGAAAATGAATATGCGCGAGAGGCAGAGACTGGTTTCCATGCAACCAGTCTCTGCACTCTTACACTCATGTCTCAACCGCACCCCCTGCACCACAGAGAATGCAGGAGCCACGTTGTCCAGGGCCATCCCCGCTGGCCTGCTGGAGGAGATGCCGAGGAGGCCAGCTACATTGCTCCTCAGAATGCCGCACCGGGAAGAAGGGGTGGACTGACGTATAGGGAACTCTGGAGATTTCCCGGCAGGCATCTGCAGCCTGTGCCTCTTGTGTGTGGTAACCTATTTTATTTCCAAATGTTCTAATAGGAAAAGGGTTGGGCTTGCTAAAAATGTGTAATATGGGGCCACTTTGAACATTATTTCCAGGGATTTCCATTGGATCCCAGTAGACCCCTGCTGGAAAGATGTCAGATTCCTGGCTGGAGAACATGACATTTTTCATCTAAGGGATTGTGGAGAAGTGGGGGGTTTATACCTCGAGACGAAAAGAATAAATATTCCTGTGAGGGAGTCTGGACTCAAAGGTAAGTACTGGGACGAGGAAGAGGGGCTTGGAGGCAATGACCCAAACTGGCGAATGACAATGTGATTGCCGAAAAGTGAGACGTAGTTACAAAGTACATTACACAATGTGTGATGGATGGAAGTTGTGGAACCAATTGAAAAAGAAGTTTTCTTGGACTCAAATAGATGAGTGACACAGTGTACACTGACTCGTCTAATCCCCCCACCACTGTATGAACCCCGAATTCCCATTCGCCCTCTTCCCGCGGCGCTTGGCAGGGCCAGGTCTGCCGAAATGTTTCCACACAATAGCTGAGTCACGGTGCCCAGCGGCAGCGGGCCCTGCCCTTTCTCCGGCACCGCTTTGTTCTGCTTTGGGTTGGGCTCTGCCTATGGTCCCAGTGGACACATACTTGGCAGCACACGGGCCGGCATTCCTGAGACGTTCCCCGCCCTGTGTAGTGCTGGGGTGGACGTGGACACTTCCCGAATGCTTCGAAACAAATTTAACGTGTCACGCCGTGGCCAGCACCCACTTTAAATGCTCTGAGCCTTGCCGTATTATGTGCCGATTGCTAAGTAACATAACATAGCGGCAACGTCCATAGGAAACGTCACATGAAACGAAAGCACACAGTTTTGTGAGGTGGGATGGCTGGCTAGAATACCCCACGTCCCCAGGAAAAACACTTGGTGCAGACCAGGGTTTTTATTTATCAAAAAATATGCATATTGTCAGGGGCGTTGCTAGGGGGGGGGCTAAGGGGGCTATAGCCCCTGATCTTTTGGTTGTAGCCCCGGATAGAATCTCAGGAGTTACAGCCAAAAGACTAGCTAGCCCGTAGTCCCAACAGTTCCAACATCAGCTTAGCCCCGGGTCTTTTCCAGACCTAGCAACTCCCCTGCATATTGTATATTGACAGCTGACGATTTCCCCAGACGCCCACATCGAATTGGTAGCGTGTGCGCCTGCCCCCTCCCTCACACACACTCTTCCATTAAATGGCCTGCGCACCCGAAGTTCGGCCCTTTCAAGAAAATATTTGGGAATAAACGGGGGTGCGAGAATCTCGTGGCCTTGGGGAATCTGATATTATGGCATTGCCGTAAAAATGGCTGCAATTGCACATACAGAGACCCTGGCTCCATGATCACCCGTAGATGAGATGCAGTCTTAACCACAGCGAGGCCTCTGCATTCACCAGTAGAGCGATCGCTGCCATCGCCCATAGAGAGGCTGCTGCCATCAATACTGTTGTGTTTGGAACAATGTCTTAACAACTTACCACTCAAGCACATTTTCATTTTTGATATTTTTCATTCACCTTTTTACTCCTTTCCGTCTGTGCACACTCATTATTTTTCTTTCACCTACTCCCTCTCTTTGCCTGGGGTCCCTATTGTTTACCTCTACTTTCACACTCGACTGCTCAATCATTCTACTTCTTCATCAATCTCTTTACTCTTCTATCGCCTCGTGTTTTCCACTGTCCTTTTTCTGCGTTTCTGTTCTCCCTGATTCCCTCCTTTTCTCTCTGTGTCCTTCTTTCTCTCACCTGTCACCCCTTCACTCCCAGTCCCTTCACTCTCCTCTCTGCCTCACATGTATTTTGTTCTCTCCTGCAGGGAGCTCTTGCAAGGCGGGCACAGTCTGGTGTCCTACCTTCCCGATGGCAGGCCTGTGACGAAGAGCGCAGAGAAGCCGGTAAGGACTCTGCAACCTATTTCGTCCTGGAGCTTTCACTCGCAGTATAGCTCCATGTACTGAGCGTTTAGTCTTTGCTTATGTCTCCCAAAGCACTGCACTGCACTTGTCCGTCCATACATCAATATCCTGGCGCATAGGCCCGAGGCATGGGCTGTCTGTGCAGTGGCACAGGGCCCCACTCTCGGGGAGGGGGGCCTCGCAGGTCACATTATTTTAAAGTTAGGCTGTGCTGCTTCCTTGGACGAGTTGTGCTTTTTCCGAGAGAGGCCACAGTGTCACATCTCAAGCCATTGTGATGCTCTTAAGACAAAAACCCTCCCCACAGGCACCATAATTACTGTTAATCACTTTACTTGCTCTAGCCTAGCTTTTAAAGCATGAGCGATTTACACGTCCTGGCCCATTGAAGAGACCATTATTTTGGGCAATGTGTTTCCATGTTAAGAAATGCAAAGGGTCATTTTAATTCTAAAAGCACCCACAAAGCACCAGTTAGCTGCCTTCATTTACATCCTCCTCCAGCCAACTTAAAATATATCTCACAGAGCCATTTTAAACTAACTACATTATTTTCAGATGTTCATATTTAACACACCAAAATAGTTTATTTTTGTTAGTATGTGATATTTTCATCACACCACATACAAAGCCCGTAGTTGTCAAATATTGAAGCACAAACAGGTAACATTTTGACACACTAGTTTTAAGTCTTAAAAGTACATTTTCAAAACTCATAGGCCACGTTTTGCCTTCTGCTGAATTGCATTCTGGTATTTGTAGTTTCCCATTCAAGAAGAGGAGATTAATGCCACAATTGAACAATTTTTGCCTAACATGTTCTATAAGGATTTATGTATTTGTGTGAATACCATACTATGGTTTGTGTACTTTTTAAATCATATTTATAAAAGCAGAGTACTGTTCAAAACCAAACATGGGGGTAAGGGCAAACGATGAGCAGGCAAGCACATCATTTATATATGCCCAGGATGTGGTAAGAGGTTGAAATCCTAGAGATGTTATTTTTCCCTTATTGTGGCCATGTGTTGTTTTTTAGGGCATAAGTAGAGAATACATGTGGGTAGTCACACTTTTGTCAGAGGGTGGCTGCTACCCCACTTGGGTATTTTTGAGTCTGGCAAACTTTCTCAAGGATTTCACCCAGGTTGTCCAAGTGCAGACGCTTACCCACAAGACCATATAAAAGTGTCATCAAAACACTATTATTATTATTATTACTGGAATTTTGTTTTCCTGGGAATATTTCACTATAGATTATTGGGATTAAAAGGTTTGCACCTTTTACACTTTGCCAGCATAGTTATTGAAAAATCTCTCCTCTCAGGTAATTTCTCTGGTGTTGATTGTTTTTTAAATGACAATGCTGTTTTGTCTAAGGGGAAAGGTCAATTGAATCACACTTGTATTTTTTGCGATTTAAGATATGTACACTCACTGTGCGTATATTCATAGGTCCCAATTTTGATTTTTACTATGGGACCAGAGGCTCCCACACCTAGTGAAGCAAGGGAGCCGTACCCATACCATAGTCGAAACACTACATTTTACAGCACATTTTGAAACAGGAAAGGGAAAAAAGCCATATGATTTACAAGAAAATATAAACCTAACATCTCAGCAACAGTCACCTAACCTGCTCAGTTGCCATTGCAACATTCTGTTATGGAATCCCTGCTTCCCCTTTCAATTCTGATGAAGTCTAAGGGGGGTACATTGATGAATGAGGCTCCCTTCTTATTTTGTCTGCTTCCACAAAATAAAGTCTCACTCCTGATATTGCCACATAGGTAAATGTTAACAGTGACATATCATATACTGCACGCCACACTGTATTCATCTCCTGCCTTACTAATAGCAGCATGTTTTTAATGTAACTGCCCATGATATTTTGTATATTAAAGACTCATGCTGTGAAATCATTTTCTGTAATATCACAGGTCACCATTTATGCAAATAAGGCGGCCCGAACATCTTATGCCGCCTAGGGCCCCCCCGCAAATCCTAGGGTCAGCCCTGCATAGGTCCCTGGACTCTGTTGGCTGCGCGCGACTAAAAGGGACCTGTGTACAAGGTGCCGCACTGAAATGGGCGGCGCTGAAAGCGGTATGCCCCCACTCAGTGATGATGACCATGTGGTGCCCAGTGTGGCGCTGTATGCCAGGGTGCTGCTCAGCATGAGGTAGTGCCCCCCTAACAATCCCTGCATTGTAAAGTGTGCTCCCCCTTGTGATGTGAGACCCCTGCTGCATTGTGAGGCAAACACCTCCTGAGTCCTGTTGACCTGTGCCTGCTTCTTGAGGCGAGATCCTGAGGCGTGACACAGGGCCACCTCCACTGTGAGGTGTACCGAGTCAAGACCCCTTGTGCTGTGAGCAGACAGAAGCCCACTTCAGTCCCCACTGAGGCACTGGCGGGACCCCTTGCCCTGTCCCAAACACACACACTGTGAGGCACGACCCCCTCCTGCACCCTGACCTCACACTGTTTTCTTTCTCTTTTGCAGGTGAACTGCTACTACCACACGCGCGTGCTGGGGCTGCCCCACTCCAGGGGAAGCGTGAGTACATGCTCTGGAATCAGGTACTACAGGATGGGCCATTGATTTCATTGTTTGGTTTGGGATTTTAATGCACACAGTGAGCACACATTGAGCACACTGTGCACACTGCAGCTGAGAGCGACATTTACAGTGGACTTTCCCACGAGTCTGCTTCTCAAAATATATAGAAGAGAGCAACTAGACTAAACATTGAGTGGAGAGGGGCGGGTTGCCATTAACATTTTGAAGTGGGCTAACTTCAGAGACTGTGGGGGAGTGGCAAACTTACTTTTGTGGGTGCATCTCACTTCTTTATGCATTCTAATGATACTGATGGTGAAGCTTCAATGTTAAAAGCAGTTAACTCTCTCCTTCCTGCCTGAAACCACACACATAAGGACTGCTGTGAGAATGATCTGTCTCCTGTCCCACCCAAACCCTTCGAACCCCTTCCCTGACATGCAAGTGTTAACACTCCATCACAGTTTCAATTGCCTAAAAATGTATGCATATGAAAGCAGTTGCTAACAATGGAATACTTTACATGAGTAATTTCCGGGCCTTTGATAACTGCAGCCGCAGGTACCGTTTATTGCCTATGTCTGGTCCTGCCACTTCTCTGTAGGTCACCCAGGTCAAGTCAACATAACCCACTATTTCTGGGGTGGGAGGTGGGGGCTAAAGCATAACCTACCCAATTGTCGTTGCGCCACTGGAAGAGAACAACATCGGCAGGTAACCTTTTCAACCGGATCACGTCCTTCAATTTTATTTTATGTATCAATTACGTTCTGTACCTTTTGACCAGCATGCTTCCCTCTGCACCGATCAGTACGCATCTCATTGCACACATCTAAAATCAAACCAAGTACATTTTACTCTTACAAACATTATTATTATTATTATTGTGGTATTTCTTGAGTGCGGTCCGTGCTTCGAGAAGCAACGGAGCACGTTACAGAGGTATACAACAGTACCGATGCATAACAGAGCACTTTTCAGAGGTAACAACTGAACAGATATACAGCGGGGTGTAGGATCCCGAGGGGCACAGAGGGAAGGGTGAAGCTGTACAGGGTGGTGGGGACAAGAGGGCTGACCGCGTCTAGCGAGTCAGGTGGTGTGGGGGGCAACGTGATGACCTAGATGTTGAGCAGGAGAGACTCCTTGAAGAGGTGGGATTTGAGTACTTTTTTTAATTGTAGGTGCGGGTCTGATGTTGATGGGGAAGAGGATCCATAGTCTTGGCACGTAGGCAGAGAAGGCTTGTTTTCTGGTCCTTTCCTTTTTGCAGCAGTGGATTTCAAGTCTCCGCGTGTCCTGGCTCCTGGTGGTGCGCTGTCTGCCAGAGATGCAGAGTCTGCGAGATAGCTGGGTGATTTAAGGGTGACTGCCTTATAGATGATGCAGCAAGACAGCTAAACCTAACCCAGGGTGATGTGGTTGTATCTGACGAGGCCTGCAGCCACGTGTAGAACACATGTCAGGGACGCAAGGGAGGACGACAGGAGGCCTTTGAGGAGGGCATTGCCCCCATCCAGGTGAGATAGCACTAGTGCTTGAACAGTGGATCTAAACCTGTCCGGAGTGAGGAAGGGCTTGACGTTTCGCAGGAGGGAGCGCTGATACCCAGCTGTCTGAGTTTTCTTAGCTATGTGTGTCTTGAAGGAGAGGCGTTTTTCGATGTGGAACCCAAAGGACTTGGCGCAGGAGGTGCGCTTGGATGTGAAGCCCTCAGGGTTCATGGTTGCTAGCCAGCTGTATGTCTGGATGTTCGGTGTTGTTGGTGAGGAGTAGGAATTCGGTCTTGGAGGGGTTGAGCTTCAAGTATGCACCGGAAATCCAAGACTGGATCAGCGAGAGGTAGGTTTTGAGCTTGTAGATGTCCTTGATGGAGTCGATCTTGAGGTATAGCTGTCTGTTGTCTGCATCTTGTTGGATGTTGATGTTATGTGTGGCTAGAAGGCTCCCAGGAGGCTGTCAAGGATGTTGAGGGCATCATCGACCACCTGTATGGTTGCCGTCTCCATGCTGCATCTGCGTCTGAACCCAGATTGTTAGGTTTGGAGGAGATTGTTGGTGTTGATTTTATGCTGCAGTTGCGTGGCTTCCACTTTCTTGAAGATGGTTGATGGGGCGATAGTTACCTAGGTTGTCAGGATCCAGAATGGGTTTCTTTAGTAGAGGGAGGATTTGTCCTGTCTTATGGTCAATTATTATTATTATGGTATTTATTGAGCGCAGACCTAGCTTTCAGAAGCAACAGAGTGCTTTACAGAGGTTTACAACAGTACAGTTGAATAACAGAGCGCTTTTCAGAGGTAAAAACAGAACAGATGTACAACGGAGCGTAGTATACAGAGGGTCGATGGGAAGTTGCCTTGAGTTAGGGATATGTTGATGGTCTCACATTTCTAAAAGAACATTCCAGTGGTGGTTCTAGTCTTAAACCCCATTATCCATTTATTTCCAACACTCTCCAACTCACATCTCATTGCACTCTCAGCTCACATCTCATGATGGCAGTTCGATCACATCTACCCGTCTCATCACACCTGCAAGCTGACACCTCACATAACTCACTGCACCCTTCATAGCACCTTCTGCTCAGATCCCACTACACCTGAAATATTATACTTTTCAACCCTTTTCTTTACACTTTTGACATGATCATGCAATTACACCCACCCAGTACTTAATTTGTGGGGGTGTTTTCCAGGGCTGAGCCTTGGCACTTATTTCGGAACCTCATCACTTATTGTCTGATATCCTGTTTGATTATGATGAAGCGCTTTGGCAATTGTTAGTTTAACTGTCAGTATATTTACACAACAGGCAACAACAGGGTGCATTGGCCTAGTATCAGCAACTTGGGTTAGCTCATTGTACTTTATGAACTTGATCACCTACACTGGTTGGCAGTTCGAGTAATACATTTTCATGAATAACAATGGGTTGGAGGGTGACAATGCTGGGTACACGTGATGGCTATGCCCACACAATGCTCCAGTCAGCCTGCGTGACACAGTGCTTCAGTACTACTGTAATAAGCATCAGCAATGCTACAGCTGGATGGGTTGACAACAGGACAGCTAGCAGCAATAACACTGGGGCAATGCCAGGGAAAAGGCCACTGCCGAGGAGGAGCACCCATCCATACCTACACCAGAAAATCTTGCTGCAGAGTTTGACAGGAAAGTTCATCAGTTCAGAAATTATTCTGCCTGCATTTGTCGATCAATGTACAATAGGAGGAAATAATGTTTGGCCTATGTTCTGTGGCAAGATGGTCAGTAAGTTCCACCTGCCATCCATATAATCGGAGTAAAGTGTTAATGATGAGTATGGGCATAGCGTTTTCCAATGCAGTTTTGTTATTATAAACCGCTTCCGTGAATAGGCCCTTACTGTTTAAAGAAGCCCTTAAACATGTTTCCAATTTCAAGACATAACTAGCATCTTATGTAATGTTGATTGGTATTTGTAAATCAAGTGTCTGCCATAGTGAGAGAATCCATGGACACCGAAAGAGCCAGCACAGTTTGCAGCTTCAGCCCCACCAAATATGTTGACACTGGCAGAGCAGCTGTATGTGGTGGCAACAGTGGCAGATAGATGTCCGCCCTGACGTGCCACAGGCATGCTAGGAAATATGTGGGCCCTGGCACTTATTCTTTTACATATTAAGCACTGTGCCCACCAACTCACATCGAATGATGCATGTTGCATCTCATTACATCTGGCAACTTGCATCCAGTCACACGTCTCATGTCTCAATACACCTGTCAGCTCAGATCTTATGACTCCTGTTGGGTCTCATCTACATGTTTGCATATAACGTGTGCGTTCTTGTGTCTAAAAACAACTCTGGTGGCACAGCGAGAAATTGACATGGACATGGAATCTCCAAAACAAATAAGTTGTGTCAAAAAGTTTATGCAGACACCAAGCCTCTGTCTTCAATATGGCAGACCAGTCTGCTCAAAAACACAAAGAAATCCCCCATACTCAATGCCACAGGCTTACACGTATTTGAAAAGACTAGTTGGTGACTACATACAGCTACATATTCTTTGTATTGGATTTCAACCATTGAGCCTGATGAAAGCTGCTAATAATATATCAAACTGAAACTGGTTGACATGACATTTGAGGCAAAAAGTTTACTTGATATCCAGTCACATTTACTGTTTGTGAGAAGGAGTGGAGTGAACATCCGAGAGTTAAAACAGAAGCCTTAGCGCAACAAGGCATAATTCTACACAGGAAATTTGGCAAATTCTCGCTAAAGCCACTTATTACATTTTATAGGCAAAAGGTAGTTACAATTTTTACCTACGGGAGTGAATTTTTACCTCACACCTTGCTGAATTTAGACTGGAAAATATGTGACCGATTGGAAGCTATTTTTTGGAGAATTTTTTTAGCTCCCTGAGTATAGAATACTCTTTGAATTAGCCTTACAGTCAATGAAATCAATCATGAGATGGAAATCTCTGGACCTATTTAGAAAAACCTTGTTGGATGACAACAACCAACCGTTCGAAATTTTAAGAACTAAGGACACCACCTCACATGCCACTATTCTAAAAATGTGGAAAGAGCCAGGTATTCAGATGGACATTTTTGATTTTCTGATGGAAACCGTAATACACCGCCCTCAAGAAATAAAAAGAAAATTAAAGAGCGGACTGGATAGAGACAATAGAGAAGAAAAGCATGTATAAACATGCAAAAAGAGGATTGAGCAAGAACAGAACGTTAAATCAGCTCCGTTCGTATCTTGCTCTCTTCCCCTGTCAATATACTAGAGACCTCTTTCTGAGAAGGCGGCTCAATATTTTACCAACAAGGGAAGTTCTTGCGCCCAGAAAACAACTTGGTACACAGCCCCTATCGAACGTTTTTGTCAAATAAACGGTCCTATGGAATAATTATATCACATCATCATGATTTTCACGGCGCTGGCCAATGTACAACAAAGATTTGCTGCAATGGTACCAATAGAGAATGTGGCACTTTCTTTAGAAGATAGATGGTCAACATTGATGTTAGGGACCAAAAAGAAATTGACATTTAGAGTAGTGCAATTCCGGCTAAAGATAACCAGGAAAGAACCATCTACATGGTCCATAAGGAGCAGGTTTAAGGACTTTATTAATTGAAACAGGGAGCATCCCCAGTGCTTGGGTCTTATTGAATTGAGAGCAAAAGCACGATTACGAATTGGCGAATTGTGTTACTTATCTTTTGAATTGCCTTGAAGTTAAATAAGTTCTTTTATTAAGACATTGAATTATTGGATTTTGATATAATGAAAAAGTTTTGTAAAATAAAACTAAATTATTTAATTAAAAAAGAAAAAAGAATTGACTGTTTATTAAAAAGTAGATTTTTTGCAATGGATGTTATTGTTGCTGCTTGAATAAAGAAGCAATATGTTTTGGTGATTGTGGACAGGAAGCTCATTGACCTCCTTACATAGTCTGTGTCAAAGCACTTTTTATCACACTGGTTAAATCTTACATACGCCTCCTCACATCTCATCACAATAATCGAAATGAGTTCCACCAGTCAAATCCCATTATACATGCAATACCATGTCTTTATTACCTTCCATCATGCGTCGCACCAGCAAATGCCTGCCATGTTGTTGCTACTTATGTCTAGCACATGTTGTTAAACCTGCGAGCTCCCATCACATGGCAGCATTCCCCTGGTGTCTCATTGCCCCATGTGATCATATGACAACTGTCTGTGCTCATCCCAAGGCACTTGCCAGTTGCATCCCATTAACTTCCCCGCTCTCATCTCATTACCCCTGTAAACCCACATTTCATTTGACTGGCCGTCTCCCATCGCACTATGCTGGTCAGCTTGTATCTCATGACACCCGTCACCTCACTTCAACTGCCAAATCTCATTACGCCTACACTAGTCCACCGCATCCCTCATTACACCAATATAATATTGTTAAAACCCGCCCGATTGCATCTCATTGCTCCCGCTAGCCCAGAATTCTTTATCCTTGCCATGCTGCCTTGTAATCCATTAAGCCCGTCAGCTCATGATGGCTCCAAAATCATTTCAGCTGCCAAATCCTGTTACACATGTAAGCTTACCTCTTCCAATTTACAACTTTTGACATCTCATTACAGCCGTCAGAGTATGTTTTATTACAATGGTCCACTCATCTTGCAGTACAAGTGTGCGATTATAACATGCCACAACTCTGTGTAGATGTCAATTTACATCTCCTCACACCTATCAAACCGAATCATACTTAACACATTTCAGTACACCTGTCAGGTCACTTCTGATTACTGTAATATCAAATGAGGGAATTTAAGTGCCAACAAATAACTAAACAAACTCTGTCTTGAGTTTTCTTCGAGACCCTCTTTTCACATTTATAGGTCTTGTGAACGTGTATGTGGAAAGAACTTAAACTAAAAGAAGCTACAATTGTCAAAATGATCCCAATTTCCCCCCAGAATTTCCCCTTAAATGATTTTCTAAATCTGATCTTGCTGGTCTCTTAGTGAAAATAGAAGTCTCTTTTCTGTGGTCATGGTCAGTAAGAGCTCTTCGTTCTTCCCAGAGGCACTCTCTTCCTCTCTGGAAGCCGAAGCTACAGCATCACGCCGGTGGCGGATGATCCCAACGGAAGACACCTTCTCAGCAAGATCCCAAATGCTAGTGGTGAGAAGCAACCATGCGGTGCTAGATACGGACAACCAGTGATGCCCTCAGAGGGACACCGTCCTCGGCTTCGCCGGGTATGTAATGGGACTTGGGGAAAGGGTGCCACTGAGCCCAGGCTGCTATTGTCAGATGAGTAGAGTGTGTCAAGGCCCATAGTTAAGAGTTAGAACCTGCAAACGTTACAAAGCATTGCCTGTCTGTGTTCCTGCTAGTTTTTGATTTTATCATTTCATAGAAGGGGGCTTCTAAGTTTACATGCCCTCTGAAACTGTCACTGATCGAGTTACTGAATTTTTAAAATACCAATGGGTATGTTATTGGGTCTTGTATAGCACACCTTCTACCATTTTTCAGAGTTTCTTAGCACTTAGGAACATGCAAGAGGTGGGCTGAGGTAAGCTGGGAAGAGAAGTCTGTATGAGTGTAGAGGGGGCGAGAAAGGTGGTTGAGCATGCAATTTTATTGCATGCAGATTGGAAGAAAGTGGTCCCTCGTTTCAGGTACGCTTCTAGGTTTTTGTCCTGGCCTGGGAAAACCCTGTGATGTGTAGGTTTGGTATCAAGTGTGAGTTTGTGTGGTGACTGCATTCATGGACCATCCTCAAGAGTGTTTAGCATTCAGTGGTTCAGTGCTATGGTAGGGTGGAGGCATGTGGCCTCGGTTGTGGAGGGAGACAGAAAGGTCAGTTGTGTTAAGAATAAAAGTGATGCATCTCTTCTCTCTAAAATGTGTACATTTAACACAGCAATAAAACTCAGTGGGCCTGATCGAGTGGTAACAGCCCAGGGCCCAAGCTATAGGCTGAATTCCAGAGCCCAAGTTATAGGCCTGAGACACAAGGGTAAGGGAGGGGAGGTTCGGAGTGGGGAGATGGTGGGGCAGGGGAAACAGCCATCAGGCTACTCACAATGCGGGTTGAAATCGTAGGATTCAGCCTGTGATCCGAGCAATCTGATTGGTTGCCTCTCCCGCCCCAGGTGCTATTTAATAATTTAGAACATCCCAGATGATGGGATCTGCCATCAAGTCTGCCCATAATTTGCCAATGCCTGAAAACAGCCCCTACCTGTGTGACCCTTTCTACCTTCTAATTTTCCTGTGCCTTACCTTTTTTTTAAAAGTAATTTGTGTTTTGTCTCCTGTTTTTGAAAGGAGTCGAGCCACACATTTTTCAATCAAACTTTATATTAAGTTTTGCGAAAAGCGAAAAAGGACTCAAATTAAAATGGCTTTGTTTTGGCTTCCATGGGATGAGGGCAAATAGAGGATGATACAGCAGTGAGAGGGGAAAGCACAGGACAGAAAGTGCTATGTATATATATTTATTTCATTTTACGAAAAGAAAAGTATTGGACAGCACTAGGTGACACATGGCGGTGAAAATGATAGCAGATTAATTCTACTTATGAAAGGCAGAGTGAACACATAAAGATGAGACTTGAGGGAAAAGCCCGGAGGCCTTGTGGAGTTAGGAGCAATGCACTAAGCAGGAACTTGGGCAGACTTCACATAACATTGCACCCCTTAAAGTGCCCAGTATTCTATTGCTCGAATACAGCTTATTTTCAGGTGCTAGAAAGCCAGATGACCCTTTCTCATGTCCATTACTCTGATGTGTTTACTATTTCAGCTTCGAAGAAACGTGCTCAGTGAGATGAAATACATTGAGTTGGTGATAGTTGCAGACCAAAAGGAGGTGAGTTCCAGGTGAATCCCCCGCACATCCTAAACCTCTCACCCTACATATTGACCTGTCCCCGCCATGCCTATCTGACCTCGCAGAGACCCAATGCCCTGATCTGTTCCCTTTTTCTCACCATCTACCCTCCCGCGTTGTCCCCTTTGTCTGTCCATCTTTGCCATAAGGGATCTCCTATTTGCTGCCTCTGGGATGTTGGGTTGTCTCTTAGGTGTACTGGTCTATATAGAATTGCGGAAATTCGCCAACAGACTGCACTCTTCTAAAAGGCTTTATAAACGGAAGCAAAGCCAGTGGGGGTCATTGAAATTTCCCCGGTGCAGTTAAAAATGCAGGTAAAAGTGCTGGTAAACCTGGTACTGTAAGGAAGGCATGGTATCAAAGTAAGACGGACACAAGTGACCACAGTTCAAGGGTGTTTATTGAACTTTATCAAGTGTGTGAAAAACTCCTATCTCTAAGATTGGAGCAAGCTGTGACCATCAAATGAATAATAATACAGTCATAGTGGAGTCTCGTAAAAGAAAAGGGCCTATACTAAAAAATAAACTATTGCCAATACTTACCGCTAAGTTACAAATAGTGTGGGGCAATGTTCACGAAAAATAAAGAAGTGTTCACAAAATAAATCAGGATGTTCAGGCCGTTGGCCTCCCTTCCCCATGTTTTTAGTACGGCACAAGGCGGTTCACTTGAGCATAGCACACTCTTGGGCTTCTTCGGTACAACGAGACAGTTCCTTTTACCAACATCAGGGCCTGCTGTGTCCAAGTCTCTTACATTCAAAGGCTCTTAATTCAGAGGGCCTGATGTACCAAAAACAATGAAAAAAGTTCCTTTCCAAATACCCAAGTCGTGCGAGTCACTCTTCACCCTGGATCCAACTGTGCCGAGATCGTATCCCTTTTTATACAATTAGCCTCCCTCAGCCGGGATCAGACCAATTTCAGTTCATAGGCTATCAATGACTTTTGAATGTGCACAGGATTTAGCTTGACCCACTGCAGGACCACTTCAATTTCACAGTTTAATAATTCTCACATGCTCAGTAGGATACTAAACAGAGATCTTCAAGTGAGCACCCACATGGCGCCGCACCACTCTGTATCTTGTACCTATTTTGAAAGGTGGGGGGGTTGAGCTTCTAGGTATCCCACATGGTAGGATGGGGAAAACGTGTTAGAGGGAAGGGGATACTGTGTCTCACCTTTCAGTGTCCCACTTCCGCTCCCCGAAGACCCCTCATCCAGGTGATCCTCCCGCACTGGTCCACCCCCAGGAACTGAATTCAATAGTGATGGCCATGTCCTGGCCACCTGGATGACAGATCCCCGAGGACTAGCTGGTGAGCCACCTTCAGGTTTCTCACAGTACTGACACTTTTACCGCATATGGGGAACACATGTTTGCCGGTGGGGTGAATGATTTACCCCCAGCTAAAAGCTGGTGGTAAATCGGGCCCCCACCGGCAAAACAATGGCAGCATTTCCGGCACAGTTATTACTGGCAATCCCCTAAATGGAGTCCTATGGGACTTCATGGAATGGGGATTTCCTGCTGTTGCCGGCGGTGATACTGGGATATAGGGCACCGGTAACGGTTGGTCAGTTTCCCGGTATCCCGTTGGTAATACCAGTGGGATACCTGGAAACTTGTAATGAGGGCCAGTGACATGTCAGGTACAGTGATCTATGTGGGACTAGGCTTCAGGGGTTACATGCATGTACCAGGGAGGGTGGTGTTGTAATATGCTTTCTTCCTGCCTTGTCTTCGATACGTCAGTGGTGATGTCATGGCAGTTGTAAGAGTGGAATGTGGTGGGAGTGCTGACTGCTCAGTGTTCTGTGTATAACAGCTGGCTCAGAGATAAGGTGTTGTGTCCTGTAAACCTTTGGGCTGATCTATCCTGCAATGTAACTAATAAAGAAGATTTCCTTTTGTACCTGCGGCTCCTGGTCATCTCTGGGAAAGGACCCCTTGCTTATCCGTGAGGATAGGGTGATGTGCATGGATAAATTATAAGGACTGTGAGAAACCAAAGGACGTCTCACTTGCTAGTCCCTAGGGATCTCTCTTTCTCAGGTGGCCAGGGCACGTTCATCGCCTTTGGATCCAGACCCTGGTGGTGGACCAGTGCAGGTGGATCACCTGGGTGGGGGATCTTTGGGGAGTAGAGGTGAGGCAACCGATGGTGAGACGCAGTATTCACCTCTTTCCCGTGCCTATATCCCATCATCTTTTTTAGGATTCTCCAATGTCCGAACTCCCACCTACCCCCCTTTCTACATAAACACTGGGCCGAGGAAGAGGGCGACTGGGAGTAAAGAGGCTAACCCTTACATATCTCATTGGACATGTCACATTAATCAGGTTGGCAAAGTCAGGCACTTGACCTTAATCACATTCATCTGATACCAGACACACTCTGAGAAAGGTGAGACGCGAGAAGGAGCAGATCTTCCAGGGCAAAGGCAAACCCACTGGAGCGGGAGTACCGATTGAAGGAACAATGGAGAGGGGTAGGAAAACCCTGAAGTTCTCTAAAGGAGGTTGTTGCCTCTGGGAAACCATGAAAGAGACACAGAGAAAGCCAAATCCCAGACAAGAAGAAGTCTGCATTGTGTTTCAAAGACTCCAGCAACCCTCCCAGGTGAATGACAGGGCTGGGAAGGCGAGGCCAAGCCTGTGGTATCAACCTTGACTTGTGAATCAAAGATGCAAAGAAAATAAAGGAATGCACACAACTGGTGAGTTAGCGAAAGACCGGAAAGGCCCGTTCTTGTCAAGGAAAGTTTGAAGCTCCAACAGTGCATCTCACAATTGAAGGTTGCACGCATGCTGATGAGATGCGAAAGAAAGCAAACAAGTAATGAACTTTTAAGTTACTGATAACTGTGAAGCCAGTGATACAGAGTAGCGTAGTGGTCCGGCAAAAGGAAATAGCCCACTTGAAAGTCTCCACAAAATGTTTGATGTCATGTTATAAAGCGGCAAAGTGAATGTACTTTGAAATGCGCAATGGGTAAGATTTCTTTTAACTTTTCCGGTTGAGGTATAGAACTACCAATACCAAGAGACATTGTGGCAAATAACATTAAGGAAAACCTGAAGTGAAACCCAAAGTGGCCCTGTGGCGGTCTATGGTAAAAGCCTTGTACATTCGAAAGTCTCCAACATCAGTGAAAGGTCCGAGCCTGACTGAGGGAGACCAGGAAACATGAAATAAGTTAGGGGAAGGGAACCCCTAAACAATGTGAATGAAGCTTGGGAAAGGGAACCCCTGTGAGTGCTGTGATTGCGAGGTCCGAGCCCGGCTGAGGGAGATCTACGTTGAATGAGGTACTTTTGGTTGAAAGGTCCAAGCCAGACCGAGGGCGACCTACGTGAACTATTGATGCCTTGAGAGGTCCTAACCCGACAGAGGGAAACATACGTGAACATTTGTCGAACTGTGAAAGAACCTTTGGAAAGCTAGAATAAGTGGCTTTAACGTGGAAGGCCAAATGGGCCTCAACCCATGTTTTGAGCTGCCTTTTTTTGATAACCAGAGCCAGAGTATGTCATCCTGTTTACGCGTGCCACCTTACTCTGTGCTGTCCAACGTGGGGAGCAGAGTAGACTTGTATAAGAGATATGGCAGGCATTAGGTTTTGTTAGTATAGGCCATTTTGATTTGACATAGACTGACTAGGGCTATGTTTTCTTTATTATTTGATGGTAGAGACTACTCCCATCATAGCTATACGGCAACATAGGAATTTTTCGAAACCCCAAGAATCTAATAAAGGTTTTGAAACTTGTAACTTGTGTGCCAGTATCATACTTGTGATACCATGTCTCCCTCTGGTGATATAAGGGATGGCAGAGTCTACTATATCCTACTTTCTATAAGCCGATGTGTGGTGGCATTGGGCAGCACAGAGTGGGATAGCATGTGTTGGTTATGAGCTTTTCTATGGTGGTGTTTGAAGGCTGGGAGATCTGGCAGGTCCTGTTTCTCCTTTCTAAATTTGTTTCACCTTGTCCCGTCTCCTCTCTCAGTACAAGAACTATTACTCGGACATGGCGAAGCTGCAGCAAAGGATGCTAGAGATTGCCAACCAAGTTGATGAGGTAAGTCTATGCTGGAGATGACAGCCCGAGAGCAGGCATCCGGTTACTCTCACCATTGCATCTTAAAAGTTGAACCATGCTCCCTTCAGCCTTATGTACAGTGTGCACGGCTGGGTCATTCTGGGTGGGGGGCGGGTGTCCGGGAGTAGGAAAACAACCTCTTCCATATGCTGCCCCTCTCTGGGTGGTCTGTATCCAAGCCCATGCCCCCAAGTTCATGTTCTTTTCAAGCCAACCTTCTAACTGCATATACTGCCTTTGCAGTTTTACCAGCCGCTGAATGTGCGTGTGGTTCTGGTGGGTCTAGAAGTCTGGAACCGTGACGACCAAATCTTGGTAGGTGGAAACCTTACAGACACGCTGAACCGCTTCCTAGCATGGCGTCAGACAAACCTGCTTCCGCGGATGCCCCATGACAACGCACAGCTCTTAAGGTAAGAACATTGCTTCAAAAACATTTGCAGAACAGAATCAGAGATTGACACGGACACGTCTGTGAATGTGTGCAGTGTTCACTCTTTCTTCTCCCCGGTGTAAATGTAACTCCTTAAAGTACCCAGATTTAGTTTAAAAATAAATACACATAGCAAAATAAAAATGAAAGAAATATATTTTAAGGTGTGCTTCTCAAAAGCAATTGCAAATGTTAATTCATCTATGACATAGCCAGTCATTTGCTTTCTATGTTGAGACTGGTAGCTGTTACCCTCCATGTGCAAGAAAGGTGGTGTTGATAAATTGCGGTCACACATCTGCCTTCCGACCTTTGAGCTGTGGTGAATCATTAACATGTCTAAATCTAGATGCTAGTTCTTTTTTTCTAAAGACTTCCATGACCATTTATTAGAATATTTATTTATTTATTTATTTATTTATTTATTTATTTATTTAATGTGTTTCAGTTAATTAAAACTTTTCACATTTTTAATCAAGAATATTACGAACAATACATTACATTAACACTTACATTTCATACATTTATCATAAAATACTAAAACATAAAACAAACTCACATTTATCATATTATCAGATTTAAATCTCATTTACATTTTTTTTTAAATATGTACACTCCATAAAATCCCATCGCAGACTCTTACAAATACCACATACAAATACAATAGTCAACAAACACTCTTAAATCATTCCAAGCGAATATTCAGTATTAGGAGCCCCCAAATGTATGTGGAGAAAAAAGCCCTAATTTCCCTCTAATCATCTTTGGGTATCCTCAATGTGACTTCCAATCAAATTCGGTAAAGTGCTAACTGCAAGTATTTAAAATCAGAATTTAAACAATGAATACAACAATCTGAGTCCTTAATAGTATCAACGTTGGGAACATACAGCCCCAAATATTTTAGCTATATGTGGCCCAATTCTTGTCATGAAATGCTTAGCAGACTCGAGGTAAATCCTTTTTTTTTTTTTTTTAAGATTCTGCAAGTTCTCTCATGCACAGGAATCTTCTTCATGGGGCCCAGGATAGTCAAAACGGGTAAGCGATTCAATCGCAAAAGCATTATACATCTTCTCAGATCTTTCGTTGGACATAGGGTCATAAAAGACACAAAACTGTATGTCCTTAAACTGCACAGATGTTCAAAGTTATTGCCCAAGTCCCACTGCTGAATGTTTCTTGTGATGCATTTCTTCATGTCATAAAAAGTATCATTCCAATTTGGAATCCACCCAACATTTTCAAGTTCTTGCTTAATTTGCATCACATACCTTGTTCGATCACTCCTTTCCATCTCCTTACCAATGGAACACAGGAGCAATTCCTTTTCAGAGGTCATAGCTTTTATGTATAATGTTACTCATTTAAGGGTCCCCATATATAGAATGGACATCAGCCCCAGTTCCAATCAAATTATTTCTTTTGGAACACAGTGGGGTAGACCAATAATCCTCCTCCAAAAAGTACTTTCAACTTTTGTTAGCCAATCCCAATTATCGATAGTTAATGCCTCTGACTTTATTAAGAGTCAAAAGCAGCTTTGAGGTCAATATATAGGGCATATAGACTAGGACTACCTTTTATGCGTGCTCTTTCAATCAACCTATCCACCGCCCTTATATTGGCCACCGTAGAGCACTCTGCTCTAAAACCAGTTTGAGATCTATCCAAGGTGGCATTCTTTGTCACCCATGCTTGCCTTTTTTGCAATAACAGATAGGCAAAACAATGTCCAGTGATATTCGTCATTCAGAGAAGTCTATAATTTTTTGGCTCCTGTATGTCTCCCTTCTTATACACTGGAACCAGCATGGCTGTTTGCCATACACTAGGATTCTGCCCACTCTGCAATACTTTCTCAGAAAGCCATAACCGGGTCTTGGCCCACATTTCTGGCTCTGGTTTTATAATAATATTAGCCACTCCGTGAGGGCCGGGAGTTTGCAATGTCTTCAATCTCTTCGTTTTATACATAATCTCATCCTCCTCCATAATGAATTCATGTTTATACTGATATTCACTACGAGTGACCATAGACAGCTGCTCGCACTCCCCATTGATTTACCCAGGTATTCGCCCATTGCTGTCCACCAATGGGATTAATAGTTTTCCGATTCCTAGCACCGTTTGTCTCTCCCAGCATATGCCATATATCACGAACATTCTTGGCATTCAAAATTGCGACCATGCATTGCCAATCCCTTATTTTACTCTTTCTTCCACCAACGAATATAGTTTCCATATTGGTTTTTAATTGTTTTACAGATGGCATATATCATGGGATTGGTCTTGCCACTATACTTGAGCAACCGTATCTCTCTCCTCATTTCACGCTTCCTATTTCCTATAACACAATCATATGCTCTTACTACTCTACCGCCGCTTACAGTGTGAGGGGCAGCATAATACCCATGTTTTTTCTTAAAATTCCAGATCCATACTTCCATCTCTTCACTAGTTCAATACTCAATGTTAGTCAACAAGGGAGCAACACTCCCCTTAATTCCCACCTTAGCCCTTCTGATGTTTCTGTGGGACCATTTAATACTGTTCCCAGCTTGATTAACTTCAATTGCTATCCCTCTAGTGAATTCATCACTCACGTTTCCTACAGAATATTGCATGGTAACTGTAGCATGGCCAATAACGTTGTTCTCTTTCATGGTCAATCCTACCACCCCATGGAGCAACACAACACTAACAAAGAAGTAGGCAAGCGTGGCACGTTTATTACCCAATTTCCATGAGTAATTACTGTTACGATCACTCTCAGCATGTCAGTTTAGCATGTTTAGGTCGCATTCACTTAGCAATTCCACCCATTTATTTCCTTCACAAGAAGCATGCACTTGTAACATTGGGCTTTTTCTGTCCAAGTGGGGATGGGGGGGACTTCATTTCTGCAGATACAACTGCAGTTTAAATCTCCACCCAATATAACAAGATCTCTTACATTCCCTGTGGATATTCATTCAACAATTCAAATTTTGCAGTTTGCAGATTATCATTTACTATATCCCCAGAGGGGTTATAAGTATTAACAATGAGCGTTCGGCCTCCAGAGTAGGGATTAATATCATCGACCTCTACTGCTAACACATATCCGGGCATAGTGGGCCAACAATTTTCCAGGCCTTCAATTGATATGAATATTACTTAATCAATCTCGGATATAATGTCATTGATTTCGACAGTGTGCAGTTAAAAAGCAACACACACAACAAAACAATATATTTTCTTTCTGGTAATATTGTCACTTAAAAGTAATTGTGCTCCTAAATCTTTATGGAGATCCCTAGTTATTAATAAACACCTGCCTTCCCTATTAGGCATATCTCACTTTTGTTCTGGCAGTGTTTTGTTACTCTACAAGAGGATGGGTGATTGTGGTGTTGCTCAAAAGTGGCAGTTAGTTAGGCAATTAATTTTTTCCAACGCCTGCTCTGTTCCAGCATTGGACATGGGTGCACCAGATGCCGCAGGTGGGCTACCGGGCCCTCTGTGTGAACTTTGCAACTGGAAGCCTTGCCTTGGTGACGAGGGAAGGGGGTGTGTGAGAGAGGGGGCACTGATACATTGGGCAGGTAATGAACATATCACGCAGCCCTTGCGTGATAGACATGGTTTCCCGGTCGATTACCCAAGCACAGTGTCTACAAAAGTCACAGACTTTCAGGAAAATAAAGTATACTTGGCCACGTTTCTCATCATGGTGGAGTCTGAGTCTCTGAGACCCTAGTCATAGTTCTGCGTCTTTGTCTTGGCTGCATCGGCTCTTTGGACTGTGGATGACATGTAGTTCCACTCCTCCGTTAGGGGTCTCTTTACTTGGTAGGCATCCCTCTACCTGTACATTGGCCTGCATTCCTCCTTTGAATACTTGATCACTGGAGCTGATCTGTCATAGTCATTGGCCCTGGCTCAGGTCACTATATGAATCCTTACGCGCCAGGTCTTGCCTTCTTCCTTTCCCTGCTCTTTCTCCTCCACCATCTCTTGCTTTCACATTTTCTCCTTCACCTTCTCCAGTTCTCATTCCTACTCATGCTCTTGTTCTCCCTTCTCCTTCTACAATCTCTGTGTGTCTCCTCCATACTCTTCCCCTCAATCTCTCTCCTGCTCTCCTCTCTCTCAGTAACACCATTTCTCGGGACCGCCATCCTCTACTCCAATAAAGATAGTGAAGAGTGGCTTCCTTTTGTACTGTGAGTAATAGGGTGGATGTGGACTCTAATGGGCTACAGGGGTGAACTGGCCGATAGGGAACTCTGGAGATTCCCTGGTAGGCCTTTGCACCCTGGGCCTCCTTTGTGTGGTATTGCCATATTTTCTCAATAGGAAAAGGGTTCGGCTTGCTTAAAATGTGTAATATGGGTCCACTTTGAAAATTATTTGCAGGGCCTCTTTTAGTTCCCAGTCCACCCCTGATTGACTGTCCCGTTACTTCCTGGTATCCCTTGCACTAATTTGTTCTTGCCACTTGTGCTTACTTCTTCCTCTTTTGTGTAAACCTTCCCCCTCCTTAACTGCAGGTGAGGGGAGTTTTCTGTTGATTTAGTTTATGTTCTCCCCATGTTAAGGTCAGGCAGAAGAGTCATGGCTGTTGCCTGACCTAGACGTCTGTCTGGAAGGTTCTTGGGGAACTGGCTCTCACATCTGATTGTATATTTTGAACTGAATATTGTAGTTCGCTATTGCGTGTCCAGCGTGAGCTCCTGATCCATATCTCTTGTATAGGTTTGACTTTAGACTCCAGTCCGAGATCCATATCCTGCTTTGTCCTTCAGGTGCATGCCGCTATGAGACCACTGCTCTACCCATGAACTTGCAGACTTCATGCAATGTGTTTCTGTCTCTTCTCTACACCGTGTGTGTGTGTGTGTGTGTGTGTGTGTGTGTGCACGCTGTCTTACTCTGCACTGGGTATCTGTCTGTGATTCATGTCCTGCTTGACCTTATGCAGTGTGCTTCTGTCTCTTCTCCACAGCCTGTGTGTATGTATATGTATGTGAGCATTCTAACTCTTATACCAGGTTTTCCGCTGGTTACCTGTAGGAGATACCTTTGTTTAAGGTCACTCTTGTCTGCCTGGTCTGACGGGGCACGGATCGAAATGAGGATTTGTTGACCAGGAGCAAACAGCAGCTCCTGGGTATTAGTCATCACCCGCTGGACAGGAGTTATCTCTGGGGAGCCAGGAAGCACATGTACTAACATAGAACACAGCAAATCTAACTTGGCCGCACAATGTCCCTTTGAGGTGTCCTTTATTCTCTTTTATACATATTCCCAAACCTACACAGTTCATATCGCATAGATATGTTTATATGACACCACCTGCCTTGGGAGTCAAAAGTATCTCCTGGTTGCTGTTAGTTTCAGTCTAACAGGGCTCCCCTTGGTTATAACCAGGAGCTAAATAGCTCCCAGACCATAGCAATTTCGAACCCTGCTGGGGGAGGACTGGGCGATACCCCCTTCTCTAAATTGGTCCCCCAATGTATCCTAGTCACTGTTGGCTGGTTTTGCAACAGTGACAGAGCCATCAATGTGGACCCCTGATTTTGCATATGGCCTTGCAGCACCACCACATACTCATACTCAATGTGATGAATGGTGGTTTTGTGGAGGACACACCAGGTCTCATCTGTGACGGTCACCAACTGGGTGGCCTGCTGTGCTAAGAATACCAAAATGGTGGAGGTACTCTTCAGTCAACTGAGGAACCTATGGTTTTAGTTTATATAGCGGTAATGCTGAGTACCGTTGGACAGACATGCTCACTGGCAGTCCATGCCCTTGGGCATTGTGGGAAAGCAGGTGATATTTCAGAATGGGGAGCTTGTGTGAGGCTGGCAATGTTTCTCCCTTTCTGTCTGCCTGGAAGCACATAGGTAGGCCTTCATTTGGATCTTGGTGGTGGATCCAGCAGGAAGAGCCATGCTTCTTGCACACTGTTCCCTGCACAAGACATATCCCCACATACTTCCATGTATGTCTGCAAAGTAGAAATTGTCACTTCCCTGGGAAACACTGAAACAAAGAAGAACAGGGAGTACAGGAATCAATATAATATTGGGACGAGGAAGAGCAATGAGGAATGAAGACCTCACTACTGTGAAGAGGAAGAGCAACAACCTACTGAGGATTGAAGACCTCACTACTGAGATGAGGAAGAGACAAGGTTCCATGTGGCAGGTCCCACAGAACCAAGGTGCACGGACTAGATGCAATAGAACGGCTAATACCATTCAAGTCATAAAAGGGGAAGAAGGACTGGCAACGGCGAGGGGCCTACCCAGGAGGAAGCGGGAGATTTGAATGCTGGCAGCTGTAGAGGAGACAGGAAGCAGAGAGTACTGAGAACGGACCACTTACCCACTGATAAAGGTGTTCTTAGAAGCTCTGTTGCAGATGAACATCAGCGAGTAGTAGAAGCCTGAGCTGCCATCCAGTTAGGAAGCATGGAGCGCGTGAGCAAACCGTCCCGCCAACTGTCCCGGTCTCCCTGACCTCCCCAGAGAGGTCAGGGAGACCGGGACAGTTGGCGGGACGGCTAGGAGAAGGGTGGATCACGAAAGCGAGTCTGGGAGCCGCACCCATATATCTAATCAAGGCCTCCACACCAGTCTGCATAGTCACAGTACCTGGCAGGATAGTATACCAGGTAGGCTGTGACCAACAAAGTAGTACTACCAGTAGTAGTCCAGCAGGACGATCACAATTAAATAAAGTCGAATCTGGGATTCACACCCACATGAAGAGCGAGCCAAAGCAATCTACATACCACAGTACCTGGCAGAAGAGTATACCAGGTTGACGGTGACCAGTGGAGTAGTAGAAGTTAAACAAGAGAACTCACAATTGGGAAGTACAGAGAAGGCAAAGTTGGGACTCCATCACATATGAAGAGAGAGCTAAAGCACTCCTCATGATCACAACACCTGGCAGTATAGTGTACCGAGTTGTCTGTGAAACCAAGAAGGCAAGAGGAAACAAGAAATTTCCCTCGGAACGTGGTAAAGGACATAAGCTTTATAATCAGTGCTCGATAGAAGCAAGAGCCAGGTTGACTGAGGAATATACTTGGAAGAAACTAGGGAAAGGATAGCCTTCTCCCTAGTAATTTGTATGGACAGTATCAAGGACATTTCTGGAACACTGATAGAGGAAAAGACCCTCATTGAACATTTGGAGGGCACAACAACCTGGGAGTAAGGTTGTTCTTCCTTTTAGAGTTTATTTGTTGCACCATTTTGGAACTTTGCTTTGCGAGTTGCAACACAACTTTGAGACTAAAGAAGATCCTCTTTTCACATTAGTTTAGGTTTTAGTGTGGGGCTGGAAATAGGAATTTCGACACAACGGTAGACTTGTTTCTTTTGAACTATCCTGACAGCCTCCTTACACTATTATTTGGAGGCATGGAAACCCCTCTTAGTGTTAGGGTCAGGAAGGTATTTCTCCAACCCTGATTTGTTTAATAAAAGTCTCTGCCAACAAGCATGCAACCTGTGTGTCCATGTCCTTCCACACCCTTACAGTACGCTCAAATGAAGAACATTCTATACAAGTATTGTCGTTTCACAATGGTCCCATTTAGAAAGTTTTACGTTGGTATGGTGCTCCCTTCTTTTATGTTTGGGATGGAATTTGCTGAATGTGATTGGAATTGCCTTAGTAGATTGGAAGCCACACTTTGGAAGAAACTCTTGGGGTTGCCAATCTCATCCTCATCTGTTAAGATTAGTTGGGCTAATTTCTTAGAAATCTTACCATAATCTAGCGAAATTAAGGCTATCCCGTAAGATTTTAATACCACCATGGGTCTCCCTAGTCACTGACTTAAATGCAGTCATGCTCAAAAATGCATGTAGACCGTTGAGGAAATTCTGTAAAGAATGTTAAGATATTTTGGCAGAAATAGATTCTGGGAAGAAGCACATTATAGATTTTTTTTTTAAAATTGTATTTCGTTAACTTAAACCTTTACACTTATAAATGTATAGCCCTTATAAAACAATACATACAAACAATACATAAAAGGTGACTATTTCATCACATTTACTTTGACAAGAAATCACATCAATTATTTTAATTATTATTATTTAATAATAGCCTGGCTAGGACAACAGGAAATATAAAACAGTGATGTGGTGTAGGGACTATGAATAACTACTGCACTATACACATTTACAAGAATTCACTATGATATACCAACCGCTGAATACTATCCTGCAATATGTAAAGAGATTCCAGACACAAAGTACTGCTATATATTTGTGAGATTTTGATTTAATTTCTTGGGCACTTTACAAAGATGGGGACCAATTTGAGGAATCACCCAAAAATAGGAACTGACGGCTTTGTGGGGTGGTTGGATGTGAGGAAACATTGAAACACCTGTCGATAACCTGTCCGGCCACTAAAGATTTAAAACAAATCGCTTTTGGCAAATATGTTCATAGGCTGGCCATCCTGTCTAGTAATAGTTTTCGGCTCACCTTATGAGCAGTTATTCCATACCACTAGTTATTTCCCTTATACAGGTCCTAATAAGAATACATGAATTGTTGGGTGAACATGTATATAAATTAATTGAGTGTGTAATAATAGGAATTGTACTATTGTTATGATGTTTTAGTATCCTGGAGGTTTTCGGGTTCTGTTTTTTTTCTTCAATTTAAGCATTACTCTGATTTTTAAATGTACATATGGTACAAACTAATGTGTAAAGTTTTTTTATAAGGTATAAATAAAAGAAATCATATCCATTTGCACCATATCTCATCTGATTTTATTAAGTCAGTTTCAGTTTATTTCGGATTAGATACAATCCATACAATTATTATGTTCCATTTCATCATATCATATTCTACCTCATTCTACTCCATTCCATTCTATCCCATGCCACTCTATTCTATATCATGCCATCCTACTACATCCCCTCAGTCATATCCAGCCCCATTCCTATAACACATCAATACAGCCTATCCTAAGCTCTTCCATTGTATGTCTTTCCATCCTACTCCACTCTGTCCCATTCCATCCCAACTGACCACATCCCATCTTATAACACATTGCATGCATCTCTTCACTTTCACCCATTTTGGTGCCATTGCGTCCTATGCTAGTGCATCTATGTCCATTTTATCTCATCCCATAACTATCTTATCTTATTCCACCACATTCCACCCTATTCTGTTACATAGTTTTCTGTCCCATCAATTTCATCCAATGACATTCTATCTAATGTTCCCATCACTTCCAGAACCACCCCTTTCTATCCTATCTCATCTGATTGCATGCCACTATCCAATCCAGAATTCGGGTCAATAGAAGTCTATGTCAAAACACAGTTTAAGAGGACCTGTAGAAACATTTCACCCTGGACAACTTGCACCCCTCAGGTTAAATATCACAAATAACCCCCCGAACCCTTTGGTCAGCAGTTGGTAGTGCTGGTTGTGGTTCCCGAAAACACCTATTAAGAACAGTAAAAAAAAACTGTGACATTATCTTTTTACAGATGCTTCTTGCCAGAATATGGTCATCTAGGGACTTGAACCCTGGACCACTGATGACCGAGACAGCCATAAAGAAGAAGAATTGGTCTTCAAAGGAGTGGCTACCACCAGCCAGAAGTGAAGGCAATGGCAAAGATGGCTGCTGGAAGATGGGGGAAGTTAGCAAATCAGATATAGGTGGCTTGATGGACAAAGAAGGACATATAATTAGCAGACAACAGTACCAAGGTGAAGATGATGGTGCAGGAGACCCACACAAACAGCAGAGGGTAGGTAATGATGTCTCAAGTCTTCTGAGTGACGGCAGCTTCTCATATCAAGGCAGACGATTAAGATGGTAAAACAGAAAAGGGGTGGTAAATGGCCCGAGGGTTCCATGTCATTTCATCTACAGTAATTACTTTGTGGTAATTGAATACAAAGTAATTACTTTGAAATGCTACTTTGAATTCTTTTATTTTGAGGGGTCGCCCCATTCCTGCCTTTCCCTTCATTACTACCCCTCTCCAAAACCCTCCCCACCCCATTAACCCATAACTTCCCACATTTGTCTGAGTAATTTCGAAGTAATTACTTCCTAGTAAATTACTATGAAGATGAAGTAATTACTGTCGATGAATGAACGGGATACCGGCCAGAGATGGTCCCAGCACAGAAGTTTCAACCCAGCCAGCGAGGACGACTAGCAGGATGAAGAGGAAAGCCCAGTAAGGCAGCAGTTCCATGTCATTTCATCGACAGTAATTACTAAGTGGTAATTTGCTACGAATTTTACTTCCAATTACTTAGTTTTCTATTTTGGGGACACCTGTGCCCCCAATGCTTCCACTTTCCCTTCATTACTACCCCCCCCAAAGCTCTCGCCACCCTCCTTTGTAACACTTAACCCTTAAATACCCATATTTGTCAAAATAATTTCGAAGTAATTACTTCGTAGTAAATTACCAAGAAGATGATGTAATTACTGTCGCTGAATGAACGGAATACCGACCAGAAATGGTCCCAGCACAGCAGTTTCAACCCAGCCAGCGAGGGGGACGAGTTGGATGAAGAGGCCAGCCCAGGAAGGCCACCCAGCAGCAAATAAACAAACCATGTCCAAGGAACCGAGACACAAGCCCAGCCAATATGGCCAGACAAAATTGCAGCCGCCTCTTTTCAGTGCCAAATCCACCCTCTGGTAAGTAAACCTGCACCCTTCCAGGATACATCCAGAAGAACAGAGGCACGTCAAGGGATTCCAGGGACAAACTCATATACATATGGTCTGACTTAAGCCAGCCCTCCAGTAACACACCAGGGCACCTAAAATAAGATCTGGCGGTCATCCAATCATGTTTTTATTTATTGTGCAGTTGTAAGGTGTTTGTACGTCAAGTAAATTGTGTTTCAAAGCACCCACAGCACAACAGGGAGGGAACATGTGAATGAAAAGGCAAATATAAGAATGAAAGAGAGAGGCGGTCCTACTAGCCCTTGTGAGCATTCAGAACGTGCAAGTGCAGAGAGAGAGAGGAGATGAGGGTGGGGGATAAGTGCTAGGAGTACCACGGAGAGAAGTGTTAGGGAGTATGTTGCAAGCAGCTGTTAAGTGACTTGCTAAGTGTGGTCAACTGCCAATAAATAAGTGCAGGCACAGGCCAGTGGGCGCCAAGGCAAGTGCTAGGAGCTTCTGGAATTTGAGGAGATCCGGCTCAAGACAAAGAGGAAAGGGGAGGCTGTTCCATAGGACGGAGCCAGCCGTGGAGAGAGATCGGACACCTGATTGCTGTTTAGTGAAGCGCTTGACACATAGAGAGTTGGTGCCAGAGGAACGTAAAGATCTGGAGGGAGAGTATTTAGTGAGAGCCATTTGTAGGTAGCATGGTCCCAGGCCCCGGACAACCTTATGGATGATGCAGAGGGATTTGAATTTGATTCTTGCAGCAACCAGGAGTCAATGGAGAGATTTTAGGGCTGGAGAGAGGCGGTCCCTGGGCTTGAAACCAAGGATAAGTCTTGCAGCCCTATTCTGGATTAGCTGGAGTGGTCGTAGAGAGGAACAGGGTATATTAAGGAAGAGGCTTTTGCAGTAGTATAGCCTAGAGAAAACCAGTGCTCTAGAGACGTTGAGCTTCTGGAGGAAAGCTCCGAACACCGCCAAACATTCAGCTCCACAAACACATGACGTGTAAAGCCTGTCTCGTGCTAGGGACTGGTCTATACCTGTCCAACCCACAATAGAGGGTGCAGGGCAGGGTTCAGAGTGTGCCCATGTGTGCACAACAGCCATTTTAGGGCTCCCTCATGGTTTCCTAAAACAAAGGGATGGCCCGAAAACAAAATGACTGAGAGCAGGACTTGGAGAAATACGTTAGTATCCCAATCGCTACCAAAAAGGTGCATTGGGCTGCTTATGCAGTATATTGGCTTACACCCTGGTGAAGCCAAAACTAAATTGCAGCAGCCTTCTGCCTTCATCCTAAAGCCGGCATAGGGTGATAATGTCTCCCTATGGTCAAAATGGGGTGCTTAAAATGCACCCTGGTCCCAGGACCTATATGGACTACCATAGGATGAAATACTCACAAAAAGGGTTGTAGTAACAGGGGAACTTCAGCAGAAGCCCCTCTGAGCACAAAAAGAGCCAGGAAGCTAGCGCAGGTGCAGTGCGTTTATCTTGGAAGCAAGACACCTCAGTGCAACATCCCGGTACCGCGCTTAGAGACTGGTCTCCAGTATTAAGCGCGTTATAAAAGATTAATTAATTGTATTAATTTAATTACTTAAAAAGCAGTAAGTAATCCTAGAAGCCAAAGGGGAAGAAAAGTAAACGGTTTGGGGGTCTCACAAATTAAATTCTGCCCTGTCATCGAAGCCTAGATGGTTCAAAATACTTCCCTGCCTCATGTTCGTGGCATTGACCCCCAAGGAAGACTATCCCATAGGCTGTGACTTGACCCATCAAAGGACGAAAGAATTAAAACTGCATCCTTAAGGATTTTCACTGGCTATGTCTCAAAAGTCGTATCACCTTCAAAACTGCATGCATCATCTAACTGGCATCATTGACAAACGCTCCTATAGCTGGCCCCAAAAAGTTACCATCTCTGGAGAAAACACACCACAACATTGCAAGGCTTCAAATCAAGATTTGAATGCAAAAAGTCATCAGGAAAATAAAATCTCGGAAAGAACACCCTGCCCCTCACCATCTTGCACTCCGGGAAGGAACTTAAAATGCACCTCTATAAAGGTCACATGATCAGCCCCCCAAAAAGATCTGCCTTGCTCCTCTATGACACTAGTGATGCAATCGTCTTCCCTTTGCTGGTCTTCTTTCCTGATTCTTTACAACGCATAATCCTTAAAGAACTTCTCCCACCTGTTTGTACAGCACACCTTTGCTACCTATTTGTGATATGGAAATCTCCTTCTTCATATATATATGTACATACATGTTGACACTTCAAAACTTGTAAAATATCTTAAGATCAACTACAACTAAGACTCCTCCCAACAATCCATGGTTAAGTACTGTTACGAAGTATATTAACACCAGGCTAGAGAAGAATTACCTCTATAAACTATTGATACTGCTGTAGTATTCACTCTGCGTAACCTTGCAATAGTTGATAAGCCTTGAAGGTGGAAGGTGGAAGTATCACACATTTTACTATTATTACAATTGCGTATTTTTACAGTTGTAAGGGTGCAGAAGTAAGTCACAGACACAATGATGGCATAATTCTGTGTATTTACTTTTATTAATCAAGAAAGTGTTGGAAAAAGGCCTCTCTATCCCTGAAGCTGAGTTGTTTCCCTACCTCGAAAGAAAACTAGTGAAATTGTCAGGAAGTCCGAAACTGAAAAGTCTTTCCCTGTCGTGTCTCAAAACCTTCCTCTGTCCCTAACACTAATAACCTAAAATAATTGTGCAATGATTATCTTTTCTCACAAGTCAAAGTGTTCGTTGTGGTGCCAACCAACAGAAAAGTTCCCAGTCTCTCAGGTATTAAAAAGGTGGTGAGAAAAGCAAACCATGCTCAGAAAAATAATAAATATACAGAGAGGTTCCCAGTCTCTCTGGTGGAAAAAAAGTAATCAGAAAACAACGTAAACCATCTAAGGTTCCAACGATAGGGTATTTCTCCTTTCACCTAGATTTCCTCATATCCTATTTTCCTTTTGCTTAGGGCTCCGAAGACCCTTTTGCACTTTTTGGAAAAATGTCACTGGTTCCACCGCAAGGGTATACTTCTTGGATTCACTGATCTTTGTTCCACCACCTTGGCATACTCTGCTACCAAGTGTAGGATTCCCTTTTGGTTTTCAACCTCTCGTGTGGGTGCAGGTCCCAGACTCAAAAAACACTTTATACGGCTTGGTTCACTCTATTGTCAAACCAATGTCCTCTTATAGACTGTCTCTCTTTCTCTCGCAGGGTCCCAGACTCTCTTTAATCTTCGTCACTTTAAACTTTGGTTTCTCATATGGGTGCGAGTCCCAGACTCATACTGAAGTGTAACACCTGCTTGGTTTACTCTCCTGCCAAACATACACCTCTTTGTTGTTTGCTTCTTTTCTCCTCCAGCCCTCAGACCCTCTTATTCCTGATTTCTTATTTGGGTGCGGGTCCCAGACTCGCACTGTAGCTTTGTATTTGCTTGGTTCACTCTCCTGCCAACGATACATCTCTTCGTGTTTCAGTTCCTTTGCAATTAGGGTCCCAGACCCTTTTATTCTTGACTCGGTATTTGGGTCTGGGTCCCAGACTTGCACTTTGTATCTGCTTTTTCATTCAGGGTACCTGACCCTCTCCTTCTGGCTTCTGGGTCTATGCTGTTGTGCCCCCCCCCACCTCTAAGACCTCTTGGGTAACCGGCATACCTGTTTGCTTCCTTGGCGCAGGTACCAGAGTTTCCCATCCAGCAGTGTCCCTTCTCAATGCTTCGGTAGCGATGGGTGACCAGCGGGGTCTGTTGTGGCTCTGCAGACGTCTGACCCTTCCTGACTGCGCATTCCCTATGTCTCGCGGTTCGCTAGTTCCTGGGGCGTCCAAAGGATTTGCTAGGCCGCTTTCTGAGTAGTCCTTTCGTCCTGGACCAGGCTCAGGTACTCCCATTCCTTTGTTCATGCTTCCCCGTTTGGACTACATCTGCTCCTCTGGTACATGACTCCTGCTGTTCCTCCTCAGAGGATACTTCTTTTTTGTGTCCCATCTGAGCTCCATTTAAACTCCTGCATGGGATTGTTCTACTATATTGGGCCAATCACTGGTTTCGAGAAGCTAGACTGCTCACACTGGTTCACAAGAGTGATCCTTGGACTCCCGGTCCTCTTCTTCACAGCACCAGTCTAAACCATTCTCATTATACTTTTTACTCTCGCGTCTTTCAGTCTTGCCAATTATGTTGTATTGACTGACTTGACAACAAAATCCATTTGCGCTATCTAAAGCGGAGGAAGGAGGCTTTATGGATGGAGAAGGGTTGGGTATCTTGATGTGGGGTCATAACGGGTTCTCTGAGAATGATCGTCCCTAATGCCATAGAGGGATTCCTTCTCCATGTGATCCTCCCACGGTGACTATTGTACTGTAGACGCACCGCTCTGGCCCCATGGGAAAGGTCTCGCCCTATAGCGAGTCTTAGAGCAAAACATTGGTAGCGCGATTTTAACAAGTCATCAAGTAAACATAAGTAATAATGTTAAGTAAACATAAGTAATAATGTTCACAGTACAATGTATGTAAGGGGCATGAACAAAACAGCCAGTATCTCGGTTACATCAATGTGTTGCTGGAAGAGCCAGCTCTTCGGTTCTTTCCTAAACTGCAGGATACTTGGGTCAGTCCAGCTTGCCAGCGGGATGGAGTTCCAGAGGACTGGAGAGTAGCATGAGGAGGCCTGTTGCCTCATTTTCTGTCTTGCGAGCCATGCTAGTTTCCAGTCTGCTGATGGTCGTAATGACTGTGTGCCATTCATTGTTTTTATTTTGGCTGCATGTTATGTTGGTGTACCAGTGGTGGCTGCCTTGTAGGTGAGGTGCACAGTTTTAAATGCCATCCAAGCTGGGACGCATAGCCACTGTAATTCATGTGAGGTAGGGCTGAAGTGGTCAGGTTTCCTAGAGTTGGTGATGAGGTGAGCTGTGGTACCTTGGACTGCTTTGAGTGAAGCCAGTTGAGCAGCCGGGAGCCCTGCAAGGAGGGCGTTACCCCTGTCCATATGCAAGATTACTAGGGCCCACACCACCATTCAGAAGTGCTGCGGCTGGTGGAACGACTTAATCTTGCAGAAGAGAGATCTGATACCAAGCCATTTGAGCCTTTTTTGTGATGTGTTGTTGGAGGGATAGATTGCTGCTATTCAGAATGAAGCCTCAGGATTGGCTTGGGCTACACCCTCAAGAGGTTTTCGTAAGCTCAGAGATAGGTGCGCATTATATGTCCTAGAGTGGAAGAGAGAGGGCTGACGTAAGCCTTTGTGACCGGTGAACCTTATCTCCTGGAATGGGAGAAAAGGCTATTGTACGGCTAAGGGACTGGAAAGACTTTCCAAAGCCCTGATCAGAATAGGGCTGATGTGAGTTTACAGACAGCTGGGTTCTCTTGCAACATCTCAAAAGACTGAGATATTGCGCTTCATTTGATAGGTTCATAATAGAAATATTGAACTTCAATACCTTCATCATTCAGCAATCTGCCACCCTGTGCTACTTTTGAAGCATGTCCAATCGCCTCTTTCCCCTTCCTTAAGTACTCTGTATACACAGGTCCAGCAGTTCGACGAGCTGAGGAGTGATGGAGTCAGGAGGCTGGGGAGTGATGGAGTTGGGGGGCTGGGGAGTGATGGCGTCAAGAGGCTGGGGAGTGATGGCGTCAGGAGGCTGGGGAGTGATGGCGTCAGGGGGCTGGGGAGTGATGGAGTCAGGGGGCTGGGGAGTGATGGAGTCAGGGGTCTGGGGAGTGATTGAGTCAGGGGTCTGGGGAGTGATTGAGTCAGGGAGATAGGGAGTGATGGAGTCAGGGGGCTGGCGAGTGGTGGGGTCATAGGTCTGTTTTTCCTGGCAGAAATCATCTAAGGGTTCAAATACCACTTTTTTGTTTGTGCAAGAAAACTTGAGTTCTATGTATAATCCTGGACCTTCACCCGGATCATGTAGGCCCTGTTGAAGGAGGAGGACCGGCTTTGTGATGTGGAGCTCCGCGGTCACACTCTCCACTCCTGTCTTATGTGTCATATCAATCGTTTTGTGATTTGTTACTTCAGGGATCTATTACCAATATAAAGGGTTTGCGTTTTGTACGAACTCTGCCAAAACGTTTCGGCAAAGGCAATGACCGCAGGTGCAGCCTCCTTGTTTCATTCAAAAGTGCAAATGTTATTCTACAGCCCTATTCAAGTCTTTGGAGCATGGGCAATGGCCTGTTGCCCGAGTTGCTGTTTGATAACATTTTCCATTCGTTGTGGCTACTCGTTTGCTGGCCGGGGTGCAAAGTGTGACGGGGAATGAGCAAGCCCGGGGTGCTGGCTAGGCTGCCTTTGTGCTCGGTTACTTGTACACTCACTTTAAAAATGATTTCTATTCAGCTTTAGAGGTATGTAAATGCTGGATGACAGAACACTGATAATTATTGAAGTATTGGTAGACCACTAAATGTTATCAGCAGTAGGAGAGCATTGTTGTGCTTTGGGAAAACATTGAATTCTTCAGGAATTTGCAGAAGACCTGGTGGTTAGTGATTGTCCTGGTGTTCTTGGTGATGCCATTCAAGGGACAGGCTCCAAAAGAAACGAGGAGCGCAAACATTGAGGCGAGAAGAAAGGAATTGAAGAGTGCTGGTGAGGAGGACAGATACCACACTAAAATTGAAGGGCTGCGTAGAAGCAATCAATGTTGATGTTGTCAGGGCAAGTGCTGTGGTTGGACTTGTGTATCCAGCATACATTTGAACTGAATCTCTGATGTGGAACCTATGCAGTGCATTGAGGCCAGGTTTGAAGTGTGTGTGTGTATGTGTGTATGTCTTGGCCAGTTGAGAGTGTCTTGTGGTTCTGGACACCATGACGTTTTGTAAGTGTGTCTAGTTACTGTAGACCAATATAAAGTATAAAGCAGCAGTACAGCCTGAATACAATGGTGGTGAGGATGATATCTATTTTCTGGAGACGGGCAGGATTGGGAGACTTTGTTTTAGAATGTGCAGCCTGGAAATGGTGGAAGAGGTGACTTTTGAGAGCTATACAGTCTAGCGGTTAAAGGTGACTGCAAGGCTATATAGTTTCAGGACTTCTTTTGGTAGAACACCTACGTTTATTGTGGCAATGAATTGGTGTAAGGGGTGTGACATTATTGGAGCGATGGAGGATTTCAGATTTGGAACCATTTAGACAAAACCAATGATTTTCCATTCTGACATCAATGGCATTCAGTCTCACAATGTAGCTCTTTTGGGTCTTGTTCTACATAGAAGTATATTTGTGTATCATTACATATATTTATTGAAAAAAAGCAAGGGGTTCTTCAGATATGTTGTAATTACTAGAGAGTACTGAACAGAAGGGAAAATTCAAACGAAAACATGGACTGGGGACATCACAGAGTGAGCATACATTTTGTAATAGTTGAAAGTTATGTAAATACATTTGCCATGTAGGGAGGGGTTGGGGGTTAGTGGGAGGGATGAAGCCACTGCAAGGCTTCTGCCCCCTTGCCTGGATAGTAGGTGCTTTTTGAGAGCTCTCTGGAAGTTGTGTATTGCGACTGTGTTCTTGACATCAGTTGGTAGGAAGTTCCAGGGGCTGGGAGAAAGAAAGGTGCAAGAGCAGACATGCACTGCCAGTTGGGGGGAAATAGTGTTTGGGGCAACAGACCAATGGATCCGGCCTTGGGATCACAACGTCCTAGGCCTGGCACACATGCTGAAGGATCTGGGAGAAAGAAAGAAAAAAGTGGAAAGCTTGGGGGTGGGGTGGGTCAACCTCCACAATTCAGTGGAGAGTAAAAGTGCAGAGGCTACGTGTTGTGGTCAGATAGGAGGGATTTGAGCCAACTGAGGGCTATCGTACCTCCCCTTTTAAATGATTTACACGCGTTTTATTGAAAGCTGGAACTTCACAGGAAATCCTAGCATTTCTCATTTGTGTCCATGCTCGCAGATGTCACATAAGCTAGGATTGTTGTTTAGGTTGGCTAACCCAAGCATCACAGCTTTTCCCAACTGTGCTAGAGAACAGTAAGGTTGAATGTTCCTGGATAAATATCTGGCTTGTCGCTAGATGTGAGAACATGCAGAATCTAAGACTTTTACTCTGTCTTATTTTTGCTTAAGTTCAGCATGGAATTGCGAAGAAAGTCTTAGGGCCTCATTACACGGAAGGCGGTAAACCATGGTGCCATTAGCACCATGGTTGCCGCCGGTACCATACCGGTACCTCCATGGAGAAAAGGGGAATTACCACCCCATTCCAAGGTTGGCGGGCGGTAATTACCCCTTTCTCCATGGCCCTTCCCATTCCCATTTTTGCCCCAACGGGCATAATGGTAATGAGAAGGCGGTAATTACGGTACCGCAAATTGCGGTACCGTAATTAGCACCAAGGTCCCTTTGCGGGTCCCAACTTTAACGGCTTGTCTACACCAGGCGTTAAGGTCGGGTCCCGCAAAGGGATCTCGTAGTAAGGCGGTAAGGGTTAACGGTCACCGGTAAACCTACCGGTGACCGTTAACCCTTACCGCCTTATGTGTAATGAGGCCCTTAGACTGAAAAGGACTGATTCTTGTAGGTTTTGAGAAGAGAAACTTGGACTTAACATCTAGAATTTAATTCTTGAAGACCTGGTTGGACTCCCATCTTTAAACATTTTATTTTAAAAATAAAGTTCACCATGAAAGTGGCATTCTGTTTTGGTCTTTCAAAAGCCATCAATTTAAATGTAAAGTTCCTATATCAAGGCTATTAGTGAACAACTATTTAGCACACAATTGTTTTTTAAACAAATACTTGCTCAGGGCTTGAAAAATCTCCTCGCCCAATCGCATACTCAACGAGATTTTCTGAAGGTGTAGTACCATTTGCAAGGGACTCAACCATGCTGGCGATTACAGTGATGTTTACAACTTTTATTTGATATTTGATGCAAACAAACCTTGTTTCCCTTAAATGACAAATGCAAGTTTCACTGTGCGTGGCTGGCCTCTGGGTGGCAGCATTGTTACAAAAATGAAGTGTGCACCATTTAACCGAACGCACGTGTACATTTGTTGTCGCCACTAACCATGAGCCAAGTGTGTTTCTGTTAGGTCCTATATAAAAAATAAGGAACTTGACCTGCATGGCTAGTGGCATTTTTAAGAATTGGCAAGTCATTCTTGCTGTATTAGTGGTATCATTTATTGTTCATAAACTGAAGAAAAATCTCATACTGTCAAAGGAAACAAGAAAAAAGCATCACATTAATTGTTGCACAATACAAATTCTGTTAGCTGTTTTTTTTAAATTCTTAGTTGAACAGGCATTTGAAATAATGGAGAAGAACCAGATAATGATGTTTGTTCAACAATTCATTTTTAGCCAACATAAAACACTTCAGTTTAAAAAAAAACGTGGTCAGAAAAGGAGGTGGATATATGTTAGGAAAGATTTTCTTTTTGCTGCTTTCCTCCCATGTACTTCTATGGGACGCCCTTTCTTTTTGTTTGTTTTGAACCCTGTCCTGACTTTTCGGAGCTAAGTAAAGCCTTATGCTTTACTTCCCTGTCCTTTTGCTCATTATTATGGGGAAACTGATCTGTCCCCAAGAAGATCAGTAATGAGAGATTAGGTCTCTTTTTGTGAATTTGTTGTATAGTTACAGCTGCACACGTCGCTTTACAGTGAAGTGCAGTTAGGATACTTTATATACTTGTATCGTTTTATGTAATGGCTTTTGGGTTACTTTTGTAATGTGCCTGAGCAAGCTGGTGGCAGCAGGGATAAAGGTGGCTAGCACCCTAAAATGGCTGTGGCACAAGGTTTTTTTGCTTGTTCTTTAGCCATATTGTTCTTTGTCCTTCTTCATATCTTCCCAGGTCAGAAAATGTCTTTTATGGAATTCCTTTTCTCGGGGGAAAGCTTTGGCTTTCATGGACTAAGGGGCGCTTTGTGTGTGTCTAGTCCCAATCCATCTTCTTTGAGTCGAAATGCCTGTTGTTGGACAGATGTTGTTATGTTATGTTATGTTACTTGGCATTTATATAGCGCCTTATGTATCATTGGTATGACCGCAAAGCACTGGTAGGTTGAACACCCTCGGGAACCTCAGTTCAAGTCAGTAGAGAGAGAGAGAGAGTCGTATGGTTAATTTTAATGTTAATGTTAAAGGATATTTGTGCTGCACACTATCACCACCGGAGTGGTCCCCTGGCACTCTGGCGGCTCTGAAAAAGGGAAGGAGGGGGGTGAGTTAGTAGGAATAAGCTGGAAAAGTGCAAGAGAGCAGTGATGTGCTGTTGGCGGCCTCAGCCCGGTGGGAAGGCTAAAGTTAAGTGTATTTAGAATACTACACACAAGGGGATGAACATTGTCAAGAATTACAGAATTACGGAAAGCACCTCATGAAAACGCCAACAATGGAATGTCATCTACACCAGTTTTGGCTTAATAAAGCAATACATAAAATGGCAGCTCCCTTGTAAGACAATGCAAGCTAGCCTAGTCACTTAATTTGCATACCAGTAGTGCCTTGCCCTGAAATGGAGGTGAACTTCCAGGCATGGCTGGTTGGTGCTGCTGAGACGCGTGTGCCTCGTTAAATGAAATAGTGTATTCTACTCATGAATGTTATCCTTTTCTTTAGGGATGTTCAAGAGCAAGTTTATAGAGCAATATGGCCCTTGATTTTCCAAGCTTTTCCCCCCAAGACCTGATCTCTGTGAGGCTTTGTGGGTTATGAAAGCTTTTCAACACAATGTGGTATCCCAGACGTTCCACGAGTATCCCACCATCTAGCTTTTTGAGGAAAGTCCAAGTGCAATACTCTTGTGCTTTTCTAAGCTTTTTCCAGAACTCTGATTTCTTTGAACCTCTTAAAAATCCAAGCATATCCATGATTTGCCAAGCAATTCATAGGAAATCCTCAGATACTGGGTCTTATTTTTGCAGATTCAGAACATTGGAAGCAGCATTTAGCTCCTGTAGAACGAGGGTAGCATTGCAGAAGATTGTCATAGACATAGATGAGGGTGGTTTTGGCATTTCTAGAAGGACGACAAAACGGATTCGTGGTAATCTGAAAGGGGATCTGATTTTGTAGTATCTGGGTGGCAAGAACCATCAGCCAACAATCATTCCATAGCCAGGTATGTACAAAGGGAAAGGCTTGCTTTAATGTTTCAAGTACAGGGATGAAAGTAAGAAAGGAGAGCAGGTTAAAAGCATCTTTCTTCTTTGGCTCCCTATCTCCCAGTCCCCAACCGTCATTCCTGGAACCTGGTTGACACCCAGGTTCCAGAAACCTCACCACATTTCAAGCACCACTGCACTCCGCTCATTCAGTCCAGTGCTATGTCACCACAGATTTAAGATGACTCTGTAGTTGAACAATGATGTAATCATTGTACATTGTTGCTGGAACTTGGAGAATATTCCTGTAGCTGGTAGGGTTGGAGAGGCCGAACCCAGGTTTGACTTTCTTTTTTGTTTTTTTGAAGTAGCATGATGAAGGCAGATTTTGGGCACAATGACATTCTTCTTTTAGACAAAGAAATGTTGACCAAGGTCTGGAAGGCAGGCAGTTGTGTGGATGTATGGACCTAAACTATGGCTTTGGAGGGGCCGGGGTCAGTTATAGGAGACATATAGGAAGGGTAGGGAGGCATGAGGTGATCCATTTTGGATGATGGATCGGCTCATCTGCTATTCCGAATTGTAGACACTATTTCAATGTGAACATCTTGTTGGTTGCAGGGCTCTTGAGATGCTCTGCAGAGTTGTCAGATGAAAGCTCTTTGAGGATTGTAAAGAAATGGGCATATTTTGTTGGACTAATGTAGGTTCTTTGCATATCTGACTTTCTTGTAAACTCGGCTGTGAATGAGGCAGAGTGAGTAGTGATGGTGAGACTGGGATTATCTGCATTTTCTCTTCAGTTTGGAAACCACATATGTTTCATTAAGCAAGAAAAGCTGATCTATAGTCCAAGATTCTCAATGCTTATGAAGTGCTAAATATTGGAATCATCGCAAAGACTTATGGTCGCACAGAAAAGGAAATATAAAATGTACCATTGATTTTTGCCATACTCGATGTAGACTACAGATGATGCATATTGAAAAGCGTCGGTAGGTAAAGATATGTATTTATTTTTATCTTTGTAAAAATTGGCTAAGCTAAGCAACTCCTGGTTGTTGCATATATTCTCTCATTTACACATTCAGTGTGCTACATTCCTAGAGTGTCTCTGTTAGGGAGGAAGTTGGAGCAATGCATTTCCTCCAGAATGACTATGGCCAAAAAAAGAATTTCAACAACCTTTATGAAGGTGAGACAAAACATTATGAGACAAGTAAGCACTCCAGTTTGTGTTTGTGCTTCTTATATCATGCTAGTAGGTCACTAAGATGAGCACTACTAAGTGCTAGGAACATCTTGTCCGAGAGTTGCTTAATAGCTCTTATGTCATAATAATTGAGTCCTGTAAAAGGGTAAAGTGCTTGGATTCTTTGAGGATGACTCTGCCAAGAGAGCGTTGAGGGTAGAGATCATGGCTGCCACAAGAAGTGGCCCATTCCTGTTGCTTTGGTGAATATGTTTGCGATTTGATGAGCTGTGATACTAAGATAAGCCCAGAATCATCTCTAGCTGTGGGAAGCAAATGATGTGTGCAGGGGCTGTAAAATGGCCACCTACAGAGGCTTTGAAACCTTTTACTTGCAGAAGCAGAAACATCCATTTATAATAAGCAAGGCTTCTGGATATGGAGTAAGCAGGGGTACTGATCTACAATGTTAGAGGAGGTATTTGTTTCCAAAATGGTGCGCTGTAGTCCACAGGACAGCCAGCAAAGCCCTCACAGTACCTAACACTGTATTATGTTTTAATGATGCGTAGGCATTGTAGCCGCTTTCATTTGTTATTGTATTCACACTTTGTTGTTACAATGCTTTATCGAAATAACATTTTTGAACAAATGACCTTGTACTGCACCTGCAGTTCCTTACCCCTGTTTGCATTACAGATGTATTTAAGGCCCTACCTGCTCACTGATTGGCTGCACTTTCTCTCCACTAGGGGTGCTCCATTTAAGGGTCCCTTGGTTGGCATGGCGTCCCAAGCCTCCATGTGTACACCAGAGCGGTCAGGTGGAGTCATTGTGGTAAGTGTTGTAAGGACCAAACAAAGATATAGGCAAATAGGATCATCCCCCTGGCTTCATTAATTCTGCTTGTGATATGTATCACGTATGCCTCCTAACAGTGCCTGACTGAAATCTGTGTGCACCTTTTGACCGCATTTACGTGCCTAACTTGCCTATAGTACTGGTAGCTCGCAAGCAGGCCTTGTCGTCAAGCATTGTAATGCCTTCCTAAAATATCCGCCCCAATAATGTTGTACCTTCTGTGAGGAACCTGTGGGCGTTCTCACTTCTTTTTCCCCAGTATCCTCTGAGGTGATCAGGGAAAGGCCATTGCTTTTGGATCCCGACCCTGAGGGTGGATCCTGTGTGGAGGGAACTTGGGGAATGAGGAGAGGACATCCTTGGGTGAGACATGGTATCCTCCCTTTCACTTTCACAATGACCCCTCTATCCCTAAAGCCTTTGTAGGATATTGTCAACCCCTCCCCTTTCTTTCAATCTGTTCCCCAGAAACAACATCTTAGTACTGGGATGAGGAAGAGACCAACTAGGAGGACACATCCTTATTTCATGGGCACACATATATATCAGAGACCAAACAAAGATGAAAAATATTATTTTATTAAATCAGACAATTTCAAACAACCACTCTGGTACTGAGACGAGGAAGAGGACTATGGAGGGATACCGGAGGAACGCCCGGGCATGTCTGCATAATGGAGTCCTCCAAAGTCAGGCAAGATAACTCAACGTACCACACCTTGGGTCACATAACGCACCTGAAGGATATTAAAATGCCTGCCGTTCAGAGGGAAGAGGAACGGGCAGGAGGAAAGGAAGCTGAAGACCCGGGAGGTTGAAGCAGTGCTGCGCAGGAGAAGGGGACCTCACAGCCGTGGTCAACTGTGCGTGGGTTTCGGAAGACCTGCCATCCGCGGAAGCATATTTGGTTGGGAGAAGCAGTGGAGTGCCTTGTGACCGCAGCCACTGCTTAGAGAAGCCTGAAAAGCGGGCAGTATGCGTGGTGCAGACCGGAAGAGGAAGGCAGAGTAGGGGGAAGCCAGGAAGTAGCAGAAGCCTGGAGGAACCTGTTGCGAAGGACGCGAGAAGAAAGAATGCTGCCGTGTGCGACTGGTGAGTGTAGAGTCAATATGCACTCTGACCGGGGCGCTCCTGTAACATTTAGCAAAGCCCTTTGCAGCAGCAGAGGGAAAGGCAAAGCGTTTAAAAGTACTGTTGAATGCCAGACAAAATGTTATTGAAGTGTCAAGTGAAGTGCAACCAATTGAAGACAATTGTGAATACCGAACAGAGTAAGAATGGATGGAAAGCAGTTGTGAATACTGTACAGAGTGACAACGTGTTACCGACACAAAGTAAAAGGTCTTTGAAAACACTTGTGAATGCCACACAACTGTTGAATGCTCAGGAATGAAGAGAAAGCAATGTAGTGCATGAAACAAGAGTCAAGAAGTACAGTGTGTGAAACATGTAAAGGAAAAGTCAAGAGAGTACTAAGGAGGTACAAAGACGGAAACTTAAAAGTGACCCAAAGTACAGATGGGCCTAGGCATGGCCAACTGCGAGAGACTTGTGTTGGCAAGAGCCAGAGATGTGTTGGCAAGAGCCAGAGTTGTGTTGGCAAGAGCCATAGAAATACAAACAAGAATAACAAAGTGCATGGCATCTAAACCAGCCTCGGGACAGTGTCTGAAACCTGTGACACTTAGGAATCAACTAAGCATCACTGTCAGATGGAACCAGTGACTAAGTGTTGATAGAAGCAGTAAGAAAGTGTATCAGTTACGTGACCTGGATTGGGTGGACCGTGTGGTGCGACAACTGCGCCTAGACCGAGTGCCCCATTTGGAAAAAGCCAATGAAAGCATATTTGAAGTCAAAATTATTTGTTGCTACATCTTTATCAAAGACACTGAAGACGAGAAATAGAATTGTATCAGCTTTGAGAGCTGGGGAGCTTTTGAGCTTCTGACAAAAGAAGTACCAGACTGGGAAGGTTCCCAGGCGATCGTGTCAATTTTGAAAGTTGAAAGTTTTGAACTCATGTGGGGAGGAAACTCAGACTTGGGAGGTGTCCCAAGGAACTGTTATTTTACAAGCAAGTAGGTCTGGAATTTTGAACTCTTAGTGGGGGCGGGAGGGCTGGAATCCCCGACTTGGGAGGCATCACAAGAAACTGTGTTATCTTGGAAGCAAGAAGGCTTGAACTCTTGGGGAATGGAATCCCACTGTTTTGAGAACTATTTTGAACTTGGGGAAGCTGATCCTAAGCTAAGAGCTCGAAGAAGCTCTGAACTTTCTTTTGAACACCTTTCTGTTGAGACCGACATCCCTCCACATTGTATACAGTTAGCTGTGAGGGCAAGTATAGATTTTGGACACAGACAGAGACTTAAGTTGAACATCCTGATATAGACTATCCTTAGTTTTCTTTAGGTAGGGAAAACCCACCTTAGCACAGGGCAAGTTAGGTCTTACTCCACCCTGCCTTTTAAGTTAAATACATTTACTTTGTAAGTACAAATTTGAATCTGTTGTCTGTGACTTGCTTCATGATGCCTTCACACTCCTCATTGTCTTCCAATACCCACCAGAGACATTTGTGTGTAATGCCTGCTTGTTACACCTGCACACTAGTTGCTTATTACCTCAATGTGGCGTTTGCACTTCAATTGTGTGTCCTGCCACTACTGGAAGAAGTTAGACGCTTTCAGATGTGCCTTCCTACTACCACCTAGAGGCACCTGCCCCGGTCAGGTGTGCCTTCCACAATTCCTGTGTGCGGCATCTGACCCTCTCACTTTACAAATACATACTTTGACATCTGCTGCCTCCCCCATGTGTCCCTTAATCCAGCCTAGTTGTCCGTTTGTCTTGCCTGTCCCATAATGCCTGCCTGCAAACACCGGCCACTTTCACTAGTCTCCCTAATACCGGTTGGGATGCTTTCCAAACTCCCCACATTATGTGCTACCTAACTTTGCTCTTTATTCAGAACTGTCTTCTGTTTGTGTTCATAATTCCTGCCATTTTGCCCTGTTTCCATAGCACCAGTGTGGATATCTTCCCCTCTTTTTATTGTCTGTCAAAGTTGCCTGCAATGCCAGCATCTCCCTACCTCCTCCCCCCATTGGTGATCTGACTGAGTGCACCATTGTAAATATTGCTGGTTGCTTCCTCTCCTTCCCAGGACCACTCGGTGAGCATCCTGAGTGTCGCATCCACAATGGCTCACGAACTGGGGCACAACCTGGGCATGAGCCATGACACAGATGACAGGAGGTGCATGTGCCCCAGGTCCTTACTGACGCGGCGCTGTATCATGGAGTCGTCCTCTGGGTAAGTTGAAATGAGGACCTGGTTGGACTCAGGAACTATTGAAAGTGACGTAGGGTAGATGGTGATGATAAAAATATGACACTGCCTAATAAAATCTTATCCCGTTTCAGGTTTCTCTCTGGCCTTGCATTCAGCAACTGCAGTAAGTCCGACCTTGAGCGCAACCTTCTCCAAGGTGGTGGGATGTGCCTCTTCAATGTCCCTGAAGCAAAGAATCTCAAGCGCCAAATCTGTGGTAACCTGTTCCTAGAGGAGGGCGAAGAATGTGACTGTGGCTTGGCTGAGGTACTGTTGACACTTCTCCCCCTGAGCATTTCTTGGGCAAACATGATGTCTCCTCCCTGAGCCGATCTGTGCTCTGTTTCCTCTTTTGCAGGAATGCAAGGACCCCTGCTGCAATGCCACTGTATGTAAGCTGGTTCCTGGAGCAGAATGTTCCTCTATAGGAATGTGCTGTGAGGACTGCAAGGTAGGCCACCCACATGCCTCCACTTTTTAACATAACAGCATGTCTTCTAGCGTCAGTTAGCATTTCCTAAAAGCTGTGCTGTCATATGTGATACATAACCCGGGAGAAAGCTTCTTAATCACTGAATCATACATAGTCACGTGGTTTCTATAGCCTCCATAATTTGGTAAGGTCTTTGGGTAATCGCATCTGACATAGAACTGTTTCCTTTTTTAGCTCACATACCTCACTCTCATAATGCAGCTAGGAACTCCAAACCAATAGTGTAACTTCTGCAAGCTCTGTGTGTTGTTTCATTAGAGAAGAGTACTGTACAATCTCCAAGAAATAAGAGTTGTGTCATGGCAGTGGGATCATTGAATTCCTCCAAGAGTTAAGTCTTGTGAAAGCAATCAAATGGGTTCCCTCTGAGTTATATAGTAGGTCCTGCATGACCAAACGCATAGGTTTATTGAGTGTGGTCTGCAAGAGAATTGATGTTCATTCTCCCAGAATTAAAATTCATGTCTCGTAAGATCCTGTAGCATGTTGTGTCCAAGTGTCAGGAATTGGGTGTAAAAACAATATCATACATTCTTCAAGAATTTGCTGTTGGGCCCCTAGTATTTTAAGTTCTCCAAAGAGAGGATGTAGGTTCTACAAGAGCAAGGGCATATTCTTAGAAATACTACAAGAGTAGAAATATAGGATTTCCCCATCAGCTGCAAAATGACTCATTCGATATGTTGCCAATAACTGCTTGGTGGATCGGACAGAGGATTGCAAGAGATCACCCATATGTCATAATGTGGTTTCCCAAAGGGCTTTCATGAAGGGTGTGGAATGGGTCTGTGATGACCGATGGGTCCCTGACATGCTCTCCAAGATGTACTCCTCTAAGAGAAACCTATGTTTCCCAATAACTTGAAAAAGGATTCCACAATAGATGTTAGGTGGGTCCCCCAAGGCATGCCATTTATGACCATGGGATTCCATACTAGGTCCATATCTGGCAATCTGGATCTGTAGATATCTTTGTGTTCTCGATTGATGTCCATAATGCAATGGGCCTGACTTCATAGAATATGTGAGCTAGCGAGGGCTTATCAAAGAAGGGCTGTACCATTGCACATCCCACACAGGCTGCACTCACCTGGGCCATTTCAAGATTATAAATCGTACATCACAAAAGAACCAGTAGCTTGATCAGTCCCTCCTCCCCCTAGAATTAAAAATATGTATCTGCTTTAGTTTTGCCTGGCTGATGAAGCCTCTTTCACAGTGGCACCATTCCTCCCCAGCTGGGACACTTATCTGTCATTGTAGATACATTCTGAGGACACAGGTTTGTTTAGCAGCCCATGCCCAGGGATCTACTTTCTGGATCAGATATAAATATCTTGTGATGTGTTACCTTTCAGGGCACCAATGTGACTCTCTGCCCGGAAGGCTGGGCACCAGGACCTGTAACCTACCCCTCTTTCTTATTCAGAAGGCATCTTTATGTGCCATCTTTTGAGACCTTTCATTGCTACATCATATAAAGTCCCTTCTTGTTAAGATCTGCTTTCTCCCCACTTATTTTGCAGCTGAAGAACTCTGGGTCCTTGTGCCGTGTACCCTTGGGCGAGTGTGACCTACCAGAGTACTGCAATGGGGTTTCCCCTTACTGCCCTGAAAACATCTTCCTGCAGAACGGACAGCCTTGCAAGAGTGGTCAGGCCTACTGCTACAGCGGAGACTGCAGAAGTTATGATTCCCAATGCCAGACCCTTTGGGGACCGGGTAAGGGGTAAAGGGATAGTCAGCAGATTTCATTGATCTGTTTAGAGGTGTGCCTTAGGAAAACATAATGTGCACAAATGCGTCAATTTCTATTAATGGTTTGCATGCATAACACCTTAATAACTGTACTAATCTTTATCCTTTATCAAATGATTGGGCCGCCCTCCGATTGTCTAGTAATGGAGCAGGTGGCAAAGAAATAATCAGTTGAAAGGCCTAGGCTCAGAAGCCTGAGAGGGGAGCCAATTAGCTCTCCCAGGCTTACCTCGCCTTTTCATCATATCGGACTGCAGACCGCTCTCTGATTAGTCCTCTTTCTTCTGCCCATTTTTAAAACTATATTATGGTCAGAAGGAGTCAGGGTAAGTCATTTCAATGAATAGGGTAATTTGAATGAAGAGGCTAAATGATCAAGAATAGGGTGGAAACTAAAGAGAGTAAACCAATGTGGGAGTTGGCCCTAGAATCCGTGCCTAGATCTTTTTAGTTATAGATTATGCATGCAGTGACCCAAGTAACTGCCTTACAAATAACTGCTCGCAGCACGTGCTTCTGAAAAGCCAAAGATGATGCTTTGGACCCAGTTGCGTGTGCATATATGCCCATGGCAGAAGAAAGACCCCGGACAAAGTAACTCCCTAGAGTGGGCCACCAATGGGCTGTTATTGGGTTTCAGAGACCCAAAATCAACGCTATTGAAGAAGCACTTAAATCTTTAATACCTAGATTGTGACAGGTCCTCATTCCTTAATGCACAGTAATTTGGGAAAGCAGAGAAACTGAAGGATGAGTCCCTAAGATTAATTTAGTCCTACTAAGAAATTGTGGGAGACTCTGATGTTCATTAAGTCTTGTGGCAGCAGTAATAGCCACACGTAAATACTTTTTGAAAGTTTCTTGTCAAGTGACTGATGAAACCTTTGACTGGAAAGATCCTGTAATGGAGGGGATTTATCAAATGAGGAAACATGTTTCAGCAGCTGCTCAAAATGTCTTTTACATAAATGTCCTGTAGCTACCAAATGTGATTTGCAAGAATCTTGCTAGCTGACCAAAAAAGCAAGTACATATAAAAAATGAAAATAAGATGTGCATCTATAGAAAACACAGAGGATTAATGCTTCTTACCAAAGCCCAATAAAATAAGGAAAATGCTTCTTGTACTTTTTTCTTGTCAAGCCCTTTGTCGTCCTCTTAAGATGGACTACCTGGACTCTTTATTAAACTTTTTAGTTTCCAGGAACTTTTTGCGGAGTGATGACGTGTTAGGTCTTCCCTCAACATATACATTGTGATCGTCGAATGATGTTTGAATATCAAACTGAGTTTGACCAAATTAGTGCTTTTATGATTGCTAGACCTGGAAAGTTCTTTTCCGCTTGGCACAAACTTTCATTTTTGGGCGCTTAGCATAAGGGCGTCTTCTATGGAGGAGTTTCCATTCCCCATCCAAGAGCCATAGTCTAGGCGGTGAGAGGGAAACCCCCGTTTGAGAATAATTACCTCAACAACTTTGCAATGGAATATCCACTCTTGAAGAACACTGTGGAATCCACTCCATCTGTCTGGTGTATGGTTGAGTCCCCTGGCTAAGAGAGTCACTGAGACCCACATTGGTTTCTGAATGCACACATTCCCTATCTCCACAGCTAGAATGCGGAGAGCTTGTTTATGTAAAACCTAGCTGGATAATTGTTCTTAAAGGGCATGTTGGAAATCATTGCGAGAAGCATAAATTACTGTCAACTTTCGGATTATTATGGCTGGAATATTCACAAAGGCCGAAGCCCTCTTATCTGTTTTCCTATAATCTTTCATACAAATGAAATGGTAATCTTCAGGAGAACTGTGGATTTGTGGAATGAAAAATAACTCCCTGAATATGGCTAAACTCAGTTGCCACCAAAGCACATATGCTATGAAAATGGGGAAAGTTGGAACTTTAGTAGACAAGGCTTCTTTTTTCTCGGTTCCAGTGGTTGGCCAGGTATAATTGAACAAACCTCGTTTGAAGTCTGATAATTAATCGCTTAATGAAGATGACATTGACGTCCATCTTTGCGTACAAAGCTTACTAATTCAAAGGGACCCACAGTGCAGCAGTGATAAATATAACTAAGTTATGCTTACAAATCTCTAAAATAACAAACCCTTTGACAGAAAATTATGTATTCTTTGGCTGAGGGATGCATTCTTTTTTTGAGGAAGCAAGTCATATTTTGTGGAGAAGCATCCTCATACGATGAGCAGGAGACATAGATGATTTTCTTTACATTAGTTTGAGATAACCTAAATGAAATGTTCCTCTTTTACCAAGGTTAACGGACTAGACAAATGCTTGGACACGTTTAATTGTCTCCTCTTGTGTCTGACAACTAATACACCCAACAGAGAGAGAATATACACTTCATTATAATTATGTAGAGTATTTTATACATGTAGCACCAAATTACTATTGTACCGCAGTTGACTTAAACTAATGATTGTAATCAGGAAATTACTGGTAAGGCTTCAGATGTATTATTTAGTGTTCAAGTGCATTCAAATACTACATACAGTCAATGATTCATGTAACTGAATGGGCATAATAGCATGATAGAGGGGAATGTGTCCATCACATCAATAATAGAACACATTGTGAATGCATCAACATTTTAACACAACAAAACAAAACACAGGTAGAAAATAATGTAAAAACTCCTAATGAATCACAACAAAAGACTAACAAATGTTTTATCACTTTCAGTATGTACAGGATAAAACAATATCCAGAGGGCGAAATACATTGGCCCTCATTACAAGTTTGCCGGTCTGGAAACAACAGTGCCGTAAGCTTACCGGCACTGTTGTTTCCGGACCGGCAAACTACGAGTTTGCTGGCGAATGCCATTCCGCCCGCCAGGTCTGACCATGGCGGGCGGAATGGCAACCGCCAGCAGACTTGCACGGAAACACCGACACCGTTATCAACAGTGTCGGTGCTTCCTTGGTCCCCATTCCTGTGGAGTCAGGAATGGGGATCAACATTTTACCGGCGCGTGATTTACCGGACCGCCGGGGCTGTAATGCCCCGGTTATTCTGGCAAGTCAGGTGCCGGTAAATCATTATGGGTCCGGCGGCTACCTGCCAGTTTTTCCAGCACGGTTACCTCCGGACTCTAATGAGGGCCATTATGAGTGAATTTGAAAATTGAAGAACATCATTTGCGTAAAATGGCAGTGAGTTTGCATCACAGTCTTCTTCAGGTTCCATTTTAGTATGTATTCCTAATGACTTTCGCATTCATTTGATAGAATTAAATTACAACGTAGTTAGATTGATTATGGATAATCCTAATTTAATCATCAGCTGTATGTGGAAGAATTAATTAAGACTATTAATGTATAACTTATTTTTGGTGGCGACTTGCTTATAGGTGCCGGATGTTATATAGAAAAAGGTGGACTCATTCGAGTTCTCACCTGCTCGGAATACGTATATTATATTGTAATTCAGTTGTATGAGGACATATACTCTCTTTATTGAATTCTCCATCAACAATATGAAATGCTGTCAATACCATAACACTGGTAAGTTTCAGTAAATCTGTAGAGCATTAAAAGCATAATTCGAGCAGAGACTCTTCCCGATTTGAAGGTGACATCATAGCCTTAAAATTAAGGTGAAACTTGAGATCCATTGACTTTCTAAACGTTCTATTGCTAACAACATTGGATTCATTTGGCATATCTGTACAACATTTTCAAAGGTGTTTTCGGGCCCATTCCCTCTACACAGCAAACAATTTTTGCGCAAATTAGTTTATAGTTTCAAGAAACGTAAAGCTTTGAAAAAAGGGCATTTTTTTCTTTTTGCATTGTTTTTTCCCATAGGCGAAAATGTTTATACATCGGAAAAGCACGAAGCTGAAATCACTGGATGTTTTTGCTTCAAATTTGAAACAAGTTAAACACAAACCAGTGACTTTTAGAGGTTTGGTCAAATCCATCCAAAATATAATTTTACATTTGGTGGTCGAATAGCATGCCCCCACAGCATCAAAATCTTTTATCTCCCACGGTGCATTGCAGAAACTAAAGCTTTTCTGAAATTAAAAGCTGCCATTTCTTTCATCGTTGTGAGCTGTTCAAATGAAAGTTTTTCTTCCCATTTGTAGTGAATTTGTGGTAAATTTTCACAGGATCAAAGACGGGGTAGCGTCACAAAAAACTATTTAAAAAATGTATGCTAAAGCACCAAATATCTTACCCATTCTCTTCCTCATTATTGCCAAGTGGACCATACTGTGGAAAAATACCTTGGTACATAGCTTAGAAACATACTGATATTTTTAAATATGACATCTATGATGATATGAAAAGAAAAGAAAATTTAGTACTACAGGTGGTGTAAGGTATATGTTATTTTATGTTAATAGAATGTATAAAGCGCACGTTCACCTGGGGGCATCATGGCACTCACCTAACAGATATAAGCAGGAGAAGAAACAGACAGGAGTATTCCTAAAAAAGAAATGATTTCAAAGCAAGACGAAAGGAAAAATGATTGGTGGTTGCCCGCAGGGATAAGAAAGTGCATTCCACGCCTTTGCTGCTGCTACACAGAAGGCACGACCACCCATACGGGAAAGTCTTACCCAAGATATTTGAATCATCAGAGCCGATTGGGAGCGCAGCGCTCTAAAAGGTACATACGGGGAGAATATTATTTGAAGATATTCAGCTCCAAAGTTTATAAAAAAGCTTTATGGATGATACACAAGGACTTAAACAGTACTCGCTTATCGACAGGAAGCCAATTGAGCTGATGAAGAAGGGGTGACCAAGTATGTGCACCAAAAGGAGGTTGCAATACTGCTCTAGCTGCTGCATTTTGTAGTAGCTGCAGACAGCGAAAGAGGTAAGCAGGGTGGGCCAAATAAAATGCTTTGCAGTAATCAATACTGCTTAGAACAAGGGAAGCTACCACTGGAGCGTGAAATTTAGAAGGAATAAAAGGTAAAACCTTGCAGAGAATTTTGAGCTTCAAATGGCCCAATTGACAAATGGAGGAGACCTGATCGCACATCGACAAGGTGGAGGATATTTGAATCCCCAAATCCTTCACAACTTTTACAGGAGAGGGGAGGGGACCAAGAATAGTGGGCCAAAAGGACAAAGGGTAAGAGGTGCCAACAACCAGAACCTCTTTCTTCTCAACGTTCAGCTTCGGCCAGTTCTCGGCCATACACCCCCCCCCCCCACCTCCTCCAGGAAACCCCTAAACCGAGCTGCAGTATCCGGCCTGGCGAGATCCAGACAAAGTACGATCTGCATGTCATCGGCATAGAAAAGAGCACATGAAGCTGTGGGAGTGAATAAGGCAGAGAAGTGGCTGAATATAGGTGTTGAACAAGGTGGGGGATAAAGCAGAGCTTTGAGGGACTCCATAGGACAGGGGCACGGGTATAGAACAAAAAGGGGGTAGACGGACTTCGAGCGATCTGTCAGAAAGGCAGAGAACCAGGCAAGAACCTGGCTCAATAGACCCACAGAAGACAACCGGGCAATCAGGGTGGGGTGGGGCAGTTACGGTGTCAAACGCAGCTGACAAATCCAATAACATTTGCGCCCCCACGCCACATTGGTCGACCAGGTGAACAAGGTCGTCGACCATGTCAGAAACCTGAATGTAAGGGAGCAAGGAATTTAGAGGATTCAAGAAAGGAACCAAGTAGAGGGGAAATCAAGGACTCAAGTACTTTCATAAGAAATCGGAGGAGTGAAATAGGGCAAAAATGTGGAGATTGATTGGCATCACCTCTTGTTCCTCGTATCACAAATCACAGAGCGTGCTGCCCCTTGCTGCCCCCTTATCAGTTGCCCACCTGCAGTACACCTCCTTGCTCTCTCTCTCGAGGACCACATTAATCGGCCTGGTGGATTTATGTACTCTATTTTCCAGCCGCCTGGCAGCTCAAATCGGACTGCCATTGTCGCAGGGTTGCCAGTGCCCTAAATCTAAACCGGGTATGTTGTCAGCTCGAGACCTCTAACTTGTCTCACATGGATTTGTCCTTCGGGAAGGCTGCCGCCCTACCCTCACTCTGCCCTTGACATTCCACTCTTGTTCCCCAGGCCTATTTCATGATACAATTAAACCATTGTCTGTTCAGCCTGAATGCCTCTATTCTCGGCTTAACTCCTGGGGCTTGGGAAAGGGAAAATAATTAACTCTTCATTATGCCACACTGCTACACCTTCAACCGGGAATACAAAATGCTGGGCCTCACTTCCAACATGACGATGCTTCAGTCTTTCATGCAGCCCGGCCCTGTATCTGCCTCATCGTTACACTTTAAATGTAACTACTGCTACACAATATCGACTGTGCCCTATACCTGGGCCTACTTAAGCCTCTATAACTTCTTTGAAAATACATTTGTTGCTCCCAACTGCTTTCCCCACCCTTCTAAACCACGCACCTTCACTTTCTTGTGCCAATAGACTTTTAGCCTGAACAGTTTGGCCGTGTATGGGAGATCCATGTGCATCCCAACACTCTTGGTAAGAGGTTGCAGTGGCCTTGCCAGGGATTTAAAGAAAGCACACCTCTTGGCCGGTTCCATGTGATATTTTCGCCGCAAAAATATTGCGATGCAAAAATATCGCCATATTTTTGCGGCGAAAATAACACATGGACCCTGCGGGGGACACCCCCGCAACCCCTGCATCATTTTTTTTATGTGCGGGGGAAACCCCCGCAACAGCTGCACCTAATATTTTCGCCATATGTACGGCGATATTTTTGCTGGCGAAAATATCACCTGATACCTCTTGGCCCTGCAAGAGCTTGGTTTACTTTTCAAGCCTGCATGTTTTATTCTAAAGGAAGAATACGCGATAGGACTATTTGCATTTGCATTACTGTGTCTCACACAAAGGCATAAAAGGGTTCACATTCACCCAACAAGGATCCAAAACATAAAAATGTTTTAGAAAAATAGCTTGGCCCATGAACTATCAACTGGGACTTTTTAAACCGTCCATATTACATTTACAGAAGTTAGTACATAAAGAAATCAAAAGTGAAGCCAAAAAGACCTGGTGGCACAACACAGACAAGCATTACTTACTATAGAAATTCAGAGTGCTACAGTTATCGAAGCCCTCACAAATGATGTGATTAAATAAACAACCTATAAACCAATGGCGCATTTTCATTTTTTTCAGCCTTAGTTTTCATCCATGTGCCTCTTGGCTACCCAGGCATACCTAAGCGGATACATGCTAGGTAATCACTACCATGAGGTGGCAGTAACTAGTAAAAAAAAAGGCTGTGCTGGCATATGAACACAGTGCATTTGACCTGCAGTGACTATGTTAGCTGTGCCCCATGGCATATCAAGGCAGCATCCCAGTTAGTACATGATTGATACCTAAAACATATGTGTCTGCTTTTATTCCCTTTCGTTACTTTAGTAACAGTACACTGTATTTGATTTAACATGCGTTAAAGATAACAATTCCGGCGATGACGTCAGTCTCAATGGTCACGTGACATATGATATGTTATTTATAACGCGCTTAATACCCAGAGCTTTCTAAGCGCGGACCCAGGGATCGAACTTGTGTTGCTCCGTGTTGTCTTGCTTCCAAGGCAAGCACGTTGCCGCAGAGCTATCCTCCCAAGACAACCATATTCCGTCAAAGTTCCTAGGATACCTTTCCCTTGTCGTCAGGCATGTGATCTCACTTCTGCTACTCCTGGTACAGTGGTAAATTGGCATCCCAGGGCATGAGAGCAGATGTTTGCAAAGAAACCAAAAAGGTTTCTTCACATTAAGACGGAAGGAAACCTGCCCGGATAAAAGCTGCTGAAGGACTTTGCACTTCCTCACATCACAAAGAAGATCTGGAATTAACCTGAAAGCGAGCAGCACAGTGGCTTGAAAGGATATAGAGACTCTAGTCCTGTGATTCAGATCTAAGCTTTATAAATGTGGTGTTAGTGCTTGAGAACCTTGTCCTGTATTGTCATATGGAAGGACGTTCCCGTTGTAGGAATGAAGGCCACGAGCCATAAGAATAAGGGCTGTCGCAGAGAAAAAGTGCTGCACGCTAAACTCATTACATAGGTGCTTCTGCATAAAGGCACAATTTCTTCAACACGAGTCCATTCAGACAGGGCATGTTAGATGCACGTAGATGGCTCGGCGTCTTTATTACACCATGAGTTTCACCCAGAATGCATTATTAATGTTCATCTTTTGGAGGTAACAGAGTAATTTCAGTTCTTTTAGAGAGGACCATTTACCAGTTCCTAACTGCGACTCTCATTTAGGTCACATGAGCTGGATCAGAGGGCCTGTTTGAACATGTTTCTAAGAGCAGGGGCATTTCAGGCAGTCTTTTAAAGTTGCGAGAGTAATTGACTTTGCAGAAGCTCTCGTGCCACATCTACTTAGGGCTTTTTTCCAAGCTACTAATCACTCATTCCGTGCATGCTCAGCGCTGCCAGCGTTGACCACTACCATCTGTTTGATGGTTGGGATATTGGCAAGGTACTTGAGGCCTATTCACAGCTCCATTAGACCACAGCTCAGTTTCTAAATATCTGCTTGTTTTCTCTTTTTGGGGTTGGGGCTCTGCAGGGTCCAGCCAAGCTCCAGATGTGTGTTTTAACACTGTCAACGCTAAAGGAGACAAGTATGGGAACTGTGGACAGGCCCCCAATGGCTCCTTTGTGTCTTGTGATCAGAGGTAAGTTTGACAATTTTGTACTCAGGAGTAGAGATTTTTTTCAGAATCTGGCTAATCCTCATAGCTTGGTTTGACACTTCCAACTTTCCTCCTACAAATTAGTCGGTAGTTGAGTTTGGGTGGAGGCGTGGGCATTTTGCAAAAGCTCTAAAATACAAATTTACAAGGCTGCACTACATTTGTGGCTCGTCGCCCACCTTCACAGATTCTGTGGACATTAATTGCTCTGCTTCAGTTTGCACTCAATCCGAAAGCTAGCAGCAGTGTGTAAACGCAAACTTACTGTGGTTCTGTTGCTGCACTGCGTTTCTGATCTGCATCACCCTCTGCTATTCCAGTACTCAGACCCACATATTAACCTTAATTCTGCCATGCAGCACCATCCCCACCCATGCGGACAGTACACCCCAATTCTGGCCAACAAGCCCCTGTGTTGTGCCGGTGGTGTAGTATGTCAGTCCCTGTTAGGCTTGATGGTCAACACCTCATGCTTCTCCGGCAAAGATCCTCACACACAGCAAATGCACTTAAGTTATTTGCAGCACTCCATTTGTAGTTCTGGGACCTCCCCGCCCCCACCACACAAACACCTTCCTGCAAATGCAGCCCAATTCTCCTTGGCATCATCTACTGTTGTCAGTACTAAGACCACAGACACAACTCTGTTTCAGTCTTGACCCCTTCTTTTATCCATATTACACCATTATGGTGACACCCCTCCCCATCTCCCACCCAGAAAATTAAAAGGTCATCCAGATGATTTCACATCCGTGTGTGTACTTTGCACAGTGTACATTTTAAGATATATCCTTTTCCTGTCTCGCTTACTACTCCACCCTCCCTGTGACATTCTCATCTCTGTTTTAGTTTCTCTTTTGTATTTCCCTTTTAACTTCTCTCATGTTTTGCGTTATACTGTTCTCCCCTCTCCTTTCTCCCTGTCCTTGGTTCTCTATCTCTTCTACCACTTTGCTTTTGTTTTCTTTCTTTCATTTTGTTTTCCTGTTCTCATTTGTTTGTTTTCTTATCTTTAGCTTTCTTACATTCTTACTTGCTTACTTATTTTTTCCTATTGTCCTTCCCTTTGCTTTTCTTTAGTTTCATGTCATGTTTGCACATTTTGGGATCTAATTCTCACCCTTCTCTCTGTTTCTCTACCATTGTTCTTTTTAGTGTTTCTTTTCATTTTTAATGTGTTCACTTTGTCTGCTACTTTCATTTTTCCCATGTTTGCTTTTTGTTTTATCCAGAGCCGTCTCTTTCTTCATATCACCTCCACCTCGATGTGCCTTACTCCTGTTACTCTCTTCCTTTTGCTGTTTCCTTCCCTCTGCAATTATGCTCATTTTTAGTTCACTGTCTCCATGTTTATCTCCCCAGGAATACCAAATGTGGCAAGATTCAGTGTCAAGGTGGCCGTTACCGCCCCATCCTGGGTTCTAATGCTGAAATCGTTATAGCAAGTGTCACTGTAAATCAGACCAAGTTCAACTGTCGTGGGACCTACTACAACCTGGGTGATGACATCACAGATCCGGCAATGGTTTTGCCTGGGAGTACGTGTGGTGAGGGAAAGGTAGGCCATGGTTGATCCCCTGCTTTTATTCTACCTACGTTTTTAGTCTTGTTCTTGACAGACAGATGGGGTCATCGGAATGATTTCTGGCAGACAATTTAAACATAATGAGAACACCATCTCAAAGCAATGTAAAGACAAGAAAGGCAGACACGTTTTGCAACTCCTTGATATCTCTGTAGTACATTGGTCATGTTGCATGGGCAGGAGCCATCAGCCTGAACAATAGGCGTCAATAGGTTTTGATTCCAAGGTGCTTTTTAATGGTGCACCAAAAGCTAGCTCCTGCAAAGGCTATTTCAACCTCTGCTGAGGAGGCAGGTAGTCCTCCGAGAGGCTGTTCTCCTAATGCCCCCACCCATTCTTGGAGATCTTTTACAAACAGCCCTGGCATTGGATGCTTCATCAGCTCCCACGGTGCGCGATCTCTGCAAGCCAGCACTCCCAATGAGTTGGTGCTAATATTGTATGTTGTGGTAATTGTGGTAATTGCAGCAGCCGTTTGAGTATTCTGGAAAGTATCCTCTCCACTTTATGGACAGATTACCTTTATGTACTTGACACCCCAGTCATTGTCACCCTCATATTGGCTCCACATTCATGTCTTTTGAAAATCCTCTCTGTTGCTGGGTAAACAATTGACTGCTTTTATGTTCAAACCAGCTAAGACTGAACTTGTATTCTTTCCCCATCAATTTCCCCACAGCCATCCTTGCCCCCTCTAATCATTCCCATGAAGTCAATTTTTCTGATCGTGGGCAATCATGTTCAGCATTCTTCTCCGGACGTCGACCACTTGCTCGCTCTGCCTTAGAGATGCTCAGTTTAAGCTCACGGATGATGCAACAACCCTGAGCCAAGTACTTTCCACAGAGCAGGTTATTTGAACCATGTTCGTTCTCAGCAGAGGGACTGCCGCGCTTTGTCAAGCTAGAACTATTTGAACACTATTTGGAAATGAGGGTATGTGAACAGAAACTTAATAGACTTTAGATGGGAGAAACCGAATTTCACAGTATCATTAATTTGAGATATCAAGTCTCTGATCAGATTCCCAAATGTGTGACTATATCAGCAGGTGTGGCCAAATGGCCTGTACCTGAGGACAAAACTATCCAACACTAAATGTGCCTGGAATACCCAAGGTAAGATAGATTTTAAGAAACAGCCCTGTGGACAGAGTCTGAGGGGCCATCCTATTCTGGTGAGAATGGACAGACTCTAATGTCTTGCCAAACTACCTGGGTAGTGTGAATGAGCTGTAAGGTTTAGACTTAGGAGAATGAGAGAGTGGTGAACGGTTCAGTTAAGCACACATCAAACATTCTTAATAATACAAGTTAGGCAGAATGTATACAAATACAATTATTTATTTAGGCCTTGGACTAACTCTTAGCAATGAAAAGCCGCAAGTAAGTATCACACTAAACATACTGTTTGGGTGCTATGGCTACAGAGCACTAACACTTTACTTTTAAACACAGTTAACTCAATCTTAGCAACTGTAGTATAGCAAGGCAAGTAAGTAAATAACAAGGTAAGGAAGACCCACATTAGAGAACTGATGTTAGAAACTCCATACACAGTCTTATAAAATAAGGCAATGCACTTTAAAAGTCCTTCACTGGTTAGAAAAGATGAAGCCTAGTACCCTCAGAGTCACAGGTCCCAGTACAGTTCTTTTCAGAGGACTATGAATCTGCACAAGTATTGGCAAAGCCAACAGGCAGCTGTATGTGTTCCTAAGTTAAAAGGAACAAGGAAAGTAGTTTTTTTGGGAACCCCTCTTACAATCCAACCATTTTAGGGGAACCTCAGGGGAGTATTATTGGCTGATTACGGGCAGGCAAGGGCGAGGTAGGGCAAGGACTTTATGCCATTAAACCCTATAAACTCTGTGGAGATGGGGTTAGGAACTGGTATTTGTACTCACCGCCTGTACTCCGATTCACTCTGGGAAAACGTTGACATCTCATGAAATTACGTGGCCCCCATGCTCTGTATTTTGGTTCTATTGAAGGAGGTTTAGGGGTTGCGAGTGCAGAGGTGACTTCTAGCGTCAGTATTTATTTCTGATATTCTGCAGTTCTGCACTCTGGCGAAACGATTCCTGGTACTGCGGAGCTGAACATCCCTGGCATGATGAAGAAAGGACCACCATATTATCGACTACCTCAGAGGACCCCCCAAAGCAAAATGGTGATGGAGATCAGCAATGGCCACTTCGATGAAATGTCGGAAGCCGACCCTCGTGGCGGAAACAAAGAAGCTGGTCCTGAAAGGTCCAATTTTTGTGCTGGAAAGCTGCAAATGCAGGGGGAAGCCTCATGTTTCACAAGTTGAAGATCTGTGGAGTCCCAAGTCTGAACTTGGGATGGCTACTGATGCAGTGCAGCGGCCAACGAGAAATCAGGACAGCCGATAAAATGGTTCTCAGAACACCTCCACAGGCTTCCAACAGCAGGTTCCTCAAACAGGGGTCACACAGCTTCCGGGGTCGAAGCACTGATGAAGGCCTTCTGGAGTTGAGCAAAGGAGCATGGCTTCGCTTGGATGGTTGAAATAAGCATGCTGGTTGGCTGCAACAACGAGTTCCGGGGCCTTAGCAAGATCCTCCTCTTTATATGGGTCTTGGATCCAATGACAATTGAAACAGTGCAAAAGTCCTCCTTTTATCCAGGATTCGAGCTGAAGTCACCACCAAACCCACCAATGGAAAGGATCTGCACCATTCAAACTAACTGGCTGGGGTTGTTCAATCATACACATTTGGCATGGATGTGAACTGGGACCAGACAGACCCAGCCCCATCATCCGGCCACAAACCTCCACCGCTGCTTTGCCAGGAAAGCTGGTGATTTTGCCTGAAAAGTCAGGGCAGAAAGAAAGCCAAAATTCAAGATGGCCAAAGTACAGACGCATATCTCGTGGCACAGTCATTTTGGTGTATTTGGGACTCTAAAATTGATTACGCTGTAAAATGCAAAAATACACACAGGAATTAATAAAAACATGCTATAAAAGTATCCACTGCCACCATCCTGTCTCGGACATATCATACAAGTAACCACAAAGTTAACAAAAACAATGTTATAGGGAAACAAAGTTATAGGGACACCAAGTATCCCTACTGCACCCCCCTGCCAGGTGAAGTGTGCATTGTAAAACAAACAGAGAATCTCACAATGGAGAACAGTTTTCATGCACTGCTAGCCATCGGGACTGATCACTGCCCCCAAAACAGATGAGCTTGACAAGACTAATAAGTAAAAAAGACTTCACTTGCCACCAACTGTCAGGACAGGTACAAAACAACAGCAAACAGTTGGTTGGGGCATTCCACAGATATCTATGGAGGGAGAGAAGCAAAACGAAAATCTTGCCTAACAACCCACTAGATTGATTTTTGGTGTTTTTCTTCAACATGAAGTAAACCATTTTGTTCAGCCAGTTTATGATGGCATGCACGCAATTAAGACAGGATTTTGAAATTCAGCTTAGTCATCCTGCCGCTATCCGTGGCAGCCTCCCATATAAATGCCTATATGGTTGGTTCACTGTCTGCCACTATTCCTGCACATGTTCTGTATACAAACCCACCTGTGTCCTTCCATAGCCCACAGATCTCCTGCTGCAATCCAAATCTCACCCCCTGATCACAAACCTTCCACTGATCTCCTGTCCATCAATACCCATGCTCCACCTCCCAATCCTGTTTTTTCGTGCTTCTGGCTCCCCACCACTGGAACACTTTCCCCACAGTCATCACCTAAGCCACATATTACAAAGTCTTTAGAAAGCCCTTACAAGCCCTGTCTCCCATCACTGGAGAGACACTCTTCTGCCACTGCTCCCAACTTCCCATAAAGGGCAAGAGGCTCCGGTAAACTCAAGGAGATCAAGACATCTGATTTGTCATTGTCTCTTGTCTCGATATGCCTCTATATCCTTATTTTCTGCCCACATTTGTTGATTACTCCACTTATACTGTTTTCCTGTACCGATTATTGCATTTTACACACTGCTGTGCTATTATCTTTTGTTCAACTCAGTATAAAAATACATGTGATCCTTTCCTCATCCATATAACCCACCCCAATGTGGGCCAGTCGTTCCATTTGATCCTTTTCTGAACGCCTCCTCTTAATTAACCCTTCATTTGTATCTTCTCTCCCCATAGACACTGACTTTGAGACCGCCATCCCATTTGATTCTCCCCTAACCTGTAGAGGCCGTTCTGTCCTCCATATACACGTTCCTCTGTGATCCACCTCTTCTGTACTGTCCTCTCATGGACTACCCTTCCCATTTAATTATTCCACCCAACAGAGCCCCTTGGGTGGTCCGGTTTCTCCTTACACGCTGTCCTCCCGGTCAGCCACCATTTCCGTTTTGATCCTTCATTCACCCATAAGCTTTAAAAGTAAGGTCTCCCATTTGATCTTTCTCTTCCTTTAGAGACCGCTTTCATATCCAGATGTGGTATTGATTTGCATTTTATCTGAGGTGCTCTCTCTGTCCTCTCACAGCTGTTCAATGTAATCCATCCCTTACGTTTGACCCTTTCTTTAGTCATTGACTCCTCCATGGAGCCAGTCCATCCAGTTGATCCTTCCCTACCATAAAACCCCTTTTCTAATCAACTGTTTACATGTGATACTTCAATCACCCACATAGTCTTTACTGGGGGATCCAGTCCTTCTTGTGATCCATCGGCCATACCCTTTGGTAAGCCAGCCCTTCAAATGTACAATTTACTTGAGAGCGCTGTCTTTGGGTGCCCTAAACTATGCCAAAGTAGAGTAAAATCACTGTACAGATTGTACATGCCAGTGCACCCTAATATCTTCATCCATATCTGCTCTTTGTTTGCCACTCAGGTGTGCCTTGATCGGAAGTGCCAAAATGTGTCCGTTCTGGGGGTCCAGGAGTGTAATAGCAAGTGCAACGCGCATGGGGTAAGTACAGGATGAAAGTAGTCTGGTTTGTGAAGGACAGGGCAGTGGGAAGAATCCCTTTCTCTTTCCCCATGATGTTGTTTTGTTAACATGTGCTGCTTTCTCCTGCTTTCTACTTTTTCTTTCATTTTCACTTTGCCTGTTCATGTGTTTCTTTTTCTTTTCTCTTTCAATCCCTCCCATTTTATTTATTTTGCTAGTCCCCCTCATGCCTGCTTTCACTCATGTCTTCTTCATTTTCTTTACATATTTCCTGCTTATTCTTTTTCCTTTCTTGCTCTTTTCTTATTCTTGTTCATTACTTTTTCTTTCATTCTGTCTCCTACAGTTTTTGTCTTTTTTCAATTTCCAGGCACACATTTGTTATTTTTCTACTTCCCTCCATTCATTTCAATTCATTTTGTTTGATGACTTTTTACTATTCTTCTTCATGCCTTGCCTACCTCGCTTCTCCTATGCTATGTATTCCTTTTCCAGGTGACTCCCTTTAGTCGCTTACTCTGCCATCACTCACCCCTTCATTGCTTTGTTCGTTGATCCTCTTACTCTCTAGTGTTTTACACCACCGATCCCTGCCAGTTTTTGATCTGGATAGCCATAGTGTCTTCTGGAGTTTCAGCATAGAAATTGGCACTCACACAAGGTTGCAACTTAATATTTCGGAAGGGAGCTTTTCACATTACTGTAGATGCCCTGAATTTTACCCCTTTTGATGTTCGTTAATCTGCTTAGAATCACATGCTGTGCATATGGTCCGACATCCAGTGGTAACTGCGGAGTACTGCATCTTGTCTTTCGAGAATTGACATGGGTGTGCCTGTAACACTATCCCTACGTGACGTGTAGTGTACCCAAAATCCCTCACGCGTCATGTTCCCTCAGATTGTTTTACAATCTGGCGACAGCATACTGGTCGCCTTGATGCAGAGCTCGTTAAAGATTTTGCTTATTGTCCATCGACCTTTGGTCGAATAATTATATAAAGAATCCTTATCACCCTACCCGTTCCTTGTTTCGACGGCCTATACAGTAGGGAGAGTGGGGTTGGGGTGGACATTTCTATACAAATTGAGAATGCCTTTTCCTTTCCTTCCTTTTTCCCTTTCGGTCTTCGTCACTCTAACCATCCTCAGCAATGGAGAGGACTCCATTTAGGTTTTGCCCTAATTGTAGGAGCAAATTCTCTTGGAAAGACAGGCACAGACATTGTAACTGGTGCTTACCGCTTGATCACAAAGAGGAAGGATGCGCGGCTTGTAAGCTCCTTCGTCCTAAAACATTAAAGGAGCGTAGAGTCAAACGGTGGGCAGCCTACGGTATGTCAAAGGCCGAATTTGTTCCCGCTGTGGCAGCCACCGAATGTGACGACGGCAAGAGTGACGAACATACATCCGAACCGGAGGTTGTTGACCTTACGACGGAACGCTCGCGTTCCGCATCATCTGTCCCCGGCCCCGATAGGCACAGCTTAGGCACTGCTATGGGGAAGTCACACCCCGGCGACAAAGACGAGCATGTACACAGCATAAAGCACACAACCCCAAATCAATCTTCGGCCAGGTCGAAGAAGACTTCAGCGCCAACGGGTACACCGGGAACGCCGGCGGCACCCGCCGACCGTCAGTTTCGCCAGCCCTCCTTGCCGCCGCAATTGCGCCTAGCGACCAGGCAATCGAAAACAAAGGGCGCTACCCCCAATATATCAGGTTCCGCCGAGATGCATCACAAGAAGGCGTCCGGTGACGACAGGATTCCGATTCTGCCGAAAAAGGCGGTCACAGACAAGGCCTCGGCAGCGCTGAAAAATACAACCGTTGAGGACAAGGCCCTGGCAACGCAGAATAGGGCGGCCGTTGAGGACAAGGCCCCAACACCGGCGAAAAAGACCCCCTCGCAGGCTGAAGGCACACGCCTCCCCACCGCGGAGGAACGTCACCGGCAGCTTAGCCAGGATTGTCGCCGCCGATTCTCAGAAGCAGCAAGGCAGGCATGCACTGAGGCCCACGGAAGAGCCCAGGGATCGATCGAGGTACAAGGAAAGACTAAGGGGGGTACTGGAACCCACCCAGAGTCCAAGGAGAAGCACAGAGCCGTCTCACCTCTGTCGGTGCCCCAAGAGGAGTTCTCCGAAAGCGAAGAAGGACTATTCTCGACGACGAGATGAAAATCTCGACGCTTTAAGACAGATGAACAAAATCATTTCATTTTTCCACCTCTAGACCATTCTAGACCCTCTGTTTGGACTAGAGAAAATATTTGAAAACTGCATGGAAAGGCTGGACAGGTTTGTTTCCCGTTCAGAACTACCCACACCAAGGAGGCCAAGGGATGAGAGCCCTATGAATCTCAAGGCTAAGTTTCTAAGACTTTTTGACCCCTCTTTAAAAAACGATATTTACAACTATGATTTAACAGAGGATGACATTCATGCTGATACCCAGGATGAAGAATTCATCAACCCTGAGGACTTTCATGAACCCATAGAGGGCTGGGAAGAAAGCCCAGATGGGGGTGACCCCCAACCATGGCAATCCCCAAATCATCAAGACCCTGATGTCCTGTCCCTGGACTCTCCTCAGTCCACATCCACTAGGCAACAACCATCGCCAGTGGATGACCAATTGACCCTTAACTTAATGTTACATAAAGCAGCTGATCATTTTTAAGATTGCTATGGATGATGCGGTCCCCGAAGCTGACTTCGTGGAAGATATCCTTATCCTCCTTAATTCAATTAAGAAACGTCTGGCGCCATCTTTATCAACACCTGCTCTCACAACAGGTGTCAACCTGTGAATAGAAAAACTCTTTCGCCCTTCTCCATCAGACCCTCTTTATATCTGAGGTCATTCCACCCCAGATTCACTAGTAGTGACTACCACACGGAAGCGGGCAGGGGTCCCTTTGTCAACCGGCGAGGCACCCCCTGATATGGAAGGTAAATGACTTTACGGCCTGGTAAAAAGAATCACGGTTGCTGCCACGTTCTCAACGCGCATTGCCAACAACAATACCTTGTTGGCCAGCTACGCCGATGCCCAGTGGGCTTCACTACAGGAAGGCATACAAGAGGTTCCCGAACCCCTAGCTACTAGTCTCCTCTCCACTATCTCTGAAGGCAGACAGGTGAACCAGAGCATTCTTAAGAATACTTTGGATTCCGCAGAAACGGCTGGTCGATCCCTCGCTCAGGGCGCACTCCTAAAAAGTCATGCTTAGCTGCGGAACTCTGGATTTAAGCCTAAACGCAGGCATCACTAATAAACAAACCCGTGGAAGAATCCAAGTTGTTTGGGAAAGCGGTAGATGAGGCCCTCGAAACCACAAAAAAGGAGCATGACACCTTAAAAACATTAGACCAGATCACACAGAGACCCTCTACGAGAAGAAGATCTGGTTCCAACTGGCTTTTTATGGCCAACGCTTCCCTCAGCAACAATACTCATCGGGAAAAAATTGGACTTCTACATAGGGAAATAGTGGACATACCACCCCATATCCCCAAAGTTGTCAATGCCGTGGCAAAGAAAGAGGCCAGATCTCTAACCCTAGAGGCTCCCCGGCCTCAGGCTCAAAATGACTCAAAGATTTGGGTCCCCTCCCATGCCTCCCCAGTCAGGGGCTGGCTAACATTGTTTCTTCAGGCATGGGAGGAGATAACTACACACCAGTGGGTACTAAAGACCGTGGCCCACGGTTACTGTATAGAATTCAACCGGTCCCCAACATTCAGACCTCCACGAGCAAGACGACTGACACCAGACCATCTTCACTTTCTTCTGCAAGAAGTAGAAACTCTACAAGAGAAAGGAGACATGGAAATCGTACCTCTGGCACAGGTAAAAGAAGGTATTTATTCAGTGTACTTCATTGTACCCAAAAAGTATCTAACCATGCACCCTGTTCTAGATCTGCGCCCAGCGAACAGGTTTGTAAAGCCACAAAAATTCTGCATGGTCACACTGCAGAAAGTAATCCAACTACTAACACAGGGGATTACATTGCAACACTGGGCATGAAAAATGCATACTTTCATATTTCAATGTTGCCAGCGCATAGAAAATGCCTCAGATTTATGATACAAGACAAGCATTGTCAGTTGAAAGTACTACCCTTTGGCATAGCATCTGCACCAAGGGTATTTACAAAAGTACTAGCTGTAGCAGCAGCACATCTCCGCAGGCAATTCATCCCGGTATATCGTTACCTCGATGACTGGCTCATAACAGGGGACTCTTATGAAACATGTCTGTGAAATACCCAAAAGACGATAGATCTTTTATTCAGTCTGGGATGCTCTATCAACGAGAAAAAATCCAGCCTAGACCCTAATTCTCACAAAGGACGGCCTCGTCCTCCCCTCCAACGAGAGGGTCCGAAACATGTTGTTTCAGATCCCTCAATATGTAGCCAGTCGAGGGGTGACTGTACGCAAGGCTATGCGACTGCTAGGAATGATGGCGTCATGTATCTACTTGGTTCCTCACGCACGACTGCACATGCGACCAATGCAAGAGTGGCTCAACAGCCAGCGGTGTCAGGCCAGCGGACAATGGGACGATCTAGTAGTCGTCTCGCCGGCCCTCGTTCTCTCGCTTCAGTGGTGGTCGAGGGAGAACCTCTAGAAAGGGAAATCCTTTACCACTCCCGCAGTGGAGGCCACTCTAACCACGGACGCGTCTCTTACAGGGTGGGGAGCTCACCTGCTTCAACAAACAGCACACGGATCTTGGTCGTCAAACATAGCATCCAACCACATAAACCTGTTGAAACTGTTGGCAATGTTCAAAGCACTAAAAGCTTTCCAGACACAACTGCAGGGGAAGACGATTCTCATCCTCACAGACAGCACAACTGCCATGTACTATCTGAACAAACAAGGGGGCACTCATTCTCCAGGGCTGTCCAAACTGTCCCAGAACATTTGGAAGTGGGCTCTCAAACGCAACATGTTCCTACTGTCACAACATGTTCCAGGGGAACTCAATCTTCTGGCAGACATACTCAGCAGAGACTTCCCGTTACCCAGGGAGTATGAATGGTGATTATACAAAGACATTGTCTCCAATGTTTTCGCAGAATGAGGCTTCCCAGATTTAGATCTGTTTGCAACTCCGGAGAGCGCTCAATGCCAAGATTACGCCTTCAGGTACTCCCAGAACCGCTCCAAGGTTAACGGACTCTGGATAACATGGTCAGGGAAATTTGTCTAAGCTTTTCCCCCCGACTCCCCTTCTCAACAAGATCGTGCACAAGATGCACCAGGAACCAGTCACGATGATACTGGTAGCCCCCATGTGGGCCCGCCAACCCCGGTTCGCTCATCTGATGGAGATGTCCCTATCTCCTCCAGTCAAACTGCCTTGCCCGTACAACATTTTGTTGCAAGACAGAGGGTAGACGCTTCACCCATGCCCGCAGACATTGAATTTAGTGGCCTGTCTCCTGAGGTCATAGAGTTTGGACACCTGCAACTCCCTCAGAGATGTATGGACATTCTCAGGGAAGCAAGGAGGCCGAACATCAGATGCTGCTATTCCAGTAAATGGAAACGGTTTGTCATCTGGTGCAATTCAAAGAGCATTAACCCGATTAACTGCTCTCCCACACACATTGTGTTATACCTAACTCAGGCCTGGTCTTCAACTCCATAAAGGTGCACTTAGCTGCACTTTCAGCCTACACTACATCACAACAGAAAGTGTGTCCTGGTGGAAGATACCAGTTATTAAAGCTTTCATGGAGGGAGTGAAAAGAATTCACCCTCCCATTTCTAACCCGGCTCCCGGATGGGACCTAAACATGGTGTTGACTAGGCTTATGGGGGCTCCATTCGAGCTCATGCACAAGGCAAGTCGTAAAGACCTCACCCTTAAGGCTGCTTTTTTAATAGCTATTACCTCCATCAGGAGGGTAAGTGAACTACAAGCGCTCTCGATCTTAGATCCCTTCGTAACAGTTCACAAAGACAAGGTGGTTCTGCGCACTCACCCTAGATTTGCGCCTAAATTCATTTCAAAGTTCCATGTGAACCAGTCAATAGAACTTCCAACGTTCTTTCAAAATCCTTCAAGCATGGGAGAAAGAACCCTGCACACACTGGATGTACGCAGAGCTGCAGTGTTCTACATGGAAAGAACTCGACCACTTAAAACGACTAATCAGTTTTTTGTTTCAGTGACAGCAGGAAGAGAAGGAGACGCAGTCTCCATATCCACTATCTCTAGATATGATATGATATTGCATTTATAACGCGCCTAGTAATGCACAAGTGTTTCGAGGCGCGACTCAGCAAGGGAGGGGGCAGAGGGAAGACAGACAACGATCTTACTAGGCCAGGTGTCATTCAGATTGCGCAAGTGCATAGGAAGGGGAGGGAGGAGAAGTGCATGGGGGAGGACAGTGCAGTACAAGGGATAAGGATAAATAACAATAAGTAAAAGTACGGCCAGCCGGTGGCAAGTGCAGGGTAAGTGCAGACATCAGGTGTCAAATGCTGGAATTGTCAAATGCAGTTCACTCTGCTACACTCTTGCCCTTCAAGCCTAGAGCACATTCCACTCGAGGCACTTGGGTGTCCATAGCATTCATTGCAAATGTTCCCCTCAAATCTATTTGCAAAGCGGCAACCTGGAGTTCTGTACACACCTTTACAAAACACTGTTGGCTAGATACTCATTCTAGGTCTGATTCTCAGGTGGGACAGGCATACTAAGACAACTTTTCACTACTGTTCCTTCTCACAACCCACCTCCTACTCTGGGTACTGCTTGCTAGTCTATGCACAGCATGTAATTCTAAACAGATTAACAAACATCAGAAGACATGCATTACTTACCGTAAAAGCATTTCTGATGGATGTATCTGCTTAGATTCACATGCGCCCACCCTTCCTCCCCGCTCGGATGGAAAGAACATAGACGTTTCACCACTTTCTCTCTCTCTTTTCTGTACTCACGATAGTCATAAGGCTCCCTCTTGGCAGCAAAAATACAATCGGAAGGACCTCGACGCGTGATGGATTTTGGGTACACTACACGTCATGTAGGGATAGTGTTACAGGCACACCCATGTCAACGTCCCCTTTCGATTCTCGAAAGACAAGATGCAATACTCTGCGGTTACCAATGGATGTTGGACCATATGCACAGCATGTGAATCTAAGCAGATACAACCATCAGAAATGCTTTTACGGTAAGTAATGCATGTCGTATCAAAATGTGCTTTTTTAACTAAACACATAGATCAAATAGTGCAGTGCTTTACTGTAGATGCTTCCAACAGTGAGCACATGATTCTTTGTGTCTTATGTCTGTCAAAATATGATGCAAATAATGCAGAGTTGACATTTCCAGGATCTGCCCATGGAAAGGTCAGGTCTCTAAAAATATGGTTCTCATCAGGCATGCTGATGCATTGTTTACAAACTATGTCAGCTTAAACAAAGGTGTATAAACAAATAAATGCAATATCATGAACTAAACACTAATCAACAAATTTACCTTGCAAATTGGTTTACTGAATTCTGATAATCTGACCATATAATTAAAGGCCAGATGTATGTTTGTCCTGTATGTTTGTCCGAAGCAGTAGCTTCACCTGTTGTCACCGCTAGAGGGAGTTGTTGACTTAGGATATATAGAGGCAATGGCAATTTGCATAGATTTGCGTGTTGTCATCACTAGAGGGAGGTGTTGCCTTAGGATATTTAGTGGTCCTACTGTGTTAATGTAAACCTGCACTTTGGCCTGTGTACACAGGCTTCTACACTAGTATTCTATAAAATGATAACTCATGAACCATGTATGTGATTTGTTAGAGCAATTGTACTTATTAATATTTTACATGCAAAACAGAAGGACATGATGCAAATGCTGCAAATTTACTGTCTGACTGCCTACATTTAATTCATTAAACAAATGTTGTTTTCCAGTATGTCCTTCTCTTCTGTCATAGCAAATTAGGCAATTGTGCAATGTCCGTCTTCCTACACGAAGCACATAATAAATGCCAAATGTTCAGTGGTCTTTATATCTGTCTGCACTATGCACATGGCAAAAATAGTGGTGTTGGCAGTTAGTGTCTGCCTACAATAATCTCATCATACAAATAGGGCCTCATTAGGATGCAGTGTCTGCATCCACTAAGCACATGATCTTAATAGTGCAGAATCACATGATCGTAATAGTGCAGTTAGTTTGCTTGTTTGTATGACTTCACTTTGCACAAATGAATAATAGTAATATCCGATTTTGATATTGTGCTTCATGCTGGGTGCTTCCAGCTTCTAAACAGTGTAATGATAGTTCTTATCCAGTTTGATGGTACACAGTTTATCATCTTGGGAAGAATAAAGGGGCGAGTCAGACCTGTCTGGACTCAAACCTGGGCAGTGTAGGCTTGCCTCATGTGAGAAAAAAGGGCACGCTAGCCACCCAACAGAAACATACAAGTGCTCGGATGTTCGTCTCTTTTTGCATGGTTACATTAAAAACAAGCTATAAATTGAGTACACAATAACTGCAACATATTTCCCGTTTCACTGCATGTTTCTCTTTTCCTTGCCATCCTTTCTGTTTTTCTCCCTTCTCGCCCTCTTTGTCTCTCACCGCTCTCTTTTCCATTTCTTCCTATATCTGTTTTAGCTTTCAGTCTTACGCATCCCTTGTCGTTCCCTCTACCAAGTCTACACTATTTACCTTGTGCAAAACCTCTGTTTGCAGGTTTGCAACAGCAATGGGAACTGCCACTGTGATGACGGCTGGGGACCCCCTGACTGCAAAAGTGCAGGGCCTGGTGGGAGTATTGACAGTGGCCCGCAGGAGCAGCGAAGCGGTAACCATGCTTACTATATGAAGTGCTATACGTGTCTGTCTTACATAAGTGTGCAAGGATGGGTGAAGACATGTGTAGTCACACCTATGTTTAGATTCATCATGTTGCTATTGCCCTCCCAGTTCAACAGTGATCTGGGAGTTGTCTTGGACAACCATGATCTGAGACAGAGTCCTCAAAATCACTTATTTCTGCCTCAGAGATGTTGAAACAAACTCAGAGGTTAACCTAAGTGACATGCACTTTGATAGCCTGGCTGAGTTCTGAAGACTCTCCCTTCCGTCGATGGATGGTAGTACAAATTTTAGATGGACACAATACAAATCAAGTAATGTTTACACTAACGTCCTGACTATGGTTCCAGGTATTACCTGAAGATGAAATATGAGAGCTGAAATCCAAATGAAATTAAGTGAAATTCTCCAGCATTGGATCTTTCATAGATTCACATGCTGTTAGAATGTTCCCTGTGGCCAGTCTGGGAATCCTTGGTAACATTAAGCAGTTTCATAGGAAACCAGAAACTATTGACGTTAGTGTTCTCTCAGCCGCCCTTAGCTCCACCCCTGGAGGCCATCTTTAGATTATTTACTGCAACTTCAATGTTTTATTCAAGAATCTGCATCACTCAACACTTTACTATTACTATCATTTGAAAGCTACAAATAAGTTTTTAGAAGTTCCTGCACTCATTTGGTGACCATCTATAGGGAACATAAGCACACATATTTTCTTCTAGGGTTGAGGACAGTGAAGTGTCCCCTCTACCCTTCACCCTGACTGATTTAAATTCCAAAAAGAGCCTTTCCAAGACTTGTTCCACCTGTAAAATAAATAACATGCATGTTCTGGACAGACAACAGGAGTGGGGGTGTGCAAACCTTTCAACCACACAGCGAAAAGTGCAGAATCGGTTTCCGCCCGTTCTGCAAAATCAGCATTACAGTTCAGCCGCCACCGAAATTTCGCCCGGTTCTGTGCGGTTTCGCACGGAGCTTAGTGTTTCATTCCCATGTTAGTTTCTAGTAGCGCCATGAGAAACTTTGCACAGTTCTTTCTTTTCATATTTGCTAGTTTTGTGCAGCGATATGAGAAACGTAGTACAGGTTTTTTCAAACATTCTAGAGTTGCACACTGCCACAAGAAACTTTGTGTGGTTTTTCGATTCGTGATAGTCTCCAGCAGTGACACAAGAAACTCTGTGCAGGTCTTTTTTTTTTAACTGTAGTAGGTTCGCAACATGAGAATCTTTGTGCAGGTCTTTTTCCACTCCGTACTAGTTTCATGTAGTGGTACGAGAAACTTTGCACGGTTTTCCACGATCTGTGCTAGTTTAGAGCAGCGACACAAGAAACTTCATGTGGGCTTATTTTAGATCTGTACTACGTTTGCATTGTGGCATGAGAAATGTTCCACCGATTTTTTGAACCATGCTAGTTTTGCACAGCGGCCCGAGAAAGTTAGTGCCACTCTTTTTCGATTCGTGATAGGTTCATGCGGTAGCACACAAAATTCACGCAGTTCTTTTTGTCAGCCAGATTCCATGAGAAAGTTTGCGCTGCTCTTTTCGACACTCAATGGTGGCAGAACGACGGATTGCTGCAAAATAGATCGTAATTGGATAGATTTCACATATGAGGATGGTGGAAGGGAATTTAACAATTTTGTCCAGCACCAACCAGGATTGTCATTTTGTCTGTGATAGACAAAGGAGACTTGTGGCTTGGCTCAATGACGGCACTGTGGCATCATGCTCTGATGCAGTGAGAAGCTGTGCTTCACTGCATCCCGGCAGGCCCCTAGAGCAATTTTCCCTTTATAAGAGGTTTAGATCTCCTGAGGAAAGTTCCTGTGGGAAAAGGGTGAAGAAAGTGTATTTCTGATAAGCCTGCTATGACTGATAAAACATCATGTTCCCACAAACCGTTGACCTAGTCAACAACATCATCAAAGGCGCCATCATCTATGAAGCCCTCGATGACAAGCATGTATTCGAGCAATACCATTCCTAAAGCATGTGCGATTCCTTTGTAATTGCAAATGCCTTCTTTCAAGATGCTCAAACCATCGACAATGCCATCCGTGACTTCATTTCTGATGCAAACGAGCTTTCTTCATCCATATCATCATCCACAACCTCATCCATGACCTTGTCAGTGACCACCATATCGAAACCCTTGGTGCCCATCCTGTCAACAACTTTTCACTCGTGTACGACCTTGTCTACACACCTTTCGTCTGCGCATTCCACATCTGGTCCCTACTCCGCTCAGGTTGCCCAAAAGCCCTAAACAGCCTCTGTTCATGCTGCAGCCTTATGCTCAGTCTATGTTGTCAGTGTCTTCCAATGTTCTTCCCGAGGACATCCTGGAACACACTATTGACTCTGACTTTGAGGGCCCAGCAGGTGTTTTCCGAGGAGGAGGAGTCCTCTGATGGACCTGCCCGGCCACACACAAGTACTACCTGAAGCTTGTTGCCTATCTTTGGACATTGTAGCTACCCTGCCGGACAAAGAAGGCATACAGCCTGATGCATTTAGCAAGAGAGGCATTTTCTCTGCTCCAACCGCAATCAATGCCTCCAATTAACTCGCTATCATCACAAAATATGACCAGGAACTATGGTTCAAGATCAGTCCCACGTTGGAATTTCTCCCTGATGACCAAAAAACAAAACGATTTTGCACTGCTCAGGGAGGGCAAATCCATCTCTGACCATGCCATCTCAGTGGCAGTTTATATCGCGGACACAGGGTTCTGCCAGATGGGCAACAGCACTGTCCTGAGACGTCAAGGTTGGCTGCAGGCCACACATTTCAGGCCTGATGTGCAGGCGAAAATCGTTGTTAATCTGGAAATCCAAAATGAACCCTGGGGGTGTAGTTTGTGAGGCCAACCTGTTATAGTGAACAGGAAAGACACTAAAGTCTAGCTAAACCCTATCAAGGTAGGTAGCAGAGATGGTAATGCCTATACTTAGGAGGGGGTGTGAGAGTGGTCTATGGCTACAATGAATCGACCCATAACACCAATAAATCCAGTCAGACCATTAAGTACAAAAATATACAATGAATTAGGTCTTTAAAATACATACTAAGCAATGAACCTACCAGGCAAATATTGTTAACACTTACCATAAAACAGATATATTGTTAAACGAGTCTTCACGAGATCGCTGGTTACCTTTTCTTCCTGGAGACCGTGGAGTTGAGGTTGCCAGTCTGTCGGAGTATCTCTTGCCGATGAATGAGTAGCGCGAGAAATTAGCCCAATACCCCCCTGACGATATATGACAGGATGGCACTGAACCAACTCCCAACGCCACGGGTGGCACTTCTCCGTATTTACGTGGCGTCGGAACAGTGTTTCCACTGGCAGAGAAGGCTTAATGAAGACACCGATAATGGTGGAAGCTGAACTCCGGAACATCCAAGAGGGTAGCAAGGCACAGGTACCGGCAGGGCACAAGACAGGTAAAGAAGGAAGGTCTGCAAGGTCAAAACAGAACAGACAAGGGAATCCTACTATCCTAGCAGAAGGGAAGCAAACCAGGAACCCAGACAGGAACTCCCCTACCCCAACCCAGGTGGCAGGCAAGGACAAGGTAGAACCGGGAAGCAAGGGGTAGGAGGACTAAGGAGCAGGGAAAGGACAAGGAGGAAAGGCTGGGCTAGGCAGGATAAGGCAGAGTAAGGAACTGGAGAGGCTGAACAAGGCACAGGTAAGGCAGAGCAAGGAACTGGAGAGGCTGAGGCACGGACACCAGGGCTCCAGCAGCGCATACACAGTAACAACCGTGTTGAGACGCGTTGTCCCTGTGTATGTGGCGCTCATTTAAAGCCCGGCATCAAAGCGAGGCTTGGAACGCATGTTCCGACACTGCGCATGCGCGGGAAGTCGGATACTGACGACCCGCGCATGCGCAGATCCTCGCAAGATGGCGGCGCCCACGGAGCCCATCCGGACCGCGGGCCGGCGTGGGGAAAGACGCCACCGCGAGTACAGCCTCCATGAAGGAGGAGACCGCTGCGGCCGTGGACCCGGGACCCCAGGACAGGTAAGTGGCGCCCGCGAGCGAGCGCGCGGTGTGACATATATACATTGACTGTAGGAGAAGATAGAACATATCTGATTCAATAATCAGTGTAAAACGGGTATGTACACAGATGCATAAAATTCAGTAGAAACACATTAGCTCAGCCATAAAACAATTCCCTAGAACTTCATAAGCCCAACCCTACAATAGTTTGGGTCCTATGTCCTATAGTCATCAGTTAAGGTAACTTTACTATGGCCCTCATTACGACCCAGGCGGTAAGGGGTTTACGCCGGCGTAAACATCGCCGACCCTTACCGCCTGAGTACGAGTTCCCTTAGCGCCATGGCGGATTTAACACCTGCTTCTAGCAGGTGTTAAAATCCATGGCGCTAAGGGACCTTGTTGTTAATTACGCCACCGTAATTTACGGTGGCGTAATTAACGCCTTCCCCACTCCCATTATGCCCTATGGGGCAAAAATGGGAATGGGGAAGGGTAAATGGGGATTGGGGACTTACCGCCCCGCCAAGGTCGGAATGGGGCGGTAAGTCCGCCAACCACCATGGCGGAGTTGGCAATTTAGCGCCATGGACCATGGTGCTAATAGCGCCATGGTCCTCCGCCAAGGTCCTAATGAGGGCCTATGTGATTAGATGATGCAAGTGGTTGTGATTCAAAGTCCAAAAATTAAAGGAAAGTTCAGGTAAGTAACTCTCTCAATCCCACTACGCTGGGATAGACCTAGGGAAGGATCCTTGTTTAGACTACCACCAACCTAAGTCAGGAAAGAGACGAGATAGAGACAGGACTTTACACCCATGTAACCCAATGGAGGACATGGGTGGTCGGGGGGTGTTGAGAGAAACAGGTATGTTGACTTACCCCTGGCTTTGATTTCTCCAGAGATCCTGCTGAGGTTCTGTAATGAGTTGGGGACACAGTCGTCTGTGCTTGGTCCAGTTAAGGGAGGCCCAGGCGTTGTGGGTGTAGAGGTCACTTTCAGTGGCAGATTTTAGTTTTGGTTGCTTGCAGTGCTTGAATATTGGTTCCAGAGACTTCCAGCTGAATACCCTTGTGAAGAAAAGGTGAAGACTTTTGCAGAGCAGGTAACCTCAGGAAATGTACAAGGAAGGAAGAAGACGGATTGCAATGGGAGTCAGCACGGTCATGAGGCGACAGCCGATTTTCGATGAATGAGCGAAGGGGCAGGAACTGCACGGTTTCTGTTGATAGAAGAAGGCTGAAAATGCAGGCTTCTTGTAGAACAAGCCAAAGCTCCTCCAAGTTCCAAGGATGCCCTCAGAAGGGCGACAGCAGCAGCGACGTGGCCCAGGAGATAGCTGGTCAGTCCATTGGTTGGTCCAGGGACACATCCAAAGGCTCAGAAGACACAGATCCTCGATCAGGTCTTGAGACTGGTTGTTCCCACCGGTCAAAGTACCAATGAAGGTCTTCTTGAGATCAGGCAGAGGAGCATGACTTCACTGGGACTTTACTGGAGTTGGTGCTGGTCAGCTGCAGGAGTCTTCAGGTTGTCAGCAGGCTGCACTGCACATACAGGACTCAGCTCCAACGATGATCTGTGGAATGGCTGCAGGAATGGTGAGATTCAGGCATTCTCCAGTCGGCCGCATTATATTGGACTCATTATACATACAGCGGTGCGGAAAATCGGCGGTAACGGAGAGGTAACTCTGTTACTGCTGCATTACCGCGCCGCTCTACTAAAAGTTAGGCGGTAAAGTGGAAGATTCACCTCCAGCAAAACGCCAAAGGTGCATCCACCACTTAGGCAAAATTGGCGGAATTACTTCTGGTGGTATTTCCACCAAAATCCACATGTTGTCCTACGGACTCCAATATATGGAGACTAACACTGCCTACCACCACTTGGAATCCGGAGGTAAATCTGCCGGACCAAGTGGTAGTAACAAGAATTCCATTTGGCATTATGCCGGCAGATTTACCGCTGGAATACCGCCAAACTTGTAGATAGGCTGATTGTTTTCAATAAGGACAAGGTTCTCCTTCTGTCCAACCCTACATTTATGCCCAAAGTCCCATCCACTTTTTCATCACAATGATCCATTGGTTATACCAGTTTTATTTAGTTCTCCTACTATGCCTGCTGAACTAGCATGTCACAAGGACACTGAAGTATTTCAGTGGTCTGATGAAGCCCTTTAGAAAGTCCTAGCAGCTGTTAGGTGAATTTGGACCTGCTGCTACTGGAAACAGCCTCTCTAAGGCTTCATTTCCAGATGTCCTGCTTGTATCTCTTTCCGCTATGAATTTTATAACAGGCTGTGTTCATGTTGGCCCTGAGCACAACCTATGGGGCAGTCTCATCCAATGCTGTTTTTCCATTAGGAGTACAACTGTCGGGGGAGAGAGACAGACACAGACACACACACACACATACACCTTCATACTCTGCTCCCCTAAGGTGAGCCATCCTCCTCCCACTTTTACATGTTAAGGATTGGACCGGCTTTGCAATTTATTCTAACACCATGTTAATCTATGAAAGAAGCTGAAGAAGGAATAAGTTACTATCCCTTAATTCCTTTTCTCGAGCATTGGTATCTTTCCTACATTTACATGCAACCATCTTCCCTGCCCCACATGTGGCTCATCTTTGCTCTGTTATGTTCGATAAACACATCTGAAGATGGCCTCCAGGTGTGGCACTAAGGGAGGCACTGCCTGTTGAATAAGGGTTAAATGACCCAAAAGAACACTTAAGTGAATTCAATTTCTGTTTTTTTGTGAAACTGATTGGCGTTACTGAGTATTCCAAGTCTGATAAGTAACCTATTCCTTATCAAGAATTTGAAATTCACAGGGTTGCCCCGGCAGGCTCTTTGGTCTGCTGAGTGAAATATTAAGGATAACAATGGGCAGGTATGGAAGGCAAAATCCAAAGTTGCAAGGGAAGACCTGTTCTTTATTTTAGAAGCAAGGTTTGGAAATTACTTAATACTTTACTGTTTTACTTTGCAGTCACCCATGCAAAAGCTTGGTCTGCCAAGGGCCTCCTGACAATTGCATGGGCAGGCACCAATTGGTGATGCGCTTTGCTGCCTCGCTCAAACGGTGTGCATTGTTCAGAAATTTGCACAAAAGCATTGTTGTTCCTTTTATTGTTTTGGATAATGTGATAAATATTTAGTTTCTAGCTTTTTTCACTCTTCCAAGATTGTTTTAAGCGCAATTAACAATCTGAGTAGGTGAGTGGTGAACTTTGTTCCAAAGTGCCATTAATTGCCACATAGTCTGACTTATGGTGGTGGAGGATTCCACAGCATCGGTGCTGCTGTCGAGACACTCAGGCCTTCCTTTGAGGTCAAGACCACTTTGGAGATGTAGACACGGTTCTGTGTAGCACGTTGTAGCTCAAGGCTTATGATGTACAGTATGATTTTTGCGAGTCTTGTATGCTGGGTTTCAACAAAGGAGGCACTTGTTTTTATATAGCTCTTGCCAGCTAAATTTTTTCCATTTCATGAAATAGTAAATAACATGTTACTCTATATTAATACGTGTATCCGCTTTGGAAAGATGCAAGAATGACTATGCCCTACCAGGATTTAAATCTGTAACCTCGAGTACTAAAACAAACACCAGCACCAGCAGTGACCACTTAACTCCAAAAAGTAGAGGCCCATGTTATATTTGATGAGGACTTGTACCAGGAGCCTGTGGAACCTCTTGCATGTTGCATTAATATGATCTCATGGTTTTCGTTGTCTCCAGGAGTTTGGTAGTTTCAGGGAGCCACTAAGTGATTTTCCACAGGAGGTTCACGTAAGGCATTGGCTCAATCCAAACATGTGGGGATGGGCACTGCTAAGTTCCTGATGTTTTTGTGTTTTTTTCTGTGCTCTGGCTCCTGCCTTTCCACGTGCATGTTGTATCATAGAGAGTGAATGGAATGGCAGTAGCTGTAGATCTGACTTCAGGCTATGTTCTCAACCAGGAGATCTGTTTCTGGATGGGAAACAGAATGAAAACAGGCTTAGAGTGGGAGCCTGTTAACATGTACAGGCTAAAATCAGGTTATCGTCCCAGACATGCCCTTTATATTTAATTACCTGTATATGTATGCCCTTAAAATATTATTTTGAAGATTGACCCAATAGGGGACAGAAGAGGTCTCGGTTTGATGTTCTGATGTTGGCTAGCGAGTACCTGACCCAAGTCTGCACCAAAGCAGGTCCTACCTCCTGAATGTAGGTAGACCCAACAGGGTATTGTGGTCCACTGGGTCGAATGGCAAAAGACCACTGAAGGGACAACAATAGTTATTTATATAGATGGTGTTTTATGCAGCCAAATCATGCAGAGAAATCTGCTTTAGAATGCTAGAGAAGGATACACATACCACTGAGGCAGCACTTCTTATGGTTCCCTGACCGAAGACATTTAATACGTTTACCAGATGACTCCATGTCACTAGGGGCGCCATGCTCCAGTCCTGGGTTTTGTGTTTACTTTGGTTAAATGTATTCCAGTAAAGTGAACCGAGACTACAACTCGCAGTATGCAATTAGTAGTGATATTCAAATCAAGAGGTTGTGGTGTTCTAGGTCACATGGGGCCATCTTGTAACTGTATATTTAAGTGCATGTGGGAGATGTTGGCATCTAGTGTCCTCTGCTATAAGTCTGAGAGGGGCCGGTCTGATGTTAAGGAGACAGGCGATCCGGCATGTAAGAACCTTTCCGGGTCATAGCATGCTCACGTTAAGCACCGGAGAAGGGTTTCTGATAGAAGCATCATGTCAGCTATTCCAGGGAAGAGTAGCAGACAGGTTAAGAGGAGCCAGTGGGTCTGTAGGAGGCATTAATTAAATACATTGGTAGGGTTCCTTGATATAACTAGTTAACTTTGGAACTGAACTTAGATTTGATTAGAAAACCAACCAATTCTGTGGCTTGTGTGGAGTCATCACAGATGTTGAATGGGACTTGAACTGGGTTTCCAGCCCTTTAAGATGAGTAGCAATACCCTGGAGATGGATGGGGATGCGGATGTTATTAAAACATCAATAATCAAAACGACTCACGTAGTTTGGCAAAAGGGGAATCCGTTTTATTAACAAGTATATAAAACAGGGAGTACAACGAGCATCAGCAGTCGGTCGATCCTCCTACTTGATGCATCTTAGTAGAAACTGAGCTTATATTGCATACAATCATCATCATTGACGCTGACCTGCGTCACTACCTACGTGGCAAACTACAAAAACCTATCGGAGGGAGTGATTGGTTCCACGTGAATGTCTACGCATACGTTCCATATCAGTATAGAACCGTGAAGGAAAGTGATAGGGTGCTTAACATCAGGTGGGGCAACTAAGCCCCTCCTAAACATGGCCACTATGAACGTCACTAAATACATGATGTTCCATTGGCTAGACAAACTATAGGACCCTTGATTACATGGTCCTCTACAATTGGTTGGCTTCCGTTCCCCACCAATACTTTTCCACCTACGTTTAGCAGCATTCAGAATGAACATCCAGGTGCTAGAGGGCTCATCTAGAAACCAGCTTCCCACCAATTATTATATCAATCCATCATCACCTCAACAGTCCAGTGTCAATTAGTGCTTTGAAGTTTGGCCTTGGGTTTATACTTTGCTTTGAGAATTTTAAGGAGTGTAGGCACAGCCAGCCTTCGTGCGTAGGTGTGACCACCTCGATCATCCAATTTCTCCAGCATTGGATCTTTCATGGATTCACATGCTTAGAATATTCCCCGTCATCAGACTGGGACCCCTCGGTACACATATATAGCCTTTTCCTATAGGAAAACTTCCGACACTTTTGTGTCCTATCTACGTACTTTTAGGGCCTGCCTACGCATGCTCCGTAGGCCGTCACGGTATAAGAGGCCCGCCCCCGCGGCTCCCCTTCAGATTTCAACCGTCTCCAAAGTAGTGGGATCTCCTTGCGTCGTCTTACTATTTTGTACAAGGTTGTGTACTTGGAGTTGGAGTTAGGTGAATTTTCCTTCATGTCAGGAAAGGCGCTGTTCCGTCCGTGCGTGACGTGCGGCTTGAAAAAAGTTTACGAGGGGGACGCACATATGGATTGTATATACTGTCTCCACCCTCATCATTCGGCTGATAACTGTGACATATGCAAAGGGTTTTCTCAAAAGACCCTCAAAGACCGAAATCGACGGCTGGTGACATGGTTGAATGATGGAGCGGGGGCATACCCCCCTTCGGAGGTAGGCTCCACACAATCGGCGAAAACATCACACTGCGCTGTGTCGTCGGAACCACCGGCGAAGAAATCTCGACCGACGGATAAAGAGTCATCTCCGAGTCATTCAGCTAGAGAATCTTTGTCGAGAAAATCGTCATCTTCGTCAAAAAAGCATGACAAGGAAAGGCCGAAATACTCCTCGGGCGATCACCATAGATCGACCACGAGTCGAGAGTCGAGTAAAAGCAGGCCAAGTGTGGAAAAGGCGGGACCGCCTAAACCACCGGCTAAGCCACCGTCGTCGACGGCGGTCCTTTCATCGTCCTCCACCCTACCACTGACGCATGTGGTATCCACTGTCCCACCGACAACGACTGCGACGGTGGCCTTGTCAACGGAGGTTCTACAGGAAGCTTGGAGGCCTGAAGTTTTTGATCCGATCCCTCCGGATACTTTACTGCCGGAACAGGCAGTGTCGCTGTCCTCGGGGGAGGACGAGAGCGGGCGAATAGCTGGCCCAGCAGACCTCGGGCTACGAGTGGTTGACAAGTCGTTGACGAGGGGATCCGGAATTCCGGTGTCTGCCCCTCTTCTCAATCCTCAATCTGTTTTGTCGTTGGAGATTCTGTCCACGCTTCAGTCTTTGGTACAGTCGTTGGACCAGAGACTACCTCAGGTAAACCTGCCACAGTCACCCGTCGACGAGCCGGCCCGTCAAATCCACCGACTCACTTACGCACGCCAGTCTCAGCACCACAGGCACCCCAAGAGGAAGGTGAGCTGCCAGATTCGGAGTCTGACAGAGGAGCCATGTCGAATATCTCATCATCCCTCTCCACGGATCCAACCTGGGAGTCAGAGGTGGAGTTAGAAACCCCATGAAGCCCGGCTCACCCATCCCCCCCGGACGATATTGCATCATTCCATTCTATGATGGAGAAGGTGTGTAAGGAATTTGGTTTGTCCCAGGAAGAACAGAAAAAGGACTGTTTTTTGTTCGACCACATGGGTAAGAGAAGGAGGTCAGTGTTCTCAATACCCATACTAGATCACGTGTGGAAGGAGGGTTTGCAGACAATGCGTCACCTCTTTTCGGAGCCGGTGTTAGGGAGAATTCTCTGTTTAGGCTGAATTTCCCTACCTAGTGAGTCCCCCAGCAGCTTTGCTGGATTTCTGGGGTTTCTTTTTTCTCCTGCCAAGAGTGAGACTCTTTCACCCTCACTCTTGGGCATGTTTGAAGTGTGTTTTCTTGGTTAAACCTTGTGTTGAATGGGCTATGGGGTCTTTTACTCCATAGGGCCTCATGTATTTTTGTGATGTGGGTTACACAGCACCCTCTGTGCAGTAACCCAGGGGTGTCCTAGGGACTCCCCAACATAGACTCCATACCCTGGGACTGACTACTGTCTCCCAGGGCATGTAAAGTCACCAAAGACTTTGCTAGTCTTAAATCCTGAACAGAACCAGTACAAACCATCATATTGTGGACGTACTGGCTGGGGCAATTCGATTGCCCCAGGGTCTGTTAGTCGAAGGGGCACGTCTCCGTCCCCCCTGATCGAGGGGTGTCCTAGGGACTCCCCAACATAGACTCCATACCCTGGGACTGACTACTGTCTCCCAGGGCATGTAAAGTCACCAAAGACTTTACTAGTCTTAAATCCTGAACAGAACCAGTACAAACCATCATATTGTGGACGTACTGGCTGGGGCAATTCGATTGCCCCAGGGTCTGTTAGTCGAAGGGGCACGTCTCCGTCCCCCCTGATCGAGTTTTGGCTGGTGGCAGTGGAAACTACTTTTTATATTCAACCGCGAATATTTTCCTATGGGATTTCCCATTGTTTTAGGCTAACACATTTAATTATTTATTTACGGTAGCCTCAAACATACCGCCGGTTTATATATTTATTATTATAACTCCGGTTGGGATTTTTTGCCAAAACTTGATTCTAAAATGGCGTTGGCGTTCGCCTCTGTAACTCTGACCCAAAGTGGAGCCCTTTGTTCCACTTTTGGCGGGCTTCTCCACAGAGCCCTCCAAAGTGGTGCCACTCTGTCTGGGGTACTTAGGAGGGGTGGAGGGGGATTTAGGCACCCTGGACTGAGTTACCTTGGTAACTCAAGTCGCACTCCGTCCTGATTGGCCCAAGTGGTGAGCCGGCCGGCTCACCACTTAGCATGTTTGAGTGACAGCTAGGCTGGGTGAATGGGGGTTTGCTGCATAAAAGCAGGGCTTTGGGGACTGGAACTTCAGAAGTCGCCATAGGACCAAGAATCCGACGAGGGAAGAGCTGAGCCGACCTGCTACGACGACACCACCCGGTGGAGCCCTGCTGAACCGTCTCACCACTTTTCCCAACGACCGAGGAGAACTCTTAACGGAGTGGCTCCTTCCCTTGACTGGTGGGGACAACCAGTTTTCACCTTCTTTCCGCTTCTTCGAGGTATCTCGTGGCCGCCTTGCCCGTGCCAAGCACCCCGGCAACCGGAATACCACACTTTTACCACAACCGCGAAAGTCGGTACAACCCTTTAACCGGAGGACTCCGCGGCTGGTTTCTTCCCGGGCAGTGCAACGACCTTCTTCTTCTGCTCTTCAGCGAGAACTTCTTCTTCCCTGACCGACGTCGAGCCTTGCTGCCACTGCCTGGAACAACTGCCACCGCTGGAGGATCCTTCCCGTTTAAGGTACCGTGTTCCGCCTGGCTTCCCTTGCCACCGACTGTACGGGGTAGTTTTAGCCCCCGGCTTTCGAACCTGGGAGTGCCTGGGACACCCTGGCTAAACTTTCTAAGCCTCTCTAAACTCTTTCTGAACTCTTTTGCAAGACTCTGAATCCCTAATAACTGTGTGATCTTGGGCACATTTTCGCTCTGTCTGCTCTAAGAGTGGGCCCTGCCTAGTGACTTTTGCTCACCTGTGACTTTGTGCTTCTTTGAGCCTACTGAAAGTGTTCTTGACCTTAGAGTGGTGTGTTTATCCTAATTCTGCTCCTTTTTTCCCTCCCTTCTTTGAACCACTAGAGTGTCATCTAACGTTAAGCACTCACCTCTGTTTGAATTATGTGGTGTTAACCAAGAGTTGTCTAGTTAGGAATAAGGGTTGGGACTGCTTTCCATATAACTGTGTTTGAAGTGTTTTACTATATATTGCTAGAGTGTTTTCAACTTATGTGTTCTTAAAATAAATAACTATATACTTTTGAAACCAAGCTCTGGTCAGTGTTTGCTTGTACTATTGTGTTTGAGTACCTATTGTGTATACTTTGCATACTGCCTAACTCTTCTTGAGGGAAGTCTGACTGCTCAGCCACAGCTACCAGGTAAATCTGGGTGGTGCAGACTGCTACCAAGTGGGTTTACTGCTATACCTGTAGTCTTAAATCTTTTGCAGTGTTCCCTAAGGGAACTGCACAGGTTTCTGCCTAACACTGGTGTACAGCGGTGGGATTTGTATTGAGTATACATTTTGGTGTGCTTTAGATACCTTAGTGCAACTAACCACAAAGCTTAGCACTGTAAAAGTAATCCTCTAACATGTCAGTTATAGAAAGCTATAGTCAAGAGTCCCTTGCAGCCAAAACTGCTGATTGTTTAAGAGTGCTCTGTAAACATAAGGATCTCATGACTAAGGGCAAGAAAATGGAGCTGATTGAAAGATTGTTAGCTAACAAAAGTCTGGGTGATGGTTCAGAGGAACCTACCACCCCAGCAAATGTAGATGACAGTATTGAAATTGACATAGAACAAAATGTTGATGATTTTGAGGAAGAGTCAGAAGAGGAGGATGAGGCTGTTGTGACTGTCCCCCCTAGGCCTCTGCCTGCTCTACCTGCTGTGCCTACTGGGCCTTTACCAGGTCCCACATTTAGTCCTCAGTACTATGAACTAGAGAAAATGAAACTAGAATTGGAGTATAAAAAACTTAATGCTCAAACTGAAAAGGAACTAAGGCTAAGGGAAATGGAGCTCAAGCATGAGCTAGAAATGAAGAAATTGTCTGTTGAGAATGCTTCTCTCTCTGGCTCCTCTAGAAGTTCCAGTCCTAAAAGACCCCGGATGCCTAAAGAATTGGTTGGTATGTATGAGCCTAAGTTGGATGTGTTGGATTGGTTGTCTCTGTTTGAATATAATCATGGGCTCCAGAACATCACAGGAAATGACTTACTCACCTGGTTGTTCTCTAGGCTTCCCCCTGTTGCAACTGATGTGGTAATGGAGATGGGGGAGGAGGATAAGAAGGACTATGAATGTGTGAAACTAGCTTTGATAGCTAGGTTTGGGAAGACCCCTTCCCAGTATCTTAAGAGGTTTAGGAGCCTCAAAAAGCATGATGGTACCCCTTGGGCTACCTGGGTGAGTGAAGGGTTGAAAAACTTAGAGGGATGGATTAAGGGTTACAAGGTGAACACTTATGAAGGTATGAAGAATTTGTTTATGTTGGAGACTATTTATGATGCCTGCTCTCCTGAGCTCAGACAACACTTGGCTGATTCCAAGGAATTAGATTCCCGGAAACTAGCTAAGGCTGCTCACTTGTGGGTTGCCAACCGGGCCACTCACAAGGACTCTGGGGTAACTCAGAAAAAGGATGGGGAGAAACAGCCTAAAAAGGACTCCAAAGAGAATTCTAATACTACAAATTCCAAAGAGGGCCCCAAACAAAACTATAAGGGTAAGCCACAAGGGAAACCAAATCAGGCTAGTGTACCTTCTGGTCCCAGACCAGAAGGAGGTCAGAACAAGCCTCCATTCCAGCGAGCCTTTGGCTCATGCTTTGTTTGTAAGGCTACTGACCATGTGAAAGGAGATCCCAGATGTAAGGGTAAACCTTCAGGGGTCCAGCTTGCCTCCTTAGCCTTCGCTCTAAAAGAGGAAGTACATATGGCAAGTGGAAACTTTCTATTACTGGCTGATGAACCCACTGGAGTCTCAGCTAGTGTTTCTTTAGTCTC